>NC_045560.1:151095088-151706130 GCF_009819795.1 Aythya fuligula
TTCTGTGGGGGAGTTTTGCTTGCATAAGGATCGTACATGTTCAAGTTACTTTTAATTTTTTATGCCATCTTTATGATTAATTATTTATACGCACTTTTTAGAAACTTTCAAGTTGGAGATTACTAATTTAATGAATCTTTTCTTCTCTATATCCCGTTGATAGTGTGTTGTTATGCAGCTCGATACAATGCTTAATGAAGCTACATTTTTCATTCTAATTAGCTACCATATTTTTAGTAGCCTACAAAATAAAAATGATAAACTGATTTATTTTTCTTAGACAGCAATCAAAACTTCAGTATGTATATTCTAAACTGCTGTTTGCCTTTAAAGCATAAATCAGCTTGTGTCCTTTTTATTTTGTTATCCACAGAATACTTTAATGTGATGGATAACACACAAATTACTTTGAATTTCTGCAGCGTCATATGTTTTGGTAGTGGAAGAAAATTCTGGTTATAACATCAATTTCATGCTAACTGAAAGCATGCATTTACATCTTCCCCACGGCAGTCTCTGTATTGAAAGAGAATATTATCTTACTCTTTTCCCTAAATGGAAGTCACCACAGAACTCAGTACTCTCAAAAACCATTTGCTGATGGGAATTTCTCAGAAAAATAATGTTATTATGAGGAACTAGTCAGTCTGCAGACTGATTAGTTTAAACATTGGGTCCTCAAAGGTTCTGAATTCAAGTTTCTTTATGAAAGAAATCAATCACACATGAATCATTTTTCTGCTAAATCTGAAAATTTGGGATCATTTATAGATACTGCTTCATCACTGTTTTTTCTTTAAAAACTTTGTCCAAGTTGGCTAACAGATTTGCAAGTATGTTATTTATAATTGTAAGTGTCTGAATTGTCATCGATCCACATTTTTTAACTGTTTAGCTAGCGGCAGACTTTAAGGGCTCTCTGACAAAGTCTCCTATTTACTGATAGGAGTTCTAACTCCTTTAATGCCTGGTGAGGAAAAGAACAGCCCAAAACAAGGCTTGCGTTTTATACTGAAATAGTGAAACTTATGGCAAAATAAATAAAATAAGTTGCTGCACAGCCTATTAACAAATCATACAAAAATAAAGTGGCCTAATACTAAATTAATTTATCAGAATGACTTTATATTGTATTGGGATTAGTGGCAAGGTTGTTTTAGTAGTGGTTTGCTGCAAGGGTGGTCTCTGTGAGAAGAATCCAGAAACTGTCCCATGTTAGATAAGGGCCAATTTCAGCCGGCTCCAAAGGGCTGCTGCTGTCCTTACCTCAGCCCTTGAGCCCTTTCCATCATATTTTCTCCCCCTTTCCCTTTGATGAGGAGGAGTGAGACAGCAGTTGTGGTGGAGCTCAGCTGCCCAGCTGAGTGAAACCACCACAATTATGTAAGAAAATACCATTCCACATAAGGCTGGGTTACTTTTTGACATTAGCAGATCAAATCTAAGAGATTCCTACCCCTGCTACATCTGTGTTCTTCTTAAAACACCTTCATATGGGTATTTGCCTTGAAGTGGGGGTCTGGTCTCTCAGTACAGGAACCTACTGAGTTGCCCAAGCCCATGTTGATGTAAAATGGGCTGGTATACCTGGAGGACTGCCTGGAGTATCAGTGGTGTGATTGGGAAGAGGGAGGAGAGGAGCTCTGCACAGATCACCATGCAGAAAACAATCCCATCGAGAGGTGGTGCTGTATGTTCAGTTTAGGCTGAAACTTTGTTTTATTTGATGCTCAGTGCTGGTTAGGAAAGGGGTGCGAAGCAAGTGCTATCCATGTACAACACAGTTGTTAGAATCAACACACTGAGTTCTTTATAAGAGCATTACAACACTTTGTGCCAAACTGATGCTCAAAATACTCTTTGGCAAAATTCATATCCACTCTGGAGAGACTTGTGCAGTATAAAGTAGATGTCAACTGACTTTAACTTGTACATTATATCATTTGTGGTGAGATGACTGATCTCCTCTCCATGCAGTCTCCTGTATTACAAAATAACCTGGCTGCCCTTTCCTCCTCACCCATGGCCCTGCTCCAGCGGGGACCCTGCCCTGGGCTGCAGCCCCTCAGGAACACCCTGCTCCCACAGGGGCTCCCCATGGCTGAAGCTCCCTCAGGAAATGTCCCCCTGCTGCAGCGTGGGCCCTGCCCTGGGCTGCAGGGTGGAGATCTGCTCCAGTGGGGGCTCTGCAGGGCTGCCGGGGAATCCCTGCTGCCTGTGGGCCTGGAGCCCCTCCTGCCCTCCTCCTCCTGGGGCCTGGGCCCTCTGCTGCTTCTCCCTCACCCTGGGCCTCCTCCTTGGCCTGTGCCTGCTCCGCCCTTTCAGAAATCTGTTTTCCCCAAGTGCCACCAGCTTGGTGCTGGGCTCAGCTGGGCCCTGCCATGGGGCTGCTGGAGCCACCAGAGAGGCCCTGCAGCTCCCCACCATCACGTGGGCATGGGCACATAGTGCAGTACTGTATGTGCTTCTCCCACCTTCCCTGCACAAATACAAATATGCTCTTAATTATTCAGGTTGTTCAACACTTAGGTCAAATCCTAGGAGTCTGAGAAACTTGAACTCCCATTGCTGCCCCTAGCGGGAGGCATTACTAAATATAGAACTTGCCAAGTGGAAACTAATGAACAAGATGGTTTCTTCACCCCCCTTCATCTTAATCAGATATTGAGAATCAAGATTGACTTCCCAACATGTATGAAATTAAACAGAAAAGACTGCAAATCATCTACAAAAAGAAGCTGATTTAACACACTCTTGATTTAGTATCATATGAAATATTTTCAGATGAGATTAACCTCCTAAAGAACACGTGTGTAACATTTTTCTTCTGTGCCTACTTTAAGATTAGTGTCTACTTTGGACATTTATAAATGTGATTATGATTTCTTTGGTACACTATTTCAAAAAGTATTTTAATTGGTTTATGGAAGTATTCCATTAAAGACAAAATGAAACAGAATGCATTGCAGTGTCTAATTTGTGCTATGAAATATGTTTTCTGTACCTTGTAATGTGCTTGTTTCACAATATGTGCTGTTTCTGGAAAAATTAGTTGTTTTGCTATATTAATCCAGTTTGAGCTGCCACAATTAATATGCAAATTCTCCTAGGCATCTCAAGATAAATGCTCAGAACTAAGTTGTAAGAAGCAAACTTCCTTCATTTGCGTAGCAGGCTGACCTTGGCTGGTTGACAAACACACCCAGCTGCTCTCTCCCTCCCCTGTCCTGCTGAGGGGGGCTGAATCCAGTCTGCAAAAGGAACACCACAATTCAGAAAAACAGAATGCAAACAAATGAAGGAGGGGTGGACCTCAAAGAACTAAAAAATTATGTAAAATATGAAACTATAAATAATTTAATGTAAAATTATGCTGTGGTGAAAAGCAGGCTGTGTACTAAGTTCTGTGATTATAGACAACTCATGGCAGTTTATTCATGTATTAAAGCTGACAAGCAGATTTTTAGAAATAGAATTTCACATAAGATAAGTCACTGACTGTCATGAATAAAAACTTGACATGAGACATAGGTGTAATCTTTACACTCAAACATCTGCAAAGAAAGAGGAAAAATCTCATGTTTGTTATTATTGTTTAAATCTTACAATAGTTAAACTGCTCATGCTTTGGGAGAAGCAGGAAGAGAAGCAGGACAGATTAATAGGTTTTGAGTGCTTGGATTTGCTGATATGCCATAAGAGACCAGGTTAGTAGGTAGGAGGATATCCAGTTTTTATATCATCAAAAGACCTTGCTCCAGTAAAAGTGCTTTTCATCAGTGGAAGTGAGTGTACTTTATAGGGGATGTAATGTTTATTGACATCATTTCAAATATGGGGAATAGGAGAACAGAAGATGTAGTGTCTTTCCTCTAACCACATGGGGCAGTCATACTCTTGAGTCCCTGCGCATGAAGAATGCATTTATGGAAATAATAGTTTAGACAAGCTATATTTTTCTCATAAATTTGCTATAAACTGTTCTGATATGAACTTTGTTTTCTGCAGACACATTTATTAATCATTAAAATATTTTTGCAATCTTATTATGTATGGTGTGTTGTAAGGTAACATAGGAATTAGGCATCAGCGTCTCATTATATCCCTAGAGTTTTTGAGCTATATTTATAACTGAGTTACATTCTGAATTTTAGTAATGGCAAGGGATGTTTTGTATGAATTGAACCATATTGTTATTCTAGTGAGATACTGTCTCACTAAAGGAAAAGCAGAACTGAGTCAGCCCTACTAAAATCAGAATCTATGTCAGGGAGAGGGATAATGTTGTTCCTTAATCATTTTTGAAACTTTAGTTTTCTTCCTTGTGGGCAAACCACAGGGGATTTCAGTCTGTGAAATGCAAATATTTGAAGACAAGTGACTCCTTCCTGCTTTTTGTCCCAGTTCTAAATGTGCCTTATAGCTTGCAGACATGGTCTCCTGTCCATCTCTCCTTGCATTTCTTACTCCCACCAAATGTGAGTCTCTAAATGGTGGAAGAAGTACTGTGGCCTTGCAGATGGTCTAGAGACTGAAGCTTTCTGATGGAGATAAAGAAAAGCTTTGGCAGAAACAGTGTAGGTGGGTGATAAAAAAGTGGTACTAATGTTCCTGTAACCCTTTATGTTCTTCTTACCCCAGCTTTGTCTTCCTTGCGTCTGTTCCTGAGACAGAAGTTAGCAGAATATGGGGATCTTCTAGGTAAGGTAATGGAACAGGTCATCTTGAATGCAATCACATAGCATATACATGACAAATGGGGGATCAGGCCCAGTCAGCGTGAATTCTTGAAAGCCAAGTCCTGCCTGACTAACCTCATCTTTTATGACTGGGTGACCCGCCCGGTGGATGAGGGAAAGGCATTTGATGTAGTCTACCTAGGCTTTAGCAAGGCCTTTGACACAGTCCCCCATAGCATTCTCATGAAGAAACCGGCAGCCCATGGCTTGGACAGGTATACTCTTTATCGGGTTAAAAACTGGCTGGACAGTGAGGCCTAGAGAATGGTGGTGAATGGAGTGAAATCCAGAAGGTGACCAGTCACCAGTGGTGTTCCCCAGGAGTCAGTGTTGGGGCCCATCCTCTTCGATATCTTTACTGATGATTTGGTTGAGGGAATTGAGTGCACCCTCAGTAAGTTTGCAGATAATACTAAGTTGGGGGGAAGTATCAGTCTTCTGGAGGGTAGGAGGGTCATGCAGAGGGACCTGGACAGGATGGGTTGATGGGCAGAGGCCAATGGGACAAGGTTCAACATGGCTAAGTGCCGGGTCCTGCACTGTGGCCACAACAACTCCATGCAGCACAATAGGCTTGGGGCAGAGTATCTCGAAAGCTGTGCAGAGGAAAAGGATCTGGGGGGTACTGATTGATGCCTGCCTGAACATGAGCCAGCAGTGTGCCCAGGTGGCCAAGAAGGCCGAGGACATCCTGGCATGTATCAGGAATTGTGTAGACAGCAGGACCAGGGAGGTGATTGTCCCCCTGTGCTCTGCTCTGGTGAGGCTGCACCTTGAGTACTGTGTTCAGCTTTGGGCCCCTCAGTACCAGAAGGACATCAAGGCCGTGGAATGTGTCCAGAGAAGGGCTACAAAGCTGGTGAAAGGCCTGGAGCACAAGTCCTGTGAGGAGTGGCTGAGGGAACTGGGGTTGTTTAGTCTGGAGAACAGGAGGCTCAGGGCAGATCTTAGTGCTCCCTACAGCTACCTGAAAGGCAGACATGGGGAGCTGGGGTCAGCCTCTTCTCACAGGTAACCAGTGATGGGACTAGAGGGAGTGGCCTCAGGTTGCACCAGGGGAGGTTTAGGTTGGAAATGAGGAGACATTTCATTTCAGAAAGAGCAGTCAGGCATTGGAACAGTTGCCCAGGGAGGTGGTGGACTCACCATCCCTGGGGGTGTTCAAGGAAAAGTTGGACGTGGTGCTTAGGGACATGGGTTAGTGGGTGACATTGGTGGTAGGGGGGTGGTTGGACCAGGTGGTCTTGCAGGTCTTTTCCAACCTTTATGATTCTATGATTCTATGAAAACTTAATGAAACATTGGTATGTGAGTTAGTCTCAGAAATGATGAATTGTGAACCACTCATCACTTGTATTCAAATGTCCTGTTCACTTCAGCAAATAATACCAATGGGTCTGTAACTATGTATTTTATAAACATACAATTCTATGATGTAGTGTCGTGGTTTAACCCGACCGGCAGCTAAACACCACGCAGCCGTTCGCTCACCCTCCCCCCTCCCTCTCTGGGACGGGGGAGAGAAATGGAAAGTGAAGCCCGTGAGTTGAGATAAAGACAGTTTAATAAGGCAGGAAAAAAAAAATAACAAAAATAATAATAACAATAATAATAATGATGATACAATGGTGATAATACGAAAGTAATAATAGTATGTACAAACAAGTGATGCACAATGCAATTGCTCACCACCCGCTGACCGATGCCCAGCCTAACCCCGAGCAGTCCGGCCCCCTCCCCCCGGCTAGCCACCCCTATATATTGTTTAGCATGACGTCAGATGGTATGGAATACCCCTTTGGCTAGTTTGGGTCACCTGTCCTGGGTCTGTCCCCTCCCAGCTCTTACTGCACCCCCCAGCCTGCCCGTTGGCAGGACAGAGCAAAGGCTGAGATGTCCTTGGCTTAGTATAAGCACTGCTCTGCAACAATTAAAGCATCGGGGTGTTATCAGCACTCTTCTCATTCTAAGCCAAAACACAGCATTCCACCAGCTACTAGGAAGGAAATTAATTCTGTGCTAACTGAAACCAGGACATGTAGTTACAGCATTTGTTACCACATCCTTCATTGTGCTGAAACAGCTTGTACCTCAGTAGGACTTAGGGGAAAAGCTGTGCAATAGGTGGTCTTTCTGAGCTGTTCATTTTGAATTCAAAGTCACAATATAGCAGCCTCAGTGACATCAGTTCTTGGTCTCAGTTCTGTCCTTACCAGACTGTTTGCCATATTTTCTATGTGGCAACTGTTCAGGTCAGATTTTCATTTCCTATGGCAGTCTCCCAGTTTGTTAGGTATCCTGAGCAAGGCATGGGACAGCAATGTAAGCAGGTTAACTTTCCAGGTAGCTAGCCACCTCAGCCAGGGACATAGCTGGGAGGAGGAGCACAGGCTGAGATGACTGAGAGAGCAGCACTGAGATGTCACAACTAGTCCTGAAGTCCTCCCCCAATTCTTACCTTGTCTCCTGGCTGTTATTTTGTCCCTGCCATAGCTTCACCTGGCTACAATCCTTGTCTATTCTTTGTGGCTTACCTCTTGTGTGAACAAACTGAAGAAAGGTAAAGAAATAATGTAAAAAGCACTGAGTAGGATGTGTTTATTTACTGGTATCATGGTCATATATTCTCAGAATTAAAGAAAGCAAGTTTCTAAACTTTTCTGATCAGAAATGTTATCTGTAGAAGAGCATTTCAAATACATGAAGTGTTCTGAGCAAATATTCTTCAAACTCAAGTCAGACATGCAATCACATAAACCCATTCCTAATGAATGCTGTGAGAGAATAAAAGCAATCTTATATGAAGAAACCATGAAAACCAATCATTTCCACCTGCTTTGGAGAGCCATTTTGAAACTCCCGAACACAAGCCTGAGAGGCTGAAGATAAGCTACAGATGGAGTCCTTCAGTTGCTCAGCCTCCTTTGAGAAAATGACTGGTAAAATTAAGGATGAAGTTAAGATAATTGTCAATCAAACAACTGTTTCCTTCTCTCAGTTTTAACTTGCTTCAGATGCAGGTTATTGCCTCTCATTATTCTGATTTGTAAGCAAAGTTGCTTCATGTCACTACACAAGAGTTCCTGGAAAAAAAGAAAATAATAAAAATGTTCCTTCATTTATTTTTATTCTTCCTTGTGCTTTAAGAAGTTTTGCCCTACGCAAGGAAGAAAGAAGATAATTTGTTGCAAGTGAAGTGGAAAGGTATAATTTTATGGACTACTTCTCTCTGGAATGGGACTGATGAGGCAGGCAGTAGCGTCTCTCTTGTCCTGGTACAGCACCATAGCTGCAAGGGAAGAGAGGATTATACAAGCCCATTCCTCTAAAAAGGTCAAATGAGACAAAGTCTTTCCTTCAGGATGGTTTTGATTATGTGACAGCAATGCTTTCAACGTACTCTTCGAAAGAGTGTATAAAGAATACAGGAAATACTGAAATATCTTCTGAACTAATAATAAGTGGATGCAACATGAAAGTTACTGAGTAATCACATCAGAAGTTTGTAATCGGTGACAAAAATCTGTCTAAAGGTAGTCAGAGTAGATGCAGGTCAAGGTAATCTTTTGTATTTTATGATGTACTGGAAAACATTTTACATAGCTTGCTTTTAATCTTTCAATTAAGTATTTTGTTTTAAATATAATAAAAAATTATTTCACACTGTTGCCTTTTACCTAACGATCAGGTACGCAAGTACCAGTTATAAATTAATGGTTGTAGAAGGCTGTAGAAGGATGACATCTGAGACCACAGCCTGCTGGTGTGCAATCTGAGCATGTTTAGACTTCCTGACAGACATCAGATCAGATATTTTTGAACACCATCCAAACTGAGTCCCTGAATTAGGAGATAATGGCATTGCCAGTGTAAATTATACCAAAGATGGCTTAAACTGTAAATGCTTTGATAAGTCTGGTGGTTATCCAGATGAACTATGAGGAGTGCTGACCAACCTGCTCGTGGAGAGGCTAAACCTTGACTGATTTATAAGCAACTCTATCTATAATTGGAAGACTTCTGAAGGTGGTCATAAAACAACTGAAACAGATATGAATTATATCATGGTACAGTATTTTTTGTTCTACCCTTGAGTTTCTCTCCAATACACATCTTGATAGTTGTGACTTGTTTTAAATGACTGATTTCTTCTTCTTCTTTTTCTTTTTTTTTCTTCTTCTTCTTTTTTTTTTTTTTATATACTTTAGCCAATGCAAATTTTAGTATTAGCAAATTTCTCCTTTTACATTAGAATATAGATAAGATCTCTTCAGCATAACGTGAAAAGCCAGATGGGTGCAAGACAGAACTTCTATTCTGCCAAGCCTTGTTCCTTGTAAAATCAGATTTTCTGTTTTGAAAAACCATCAGGAGACAGTGCTGTCAGCTGTGATTAATCGTATTAATGCAAAATATCATGGAATTATTTTCCAACAGCAGAGTGAATGTCATCACAGCTTCTGAGGAAGCTATATGATAAACAGAAAAGAGAAGGAGAGACGAGAGGAGGTGAACCTGAAAGTTCTCTCTGCAGACAAGATTTGAGTAATATTTATTTGTAAAAGGAAAATAAATAAGAAATCAGATGATCCCATTTTGATTTTATTATGGAAAATCACCAGGGAGTGACATGGCAAATATATTTGTATATTGATGCCACCGAAGCATTTTAAACAGGCCTTCCCATGATGCTATCAAAGATTTTAATAAGGTCCTGATGAAGAACCTTTAGCTCCCAGCTGACCTGCATTTTTCTACACAGACACTTTTGCCACATTGTATGTTTGCTATTAAAGTCCATTTTGTCTTGGAACCACACATTTTAATGACACATAAAAAAAGCATTGTGCACCTGTAGTATAAATACAGCACTCTGTAAAAGATTTCCCCATTAGGTATCATTTTGTCAGCCAATTCTATCCAATTACCTGAACAATAAAACCATTGTAGTGGGAGGAAATAGATGACTGCTATTAGAATAACCCAGTTATGCTTCCATAAATTAAATGTAAGAAAAGTACATGATATTGCAATAGTTACAACAGCATATACTGCTTCCAGGACTCCTCTGAGATAAAGGAATAGATTTTCACTTACTTAGTTCCTTACCTCTGAGGATTCAAAATATTACATATAAAATCTATATTTGCAAAATAAATAAGTAAATAAATAAATCTGCATTCCTCCTTGCACTGCAGAAACTTGTGAATGAAATCCTTGTTCTGCTGAAAGAAGATTTCAGGAAGATTGTGATTTTTTCTTATATCCAGTCTTATGCTATGGTAGCATCTCCAACTGTACAATATGAAGGATCACAAAATTAAATGCAGTTATTGCTGCAAGAGTCAGGAACTAGATTTGAGGATCAGGCAGAGAAACTCTTTTCATCACTGACTGCTGTGAGAACAGAGTCACAGTATTATTTGAACTCAGCTTCTGCTAACTAGAATTTCTCATATTTATTTATTTATTTATTTTTGCCTTCTTCAATACCATGAAGATTTGGGTATAGAAGATTAAAAACACATGCAAGATCTCTTGCTTCAGAAATTCTGAAATGGAAGCCATTATTTTTTTTTTCAAAATAAAGCATTTATTCCTCAGAAAAGTGTTGCCATTGCTGAAATGAAAGTAATTTCCTTCTGTAGGCTATCTCCAAAAAAAAAAAATAAGGAAGCAAATCTATCTTTCATGCTTTCTGTAGAAAGACAATCACAAGGCCAACAGAAAATAGAAGCAAATGGAATATATAAGCAATTTAAAGATGCTTGCTTAATCTCAGTAATTACCTATACAGAAAAGACAGCATTGGTTGAAAAAGGTTATAGATATTTTTGCATTTAAAACTGTAAAGACTTTTCTCAGATGTGCTAAACAGGTTAAAAATGCTATATCTGTTCATCTGTCAGAATTGTACCAAGATAAAGGACAGAATATGGTCAAGCAACTGATATTTTCTACACAGCAGTCATAATGGATGAAAAACTCTGAGCTACATTTTGCTCATTCACATATATGCAGTCTTGCTTACTGCAGTAAACTCCCAAAAGACAAGGCGATGTCAGAAATTGACCCTGTCAGTTATTTTCTGAATATTATTTCTTAAAGTGATTTTAAGTCAGTAATGTCAAAAAGTGGCATTTTAGCACTGTGTTCTGTCACATTTTCTTTTACATTTCCTGTTTTTATTTTTTACTTTTTTTTTTTTTTTTACTCAGGTTGCATACTATTCTCATTCCTTCACTGTCTCTCTGGGCATCCAGATTAGTTTAAAGAAGTCAGAAGGATCTGAGATTCCACCAGCTCCCACTGAGCAGGGTCAAGGTTCAGGAGATTACGAACCATGCAGTAGGACAAGGGGCTTGGTTGCACAAGTCCTAGATCACTTTGGGCAAAAATAAGGAACTCCGGTGACTAAAGAAAAACGATATGAATGACAGATAGCATCAGGCTAGTGTACTAACAGCAGTCACCTAGCTTTGGAAGTGCTGGCCTTATTGGCTGCCACCTCTTTGATCAGTTTTGGCTGAAAGAATTTTATGTCTTCAGTGTGACACCTCATGTGAATACTTCTCAATGAAGGACATATGGTTTGCAGAACTGGGTTGTACGCACACAGGACCAGCTGGCATACTTTAGAGCAAATCTGAAACTAGTTGATAATCACAGATGTGATGTGGCGATGTGATTGTATGACCCCTTCCCAGGCTGCTGCCTCCAACACAAACTAGATAAAGCAACATCTTTATCACAATTTTGTATTTGTGAACTTGACATACTGATTTAACTAAATGCATTAAAAAAAAAGGGGGGGGGGGGGAAGAACACAAAAAAGGGAAAGCGCCAGGAAAGGGAAAAGGAAAGGGAAAGGGGAAAAGGAAAGGAAAAGGGGAAAAGGAAAGGAAAAGGGGAAGGAAAAAAAGGGAAAGGGAAAGGGAAAGGGAAAGGGAAAGGGAAAGGGAAAGGGAAAGGGAAAGGGAAAGGGAAAGGGAAAGAAATAAGGATGCTGAAGTAGGAAAACTCTCTTTAGTGTATATCTGGTGATGGTGGCTGTTATTCAGCTTTTCAGCCACAGGGCATAATTGAGCTTGGTGGCAGTGGCAATGTGTGTTGGAAATCACAAGAAGGAAGAAGGTAAGAAGGAAGCTGGTGGGATATGACTAAAGAAAAGGATAAGATTATGTGTGCACTGGGCTGGGACGTCCTCTGTTCATGAGGCAAGCAGATGAATTTGGGTGGACTTTTGATGAGGGATACTGGGAGATGTCAGCATGGCACTGGAGGACTCTGAGATACAGAAGGGCAGGAGTCTAGGTCTTCACTTTCTCTTCTCCTCTCCCTTGATCTCCTGTGCTTAGTCCCTCTCTTGCTCAGTTCCCATGGACTGTGGGATTCCCATGTCTTCCATAACAGACCCTACCTTTTCCTTAGCAACTACTTACATTTACTCACATTTTTTTCAGTAAAGAAGCAACAACATCTACTCCTCTCCACACTTGTTGCTGCAGAGGGAGTAAGAAAGAAAAAAATAGACTTTAGTACTAGGAGACAGAAAGGGACTGGGAAAACACAGGAGATCTTGGGAGTGAGCAGACAGGTATTGGCAGCAAATATTTCCAAATGAGAGCACTTCATACAGCAGTAGCAATGACTGTCTAGACAAATACTCCAAAAAGATTTCTACATCTCGAATTCCATATCCCAAACCCTAATAATTCCTCAGTTCAAATGAGATAGTGTCTTATCTACTCATCTGAAAAAGGCGCTACATAAAGCAAATTAACACATTACATTTTGTGAAGAACACAGACAAGTGTTCTTCAAGCACTATGACAGAAGTCCAAATCGAAATGATGTTTTAAAAGCAAAATCTAAGGAGTAATAAATGCTTCATTGGGACATAACGTTGAACAGCGATGAGCAAACAAATTGAAGAATAGCTTGGTAAACCGTAGTTGTTATGTATTTAAAACATGGCAGAAGTCCAAGTGGAAGCAATAGTGTGTGGTCAGATACCTGTGATGCAAAACTCAGCGCCTCAATCTGAGGGAGCAAAATAAGTAGGCTCACGCCACCTCCTGGCATTTCTTAAATAGAGATTGGTGACTTATTTCCAACATTATAAATTTGCAGAAAAATGGGTTTTCTTCTTCGAGTCATTACATACTTGACATATATGTCTGGAAGAAATGGAAAAAAAAAAAAAGCAAAAAAAAAAAAAAAGCTGGGTCTATGTTGATATTTTCTAAATGGAATCTACTGATTTTTTTTTTTTTTTTGATTTTTTTTTTTTCCTTAGCATATTTCAAAATTGACCTAAAAAGATAGGAAGGTTTATAATGATATAAATAATCTGAACAAAATTAATTGACTTAACTGAAGTCAGAAGTGCAGGAACACCTTTATTAAAAAGAAATAAAATTATTTGAGTTCATCCAAGTCATTTCTTAGATAGCTCTGTTCCCAGTATTTCCAGTTAACCAGTACTTTAAAAAGACCAGCTAACAACAGAGGGTTGATGGGATTCATGGGTCTTAAAGTCTATTCCTGACACAGGGGAGGAGGATGACCCTGGGCATTTCAGCCAAGCTCCCATCTCCTAATGCCCCCCTGGTTTTCACCATGCTGCCAACTCCTTCTCGTGGTCCCATTCTCCTCCCTGCATCCATTCTTTGGACTGTTATTCCAGCCCAGGTCTTCTTGCCAAAGTAATGGTAAGACTATTCTTCAGCCTCCTGTCCCTGTCTTCCCATTTCTTAGTCTTGTGCTTCCCCTCGTGCTTAGCCAGCTCTTGCAGGTCCTCCATTTTTTGATTTCTTCTTCTGTCTCTTTTTCATGAAAACTATCAATTCCCTTCAGTCCTCTCATGACTATTATCCCTGCCCACGTTAGTTCCTCTCACTTTAATGAAAAATAGTATCTTTTTAAAAAATTATGTCCTTCAGTTCTTTGACCTCTTCTATTTTGTGTACTGGTTTCTTGCTTTTTTATTATTATTATTTTACACCTAAAAAACATTACATGTTTTACCTTTGCAAAACAGGCATAGATTAACAGTCATTCTTTTAAAATAATACTATTCCTTTAACGGTCTACAAAAAAATGAGAAATGATTTGAGATAGTAAGGGATACATCTATTTAGTTTTGATACTAAATCTTAAAATAGTTAACATTTTACTTCCCTATCATTCTTGTATTTCCTATTACAAAGTGACAGCTCTTTATATTGTAATTTTATGACCATTTTCCCTAAACATACTCCTTCCTATCTTTTTTAAACTTGTTTGGAAGTACTTCTCACATCCTAGAACAGCATGCCAGCTGGCATTAAGTCAGCAGAACTCCATTCATCAAGCTGAGAATCTGATCCACTGTAATATGAAATTAAGTCTTTTATTATTTTTTTTTTTATTTCTTTCTTTCTTTTCTTCCAACAAAGGCTCTCACCCAGAGGCCTTTTAGAAATTTATTTGGTTATTTCAGTGGATGTGACATGTCTGACAGGGAAATCTTTCTCTGAAAGGCATTAACAGGAAAAGTATAAATAAAATTGTTCTGTGATGGGTAGAATGAGTGAAACCTGATTTCCCACACTGCTATAGTCCCAGCTCCTCCTTTATTTTCATCATGACCCATATATCTCGTAACACTTTCAGTAGTTCCCACCACATTTCCTCGTGACCAGTTGAGAAGACATCAGCATGTGTCAGGCTCAGCTCGAGCTGGCTTACACACAGAGCACATCTGACCAAGGTAGGCCAAGCAACACAAAAAACCACTCTCAGTGAGCTTACTAATTCATTTCACTTTTCTCTAACCATTTACAGATATTTATGAAACTTCCAGAATCATTTTTACTGTAATACTTCTGCTTGTGGCAATTACGGCTGAAGTTGGGCTGATCGTTCCCATGTTATTAGGGACTGACAGTGTGATTGTGTAAGCCTCAGAAACCAAAGAAAAAGAAACAAAAATAAATTGCATGGAACACAACATGCATTATTTGTTATCAGTACTTTAAATGAAATGGAATAAATGTTCTTTGCAGTGAGACTGGAGCACATTCATTCTTTTCTATAGGGTTTTAATCAATTCTCCAAAATCCAGTTGAGACTGGAAATGGAGAAGAATAATTAGGTTCTATTTTGGGATGTTATGGTAATGAAAAACCTTGACATTAGTCTCCTGTTACACAGCAGAGGGAAGAGAAGGCTTCAAGTGAAGATGTACAGAATATACCAAGGTACATCAGCTCTGAGGAATGGAACAGGAACTTGACTAATATTTAATGTCACTTGGAGTAAGAAGAACTGCAGTGTGATCAATTGGGAGTCATACATCTAGCTAGCTCTCTTACAGGTAACACTTCAGGAACTCAGGGTTTCGCATCCAATATTTAATACATCTCATTGCCACCTACTCCATATTGGAAAAGGTTCTGTATTTCATTCTCCTTCTGCCCCCAGTCAGACAAGCAAATTAAACTTTAATAACTCAGACTTTCTTTAAATATGGTTTTATAAAACCATTTACTTTGTAGAAACGCTACCAATCCCAAAAATAAAATCTATCAAAATTGCTCCAATCTGTAAAAACATTATCAGTGCAAACACTACTAATGCCAAAAGCAAAGCATAAAAACTATGTAATGGTATAATTAGAATGTCTTCTTTTTTTTTTTTTTCTTTTTCTTTTTTCTTTTTTTTCTTTTTTTTTCCGGTTTGAGTAAAGTTCTCGTAAAGCAGGTCCTTTGCCTTAAGGACAATTAATGGCCTAAAAACAACCAAGCACCTATACATCGATTATATTATGGACTATTACTGGTCATCAACTCCATACATATCATACAAGAACTTTTCTTACACACATGAGGATTTTGTAGTATTAAGATCTTTAATTCTTAGGTGAAATTTACTCTCCAACTACTTATAGCCATAGTTTTGTAAAGTACTTGGGATTTTGGAGGCAATTTGAAGATTCTTGCTCCAAGACATCTGCAAGACACCAACTTTTCTGACAGCACTGCTCAGCACTTTCTGAGAATTTCTAAAAAAACATAATCATTCCAATCTATTTTTGCTGTCCCCCTGACAGCTGTCTTCCTAGTGAGCAGAGCTGTCACTGAGAACTCTCACTCAAGAAGAGACAGGAAAAAAATCTACCAGGAGCTTGGATGGTTTGGGGGCTGAATTGGCACAAACTCTGCTCTGCTTCCAGGGCTGGTTAATGTCGTCGGTTTGCATCCACTTTGCCTCCTGCCAAAATGAACAATGACAAAGCAAATACCTTATCAAAGGCCCCGAGGATCCGATCTCTGCAATCTACTCTTGGTAGAAACATCTTCTATCATCAGCTGCATTTGGCTGCTCATAAAATATTGCAATTACCACCTGTTTATAGAATCAAACATATACATATGAGATTGGAAAAATACACTACAAAATAAGCATTAAGAAAAATTTAACTGGCAACTGATGATGAAGATAAAATACATCCCAATGAGATGCCCATGAAAGGTTTTCTTTACTTTCGGTTGAGCAAGCCGTGCAGTCATTCCAATAAAACTACTGTTTTGTTGTTGTTGGTGGTTGTTTTTTTCTCTTGGAAGATAAAAATTAATTGCTACAATAGATTTATACAATGTGGTGGTGAGCAGCTGCATATTATTCATCAATTTAGCCTTTGGTTTTGATGTGTACCATATACTTCCTTACATATTTTTCTCTATGTACATTAAAATTAGGGAAACTAAACATTTTAAATATAACTGTATCCTTATACAGGTATAAAAGCAACATAATTTTCTGCCTTTTCTACCTTATACTGCTCTTGGGATAAATTTGGTATTTTATACTTTTTTGTTTCCATTAAAAATCCTTGAAAACAATTCATATTCAGACTGTCTAATGCTTACTAATCATTCCTGTTACCCTTCTGAACCTCCACTGGCATTTTAAACTGAGGTAATTTTTGCTGCTTGCTCCAGACACTGAACCTTTCATTGTACTTTTATGTGAATTTGAAATCTAATGAGAAAACATGTAACTGCAATTACCAAATTACTAGCACAGTTCACATTTTCTTATTACTGGTCATGGAACAGAACGTTGCTGTCTCACATTTTATAAACTTTGAACGTTACAATTCTAAAAGTTGTACATATGTTATGAATATCACTTTAAAAAATAATAAAACTCAGGTTACCTGGGACACAAAGTTCTGGGCACGCACAGATCAATGTATGCAAGAACTTTAGCTTCAGAAGATTTATAAGATGTTCTCAGTAAACCTGGCCAGTGCACTTAGATGTGCACTGAGTGTGCACTGAGTGCACATCTAAGATGAGTGGAAGTAAAATTGAACAGTTTGGCTATAAATTAGCAATACAGCAATTTAATACGCACTTAATTCAACTTCATAATCTTTTTGGATAGTTTGATTATCACTCTAGATGTGGTCAAAGGAAAATGTCAGTCTTTCGCTGACAATGAATGAATCGTAAAATGGCTCGGGTTGGAAGGGACTTTAAATTCACCTTGTTCCAATCCCCCTGCCATGGGCAGCGATGCCACCCACTAGATCAGGTTGCGCAGGACCTCATCCAACCTGGCCTTGAACACCTCCAGGGATGGGGCATCCACAGCTTCTCTGGGCAACCTGTTGCCATCCCTCACCACCCTCTGAGTGAAGAATTTCCTCCTAACATCTAATCTAAATCTCCCCCTTTTTAGCTTAAAACTAAACTAACCTGACCATATCATTATCAGTAAAAAGTTACACTCCATCTTTTTTTATAAGCCCCCCTCTAAGTATTGAAGGACTGTAATGAGGTCCTCCCAGAGCTTTCTGTTCAGAACCCCCAAGCCCTTCGCTGCATGGCTGCTCTCAGTGAGTTCTTCTCAGTCATCCCAGTCTTCTTCTTCCCAGTCTGTACTTCTGTCTGGGATTGCCCCGACCCAGGTGCAGCACCTTGCACTTGGATTTTTTGAACCTCAGTAGGTGTATGTGGACCCACTTCTCAGGCTTGTCCAGGTCCCTGTGCATGGCATCCCTTCCTTCTGTTGTACCACCCAGTTTGGTGTCATCTGCTAACTTGCTGAGGGTGCAGTCGATCCTACTGTCTAGAAGGGTGGCTGGATGCTCTTCTAATGTCCTCGCTGAAATTAAAAAAAAAATGTACTCTACAATTAAATTTTTTATCCATTACATAACACATAATGAAACTCACAGAGACCAGTACATACATATTCACAGACTACAGCTGTTTGCTCTGTTTTGAAATTGAAATAGGAAAACAGTTGTTTTAAACAACAGCACTACAAGTAGGCTAAGGGCTTTATTGAACATTAGTTACTACATGGTTTATACAAAAGTGTCATAAAACATATCATCTCTCTTCTAACAAACCACAATTCCAACATTGTATTTACTTTATGATTTCGGCTTTATATGTCTACTTGATATTCATAGATGTTTGTGATCCAGTAAAGCTGGAAGAAAAACATTTTTAAAACCCTCAGAGAATAAAAGATATCACAGACACGCGAGATGTAATGTTTGACAACTGGAACTGTCATTTCAAGTTGTTTTAATGCTTTTTAAAACAAAAGAAAAAGAGAGTAATCAGGACATGTCACTCACTGTGTTACATTTAAAATTGTGAGCGGTAGCTGAATGAGCACCAGCTGATCTTGCTGTTTGTCGCATTCAGACAACTACTAAGGACTAGTAGCTGCACTATTTGTCAGCATCTTCCCGAAACCATATGGCATTACAAGTACATTGGAGCTTGCTCTCCCTTATGTACAGCTAATAGAAAAATAAGGCAAAAATAGCTTGAATGAAGCACTTCAGTAAAGAGATCAGGCTGCCTGTAGCTGATTGTTGGAAGAACAATCTTTGAACTTGAAGGTGCATCTCATATGATGAGTTCAGGCCATGATCATTCACTTATGCTTCTGGCAGATGAAAAATTTATAAGAATTTTCTTCTATACTTCAATATAGAAATCTATTCAAGACAGACTCTTTTTCTTATTATGGTCATCATATTCAGCCCTGTAACTTCAAAACCATGAGCAGCATTTCAGAAATCATATAAACAATTTAAAAGGACCCTTTTAACTCCATCACTTTGTCCCACATTACAATATTTTTTTTTCTTGACAGTTTCCCCAAATTTACCTATTTTGGATACAGCTAAAAACTGTGAGGTATGGAGACATCTCACGTGCCATTTGGCATTTTAGTCATTATTTCCAATTAACATGTGTTACTGATCCTGATCCTGCTTGTATTATTGTTTGAAAAGAAGGAAAACGAATTCAAGCAGTGTAAAAAAAATACAAGTTTTTCTTCAGGATATGTAACATGAGCAGACCTGAAAAAAAAAAACACATGAAATTCTGAAGCCAGTAATGTTATTTCAAGGAGAATGGATTAAGAGATTATGCTGCCTTGGATCTGCAGCAGTTTTACATAGTTTCTATTTGGGCTATTTGTTATTGTGCACCTGGATATGTTTGAACACTGGTTTCAGCTGCACTGGGAAAACACAGCTTGTTGGGCCCATCTCCCTCCTGTCTTCCAGCAGCGACTGTTAAGAGGCACGAACACTTAAACCAAAGATAACAGCCAGGCCAAGGATCAGCTTTTCTGCCAACACCCCGTTGCAGAGTCCAACTTTGACCTCACTTATTCCCATCTGGGCATGCTACCGCCCTTCTGGACACCACATTTCCTCACGCAACCTCAGGGCTCAGACCCACCACCACGCCAAAACCAAGGTTTTAGCGGCAGCACTGCCAAGAAACCTCTCAGTCAGAGCCTCGCCCTCAAGGCTAGGGCTCATCCTGGCCCCCAAAGCGGACAGGCGTGCCTTCTGAAGCTGCAAACCCCTTTGCCACTGTGAGAAACACTCCGTAGCCAATAACTTAGGCTGAGGTGAGGATCTCAGTGAAGTAGTAATTTATTCGTGATTGCAATGGCAGGCACCCCACAAGCAGGAGAGCGCAACTACTAGTTCCAAAACACAGTTTATATACTTTTTGATGACAGGACCCTCCCCTGTTTCCCCACTGAGTGGGTAATCCAGGTTCACAATCTATCTGATGCTTCACAAATAATGCATGGCCTTCAGTAGCCGGCCTGTCAAATTTCAATTTCCTTTTGCCATTTTTACTGTTTGAAGTGGTAATGTTTCCTCACTTATCTGACTTAACACCGTGATTTTCACCTAATTGTCCTAAGGAGTCTGGTTGTCTGCATTTTACAAGGTCACCTGCTTAAGCTTTCTTATCACTGTAAGCATAACTCAGTACCACATTCCTTCCTTCTGAACAATGTAGCTCTGCAAAAACAACATTTCTATTCCTACACCACCATTGCCTCCTCCCCCTAAGATGGCCGCCACCGCCACCTCCCCCTAACATGGCCGCCACCGCCCCCTTTCCCCGAGGGGAGAGGCGCAGTCACGTGACACAGAGAGCGGGGAGGTGCCTACGGGGCGTGGGCGGGGCCTCGCTGTGGGGCGGGGACAGGTGCCCCGCTAGCCCCGCCCCCTTTGCCTCCGGGCCGTGGCGAGCCTTTGCCGCAAAGGAGGCTGGGAGTTGTGGTCCCTGGCTGCCTCTCTGCCGAGACTTCGCGCTCCTCAGGCGGCTCCTGGGCGGCGGGCTGCTGAGCAGTCCCAGGGGAATTCCTTCCCCTGCCCCGATCTCTCCGTAGTTGCTCCCGTGAAAAGACCGATGGGCGGGGAGAGGAGAGCAGGGCGGCCAGAAGGACTACATCTCCCGGCGTGCATCGCGCTCCGAGCAACTTAACGCGGGGGGGCTGGGGTGGGGGGGGTGAAAATGGCGGCGGCTAAAGTGAGGAGGAGAGGTGGCTGAGGTGAGTCGGGGCAGCTGCGGAGCGGCTGCTTACCCCGCTGCCACCGCCTGGGCCTGCGCTCCTCGTCCCTTCCCTCTCGCCGCGTCTGGGAGCGGGGAGGCCGGAGCTGGGGGGCTGAGGAAAGGCGGCGGGGAGTGGGTTTGGGGGCTGTGAGGAGATCTGGGGGGCTCTGAGGGGCTGTGAGGGGACCTGGGGGGCTCTGAAGGGAGCTGGGAAGCTCTGAGGAGATCTGGGGAGCTCTGAGGGACTTGGGGGGCTGCCTGGAGGAGGACTGGGAGAGGAGAAACCCCCTCAGCCTGTCCTCCTGTGAGCCCCCTGCTGTTCTGCTTGACCCCTCAGGGGGACCCCCAGCTCCAGGAGGCCTTCTGTGAGGCGATCATACGTTAAAAAAACAAAAATATATTTAAAAAAACAAAACAAAACACCAACATCTTTCTGTCAGTAGTCTGGGATGTGCTCAAATATCCCTGTGTTATCAGTCTGCAAGCAGGGAAGGTGTGTGGGGGGTGTGTTTGAGTTTTTCCCACAGTGGTCTCCTTCAGCCGGCCCATAACACATCTCGCTGAGCGTTAATTAAACCCGTGTAACTAACTGTGCAATACAACTACGCTGCCACAGCATTCTTAAAGAGCTTCATCTTCTACTCCAGAGCTGTTACATGCTTTGCTGCTGCTGTCAGGGCCTCTGTCATAGCAGTGCCTGGCAGATTATGGTCATTTTAATGGACAGTCATTACCGGATGGATTTACCAGACTGCTGTACTTACCAGTAAGCGTGCTGCATGGAGCCATACTTAAGATAATTGAGGGGCAGGTTCCCAAATCCTGTTACTGAGAGCTAATTATATTACAACTTTTTTCTTTAAGCTTAATACATGTAGCAAAGTATCCCATCGTACTTCGGGCTGAGATACTAGGAAGGCAAAAAAGCCTTGAGTGGATTATGAGATCTCTGTGCTTCGTTGGCGAATTAGTGGAAAAGCCTGTGGCTGAGAGCCGAGGCTATAATTTCAGTATCAAAATCAAGTTAGCTAGCCCACGTTATACCTTGTAAATCTACAAAAGATGTTTGCCCTGCAAATTGTATAGGAAAGATAAGACCATTCAAAGCTTTGGCAAGGCATGGGCAATCTACTTCCTGAAGTAATGTAATGTACTAAAAATCATTTGAAATGTTTTCTTGAGTAACTTTAGTATTTAAGACATCTTGCCAGAAGACTCATGTATGGATGCTTTTAAAAATGTTGGTAAAATTTTCTTGGGAAGTTGGCAATTTGACTTAAAATCTTGACAGTAGTGTCTTGATGCTTGCAAATGCTTATGCACAGATTTTGTGCAAACTTATTAATAACACTTACAATATTTTTCTAAAAATTGTTAGAATGGAATTAATTTCTGATTCATGAAAAAAAAAAAAAGAATTGGAATGTAGCTTGTAATTAATATTTAATTATAAGGTAACTGTTTTAAGTTGTGCATCATGTTATGAAAATGTTTGCAGTTAATGATGAACATTAACATCTCTATTTCTGACCCAGGCTCATTTAGGAGAGAAGAACAAACAAATTTTGTATTAAATATAAGTGGAAGGAGACATTGCAATATTAATCAGATTCATCAGTTGAACTTCAAGTATAATGAAAGGGAACTGCACTTGTAATTATGGAATCTAAATTGTAAAAAGTACAGGACAGAAACAGCTTTTGTTGGTATCAGCAACTTAACTGCACAGCCTAATTCTGTAATGAAATACTACTTGTAAAATTACTGTGATATTCTCAAACAACTTTGAAGATCTTTGTTTTGATATGTAGAAGCAGATCATGTGCTTTTCAGTTGAAAAAGGAAAAAGTGTTTATTTGATGGATTTTTAAGCCACCGCTGGCTGGCAACATATGTACCAGGGCATAGGAATGGTGCCTTTAACTTTATAAATGAAATGGATATTGGGTTAAACTAGCCTTTGAGAAAGGAGGGAAAGTATTACTCAGGAACACTTATTTAATGTCTCTTGTCCTGAAACCATATACTCAGACTGAATTCTGTAAGGTGAGGCAGGACAAATATCCTTTTAGATATGCCTGTTCAGGTGGGCTCTGGTGGGTGAAATAACAGGGTTGCCGCTTTAACACAGGCAGGTTCATGTGTGGCATTGCTTCTCTTCCTGAGAAAGCTAATTCAAAATCAAGTTAGGTATGTTCATAGAATTGAACTGGGCTGTGTAATTCTATCTCAAATTGCGTTTTTGGGAGTTCTGGAAATTGTACTTGGAGCCTAACAGTCTACATTTAAGAATGAGCATGTGACTTCTTAATGTTGCATCTCATTGGCCATTTGCCAATCCACAAAACTAAACTTTTTGACCAATTTTTCAAATAGAAAACATGAGTGGGTGGGGAAACAAGTCATATAAAAATTTAATGTGCAGTGTGTTTTAAAATTTTCAGCTCATGCCTGCCCAGCCTGCATTGCCTGACTCTCAGAGATGCTTAAACTTGCATTCCCTTTGTCTTAATTTGCAGGAATGGACGGGTGCCCAGCTGACAATGTCATTTTGAATGCTCAAAGTCAAGTTAATTATTTATAATGTTACATAACCAAGTTAGGTAATGGTGGACTTACCAAAAGAAAATACAGTACCCTAGGTATGCCAATTTCTGCTTCTTTCCCTGAAACTCAAGGATGTGTTACATTTTTGGAAACACAGATCTGATTGTGTTGAATTCAGAAGATAACTTGGTTATTAATACTTTTTCTTCCCTCATCCAGCACTTGTGCGTATGAATTTAATTAAAAAAAAGATGTTTATTAAATCAGATTTGGCACAGAACTTTTTTTTTCTTCTTTCTTCTCCACTGGAATAGAGCCATATACTGTAAAATTACTGTTACAGTCTGCCACAGTGAAATATGATTCATGAGATTTTTCCATTTTAGATGTTTTACGGAGATTTTTTTTTCATAAGCCAAACAGGAAAAAAAGTTGACTGCTCTTTAGTTTTCGTTTTAGTGCCATTTATGGAATCTTTGGATAATAAGAAATAGCTTCGGCTGTTCTTTAATTTTGTATCTCAGGTTATTTAAAGTAACGACAATAAGTCAAAGGTAAGCACACAAGGGAGGAGATGATCAGGAACAATCAGTAGAACAAAGTGTTTTTTTACTCCTGTGATAAAGCTGCTTCAATCTACTAGAACAATGGATTTCCTTATCCTTGCCAAATTGTTCATGACCTTTTTAAAACTGAACTGAAAGTGTTTGTTAAGAAAAATGACACTTATGTGTCACACAAGTATCGATCTGCCTTTTAATATACAGTGTATTTACATGTAAATACATTGTACTTAATTTTTAGTTGTTTAGAATTACTACTATCCTTAGGAAAGCAAAATAACCTGTAGGCCTTGGCAGAAAACGAGTTATAACTCCTAGTTACCTCTTTTGCAAATCTAGGAGTTGGTTGCGTTGTGTGTATTGTATGGGTATGTAGCCTTAACTTTCCTCTGGTGGTCGGTAAAATATCACAGAATGATGTAGACACGTTAAACACTATTCCCTGTTTAGGAAAACTAAACTATGGCTGCCTTATTGTGGTTTGCTGTGTCTTTTTTAAATTGTAGTTGAGTTCTAGTTCAAAAAATTGTGTTTTTTCTTTTTCCTCTCTTGATCTGTAAAATCTAATTCAGTGACAAAACAGCAAATCAAACTCATAGTGGGAAGCTTCTTATTTTAGTTTAGTTCTGTTCTACCATGTCTATTAGAGGAGCTACTAGCATCAGTGGACTGAACTTTGCTCTATAACTAATCAGTCTGTGATTCAACACTTTGTTGAGAGGAAATTGTGGACTCTGTTCTGCATTTAAATATCACAGCACCTCCATATTGAATTCTTTGGACCTGTTACATGTCATGAAGTGTTTATAAAGCAGCGAACTATATAAAAACAAAACCAACAATTTTCTCTTTGAACAGCTGTCTGGAATGTTTAAGCAACTGTCTGGTAATTTCTACATTAACATCTTCTGAAGTTAGTTGACTGACTTAGCAGCAACAGTGGTATTGTACTAGCATAGTGTTTTGAGTTCCTGATTGCTAGTGACAGTCAGCAAAACGCTGAGTCTTTGTCACTTGACTCCCATGAACCTCTTATCAGGCTTTTTGCATTTTTATGTAGTTCTAATATCTCAGTAAATCTGTCTTCTGTAATCTCTCAGCTAAATTCTGTACTGCACTCTAATTCTGCTTTTCCAGGTTACTGCTTAACATCACAATCCACATATTTCTGCTTATCAAATTATGCTGCTTCTCCCTCTGTCCTTGGAGAGGGACGTACAGCTTGATACCAGGACAGGATATTTTAAATAAATTACTATGAAGCACTGTTTTTAATCATGGTTGCTGTCAGCAAATTGGAACCTTTTGTTGAAATAAGTACACAATCAGAGTCAAATTTATTTTTAGTAACTATGAACATTGCTTTGGTGTATGATTATTTAAACATACTTGTGACCAAATAAAATGTTTGTTCCAACATTGTCAGTGCCTTCAATAATAATCTTTGTTATATACACCTATAAACAGATACTAGTTGTATTTTTTCCATGTATATTCTTTTTTTTTTTGAAAGCAATAGCACAGTCTGTTTAACTGAGATTTTTTATTTTTTTTAATTTATAAAAAGGTATGTTTACAAGAAGGTGGTGGTTATTAAAACTAATTATTCTGGTTTAACATTAAAAAAAAAAAAGATGATTTGCATTTTAATAATAATTGCTTAAACATTATATTAGGGTATGTTTATCCCTAAAAAAAGGTTGTTATAAATTTGTTAATTGCGTAAAAATATGTAATCACATCAAAAATATGCCAAGCAGCCTTTGTTTACAGTAGCTTGCTCTCTGGTCTAAGATCTACCTATTTCTTTTTAATACCGGGAGAAAAATGTACTAGAAAGTCCCACATGGATTTTTAGCATAGCTTTTCTTTGCTATGCTAACAGAAACCTTTCAGAGCCCTTTTAATGAGGTAGTGCTGTCATTTCCATTTGAAGTAGAAGTATCCTGTAAGGCTATACACCATTCAGCACCACAAACAGTGACAGTGGGAAAGGTCATCCCAGTAAACACAAGGAAAATGTTTAATTGGGCATCAGAAGTAAGAACAGAATGACAGATTTCAATAACAGATTTCAAGAGCTGGAAAAACCTACATGTAGTCTGGTGAGATGAAATGATATCTGGATTTCTGTGGTAACAGCCTCTGATGTTGGAGCTAAGGAATGTGACTTGGCTCATTTTTTATAAGTTTCTACATATGTCTGGATGCAAATTGTCTAAAGATATTGTCTTGACTTACATTTCTGTTTTCTTTATAGCTTATATTTTGTGAAATTGAAGACAGATTCCTGATTAACAATGCCTGCTAGTAAGTATTGTTGCCTTCAGTACCTTCAGATAATGTTTAAGGAGGGGCTGAAATTCTAACAGAATTAACACGGGGGTAAAAGGGGTTGGAAACAAACAACAACTGATGATCACTTGCAGTCGTTTTAAAAATATTTAAGATCTTCATATTACCCAGCCTCAACCTTTGTAGATCTCAGTGTATTTTTTCTAAAGAAACCTCGTAGTTTCTGATTTGTTTCTGTTCAGTTAGATGTGCACAGTTTAACATTGATAATTTTTATGATTTAAAGTATGTTCTGAAATATTTGTACTCAAAAAGATATTTCAATATAGTGATATCTATCTTTGGCAAATTGCAAGTATTGTTTATAGTAGGTAGAATTGCTGTTTAGTATATAAAGTGATGAGACAAAAATTTTAACATTTCAACAAATGCGATTTTTGAAGCAGATGTTTCTAAGAATCAAATTCTTATTTACTATGAAGAGTAGCAACTTTCACAAATCAAAAGAAATACCACTAATATTTTTTTTCTAGCTTTTTCTATTGTATACTTAGAAAAATCTGGTGTGGTCTCTAGCAACATCAGTCTTTGGATAAAGCAAACTGCTTTATCATGAGAATAAAGAGTTCTTCAAAAAGTTACAGTACAGTGGTATTGAGTGTACTTATTTATAGGTTTGTCATGAGTTTCACAAGTGTTTAATTTCATTTGGAAACATTTGAGGATTTTATTTAGCTGACTTAAGATTTGTAAAAAGCTGTGCCTACTGGATACTTAAATATCGTACTATAATTGTTGTGTTACATGGTCACACTTCTATGAATGTCTAATCTTTAAGAGTGGTCATATTTTGATATGTAGTACAGTTTGAGCCACTGTAATGTAAAATACTTTAATGTAAGTATTTAGGATTCTTTTAATTTTCTGGTAATAATTAAATAAATAAATAAATAAACCCTATTCCTCTACATAGACATGAGTTTATGTAAAAAAAAATAGTGGTAAATATTAATGTATGCTTTATGTATATATTCAGATTTGTAAGTGCTGGCATAAAGTGTTCAAAGTGTACTGTGGTCAAGCTTTTTGAATATCATGAACTGTTGCTGTGTTTCAGTTGCAGTTTTTAGTACTAATAAGGCCTCTATCATGATAGTCATTTATGCTGGGAGCATTTTTTGTTTTTTAAGCAATTGGACTGGAAGAGTAAAATCTTTTTTTCTACACCAGGTATTTTTATGCTGATGGTCATTTTTAACACTATTTAACCTAATGCATGTAGGTAACTACAGGGTCAGGTTTGGTCTCCTAATGAGACCAAAACAACTTTATCTGCAGTGAGGTGTTCAGAACTATCCCACCATTTATTTCTCTTCTGTGTGTATTAGACCGCTTTTTGACTATATGAGCAAAGATAAGGTAGTAGTATGCATGTATATTGTAGACAGCCCTCAACTTCACCTTTTGGAATGTGGAAGGGAAGGTGCTGTCTACTGATTCAGGCTTCTTGATAGATTCCACAGGATTCTTTTCAGAGCATATTGAGGAAACATTGGTTGGCGCTGTAGAGAGTTAACTTTGAAATCGTAAATTACTTGTTTTTTGTAATCTGTAAACCTTCACCGTGAAGGTGGGAACTACCACTTGGACTTCCCTTGTCCCATGCATCAACAGGTTCATTGAGCATCTTTAAGAACAGAATGTGGAAAAGGCTCTGAAATATTTTCCAGAAATGTTTTCTGTTCTGCTAGGATAAGTTTTAATGGAAGTAAATAGTAGGATATTTTTACAAGGAAAGCTTGATGGAGTTTTCAGATCATCCTGACCTGTCTTCCAGTGTCATTCTACTTGCTTTCATCAGTCTATATCAGTTCCTTTTAGAAGTTTTACACCTTTTTCAAGTATGCTATTGAAGCAATATCAAGGTGTGGAAGCGGTAGTTTAGAAAGTCAGGAAAAGCCAGGACAGTGGTGTTAGGGAAAAACTGCACAGAGAGACTTGGTCTTTTCAGGGACTTTCACTCTTCCTGGAGACATTTTAAAACTCAGCCTGAAGTTATTACAGTTATCACTTCCCTCAGTATTAACTGTCTAAAAAATATGCATGAAGTCCAGGATAATCATAGGATAATCAGTCCTATTAATCCAGGATAATCAATTGCTAGGTGTTTGTTACATATTGGGGTAGTCATTTTTTTAATTGATGTTGCTGTTGATCAATCGCACATAAGAATGTGGAGTCACAGTGCTGCATTGAACCCTTAACAAAATAATGTTAAGGTTTTTGTCTCAATACGGTATTATTTTGCTCATAAAGACAAAATTTTCAACCTGTTCTTTTAATCTTAGATGCAACAGTGCTTGGCTTGAGCTAGCCAAGGCATGGCCTTTGCATTGACATCTAGTTTGTAGAGCTATTGTGTAATGCTGTAATTGCTGCAGCAATCGTAGGGAGCTTGCCAAAGCAGTGCTTTTGTAAATATTTGTAAAAAATATTTTTTGTAGCAATAACAATTTTCAGTAGTCTGTACAGATAATTTCATTTAACACGTTGCAGAACATGGGTGATTTCAGTGGTTTTGTTGGCTGCATTTGAGTTGAAATGACACAAATGCTTTTGTTAAGGAAAAAAGCGTAGATAAATCATTTACCAAAGCATTTAAGACTAGTTCTTCAGCATTAAGTTCCAGATGTTCACACTTAATGAGTTGCTTGAAATACAGTTTTCTAGCTAATGATTTTTTTTTTCAGAAATAGCTAAACTACTTACTTAAGTAGTTTCCCTGACTTAAATTAAATGGTCAACTTAAAGGCAGTTTTCATACGAAAGTGAACTTGCTTGGAGTAGAAAAAATAAGTTTGATACAGGTGACAATGTCTGCATAGTATAGGAAGGTATTTTACTTGTGATAGCTATATGCATGGATGTCTCCTTTTTAGTCATCTTTTACATGACTTACTCTTAATTTCTTTAACATACTTAAATTATATACTTGATTTTGAAGGCTTTGTTAATAATATTACTTTGAACTGATCCTATCTGGTGATTAGCAGATCACTGTATGACTGCCTGCATGTCTGACAAGCAAATTCAGAGAGTAAATAAAAGGATTTTGACAAATGTAATTTGCCGTTATTCTTTTATTGAACTGATAACTGCAGAAGTCAGTAATCCAAACATCCCCCCTACTCTTTGCCAGTTAGAAAGAGATCACTTGATCTAAGAGCTTCATGTATCAGTTACGGGGAAATTTTTCCACAATCTGACCTGTTTCTGGTGCAGTAAGTTTTGGTAACTTCACAGTGCTTCCCAAAGTATGCTGAGTGTCTCGATTCCTTCTCCTTAAACTATGTAAAATTTTGTTTCCTCAACTGTAAAAATACCGTGTGGCTTTTTGTCGGTCTTTTGTGGACAAACAACTAGTCTGCAGCTGCGTTGTACTGGTAACATCCGTAGTCTGGGTGATACAAAAGTAAGTAAAAGATAGAACAGTTAAATAGAGTGATTATCTTTCTTATTTCTTGGATGTTGCTGCTTTGAGATAAGTTACTTCATAATCTTTATAAAAAAAAAACAAACAAAAGTTTTTTCTTTTTAAATAGGGCTTCTTTGCTAAGCATAGGAAGGAAAACAGCATTTGAAATAGTTACTTGAAATATGAATGAATCCTTAGCTCGTATTAATGTTCTTTACTCTTTTTAAGAGGCATGCAGTGTTTTCATTTTGAATTTCTTTCCCCTGCAACAACTTAGGGAAAATTTAGTTATTTATCTAGGTTTATTCTATAGTAATAAGATAGTTAATAAAGGGAAGGTTTATTTCCCTATGAAGTACAGTTCTACAGTACCCCATGGTGGTTGGAGATGTATTCCTAATTCTGTCCCCATAAATACTTCATGCATTCTGTTTTTTTTGTTTGTTTGTTCGTTTGTTTTTAGCAAAAATTATGTCACAGTTCTAATTAATATCTGTGTCCAATCCTTCCACCTAACATACTTTTTCTCATCTGGTGTATGCTTCTCATATACCCTTGGCACATTAAAGCCTCAAATGGGACCTTCCACATAATGAAATGTTTTTCATAATTGCCTTAATTCATTTTGTATGCAGTAGAAATCCTATTAGCTCTCTAACAGTATTGTTGACTACTTAGAATGGTGTTAAAATAAATACATTATAACACTATAAAATTTTGTCTGTTATGAAAGAATTACATAGGGAATTATCTCACATCATCATCTGCTGCTTGATTCTAGCACCTGAGAGGAAGAAGCAGCTCTGTTATTGTCTGTCGCTGGAAGCTTTTTAAATCAAGTCCCTCTTTGAACTGCTTAATCAGACCAACACAAGAACTTGAAAAACAGATGCTAAGGGAAGGTCATCATTTGCGCTACCTTGGCAGTTTGCCATGTGTTAGACAGAGGCCTGTAAGGGAAAATAGCTGTTTGTCAGGATGTCTGTGACTATTATAATACTGTGATCACAAAGTATATAATGGATTCTTTTCATAATAAACAACACAAGCCTCCAATATGTAAACATTTAGATACAGGTTTTCTCGATCTGATTTTTAGCTGATCGTATTTTCCACACTGAAAAGAAAAAGTAAGAATTCATCTTAATGTATCCTTTGATCATGATAAGAAAAAAAATCCAGGAATTTATAGCTGAAAGAATTGTACTTTGTGGCTCTATTTCACTCATGATAGCACAACCAACTTCGTGGCCTAGTGGAGTGGCTGCTTCCATACTTTTTAATGAATCTGCATGATTTCTTTAAGACTTTGTAATTTTTGAATAGATATTTAATTTGTTGCTTTCTGTTGGCTCTCAATTTCCTCCATGTAAGTATTATCCTAAGTCTGCTTGGGAAGGGGGAATTGCATGCTTCATAGAAAGTGAAGATCACTTGTACTAACACATTGCAAATAGTATCTAGTGATGTCATTCCTGCCTTCATCATCTTCCATTTATTTTGGATCACTCTTAAGTATGGCTAAATGCACAATTTTTCTAATACATAGGTTGTCAAAACCTGGAAAGTACGTTTCTTCAGCTGTTGTTAGTTTGGTGTGTGCAGTTTGGGCATATGATTATTGAGTTATGTGTAAGAGCTGAACTTAATACTGTCCACATCAAAGCCTAGATGTGCTTTTAAACTATATGTAGACACTTCACTGATTGTTAAAAGGTAGCTTAGTATTTTTTTTTCCCCAGGTTTTATTAAAATATTTTATCGTTGTTATTTACAGAAATTACTTTGCAACTGGTTTTTCTATCAGTCGATTAACCTTCATGTGCAGCATTGTTTGCTATTGATTTCTCAATCATGGGACGAAAGGGTAAGAAGTCTGATGCTGTTTATGCATGCGAGTGCCCTGATTTCTTTTTATGCATGACAACAAAGAAAAATTGATTTGGGGAGGAGTTGAGTTTTGCAGTCTGTGATCAAATGCATGCATCTGTGGAAAGACAGGTTAAACTGTGCTTTTAAAATGTTTTGGCCATCTCTTTACATGGCATGTGGACTGTCTTTCCTGTCACCATTATGTCACAAGGATACCCAGTGGTTCTCAGAAAATCAGGTACTTATTGAATTGCTGAAGATGGAAATTAACCCTGTATGTGAAACTTGGCTTTCAAGGAGCGCTATTTTTTTCCTAGAAAATGACATAATTCAAAATTAATTCTTACAGCAATTAGACAGAAAGGAGTAGAAAGCTTGGGTAAGTAGATGAATGAGACTTTTCCTCATACAGTAAGTCGTAGATATCAGCTGATTCCGGATTTTCCTGTTTTGAAGGTGCTTAGGTGAACAAAGTGCTGCTTGATTCCTTATTTTTTGAGTTCATGTCCCTAAAGTATCTTAGGAAATCCTGTTTGTTTGTAGCTGATGTTCTCAAGGGAATGACCTGTGGCTCCTACTAGTATCCCAGATAACTCAGACAACACAAACTTTTTGGTACCTATGTAGAGGTCAGTATGAGATTTTTCCAACATAAGGAGTAATTGTTCACATTTCAAAAGTTAAAACAATTACAGAATTCTTGTCTTGCAGAAATACAGGTAAGAATCTTGAGATTAGCAACTTAAATTAAGAAACTACTTAAGTTTCCTACAAGTAAAATATAAAAAGCAAATTGGTTAAATCTACTGATAGATTTTTTTTTTATTGAACATGTGTTTAAATAAGTAAATGTACTTGTGTAGATTGAATATTGCAGTAGTCTGACATGCATGCTCTTAATTCATAGGAAAAAAAGTTTCAGGATAATTTAATTGCCTAGTCTGTTAATTTACATGTGCAAATAACTGTGCTTATGAAAAGAACATTACTGAAGTGCAGCTATTTTAAGTTTAAGAACTTTGATTTCTTTAAAATATGGTATGCTTTTTCTATACTAGAAACATGGCAATAAAAATTAATCTTTTATAAAGATATGCAAAATCCCCAGCAATTATGTGGCAAAAGATAAATATGTGAGTTTAAAATAAGCACATTTTTTAGTTCTTTTTAAATTCAGTGGCTTAAAAAATAATAGAACTGTAACAAAAGTAGAAAAAAATGAAAAATAAGGAAAATCATGGCCTCTGAATGCAGTCAAATCTTCATCCTGCTTACCTGTTAAGTGCAGTAATTTAAGTGTATGAGTTGTGAAAGATGTAATATTTTTTCTCCATAGTTAGATTTAATTTCGTAGACTAGAACAGTTCCATCCCCATGTTTGCAGGGCAAGAGTTGCCAGCAGTGTTCTGCATATTCAGTATTCATAAGAACTTTGTGAAATCAGATGTGTGTGTCTTGGCATGGGTCAGGTCTATTGCAGACCTTTAATCTGTGTGCATTGTCCTAACTATAAAAAGAACAGACATCGCTTGCCCAAATAATATAAACAATTGAAAAGCTTTAGATTTAGACTGGAATTGACATTAGTTTATTGCCTTGGTTTTGTCTGGGATAGAGTTAATTTTCTTTTTAGGGGCTGGTATGTGCCAAGTTTTGCATGTACGAGAAAAATAACTCTGATAGCACACCGATGGTTCAGTTGTTGCAGAGCAGTGCTTGCACAGAGCCAAGGACTTCTCAGCTCCTCGTGCTGCCAGCAAGGTCCCTGGGGGTGCACCAGGAGCTGGAGGGAACACAGCCAGGACAGCTGGCCCAGAGTGGCTGAAGGGATGTCCCATGCTGCATGGTGTTGTGCTGAACAATAAATGTGGGCTGGAGGCAGGGGCACTGCTCGGGGACATGTCAGTGGGGGGTGAGCACTCTGCATCACTTGCTGTGTGTGTGTATATGGAGATATATATAAAATTCTCATTATTTTCCCTTCAGTTCTCTCCCCATTGGTATCTGAGTTTATATATAAATATTCTCATTATTGTTTTCCCTTCAGTTCTCTCCTCCATCCCACAGGAGGAGGGGGAGGGAGTTAGCAAATGGCTGTATGGTGTTTAGCTGCCTGCTGGGTTAAACCACAACACCAAATTCAAAGAGCAAAAACCTAACTTATGTTCATATAGCTTAATTATTTGCAGAATGTGCTTGTTATATCAAGTCTGAGAGTAAAAGGGTGGGTTTTTTTTGTTTTGTTTGCTGGAAGTCTGGCTTTAACAGAAAACATCAGACGCCTCGAGGTGGTTAACAACATGCTCACATATATCTGCTTCTTTGTGTATGATTATAAAGCTGTCTGTCTTCCAGACTGAGCAGCTTGGTGGGAACAGAGTGGCAGCAGCAAAGGGAGGTAGCCTCTAGGTAATGAAGATGTACAGAAGAGCAATCAGTTGCGTATACATTCCTTGTGTACCCCATGGCTGATTAGAAATTACAGGAGGGGGAAAGTTGCTTTTAATTAGCTGGGATACATGGTTCTTCACAGAGCCTTCAAGGTGCATATCCTACCACTAGATTTACTCTTTTGGAGGGGAGAAAACTGTTCAGAACCTTGTAGCAGCTACTTTTCAGTTATTCTGGGACATCTGAATTGGAGCTGGAGCACTTCTTTCGAACTAATGGGGAAAATTAATGGTCGCAAGGATATTTTATAATTCAGATTAATCTAGAAGGGTTATTTTAAATGCAACTTCCGTCCTTTGTGTCTGTGTTTAAAAGTGTTAATACTGAAATGCTGTTCCATGAACTTCTGTTTGCTAATTTTAGCACAAAGCTGGTCTTCTGTGAGGGCAGGATGAGCTGGAGTAAGGCTGTCTTCAGAGAAGAAAACATGTAAAATGATTACAGGCAGGACTGGAGACTTGTTCTTAATAATATATAAATATTAATTTTTTTAATTTCTAGCCCCAAATAATTTTAATGTTCTATGTGTTCATCCACATGACCAAATGGGAATATCCCTTTTTGTCAATTCTTTTTGAGAAGAACAAATGTGTAGGGATGGACATGAGCAGAGTTCTTAATTGTAAACACATTGTATTCCTTAAACAGGAACAGAGATTTTACCACATTTTGGGCCATATCTGTATTCAGCCATGTACAGTGGAAAAAAAATAATCTAATTTATGTAATGTGGTATTAAACTACTTGTATACAGAAAGTTTTGCTTTTAATTAGGAAATGATATTCAAATTTGTGTATATGTTCTGAAGTCTACCACTGAGTATACTTAAATGAGGGTAAATAATTCTTGTTTGTAAAGCTGTCTGGCCATGTTTACATTGGTATTCAGAGTGTTTTAGTAGAAGGAAGGATGTATAGATCAAAACACTCTTGCCTGTCTTGTATGTAATTAAGTGATTTACTCTGTATTTGTTCAAATCTAGTTTCCTCAGCTAAACCTATTCACTGCACAAGCTTTGAGATTTCCAGAAAGAGGCCTGTGAGCCTTTGCTTCTGTACCATCAGGATTCTTAAACATGATGCACGTGTCTTTTTCACCCATGGAAGTCTTCTAATGCTTTTTTTCATTATGCAGTTCAAGTGACAACGTGACGTGTACTCCCTGATCTACTTCAGCACGGTGCATTTGGACAATGTGTGCTGCAAGGCACTGCTGGGGAGGAGTGGAGAACTTAATCCTCCCAGCCTATGTGCTGCAGTCATAGGGTAGCTGTGGTAAAGAAATGTCAGTTTTCCTAAGAATCATTTTCGCTGAGCAGAAAGATGGTCCGAAGTATAATGTTTTGAGAATTTTTGCCTCTGCAGCTGTATTCCACCTCATGGTTTAGATGAAGAAAATGAGTTTGAATTCATGTAGTTGTGTTGTTTTAAGGATTAAAAATAAAAGTAGCAGTAGTCTACGAGACTTCTTCACATTTCTCTACATTCAGATTTTCAGTGCATGACACTTCAGGTGGTTATTGCCCAAAAGCACTGCGACCCTGGCCACTTGCTGACCAAGTACTAGCTGGTTTGAAGTGAACTTGTCTTCTGTCGGGCAGGTGGTGGTCAAAGTTTCCAGATGTCATCCTTCAGGACCCTTCCGATAGGGTAAATAAATAGTATTGACAAAACCACGCATGCCTTTGGCCTTCATGACCATACACAAATTGGTAGCACTTGACACAGTTCCATCTGTTGCTACAGCTCAAAACCAGAAGAGGCTACTGTGTAATACAGATTGTCGTTGACTAGTACATCTATAAACATGCTGGCAACTTTCCCACACATCAGGAGCCGTTCCAGTTTCTTTCATGATTCTGCCCATGGATTCAAGCTATCTTGAATGGCAGAACTGTTCGTGGTGTTTGGGTGACCAGTTGTGGTGTAAGAGATGCCAAGTGAGACTAATTGTGCCATTAATTGTACCATTACCACATTTATGTTGGAAGCTTTTATCATTTGTTATCGCTGCCAGATGGATGACTTTGCTCTAGCCCCTACACAGTTATCATACCATGTCATGGTGCTCTGCCCAGACATTCCTAGCTGGGCTTCTTCAGTTGCAGGATCTGCCCTGTGTGAACCTGTAGAGAGCTTGACTTCTGTCTACCATAACATGAAAGATATCTAGACTCATGCTCTTGTACCAGCTTTCTTCTGATGCCTTCTTCCCTTCTACTCTCACCCTCAGAACACACACAAATGTGAGGTACTCCAAAGGTAATGGATTAGTTTATGTGAGTATCTGTAGCAAAACAGGAGGGACCAGCAAGTGTTCAAACAGCAAAGTAACTTCACTCCTGGCAGGGGGTGAGGGCTGTGACCAGGAACCTAGGAGGAAATACAAGGGGAAAGGAAGCATGAAAAACCTTGTTTAAAACTTGAAACTGGAACTGGGAGTGGGGAGAGTGACACAGAGGAAGTTCTGTCTGTCTGCCTTGTCTGGAGCTGGGACTGCCATCATGTCCTTCCTTTCCTTCAAGCACAACCAACGCCATCTCCTGCAGAATGGTCTTCCAGGTTGGATGATGTTCCTTCCATAACTGCTGCAATGTGGGAACAAGGTGATTCGAAAAGCAAGGTGGTCAAAAGCAGTGGGGCCAGCGGGGCAAGGGGGGTGGTTGACCCCTTCTGCTCTGCTTTCATGTGACCCCACCTGGAGCCCTGTGCTCAGCTCTGGTGCCCCCAGCACTGGAAGGACATGGACCAGAATGAGTGCAGAGGAGAGACACAAGGCTGGTCAAGAAGCTGTTGCACTTCTCCTGGGAAGACCGGCTGAGGGAGCTGGGGTCGTTCAGCCTGGAGAAGAGAAGGCTCTGGGGAGACCTTACAGCAGCCTGCCAGTACCTAAAGGGGGATACAGGAGAGCTGGGGAGGGACTCTGTTTGGGGGTGTAGGGATAGGACAAGGGGGGATGGTTTTAATCTAAAAGAGGGAAGATTTAGGTTAGATAAAAGGAAGAAATTATTTACTCTGAGGGTGGTGAGGCCCTGGCACAGGTTGCCCAGAGAAGCTGTGGATGCCCCATCCCTGGAGGTGCTCAAGGCCAGGCTGGATGGGGCTTTGGGCAGCCTGGTCTGGTGGAAGGTGTCCCTGTCTGTGGCAGGGAGGGTTGGAACAGGGTGGGGTTAAAGGTCCCTTCCAACCCCAAACTCTGCTCTGGTTCTTTGATTGTCCAGAGGGAGTTATAATGCAGACAAGTACATGCAGGCGAATGGTTTGCCTACATCCCCACTTTATACTGATTTATGAAACACCTTACTATGAAATCGGTATGTTTATAAGTAGGAGTATCGTGACCTCTTTTTTTCCTCCTTCACTGAGTTTATCCCCCAGAACTCATTTCCTGCCCACAAACTCCATACTGAAAGCAGGAATGAAAATTGTACTTGACCAAAATATTTTTACTATGGATGTGTTCTCAGTGCCAGCTATGATGGGGAAAAGTTAAGGAGATGTATATAGATGTGTATTTCCAGTTGTGTTTTCTGGAGTGGGAGTGATAAAATTTCCCTTTTCAGTTGTTTTATTGATAAGAAGTAAACGACCTTGCTGTGGCCAATAGAAATAGAAGTAACAGTAAGAACTAAGAAGCAAATTGCATTTTAAGTCAGAGAGGTTCTTTCACTGGGACCAGATTAATTTTAGACATTGTTAATAACGTTTTAAAAATAGACAGCTCTGGTAGTATCTCATAGTAAGAGAAGAAGAGGCGGTGTTGAAGAGAACAGAAATGAGCAAGTAAAACAAAGTTCCCATGTGAAAACAACAAAGGTGGGAGAAAGAAGAGACTGTATGGAAACACTGTAGGCAGTGGAACTTGTGAAAAAGCATGTAACCAGAGAACTTGCTGTAATGGAAAACTTCTTTTTAATGGATTAGAAGTCTTTAAACGCACCGTCCCAAAGATATCATCGTCCCTGGGGATTTGTTTTAATTGCTAATGGTTCAGAAAAGAAAGCTTCACTGAAGAAGCTTAGTGGTAAGCTTTATTTAACTAGATTTTTTTTTTTTTTTTTGTATTTCTTGCTAGTAGCTTGATGTGCATTTTCATTTCTTGTTTTCACAGAAAGCTGATGTTCCAGTTATTTTCACATGCTTTTTACTGTAGTTTTCTGTATGTATTGCCATGTTGATTCTACTGTAGACGGACACATCTTGAACTCTTACTAAACCAGAATTAGCTTTACTGTAAAAATATATTCTAGGGAGAAAATTGTTTTGTTATGTTTTGGTTTCGTTTGCTTTTGAATTTCTTTTAAATTGACTGAGCACGGAAATATGTTTATTTTTAAATGTCCAATTGCCAAACCTAAGTATTGGGTGGACTTTTCCTCATTTGCAGTTGAGTGAGATTTTGCTGTCATGGGGGTCAGAAGTGATGTCAAGAAGACTCGTGTTCTTGAGAAATTCAATCTGAGTGTTGGACATTTTCTTTGCAGCTTTTTAGTGGAGAGAGGCTAGAAATCGGCCATCTAGAAGGCAAATGGTGCAAGAGTAAGAGGTGGAGAAAAGGAGAGGTTGATCTGGGGGATGGGACTTCGTTTGTCTACAGGATAAGTCCTCCATTCTCCCTCAAAGTGCATCAGGGGGACGCTGCAGTGGCTGATTAGTGTCCTTATTGCATTTCTTCTTTTTATAGCAAGGTGAAGAATATTTTTAATTAACTTCCTTATATGGCCAGAATAATTTCCTTGTTCCAAAGTATTTGATCTATTTTAATAGCAGATGGGGATTGTCCTTGAAAATAGTTTTAGCTCTGAATTAAATGCATTAACTGGCCAGGTATAGTTAGTGTACAGGTCGGTGTTATTTTGCACACTTTGCCCTATATTTGAAACAAATTTGTTTGCGTATATTTACCATTTCAGATAAAAGAAAACCAAAACAAAAGTTTATTATATAAAAGTAAAGCACTCAATTTTTATGTACTTGTATTTTAATATATTGAGCATCCGGATGTAATTTCAATACTGTTCAGTTTTTGTCTCGATGATAGCAAAATACACATTGATCTGTAGACACAGACTTCAATGTTAATTAGACTTTTTAAAAGAACAAGAGGTTTTGGAAAATCTCGAGAGATAATAAAAATCTGAATGACCATATCCAAGCTTGACACATAATAAAAAATATTCATTAAGTGAACATGGGATATTTTTTCAGGCTGTTAATGTTCTACTGCCAGAAGAGCAGTATTAGTAAATGTTTGGAAGAAATTCTAGCATAAGATAAATAGTACAGTCCAATTCTTTTGTTTTGCTGGGTTTTGATAGAGGAAAATAATTTGGCTGTTTTAAACTTGATGGAGAGAACTAGGTGCTTGATGTCAAAAGCCAGCTTCAGGTTTTTGGTTCTTTTACGTGAATAAGATACAGCAGTGAACATTTAGACAAGTGCTTTTGACATAAAACTTCTTTGTCATGTGCATTCATCTAGCTCACAGTGTAGGATTTCTTTAGTAAGCTTTGTGGTAACAGTTCAGTGTTTTCTCTCAGTTTCCATGCAGTAAACAGTAGCTTATCACGTCTGGAATTGTAATAATTATTATTTACTGGAAATTATTATTGGTGAACTTACAAAAAAAAGAGTACCTTAATTTTCAGGATGTTTAATATACCTATATGAAAATCCTCGATTTGTATTGTCCAAGTGGATGTAAAGTAGGAAATAAAACAATGATATGATGAAAAGTTATGGGAAGTTCAACTTCAAAATTGTTGAACTCAAAATGGAATTTCTCCCTGATGTATCATACTCTTTGTGAGTATGGATGTTAAGGAGTTAAATTCTTTAACCCTTGCTTAAATTCCTAGGTTTTAATTTCATTAACCTATATATATTTGAAGTCTTTTTTTTTTTTTTAATCTTAAACCCTTATGTTTAGAAAGCCTTTTTGGTTAGCAGTCTGTCTTAAATAATATATATATATATTTTTTTTTTTCTGGCCATTATTCAACAAGACTGGTGAGCTTCTCACTGCTGAAGTAGTTATGTCTACAGTGATATGTGGCAACTGAAGGAACACAGGTTTTTCTGAAACTGTACTGATACTTTTCCTGGTAGTCACAGAAGTAAAAAACTTGCGAGTTCCAGGGAAGTTTAATTGATGGACCTGACTCTTCAGTTTCCTTCGGTGAGCTGTGAATCCCATGTTGACGATATATATTTTCTTTTTCTTTTCTCGTGCCTGGCCTCATTAGCAGAATCTGATACTGAAGTTTTTCACGTGTTTGTTGGCTTTATGTAGATGTCACAGAGCTAATCAGATAAGCTTACAGTGTTGCAGAGCCCTCGCGGGAAGTAGCTGTCTCTGTGGTAGTGCGAGAGCACAAATTTCTGAAAAAGGACTGAGATCCCGGGGAGTGAAATCCTACCCAGGATGAGGCAGTATGTTCAAGTTCCAACTATTGAGCAAGAAAAAGCCTATGATTATAATTCCGCTTTTGAACCGAGACCGTGTATGTGTTTGGGTAGGTGAAAATACCGTTTTCTGATTAAGTAGACTATGTATTTCTTCTTATTAATGTGTAGAATAGACGTGCGTAAAAAGAAATACACTTACAGCTGGTAAGTACGTACGGTCTTAACATGAAAATCAAGATTATGTTTTTTTTTTTTAGCATTTTTAAATGTGGAAATCCCACTATTGCTGAAATAAAAATAAATATTGTTTAAGACTTTTATGTTGACTAACTTACATCAGCATGAACTTCTCTGTAGAAGGCTTTAACCTTTGTATTTCCTTGTATAAAATGGCTTAACACTGAGAGATGGTTAAAATGCAAATTATCCCTGACATTGTAAGGAAATTGTCATAGCAGTTTGGGTGAAAAAATGCTTAAACTGGAGCAGGTTCATTTTACGCTGTTCAGTGGCAAAACAGCATTTATGTGTGAGGTGAATCTGTTTATTTGTATCAATTTTATTATGTTTAAATGTGCATCTAAGAAATAATCAATTTTCAGTGGCTTAGCTTCTCACTACCTTATAAAGCATTCATCTTTCCTGGTATATTTAGTGTAGTGTTTCAAGACTTATTTATATTTAAAATCTTTTAGTTCAATCTATTGTTAACACTTAGTTATCCTGATTTTTTTTAATGATTTTTATCCATAATTTTTATACCTTACATATTCCTACATACGTTTATATTAATATTTCCTGATTATTATCAAAATGCTGAGCAATGATAAATAATTTTCCCACTAAACCTGTCTCCTGACTGTTAATTGTTTTGGTTGCATTTTTTCTTCCGTTCTTTGGAGACCCTCTCTCTTAGTTTTTCTGATAAGAGTTCTGTTTCAATTTCCTTACTTAAAATAATTTGAGGCTGAAAGCTTTGATAGATTATCTCTAGCTTTCTGGTATCTGAATGTTTTGTTTAATCAGGAGAAATCTTATAATTCAATTCGTATTCATTTAGTTTTTTATTTTATTGATGGTAGAGTTATTTGAAATTTATTTCTTTTTCCCTGTAAATTGTACTGTAATTAAATACATGGCAATTTAAAGATACCATAGAAAATCCAGAATGGGGGAAAAGATGACTTTTTCAAATCTTACATAATAAACATATTGTTTGGCCTTTTTATATCTCAAATTGACTCTGTGCCATAAATTTGAAGAGCAGTATTAGAACACCGCTGAGTTTCCATTAACTGAAACCATTTGGTTAGGCTGGAAGAATGAGCTGGTCCTCTGTTACCTGATATTTCACCCTTCTCTAATGAGTGACTGTATCCAGGTTTTATGTTCAATTTATGTAACTACCATGCTCTAAAATACCAGTCGTAGATTTGTACTGTAGTTCTTTGCAAGGATTTTCTTCTTTCGCTGGGAGAGAAACTAACTCTAAAATTGTGTTACGATATCATCTGTTCTTACTATACTTCAGATAGCTGCAGAAAAATCCTGTACTACACTTACTGTAAGAATTTGTTATTGTAACTTATACTAATCAAACACAGCATTTACCTGGGGCCAGTGTTAGTAGTCTTGGAGGCAGGAAAACACAAGGACAAAGAGTGTTGAGACAGGTGCTGAGCTGCATATCTAATTCAAGAGACATCTAACAAAGTTAAGTCTTATTTTGATGATTTACTTGAGTTTCACAATAATAAGTCATATGCTAGGCGCTTAAGAGGTACTCCTATCTTATTGTGATTTCACTTGATTTTGAAATGTTATAAAACATTGCTGTCAATAGAAGAAATTCCTACAGCTGAATCAGATCTGTTTTAAGACAAGCAGGTTTTTAAACTATTTTGATTCAGTGATACCTACATTTTCTAATGACATTTGAAATAACCTTTGATTTTATCTACTTAGTACCTACATCTTTTGTGTAAATGTATGGTATCACGTTGATTGGACCTCTGTGAGTAGATGTCAATAGAAATAGACATAGGAAGAACTTGACAGTTCTTGACAAAGTACTATTTCACACAGAAATCCCCAATATCGCAGTTGCTTATTGCTTGAGTGTATTTTTGTTTTCATAGTTCTGTTTTGACGTCATAAATCTGTGTTCCTCTTACTGATGATATTCGACTCTGTAAGTCATGGACTGAGTTAAAAGACCACCAAAGAGAATTTAGAGTCAAGGTCTGCTTTCAGAATCGTAGATCTACCTCTCATCAGTATTTCTGGTTAAATACATTGTGAGTGAAGTTGTCAGACAGAGTAGAATTCAGGTTTTTCTTGCAAAAAAATAGCATCAGAAAACAGGTGGCACAGAGAAGCAAAGTCTACTCATGTAGAGTCTTGTAATAAAAGAGTACAGCAGCAGAAGTCTTAGTCTTGAACTTCCCAGATGTTCTGAAAAATATGATTCCAAACAACTGTAGTTTCTTGGATATCTTAAGTGAAGAAATATCAAATCCTGGTATATTATATTATATACTTTTTAGCAGGCTGAAAAATTTTCAGATACATTGTAAACAACAGTTATCCCCAAGATAACCTTTATTCTTTTCTCTATTTTGAATTGTCTGTGACTAACCTTTGGAAAATTTACTATTTTTAGCAAAGTTTTATTATTTTTGCGTACATAAATGGATATCTTTCATTAGATATTTTTAAGATAGTTAGCAACTGTGAATGATGTAGGTATCATGTACTTATGATCATATACTTCCTTGTGCAGACTTGGTATATTATTATACACTATATTATTGCTATAGATTCAGCACAGTGGCTCTTGTACATCAAAGCTGCTTTAATGTTGATCTGAGACATGACTAGTGAATTAGTCTGGTAATATTTCCACAGAAAAATTTAAAACTGGATTTGTCGAAACACATTCCTTGGGAACACACTGCACTGACGTGCAAAGAATGGGATAGATATCTGGAAGCTTTTTTTCTTCATGCTGATTTTTTTTCCACTTTATGTGCTATTTTTAATACAAACTGGAATTATTCCAAAGATTTGGTAGTCCTGAATCCTAGAGGGGAAAAAAAAAAAAGAAAAAAAAATACTTCATACATTTCTGTCTTGCTAGAGTATCTTTTTAAATTAATAGAATTACAAGTTAACGTGTGTTGTTCTGACTGTCATTGTATGTGTACAGTACAGAGTAAAAATGATGTCAGAACCTTTCTTCACTTCAAGTGACTTTTTCTGATGCCAAGTAAAATAGTGGGATAATGAAGTTGATTACTTGTTTTGTATATTGTAGTTTACGGCACTTTATATGGTTGCCTGTAAAATGCGATGAAGATTTTATTTCTGAATTTTTAAGAGGAGTAGACATAATGTGTTTTTAGTTAGGTTTTGAAATGATAATTTAGAATGAAGATAGAACAGCGAAGAAATAGTTGTAATTTTTGATCTTTCTGCATATATTTAAGTATGGCTTGATGACAGGTGCATTTCTGATATCCAGCATGTGTGCATATCTTCTCATGTATCGCATTATAATAGCTTTACTTATTTGACTTCCCAGTCATTTTCAATTACTGTTATTTTGTTTAAGTGCTGAACGTAACAAGCAGCTACATTCATTTTCTTTTTCCTTTTTTTTTTTTTTTTTTCCTCCTTGCTTGTTGGCTACTCAGTTAGAATGAAATTATTGAAGTTCCTGAAACTTTGTTTTAAATTCTGTTGGATAAATCTCTCTGCAGGAGTGTGCTGTTGCTGTGCTGCTTTGCGACCTCGCTACAAGCGTCTGGTAGATAACATATTTCCTGAAGATCCAAAAGTGAGTGAGGACTTAAAATTGTAACGGGATTGGTTATTGAAAATCTATTCAGAAGCTAATGTTTTAGCATTTTGTTTTTTTATTTCACAGTAAATTCTGTCTTAATACTTTGTATCCTTAACAGAGATTGGTAGAAGAATTTAACTGGAAGGGGCCTGGTGCAGATCGTTTTGTCCAAGTCCCTTCGCAAAGCAGGGCCATCACGTGCTGAAAAAAAAAAAAAATAAATAAATACATTTTGTTCGAGTAAATAGAGGTTTAATTAGACATGGTATGCTGCAGCAGAGGTAGCACTTAACTTCATAATGATTTAGAAGTATGAACACCTCTTTTGCTGTGTTGACAGGTATGAACATTTCACTTGAACAATCTGGGAGCTATATTAAAGCCCAACTGTTACTCTCTGGAAACAGTTTCTGTGTTAACATTAGTGTACAGTTACTTCATGTACAATTAACATTCTGTATATATCTATACATAATCATGTGATAGTTCAAAGTAATCAAAAGCTTATGTTTATGCTGCTGTGTTTTTTTAAATGTTACCAGATTTTATTATCTTTTATAATAGTATATAGGTGAGCAGAGCAGTCAGCGTTCATATAAGGTTTGGTTTATAGAGTATCTGAGCTTCAAAATTACTTTATTTTTTTTAGAATTTTAAAGAAATGTATTGATACTGAGTGTTAGTTACTATGTTAGTATATGTTGTCGGCTGCAAATACAGTGATTTCTGTTCATATGGTATGCTTGTTTTAACCTACTTGTTTGTGACACAGGTATAGAAACACCTCAGGTGACTACAGTTGTAGTTGTAGAGCTGTAATAGCACTTGGTGGCTCTGCCTTAGTCTACACTTGTGTTAATACTCATTGGCTCAGTGTAGGACACAAGACAGCCTTAGATGTTTCACTGAATCCTTGTTTAAAATATTAGAAGACTTGCTTGATAAAATGCATTAATACTGACTGTCTTTAAAGCTTCAGTAACTTGTTTGGAAAACACAAAGCTTTGGAAACTTACAGCAGGAAAAAAAAAAAAAAAAAAAAAGGAAAAAAAGCCTTATTCTTCTTACCTGACAGTTAAAGTTAGTACCTGTAGTACCTCACCTAAGGATGCCTGTATCACAGTTCAGACTAAATGGGTATGTGTAACTAATTTGTTAATTACTGCCTGATCCTGTTCTAAAAATTAGCCTTCAGGTACCCTATGTGTCAGCCTTATCCAAAATATGACACTGACAAAATGAACAAGATTATAGTTTAAATCTTTTGTGTAGACTGTTAACTTCTCAGAATTATCCATCAGATATATGATGACATTTGGGGGGTAATGGAAGACGAAAAAGTGACATTGTACCAGTGGGGACAGTGTGTTGCAGCACTGATAATGTAGGTCAGTAAATACCTGCTTTTGGAATACTTGTCTGTGTCCATGTCTATTTTTCTCCACCCCCCAAATGATGGGAGAAGTTACTTCATTTATTTCAAAAATATCTTGCCTAATTTTTTAAGTTGATGATTTTTGCAGCTTAGCTGTTGACAATTTTGTTCAAAAGTTGCATATTTTGAGTAGTGTGTACAACTCAGATCTTTTGCTTTGAGTATCCAAAAGGCAAATACTTCAAAAACTTCATAATTTTTCTGGATTTTTATTTATTTATTTTTACTTCTGTATGTCTGCTCTTAGGATGGTCTTGTTAAAGCTGATATGGAGAAGCTGACTTTCTATGCGGTTTCTGCACCAGAAAAGCTGGATCGAATCGGTGCTTACCTGGCAGAGAGACTGAGCAGAGATGTTGTCCGGCATCGCTATGGGTAAGGAAATAAGTCGCAGCGTTAAAAATAGGTGCTAACATGTAGCTGCATTTAGGTCGGAGCAAATACGAGTTTAGGAGGTAAGATACAGAGTCATAAAAAGGAAGATTTAAAAAAAACATGTAAATGGCATAGGAAACTATTGAGTGCAAGAACTGCAAAAGAAAAGCAATATTCATCATGGGATATCTTTGGCATTCATGATGTTAAAAGCTATTTTTATAACTTAGAATGGACATCATACAACTAAAAAATAAAAATAAAAAAAAAAGATAAAAAGCTTTAATAAAGTAACCTCAACTATTGTCTCTTAGAGAGGGGGCTCTGCGCCCATAGAATGGACAAAAGACCATTCACTAGGATACCTAGTTTGGCTTCCTTCTTTTCTCATTCATTTAATTCTCTCACTGTGCAGGAGAATGGATAAGTTGATGGTTTTCCATACCGGGGTTTGAGTAGAGAAGTTGTAGACTAGAAAGCTAAGGTCTATAATTGAAAACAAAATGTGCTAGAATAGAAAATTAAACTACCTTTACTCAGTTAGCAAATATTATGATATTCTTTCTAAGAACGTTGTGGTTTTTTAAAAGAAGTCAGAAATACCATTTGCTTCCATCACTTCCATTTTTAGATCCTATGAAAGATGTGCCTTCACCCTTTCTTCTGTAATTTATTTTAGTGATAAAGGCATAATAATAAACTTAGCACATATATTTGAGTCTCTCCACAATTAATTTTCAGGTATGTCTTAATCGCCATGGAGGCATTGGACCAACTTCTAATGGCTTGCCATTCTCAAAGCATAAAGCCGTTTGTGGAAAGCTTCCTTCACATGGTGGCCAAGCTTCTGGAATCAGGAGAACCAAAGTTGCAAGTTCTTGGAACTAATTCTGTGAGTAAACCCAGATTCTAATTGAAATCAGAATACGTCTTTGCTTATTTGCTGAGGCAAAATAGTTGCAGAATTCACAAAGTATCTCCCATTTAACATGAATTGAGCAGATTCTGTGAATGGGAACGATACGCTGTCTGGGCCTAAACACAGAACATAGACCAGATGGAGACAGAAAAACATGTTCCCATTTATTCTCTAAGACTCTTTTGATGCTTGGGCTCATCCTCTGTGGTAATAACTTCTCCTGGAAGAAATAGAAAAGCTGTTCTGTCAATTCATATTTTGAATCTTTTTAACAGGCCTCCTGAAGCCATTGGTGTAGGAAAGGCAATGTTTTCTTGCTTTCAGCAACAAGAGAAGTGGTGGGAGAAAGAGGAGATAACATCCTTCTCCATTGCACTGAACATTATGGAGAAAGACTCCTATTAGCTGAAAAGTAGACAGGAGACAAAAGCTTTCAGTATTCTTAACTGGCTATCTTACCTGTTCCAGGATCCATATCCTGGCTTGAAAGGCAAAACTAAAAGTATTAAATGAAGATTTGGAGATCTGGTTTCCTGAATAAGAAGTGGTGGATGCAATTAATGTTATAATTCTGTTATGCTTCCATTTTAACCATTGTATTTCCCAGACAGTACAGCATGGTTCTGCGAAATATCAGGATTGTGGTCTGTTTTCACCTGGAGTGATTATTTTTACAAGAGTAAAGAAGTAATGCGTGCATTTTACGTACATTGCCATTGTTAGCAGTGTGGAGGTTCTGCGGATTCTATAAAAATATCAGTCTTTCCTTTGGACATGGTTCCCGGTTGGTGGAATTAAAGTGGAGTTGTGGTTCTGAGAGAGAGTAAGATATACATGTATGTATTAGTGATACTGCTCTGGAGTAGAATTTCTTATAGTTGAATACAGAGGGTTCTTGCTGTGGTGGAGGGAAGGAGGGTCCCCTAACCGCAATCTAACAGGGCAGTTTTACTGATGGTAATCATATATACACACACATTATATTTTCGTTTATATACATACATAATACATACATATATGTCCCTGGAGAGGGACTCTTTATCAGGGGGCCTAGTGATAGTGCAATGGCTTTCAACTAAGAGAGGTTAGATGTCGATTACCTATTAGGAACAAATTCTTCATTGTGGAGGTGGTGAGGCAGTGGGACAGGCTGCCCAGAGAAAATGTGGATGCCCCATGCCTGGAGGTGTTCAAGGATAGGCTTTGGCCAACCTGATCTAGGGGGAGATGTCCCTGCCCATGGCAGGGGTTTGGAATTTTTTTGGTTTGTTTGTAATAACAATACCTGGATGGGGACCCCTTTGAGAAATAAGAAACAGGTATGAAACTTACTTTCTGGAGTGCATAAAGGAAAATGTATGTCACTTTCCAGTTGTTTGAAAACCTCAGTGGTAAGCAATTACTGAAAACCTCCACTTTAATATACAAGGCGCGCATCTCTTCTAAAAGAATATCCTCTTGAACAGAGGTCATATTCTGGTCATCTGTTTGATATCCCTGTGTGTTCCTAATAAGGCTTTTTATGTGCAAAGTGGATCAGTGGAATTCCTAATCTGGAAAATAACTTCTGTTTTTCTGTTGTACTCAGTAACCAAAATAACAAGAAAAAAATCCTAAATAAGATATTAAATTATGTAAGAAGAAGAATAATGAATATGTGGCTTTTCAACAGTATTCCAGAGACTCCTTTTAACCTAATTACGCTTATTTCCCTAGGTGCCTTCTGTAGTCAAGAAAGAGAAAAGATAGTCTTCTTGTGTTAACTCTAGAGGAGTGAAATATATTGGCACTGACAGATTTTCTGTTACCGAGAAAACTGGCCTGCTATGTTCTTAAATAAATTTGATGTCAGACATGAAGAAAGTTTATCATCACATTTAGCCTCTTTTAGATTTTCTTGTAGTCCCTAAGAAGGAATAAAAAATGAGTACAGATGGCAAAGAGAAAGTGGATTATCTTTTATATGCTTTAGTTACTCTAATGTATCACTGTGGAGAGGAAATGTATTGCCTGGAACAGCTACAAGTAAAATAAATTGTATACAAAGTAAATGTCTTTAAACTGCTGAAAAGTCAGGCAACCTTTGGGAAAGTTCCCCTTTTTTGTTGTTTTATTAAGCTAAATTTCACACTGATACAAATTCATGGTCTCTTTTTGCTTTACAAGGGAAACGATGATAATTTCCATATCATTTTAAGTGTATCTTGATTATTTTCCATTCCAAAGCTGATTTTTAAAAGCATCACTGGCATGCAAAGGCAACTGTGTCTTTCAAGTAAAATTCAACTGCCTTAATTGAGTTGCAGTTTATTCTCAGCCTCACAAGCAGATTTTACTTGAACTGTGAGAACTCTTGTGATGTTTCATTTGAAACCCTGACTTCTGAACCAAATTTGTGTACTGAATGATTCCTAGTAGTTTAAAGTCTTGGAAGGACCTGAAAGGTGCTGCTGCCTTCAAGGTTTTTCCTTGGCTTGCAACTCTCAGGTTCTTGGAGGCAGAACTTACTCTATTTGGTGCTCTATATTTTACAAAAGAAAAAAGAATAAAACCATAGAAGTTGCATTCAGGACTTTGGCTTCTGAAATTTTTTATTTTTTAAAGTTATTTTACTTTTTAAAAACAAAGCTGAAGATTACTGTTCTGGAAAAAAACAGCTGTTTCTGCTTTTAATTTGTGTACTTATGTGCATAATCTTCAGATTATATAAAATTAATTCCTATGTTTTTTATATGTTTATATTGCGTTGTAAATTACGTTAGTTTATTTCTTACAGCAGCAATGATTTTTGTATAATACAGTTGTAAATCTACTTATACAGGCAGATACTTGAGAACAGGTGAAATTCAATAGTGAATGTCTTGAACTCTATTTTTTTTCTTTGAAATCGACTGCATTTGAAATTGGCAATGTCTATAAAGTTCAGAATGTCTGTTTCTATCCTGGAAGATATTTTTATTAACCATGTGGTAAGATAGCATATGCTGGTGAGGAAGCTGAAAAAAATGTGTAAAAAAAACAGCTGAGACTTTGTTGGCTTAAGTATTATAGAATCTGAAAGCTGACTGCAGTAAGTCTATTACTTAGAAGCGTATGGAAATACTAAATTTCTCTCTTTATCCACTTTACAGAATTTCAGTAACCAAATATCATGTCAAATGTCTGTACATCTGATGTACAAATAACAAGATCTGTAGTAGCTATAGACCAGAGTTATACTGGGGTAGAATCAATTATGTTTGTTCATCCTATCAAGTAGCATACAGATCTAAAATAGTTGAATTTATGGTCAAGATTTTTGGGACAAGAGGGAGATTTTATTTTTTAATGTTTTAAATTGCCTGCCAATTTATTTAGAGAAGGTCCAGAAAATTTATTTAGTGATCAGATGGTCAAAAGTGGTGGGGGTTGTAATTTAGTAAAATTTATCTTAAAATATGCTGAGGCAACTCGGTTGAATATAAACCATTTTTAAGCTAGTTCAGAATGCTGACTGGATGAATTCTTCTCTGCATTTTGATAGTAAAATGTATTTTTAATTAATCTGTAAAGTTGTGGGTATGTGTATAGAACCCATTATTATCACATTTTAAATTATTTACAAAAAATATTCAATTTAGATCTATCTTTAGTTGATAGGGTGCTTCGTTTTGGAAAGCAGATTTATTTTCAGCATGAGTGAAATGATCATGCTATTAGTGGCAGCGTTGTGCTTCCTGTGCAGGAGGAGCAGGTGACTGTTTGCCAGCTGTCATCTTGTTTGGTGTTTAAAAGAAGATGAGCAGCATCCTAGGTGGAAAAGGGACCAGCCAGTGCCTGATAGAGCAACGAGATTTTTATTTTTGTTAGTTTTGGCTTATGATAACACTTGTTTTTGGCTGAACTGAAGTGCATGCTCACATAAATTTAATTCAAAATGTCAAGACTGTGAAATTAAAGAATGTCAGAACTAATGTTTCCAGTAGAGTACTGATTTGTTGGTCTTGCTTGTCTTTAGCATACTAATCTGGAAGTATGCATGGCACCTTATTTGTAGTACAAGATCCTTTCATTCCATGTATCCATGTGGAATTATATACTAGTAGTGATCTAGAATACAATGAAGTATTTCATCTCTAGAATCCCTGATCTCTCTTCTTATGCAGGAGTTAAAGGTACAGAGAGAGGCAATTACCCTACATGCCCTTTCTCATAGAATGGCTCAGATTGGAAGGGAACTTAAGGATCATCCAACTCCAACCCCTGCCCTGGGCAGGGACACCTCCCACCAGACCAGGTTGCCCAAAGCCCCATCCAGCCTGGCCTTCAACACCTCCAGGGATGGGGCATCCGCAGCTTCTCTGGGCAGCCTGTGCCAGTGCCTCATTACACTTACAGCAAAGAATTTCCTCCAAATGTCTAGTCTAAATCTATCCCCTTTTAGTTTAAGACCATTCCTCCTTGTCCTATCATTATCTACTTGAGTAAAGAGTCCTTCTCCATCTTTTTTATAAGACACCCTGAAGCTGCAGTGAGGTCACTCCAGAGCCTTCTCTTCTCCAGGCTGAACAGCCCCAGCTCTCTCCGCCTGTCTTCACAGGAGAGGTGCTCCAGCCCCTGATCATCTTTGTAGCCCTCCTCTGGACACTTGAAGAGGTCCACAAACAGGATATCTTCCTATGTGATAGTTTCTTAATAATGAAATACAGTAGTTTTTCTATAAAGGATGGTAATTACTGGCATTATCATCCCTTCTGGCTAAATGAAACGTGAAAAAATTTCAAGCTATTAAAGACAAAATTGGGAAGCTCAAATATCAGAAAATACTGCTCAGAACCAGCCTACACATTCTACAGATAGATGCTCTGAAGTAATGTCATTCAGAGTTAAATACAATGAATGCTGATAGTTCTTGAACTACTGCAAAAAAGCTGACCTCCTTTGAAGAAATCCAGAGGGTATCAAAAGTTCTGTTCCTACTTCTAATTTTTCTGCCTATGAAGTATGAGCTACCTAAGAGTGATAAGACAGCATAATTATATAGAAGAAATCATGTCCTTAGGAATTCAATTTCAGAACTTGCATGATTTACTCAAAGGACTTGCACAATTTGCTTTTCCCTGGTAATAGGATCCCACTTTCTTGATGCAGTCCAGGACGAGCATCTTCTCAATAGCTAAAATGTTCCTGCTGTATTTAAGGGTAGATTTATAAGGTTTTACACTGATTGAATGCTATTGGTTTCAAACTTAATGGAAATAAGATATTACCAATGTAAGTACCTTTTTGTACCTTCTGTATTATACCAATGCTGAAGATGCTCCTAGTGGTAAAGCTTCCATAAATTATCGGTGTGTTACTGCAAGCATTTAGTATGACTGAATGACATGTTTACCTCTGTGAAAATTTCTAAGTATATCCCCGGCAGTTGCTTGGAATTTCATAAGAGTTTTGCCCTTTTTAAAGTCAAACAGTTCCTATAATTGTGCTATGCTTGGAAATATCTTAGGTGCTTAGGAGTCAAACATTTTCTATTTAACAGTAACTTCTAAAGAACATCACTGCTAGGCAAGCAGAAAGTGTAGACTAATGTGTGCTGTGTAAACTTTCCATTTCTGTTTCATGACAGTGCAACTCAGAACAGCCCTGTGACAGTTAGCTTTCCGGTGACCCAAATATTCAGTCACCCAAATGCTAGCCCTGGAACAGATTTCAGAAGTGCTTTATGTTCAGTGGGTGAAATTGTTACGATGCACAGGAGGGAATCAAAAATTTCTTTGTCCTTTGTGGACGTTTTACTGTTAATTTCATTTTGAGGGGCATAATTTCTAAGTACTTCATCCCTGCTACAAAGCTACGTTCTGATGCAGGATTAATTTCCAGAGAGAGAGTTGGAGAAACTTTTGTGGCCTAAATTCTTCATTTATTCTGACAAAACAATTTCTTAATACAATAAATCTTTCCTCTAGCAAAAGTTATTAGAGTTATATTACGTTTTTGTGTTGGAAGAGCCTGTCAATCAGATAAGTCGCCATGTATATTTAGATTGTTTCTGCTGATACCAAATTACAGATAAGTTAATATCCTCAGGGCTGTTCCCATAGTGTTTTCTGTTCTTTAAACTTTTTGCTTCTGTTCATGTTTTTGTGGAAGATTGTTGCGTGAATCAGTTGTAGACTTGAATGTTTAAAAAATACTAAGGTCATATTATTCTTTGTTTTCCCCCCGAACTTTATGCTTTATTAAATTTTAAGGACTAATTAGGTTCTAGTTTAATAAATAAATAAATAGAAAGTCTACCTCTCTTTTGTAATTAACAATTTCGTGAAACAAGCCAGTGAGACACAAGATACTAAAGCATTTTTTAGAGTCCATTGGGAAGGAAGTGATTGCTTTTGTAACTGACCGTATTGAAAAAACAGCATGGTTGCTGCTCATTTTGCTCACAAACTCTTATTTTTTTTTTTGCCTGTATGTCAGTTTCTTATCACGTAACTGTAAAAGATATACATCCAGAAAGATGTATAAAATGAGCTAGTGTTATACAATTTTGCACCTTTCTAAGTAATGGCTGGGAATATCGTTCTAGAAACTGTAGAAATCTCAATTTCATTTGTAGCTTTCTGTGGGTGAACTGATAGCTTAGTTGCAAGGGATAAGTGCCCTAGTTAAAACAGAAAAAAAAAATATTACAGAGTAGAAAGTGTTTTTTTGAGGAATGCACAGATTTCTCTTTCAGCTTGAACACTTATCTCAGAACCTCCACAAATCAGCATACTGCAGATCATACTGAAGTGCTTTGGGTTCGTCTGTATGTATGTGGGTAACGCGATGATAAAAACAGCTTCTGCATCTTGGTAAATATACAAGAAATGCCTTAGCTTGTGCTTAGCAATTGGTAAGAAGAATACATTGCGGAGGGAAAAGTAGAGCAATCGTAGTGGGATGTTGCTGTTTCAAGGCAGAATCAGTGCTGTGTTAAACCTTTCCTGACGGCCTTTCCTTGCCCTTTTTTCTTCTCTGTGTGATCTGTTCTTAAAGTGATAGAGAATCCACACTGTTTTCAGGCAATCTTCATTGTAGGCAGTAAAAAAAAATAAAAAAATATTTCTAGCTTAAGCAGCCTTTGCTGCAGTGTAATCCTACTATTGCTTTTCCTAGTAGCATTAAACAAATACAACTTTCTTTTATTTTTGCAGATACCTTCTGTACACTGTAAGACTAGTAATCTTTTGGGGAGTTCAAGGCTAGATAATGTGTCTAAAGTTTTGTTCATCCCTAGGATGAAGGACAGTGTTGGTTAGTCAGTGTCTCCAGCTGTGATGCTTAACCTGGGTATGGTATCTAAAGCTTAATAGTGCCAATTAGATGGCAAAATTTTCTTCATAGATCTCACAGATAGTACAGACTTACCACAATGTATATATATATATATTTTTTTGTGCCAGTGTAACAGCATTGACTTGCATTGAACACAATTTATTATAACCTAAGCTTTTTTTCTGCATTCAGCTGTGTCTGGCTTGTATTTGTACAGCTGCCTTAAAATGGAATTTTGCATTTGTCATTCCTAAATTACTGCTTTATTTTTTTTTTTTTTCAGGTCCTTTTTCTAGTTTAGAGAGTTCCAGGCATAAAGTTTACTTCTAGCTCTGGTCAGCTTAAGTGTTCTTTGCAAATTTGCTAAGCCCACTCTATTATTTAAATTTCTAGTGAAATTCAGAAATTATTGTATTCCAGACAGGCCTCTTCAGAAGTTCACTCAGTACCTTATTGCAGTTTGATGGTTTAAAAATGTTGGCACGTTTTTAAACCCTTTTGTATCTATCTTATGGGGAGTGTACTTTTGACAATGTTTTTCTAGCTTCTTTGAGATTTTTGTTGTGTTCTTTTTGGTTTTTTGTTTGTTTGCTTTTGTTTTTTTCTTTGTTTTGTTTTGTTTTTTGTTTTGTCAGCAGCATCACTGAAGTTAAGATATGACAGGTGCTGCTTCATCTGGATTCACAAAATCTATTTCCTTGTCAGAAGAATAAGTTTGGCTGGGTTGATGTGATTTGTTCTTGACAAATCGATGTTGATTGTTACTTATCCTTTTGTTACATTCTAGATGGTTTCAAATTGGAATTTTTATTTTTTTTGCAGTTGCTGTGAATGGAATTAAAGTTGACTGGTGACTTTTTTTTTTAAGATAAAAAGATCTTTGTAAAGATAGACAGCAATTGACAGAAGTCTTTCAAGTTTATTTCCCTTGAATTTTAATAAGTTGGGATGTTGCTACTTAATTGGCCAGTGACAGGGTACCACTGGATTGCTTGGATTGCATGAATTAATGACATTTACTATTCAAGTGGTAGATGTTTCCATGTTGCATAAGGTGTTATTTGGTGCAATGGCATCATAATAATAATCATAATGACCTAAAAGAAGTTCTAGTGGAAAGACTTTTAAAAGAAAACCCCCCAATTTGACTTTGTTTTCTCTGAGGCTAAACATTTAAATACTGTAAAATCTGGATTCTTTCTTAATGCACTATTTTTTATTTGTCTTAGATGAAGCGTAATATTCATTATCCTCTTTTGGGTAATTGCTATCAAAAGCTTTTTTAACATATTTTGTTTTCCAGTTTGTCAAATTTGCCAACATTGAGGAAGACACACCTTCATATCACAGACGCTATGACTTCTTTGTGTCTCGATTCAGTGCCATGTGTCATTCATGTGACCACGATCCAGAAATACAAAAAGAGTAAGTGCCTTACTGTATGTATTGTAGAGAACTGGCTGACTACAGTCTGTAATACAGTTTCTGATTATGATATTTATTGGAATATTTCATTCCATCAGAAGAAAATGGAAGTCTGACTTTTTAAAGAGTATTGAATATTGCAAATCTTACGTATATAAAACTTGTAGAATATTCAGGTGGAATTTTACCTGGTTGATGCCTCTGGATTGCATGGATTCTCTCCAGAACGGCACTGCTTACTACTATAAATGTGTGCGAGTTGCATAACTCATTTGAGAAACTAATGGAGCTACTTATACAAATAGCAAAAGTATATTTTGAGTCTGTTATTTGAGAATTATTCATTAAAATTGAATTTTATTAGATGTCTGTAGTATAATTCTGCGTGAAACCAAAATGCCTTCATGAATTTGTATTACAAATTTTTACATTATTATGTAACAGTCCTTTTTTTTTAACTTCAGCTCCACCTAGTGATGTGTTCTTTATAGGAATTGTCAGTCAGTATTTAACTCCTGAGCATTTGAGAAAACCTTGTTTTTCAGACTATATGATTTGCATCTCTGCTGTACTCACTTTTTCTGATTCCATACATTAAATTGTTCAGCCAGCTGTGAAAAATTCATACACTGAACACTTACTCAACCCATGTTAGGTTAGCTGCAATGCGTAAAGATCTTAGTTTACAGTTTCAAAAATCTACAAACTGTCTTTTCAAAAATAATATATTCAATATTATTAAGAATAAAGAAAATTAATGCACATTTCAGTCCTCCTTCAGTCTTCTGATTCATTCCTCCTTATTGTTCATAATTCGCTGCTATCATAGTTGTTGTCCTGTTGCTGTTTGCAGGGCTGTGATGTAAACATCTCTCTCTAAAAAGATCTGTCTCTAAAAATATAGACACTTACAACAGATGTTTTTCACCCTGCCTCCTCTGTTTCCATTTAGAAATATTATTCCAGTGAATGATTTTACAGGTTGGCTGCACAAATTGTTCTGGGAATAACTGAAGGGATTGTGCTCAGAGACCAAAGGGAATGCAGACTTTCTGCTGGGGAGAGACCCTTTGTCAGGGAGTGCAGTGACAGGACAAGGTGTAACAGTTTAAACCAAAAAAAGGACAGGTTTAGATTAGATACAAGGAAGAAATTCTTCACTGAGGGTGGTGAGGCATTGGCACAGGCTGCCCAGAGAAGCTGTGGATGCCCCATACCTGGCAGTGTTCAAGGCCAGGCTAGATGGGGTTTTGGGCAATCTGGGTTGGTGGGAGGTGTCCCTGTCCGTGGCAGGGGGTTGGAATTGGATGATCTTTAAGGTCCCTTCCAACCCAAACTATTGTGTAATTCTTAAGAGGTGTCACTGGTGAAGCTGGTGTATCATACAACTACTTCATAACTTACACTTCTTTCAGTGTATTCATTTATTGGAAGCCAATAGTGGCAAAACAGTATTTGTAGATGTTTTAAAGAGATTTTTGAGATTTTGCCTTTTAGGCTTAATGAAACTAAAGCTGAAATAAAATACTAAACTCAGCATAAAGCATTCCATAATAGGTTAGGATTTAAGTTCAGTTCAGGATTATTTATTTTTTTTAGAATTTCTTCCACTGTTGTCGCCCCTCACAAAAGATAAGTAATTATAATAATGAACTAGAACATGGAATGAATCAAGATAAGATGTAACCCTCATTCATCTGCCGAGTATGATCAACCACTCCTAAGGGTACCTTAAAGTAACATACCTCAAAGGTATGATTATCATTGGAGAAGAGAACTGTGGTAATCTTCTGATTTGTAGATTGTCAGCCTGCGCTGTTGCTTGTGCTTCAGTCTGCAGTGCTGATGTACCCTTAGGGTGGAATTCAATCCTAGTGAAGTAAGACTGCACACAACCTTGATTTAAATGTAGTCTCTGCTTTAATACCTATCTGAGCCTTATTAAGATGAAATAAATCTTTCCTCTGTGTGTCAAAATTTGGTGCTCTGCACCTTCTTTTAGTACCTCAAACCTCATTTTTTGACCACCTGCACAGGAGAAAGCATGAAATTAGTGCTAATAACAATCCCAATACAGAAAACATGACCTTTTTTTCCCCATGTGTGTCAGTGGGAGTTTTTACTCAGGTTAACTGAATGTGTAGTAATACAGCTTTTTCAAATCATTGTAGATAGTTTGAATGCATCTCTTCTGAGAAGATCTTTAAAACAGTGACTCCCCTTTATGAAAACCAATCATTCTTGGAGTGGGCCTACTAGATTTGCTGTAGGTACTGAGGTAATTCAACAAAACAAATGAGCTGTGATTCCAGATTACAATTCTAGAAGCAGATATCAGAAGTCAGTGTAGTTGATAGAACCTAGTGTGTATTTCAGCTTATCCTACCATGGACATCTGTAGCTGTTGTTCATCTGCACAGCTTGAGGTTCCATTGAATTTACTGACTTGAATGCGAGCTTGAACATCATCTAGACACGTAGTCAAATAATGTAGGTTTCTGAGTCTGAAACAGAATCTCACCTGGTAAGTGGCATTTCCCTTTCAGCAGGGGAGCCTGCTGAAAAGCCACAGTATCAGCAAAACTTGATTACCTGAAGAATTAATAATTAAAAAGGAACTAGATTCTGACAAAAGAAGAAAAAAGAAAAGTTGCTGCTTCTTAAATTCATATTGGAGTTATTTGTAGGTGACAGTAGTTGCCTGTGTAACGTGTTTCAGTGATGGAATTTTGGAAGCTCTCTGTCTTAAATGTCAATCTTAGACTCTTAATATTGGAAACTTAATATTAAATACTGCACTATATTTGTACTGTAGGAAGAGCAAGTACTTTTCTAGTTGTTTCTGTATCCCCCTCCTTTCCTGATTTATATGTAAACCTATTAAAATTGTACTGAAAGGTCTAGAAGGTCTAGATTCCTGATATTGGATCCTATTTGAATACACCTGAATTTGTACAAATATGGATGAAAAAGAGAGGGATACAGTTTCAAGTATTTCTACATTTATAAAAGTCAGCTCTGAAGGTCATCTACTAAATGTTGCAATGTAGTGAATTTGACCGAACAAAGGCGAATGATGTGTTGTCCATAGTGAAATTAAGATTTCCATTTTGAGGGATTTATTTTCATAAAAATAATTTCAAATTTTAGCAAAGCTTTGCTGTGCTTATTTCACTTGATGTCTGTATCATCCTTTCTTCTACTTGTTTTTAGGAAGTAAAATTCTATTCCTAGCCTTTATAATAATGCCTAATGACTATTGTCACTTCAGAAAACACTGTTTTACCATACATTTCATTGTACACATTCTCCTTTTTGTTCAATGGAGTAATGAAAATAGCTAATAGCTAGACTAAGTCTTAGAAGTTGCATTAAATTTTCTTTTGTTGTTGATCAGTCTCTGTTAATTTAGTTCAAACAGTTTTAGAATAAAAGTAATAGTTCCTTTGGTGTGTCAGGCTTAAGCTGACAGAATTATCTTTTGTATGTTTTCCTGTTGTTTATTTATGACTGTTCATCTTCCACAAATATTTAAAGATCTGTGACTAATCCACAGTCTTAACTTCACTTAACTTTAAGGACTTGATCACATGATTGTGGTACCTCTTGCATCAACTGAGCTGTGCTAATTTCACATTTTTTTCAACACTGGTGTAGGTTGAAATGCAACTGATGGGTAGTAAATTCCATAGAGTTGATGAGTTTTTACCCAGAAATTTCCAAATTATTGCTTTAGAGAACTTAATGGAATTCTACCCTACATAATCGCTAGTGCCTTGCAGCCAGCCATGCTGCAAGGTGATGTCCTTCTCCTATTTCATAACTCCTTTTTTCCTTCCTTAGGATCCGAATTGCTGGAATCAGGGGCATTCAGGGAGTAGTTCGAAAAACAGTTAATGATGAACTTCGAGCAACTATATGGGAACCTCAGCACATGGACAAGATAGTACCATCATTGCTGTTTAACATGCAGAAAATAGAAGATGTTGACAGGTATTTTTATTCATGGTCACTGGTGTGTTTTTTGAGCAACGTTTTAGTTTTTATTTTACTAATCTTTTTTTCTTATTAGAGGAAATCCCTACTGAAGTTTACTAGCCAACGTGTTCTTGAAACTGATAACACAACTCTGCTTAACAGCTGTTAATGTTTTTTGTCTTAAAGTCTTTTCAACTGTCTGTATTTATAAGTTATATATAGAAGTGTATATATAACTTATTATATAAGTATATATAACTGTGTAACTTATTCTTGCTTCTCTCAGTATAAAACCATACCAGAAATTGTATATCCATGTTCACTTTTTAAGAACTGTAAACTCTGTTTTTGTAATATGATGCGGAGATTAGTAAGCACAAGTTTGTAGGTAACTCAAATCATTTTTTCCAGTTATATTTATTAAAAATTAAGGGTTTAATTCCTGCTGAGTCATCAGTAGCAACTGTCTTTTCTGTCTACAACAGTACTTAAATTGAAGATTGAAAATTTCTTGATATGTAGGCACATATTTTCTGCTCTCAATAGCTCCTGGGCATATTTACCTGCCAGGTTTGCTTTCAGAAAAGACATCTGTAATAACTGATGCTAAGGATTATGTCAGTTTCCTTACCTTACATGGACAAAAATAAAGCGACGTTTTCTATTGCATTTGTACCTAAACACTATGTAGGTGTAATATATGGTTAATGATAGCACTGGGAATTTTCCACATATCAAAACTAACTTGAGCTGTGCAAAAAAGCTTAAATGTTTGTGTCATGTCCAACCCCCTACCTACTCTAAAACTTGCCAAGTAGGTTCAGCAGACTTCCTATAACAGCATGCTTTTCATGCTTTTTTATGACACAGCTTCTGGAATCTGTCAGATTTTTCATTCGGCAGCTTTACTTTTCTTTTATTCCTGTGGCTCTTCTCTGAAGTAAACTTTCAAACTAAGTAACTGAAATTGATATTTGTCTGTCTGTGCGTTCTATAGCTATTTACTGCATATAACTTGGGGCCCACAAAGTACATGCATAAATACCACTTTGATTTTACATCTGAAGAGAGATGTGAATAAGAGCCAAAGGTTTCTGAACCCACTCTTTGAACAAGTTTGCCTTTGCTTTCTCTTAGAAAGCTTCTAGATACCCTTTTCTTCATTACCCTTCACAGTGCCTCCAAGCATACTTTATAAACCTTTATGAAGTCAAATTAACTACTGATGGGAAAACTGACTCAAATGGGATTGGGATCAACCACTTACAGCAGATGAGTTTATATCTACTGCAGAACTCATTTTTGTCATTTGTTGAGCAGTGCAGTGGTGGTGGTAGAAAAACAAATCTGTTAAAAAGCAACTGTTAAGTAAGTATCTGAACTGGCTTCTCAAAACTTTTCCTGTAATGCACATTCAACGGAAGAAAAGACTAATGGTTTTCCAAGTGGCAAGTAGGGGCCTCATATAATGCACATATGACAGAAAAGCTGAAAACAATATTTATAAATTGTTGACCTGCTGGCCTTGAATGATGTTAGAGAATTTCTCATTTTGTTTTATGTGACTTCATATTTGTGGAGCACAAACAGAGGCATCTTGAAGAGTAGGAGTAAGAAGCAAATTGTTCTAGCAGATGGAATCGAAGCATTATGTGAGAGAGCAGAAATTCTAGAAAATACCCCCTACTGAAGTCCATAGAAAATAACCATTTTTGGTTAAAGCTGAAGCACACACATTCAAACTTTACCTTAAATATCAGTGTAATTGTTACTTGTGGAACCTTCAGAGCTTAACTTAATATTCTGAGAATGTGTCAGATGAGATGCTTTTTTAGTTGAAGATTGAATATTTAAACACCATTTTTAAATTAAAGACAGTTGTATTTGTGGTTTATGTGTCTGCATGTCTGAATGCATATTCTAGTGAGGTGACTGTCAGACAAATTTGCTTTTGTAACATATTCTAAAAATCAGACTGCTTTTTTTCTTAGTTGCGCTTCACTCCAGTCTTGTACTGCAAAAAAAATGTAATGCATACTGCAGTATAAACCTGAAAGACTCTTCTTCCGCTTTACAAGTTTTCTAGAAGATTCAGAACAGTCAATTATGTCCATTTATACACATTTCTAAAGTGTGGAAGGGATGGATGAAATGGAAAATTGAAAGGGTGTTTTCAGTTAGTTTGTAGCATATTCCTCACAATAACTGCAAAGCTAAAAGTGTCAGCCTTATTTAAGGCATAAGGACACTAACACTTGATACAGACTTAAGGGTATATTAAGAAGATTTAAACGTAATGTTCATATAAATTCTGGTTTAGAGGTAGATTAGAGTGTATTTTTTTCTCAGGGTAAGTGAAAAACAACTGTGAATCATAGTTGAACACTTCTGTAGCTATTCTGCTCAAGTTTTCCTTAATGTATCCCATCCCATCTCAGCCTATGCTGGTTTTGTGGTATTAAAGAACTCTCAGCTGTGAGCTGTTGAGTTGCTCAGATCCAGTTTTAGTCTGTGCTTAGATGTTTGCTGTAGAAACTTCTATACTCCAAAATGACCCTCCTTCCAGCTCCTTGTTGCCACATTTTCTTAGAGATTACCCACAAGAAAGTAAGTAGGACAGATGAAGGGAGTAGTCCTTACCCATTTCATGGCAAAACGCACCTCGTGCTTTCTTTATAGAGGAAAAATTGCTTTTAATTGAAAAAAAATTAAAGGGTCATTTTATAATCTTTGTCTTTCATTTGTTAATGATGGAATATTCATCAGTGAGAAGTACTGAGAGCTAGCTGCTGTTAAGACTCAAAATGAAAATGTGATCCCTACAATGGAAGATCATTTTGAGTTTCAAATGGTTAGAATGCGCAAATCTGAAGTCTGAGATTTTAGACCAGGAAGGTTGGTTTGCAGTTTTTTCCTCTAACCTATTCTGAGTAAGACTCCAAGCAGTTCTAAGAAGTCCCCTTCTGTGGAATTGCATATACAAACATGCAGAAAATAATTTATTTTTACTGCCTTTTAACTAGAAATCTTCCACATGTTAGCTCTGAGTGTTCTGCAGTTTGCTGTCTTTTTTTTCCCCTCTCTCTTTTTTCATACTGCTGTGTTCTAGGGAATCTGTGTCAAAACAGCAATGAGCATGACAGTTATCCCTGCACTGTCATTTGTATCTCCTCTGCTCTGAGGAGGATGCCCATATGTCTGCACCAGAGTCTAGGCAGTACAGGGGAAAAAAAAAAACAGGGAGATTGAGGGGCACAGCAGTTGGATAAAGCTGCCGTTTAAGTGGTATTCTTGGTGGATTATATCCAGATTTTCATGCCTTTTACAATTCTAATCATTGTGCGTTTTTAAAAGTGTTTCTCTTTACTTAACTCACAGGGTGCCTGGGGCTTTTCTTATTATTAAAATCTGAGGAGCTAGCAGTACTATTGTAACTTCTGAGAATCTGACCTTACCAAAGGCAACAGATGTTTTTTTTTTTATACTGCAACTTTTAGATTGCAGTAGTCTTGAAATACTAGGAGATTTTTTCCTTATAGGAGATATTACAGCATGCAGATGTTACATGTTAATTTGACTCACAGCATCTCAGTATTTAACTTTTTATAATGTTCTAATGCTGTGGTGATGCCAGAGTGAATATTGCATAAGCTGATGCTTAACGAATGTTTTTCTAAACCTACTTAACGTGCAAGCTTGAGCTGCAGAACTAAATATGTTTATGGCTTTAGCGTACTGATTTCTGCAGTCTTGAAAAAATAATAGTAATAAAAAAAAACATTTCCTAGTGCATAAATGCATAATTTTAATGTAGGTGAATGAATTCTCACTTAAGTTTCTAGTATGTATTTTGTGGGAAAAACAAAAAACAAACAAACAAACAAACAAAAAAAACCTTGCGCCCTTGCCAGCTGTAGGTACAGCAGTTCTCAGTAAGTTCTGTTTCACCTTAAGGGGAACCATTTTCTTTCTTCCTATACCTCCTATTTCTGAAATGCTCAATTTAAATGAAACATTGGCAGTAGCTTAATAGTATGATGTGTGAAGCACTTAAGTTCAGAAATATATTTCATTTGCCTTTAAGTTTCTAAAATAACTTAGGTCTCTGTGTGCTGAGGAGGGCACTTGGATAGGCAAAGGAAAAGAAACAATAGCCAAATAATAATAAGCATCATTATAAAGGCTTGTATCAAAAATGAGAAATGTCAGATGGGAAACTTTTCTGGAAAAGCTCCATCATTCACTGCCTATAGTGCAGGTGCTAATTTTACGTTTTGCAATGCAAGAACAGGCTGTTACCTTCAAAAGTCAGTTGTAGAATTTGGGCCTTGGCTGGTTTTAGTTTGTCCAAGACACAGCATGGTTACTCCAGCTTTGCTTCTTGTGTCTATATTCTCTAATTCAGTACTCTTACTCTCTTTGTACTGTGTTGATTTTAAATGGTTGACCTAATTCCCAGTCACCAAGAGAAGAGAAATAATTGCAAACGGCAGTGTTTGAACTTCAAGAAAGCTTGGTTATTGGTACTGCCAGTAGTACAAAACATTAAAATGTTGTTTTTTACTGCAGGACTTAAGTTGTAAGTTAAAACTTACATATGAAATCAAGTTGCTATTTGCTGATTTTAATTCTTTCATAATTTAAAAGAATTTCTATTTTGGATTAAGGCATTCATTGGGGGTGTTTCAGTGCCTGAAGAAATAGTAGCTCTGGTAATAATAAATTCTCTTCACATCCATAGCTTTTTCTCTCTCTCCCATCATGTTATCATTTCTTACTGTTCTTTATTATCAGTAAATTTTCTATGAGTGAAATAACTGTGATATTAGCACCTTATAAACAAAGATCACAATTATTTCAGTCATTTAAAGGACAAATTTCCCTGCAAAACTTTGTGTAGATAACACCCTTCAACCTGTATTTTTCTGATGTAGTGCTTGATGGCCTATTTTTGCATTGCTGTTATTTATTTTCTGACTGAAAAAGTCAGTTGCTATATTTTTTTTTACAATAATCCAGTAAGGGACGGGAGAATTCTCCTTCAGCAAGTTATAAACACATAATGGAGAAATTAACATCGGTATCTTTATCTTAATATTTCCAAATATAGAAACGTCTATGTTACTGGTAACACTCTATGTGATAAACATAATCTGCGTGATAAACATAGTCCAGTTGCCCAAAAGTATCATAAAGGTCAAGATTCAACTTGATAAAGCATTATGTTTAAATAAGGTGAAACATTAGAGCTTTGTGTACTGATGCAGACTCTAAGAAATAGATCCTCTGCTTGCTTTTGAGTCCTTGTGGCTAAAGGCCAGACTCCTACTCAGCTGCTCTTTCCCTCCTCAAAAGGACAGGGAGAGAGTAGGATGGAGAAGCCTTGGATTCGAGATAAACACAAGCAGGTAACTTAATTTACCGGTTACCATTATGGGCAAAACAGACTTGGTTTGGGGAAAAGTAATTTAATTTATTGCCAATTAAAGTAGATTTGGCAAGTGAGGGACAAAACAAAAATAATAAAAAATAAATAATAATTTATAAAGAACTTCTTGTTCACCGTCACTCCTGCACCCTCTACCCCAGCTGGCACAGAACGCGACTGTGCTCAGCTCCCCCCTAGCCCCTCTTGGCCACCCTTCCTCCTCACCCATGGCCCTGCTCCAGCGGGGGCCCTGCCCCAGGCTGCAGCCCTTCAGGAACACCCTGCTCCCGCGGGGGCTCCCTAGGGCCGCAGCTCCCTCAGGAAATGTCCCCCTACTGCGGCATGGGCCCTCCCCGGGCTGCAGGGTGGAGATCTGCTCCATGGGGGGCTCTGCAGGGCTGCCGGGGAATCCCTGCTGCCTGTGGGCCTGGAGCCCCTCCTGCCCTCCTCCTCCTGGGGCCTGGGCCCTCTGCTGCTTCTCCCTCGCCCTGGGCCTCTTCCTCAGCCTGTGCCCGCTCTGCCCTTTTGGAAATCTGTTTTCCCCAAGGCGTCGCCAGCTTGGTGCTGGTCTCAGCTGGGTCCTGCCATGGGGCTGTTGGAGCCACCACAGAGGCCCTGGAGGCCCTGCAGCTGCAAGCCAGCACCTGGGCATGGGCACCCAGCACAGTCCTCTCCATGGTAATGTTAGTCACCTTCTAATTGATTGTCCCCTAATTTCTACATTATCTAGTTAGAGGTAACTGTGTGGGTGACAGTGCTCTGATTAGTTTGATCAGCTTTTTTTTTTTTTTAAACTTGCAAGCCATCTGTTTCTGCAGAAGTATTAAGAGTTTTATTTAACACCCACCCACACAGTATGGATTCAGTAGTGGGCAGGTGAATGAGATCATTAGTCTGAACAAAATAAAATTCTGCACATCTCTTGTCATGGTCTTCGTTTCTCACTTATAATGGACAGTATTTAGTCAAAATACAATGAGTAACTAGTCACATCAGTATTATTAGCCATTGTTTTTGCCACTTACATATTTACTAATATAGTCCACAGTACTGGGTAAACATGAAGATCCATATGGTCCTAGTGTTAAATAACAATGTTTTAATCAGAGTTCTGTTTTTTAATGCACATTTGTTACATATGTGTGTTGATTCTAGCCTGGATCAACAGTTTGACAGCGGACAACAGTGTTGCAGTGAATGTTGTAGAACCAAGACAATGTATGTTAAGGAAGATGAATATTAATCAGCAGTAACTTGAATGTTATTTTGTCGTATTTCAGCAGAACTGGCCTTCCATCCTCTCCTACAGGAGGAGAGAAAGAGGAAAATCCTGCTCTGCTGGCTGAAAACTGTTTCAGAGAACTGTTGGGAAGAGCCACCTATGGAATTATGAACAATGCTGTCAGACCAGTTTTTGCGTAAGTTGGAAATTCATGGAAGATCTTAAGAGACTTTCAGATTTCATCCTCTAATTATGTTACATTAGTTCCTTCCTTCTTTTCAACCTTTAGGATTCTGCTAAGTTTTTCATATTTCTTCAAAACTTTACCCCTTTTTTAAACTCATCACTTGTTGACTCTCTGTTAACTTGAAGATAGTTAGGGAGAAACGTGAGTCCCATTCTGCTGATTTCAGAAGTGTAGTATAATGATTGGGATGGGTTGTTGCCACAGCTAACATTTCTTTATAGTGGGAAACTGTTCCTAAGTATTGATGACTGTTGCAGTCAGTAAGAGAGAAACCAGGTTGCACAAAGGAGTATTGTGCTCAGATTAATAAAGTTAAGATTTCTACTTTCTTGCATTTTTTTCCAAGACCCGTTTTGATATTCTGTGGAGTATGTTTTTAACATCTTAGTTACCAGAGAATGGCAGATGTGTACACAGTATGCACATTATACACAAATGCACCTACAAATTTTTGCTGGTATGTCAAGTCCAGCATCTTTCTGTTTTTGTTTTTTTTTTTTTTTCTGCCTGGTCCTTCTTGTAGATCTTCAAAATACTCATCTGTTATGGGAATACCTGCTTTTAGATGGTGTAGTTCTTGCTACAGACTCTAAGGATGTGATTCATACACTGTAAGACTTTCAAGCTATTGAAAGCTATTTTCAAGTTACTACTATTAAGCCCAAACAGGAATGCAAACTGAATGTAGGGAAGCTCATTTACTAAATCATGGCAGAAACCTTTTGTAACTACGTGTTATTCTCCCAGAAGTATTGAATGTGAAGAACCATGCTATTATCCTACTTCCATGTGCATCCATTATACCAGTCCAATAAGAGTTTAACTATTGCAAAGATGAGTATTATAAAGTTTCTGTGCTTTCTTGCACTTCAAAATTCACTGCACCTCCAGAATACCAGCCCAACAAAATGAACTAAGGTACTAAGGTACTAAGCAGCCCGAATGAACTATTTGGAACTATATTGCAGCTGTTTTCTTACTGCTTATACGTTCTTCTTAGGGATATATTCCATGACTTTATCAGGACATGCTGTCTTGGAAAGTCTTTGTCCTTTTTGGTCGCTATTTTTCTGGTCAATTTCAGGAAGAATAACCAAATAAGTAACTGCCGTAAAGTTTTAGTGTTTGTGAAGAACAAAAGATGTGAAAAATGAAGTTTCCAAGCTCTGCTTTTCCTGAACAAAAACCTAGTGCTCTATCTAATCAGCTTCACTTTGTGAATGAGCAGAACTGTTAAAAAAGAAAATTCGATAGTCAGGCCATTGCACTTTTATCTGATTTGAAAGAAATGGATTTAAATATATTTATATGTGATTAGAAAACAATTTCCTTTAGCAGTTTTCAACAATTGAAAAACTTCTTAAAAAGCGCTGGGAATAAAGATAAGGCCACTTATTATGTTGATAGCAATGAAGATGCAGGTTCAATTCCTCACCTGAAGGCTTGCTTCATGTGGCACTGGAATATTAGACACGTGTTTCTTCCATCATGAGGCTGAATACATTCCAAGATTGAAGGATTATAATGAATAGAGTTGAAATCTGAAGTCTCGTGGGTTTAGAATGACCTTTGTTCTCCTTGCCTTTGGCAGAAAATCTCTATGGTTATAAGTTTCTCTATGTTTATTATCTAGAAAATTTCAAAATCTATTTTTTTAATGAAATCTGAGAGGCCTATCTGGTAAACTGCTTCAAAACATTTGAAAGTTTTCTATTAATAAGATACGAAAAAATGTATTTTATGTCTACAGTCACGAGTTACAAGAAATTTAGCATGAATTTGCAATGGTGAATAGATGAGGCAGGTCCAGAGGGATACAGAAATCTACTAAGACAAACATCTTCCCAAGTATAACAAGTTACACCCTGCTCATTTCACTGTATTTCCATTCTTGTGCCAAATCATCTGTGCAAGGGTTTTGAATGTTATCAAAAGGCTGCTCTTTCATGCTTGTTCAGCAGACATGATGTATGACATTTAGTTACATATTCCTATACAAGCTTCAGTTCTGCTTTCTAATCAGCAGTATTGATTTATAATTTTTTTAGTGTAAGGATTGCTTTCATTGGTGACTGTTAATGTGAGTGAATTCAGGATCTGTTAGTGGTTCTCACTTCATTATTAGTTATTTGCACCAGTGGTTCTGCTGTTGCTTTTCATTTGGGAAATCTAATAGTGCACATTTGCTAGGTACATGAATCAGGTCTTAATGGAAGGCAGGTTTTGACATTTGTTAACCCACCATTAAAATGTTTTTCAATTTTACTCAGATAATCTTTATTGAAAGAACTAAGATTGGGGGAAAAAATAGGCAAGATGCGACTTGATTTTAACTAAACTAAACGTGTCATGCTGCAAATGTCATCTGTGGTCTTTTTCAAAACCATAAAACTACATTAAATGCACTGCCTGCATTATGACAAATAAAACGTATCACCTACATGAATCTAATAATCCTTTTCTTTGAAGGAAAATTCCAGTACAAAAAGTATGTTGTCCATTCAGCTATTACATAAAACATTATCTCAGGCTGTCTTCTTCCCCCTGCTGTCTTCCCATCGGTTCAGCTACCTGAAGCTAATGTTTTGCCTTTCTGGAAGAAGAGAACTGTATGTCTTGTTTTGAGAGGGAAGTTGTTTTTAAACAAACAAAACCAACCTTGATTTAAGATGTAGTTGACCATAATCTGTTTGAATTGACCTTTGGGACAGATAAAGATGTGCTGCCAGGTGTAACAGAGAACACATACGAACCTAAAAGATCAAAGGATCAGTTCCAGTCAGATAAAGATAGTGGGGAATATGATTTTGTATTTGATAAGACAACAAGAAAATAGGTAAGCTAAAATGTGCTGTCATGTACAAGTAATGATGGACCCTACTTGAATGGTATTAGGGAGAAAAAAGACATGAATAAACATTGATCTGCAAAACCTTGAAGGTTAAAAAAAGGTAATTTTGTTTGTTTTTCTGATGCCAAGGTAGGATTAAATACACTTGTGTGTTTGGAATGTACACAGAGAAGGTAGCCATCCCCAACGGTTAGTCCAATTTAATAGTAATGCAAATATGCTATTACCTTGTAAGGCCAGCTTGAAAATTACACCTTTAAAATTCTTGAAAATCTTACAGATAGGGATTTGTATTAGAGCTATGTAATATGTCAAAAAGACAGTACGTTTTCTTAGCTCTACAATGGACTGACAGATAATCTAGGACATGAGAGGGTGATTCTGCTGCTGCCGGTTTAATCAACCTTGAAGGAGACCTGAGTAGGCTGCTGGGTCACTAGGCTGGCAGCAGCTGGCCACTGAGTTAATTGAGACCTCCAGATTCTAAGTAGAGTAAGTTAAAGCATCCTGTCAATCCCTCTGTGTTCAGAGTGCTTACTTCTTTCACCTGTATGCTTTCAATTGTGTTATTCTGAAGCATCATTAGATACTTATTATGGGCTTTGGGAAAGGTCAAACCAAAAGTGATTCAGTAGCTGAGATACCTATTTAGAAACATTGCCTAAATTCAGTTTCTGTAAGAAAGTTTCTGTTGATGTTGCTTAACCTAAATCATCCTGATGAAAAAGTATCCCTAATTGCTTTTTCCAATTTTTTTTTTTTTTTTCAAATTTAAGTTTTTCAAATTTCATATTTAAATTCTTCCAAATTTAAAAAATGCACTTGTTTTTGTCATGCTTTTCCGTATCTCCTTTTTGGAAAAGCTGACATGTGCCCTACTCATACCTTTCAGCACAATGCTTAAGCTGTCCTTGCTTGTAACTCTGACAAAGTTCTTAGTCAGTGTTTGCTTTCACATTTAAGGAAAAGCAGGAACATTTATTGTTCTGATTTTGTTTTGGCATTTCTTGAAGGTAATGTTGTGACTGAAATGCTTTGGAATTATATGGAAATGCACAGAGAATAATTCTTTTAATTTTTGGTTTCCAAATATATTATTCATGAAACCTCTTTGAAAATGAGAATAGCTCTTAGAGTCTTTTCTGGATGTAACATTCATCTTTTTGTGACTCCTGATTGAAAAGAAATTCTTTATCTTACTTGAACTATAAGTTTGTCAAGGTACAAACCACCTCTTAACCATCTTCTTCAATCTTTTCATATAAATGTGCGTGTAATACCATGTCCATTTTTATGCATGCACTTTGAATGGAAATGGTATATTCTATATAACCTTGGTATGACTAAGATTCCTTACATTTCTGAAAGCAGAAGATCAGATTTGGCTATGGGAGTTTGTGTTACAGCCAAATGTTTTGTTATTAAATATTAAACCTTGAAAACAAATTATTTTCTGAAATCCCAGTTTTCTCACCTAGTTAATAAGTCATTGTTTAGAACCTACATGTAAGGAAATAATCCCTCCGAGGTGAACTTTTAGTAAGCCGTAAGGGAAAACATTTATTATTGTACTGGGCTTATGTGGCAAGGTTTTGCTAGTGTGGGAGCTGAAGGGTGGGTATAACCTGGAGGAGGCTGCAGCCCATGGAGAGCCCCCGCAGGAGCAGGGGGTCTGGGGGGAGCTGCTGCCTGTGGGAAGCCCATGCAGGATCAGTTTCACAAGAACTGCATCACTGCATCATGTGGGAAGGGCCCCATGCTTGGATTGGAGCGAGGGCAGAAAGTGAGGATGAAGGAGTGGCAGAGTGCTGGGGACTGACCACAATCTGCATTTCCCTGTGCCTTAAGCAGAGGAGGTAGAAAAGGATGGAATGGGGAGGGTGAAGAGGAGGGAAAGGTGTTTTTAGTTCACTTTTAGTTCTCACTGCTCAAGTCTGTTATCAATAGGCTGTAAATTACACTGGTCTCACTTACGCTGTTCCTCTTTTGCCTGTGAGGGTGAGCGATCTCCCTGTCACTATCTCAATTCATAAGCTTCATATTTTCTCCCTCCTGTCCTTTTGAGGAGAGGGAGTGAGAGAGTGGCGTGGTGGTGCTTAGCTGCCCATCGGTGTTACACCTCTGGAGCTATGTGTGTAGAATGTTATTATTTCAAATCTTTTTTTTTTTTCCCATAGGCATTTAGACCATCATAAGCTATGGGATCCCAACGAATTTGCTGTTTCCTGCTTCAAAATCATCATGTATTCTATACAGGTAGGGTTTTTTTGGGGTTTGCTTTCCTCACATACACATTTTGAGTACATGGGTTAAATGCTTACTTCACCACAGTAATGCTAGATAGTAGATTAAGTCAATGAATCTGGAAAATCCTTTTTCTTAATTCCTTAATCTTAAACTTTTCAAATAATAACTTCTGATCGCAAAGCATAACTAAGTTATCTGATTTATTTTCAATTAATGTACACTTGCAAAAGAATAAATAAGTTACGGAATGCTTAGTTGATGGTATTGTGGAGGTCCCTCAGCAAGCTCCTGAAGAAGGAGCAGGATAACCATACTGCTCTGGAATTGTGCTTAGTAAATAAATGTCTTAAGTTGGCCGTGTCTCCATGCCAATACAGCTGTACTGTTCTTACAACCCAAGAAACAAACTTCATATAGAGCTGCGCTGCACTAACTGGTGTATATATATATATATATATATATATATGTATATATTTTTTTTTTTTTTAACCAGTGGACAACTACTGGGTGTCTGTTGCAAAGCAATCAAAGCCTGACTCTTGGACTGTGTAAAGCACAGACACCCAAAAGATAAAGTCATGAAATTACAGCTTTGTAAAAGAAAGACAAGTTTACTCAGTGTTTGTATCAACAATGCATTTCTGTAAGATAGCTAAGTCCTTGAACTGCATTTAGTTGAATTAAATAGTATGTCATACATCCCCTGTTCTTGCAGACACTTCTAGGTACCTGAATACCGTAAGCATTTATGTGTTGGGCTACATGGATCTGCGTGGCATCATGTGTTATGGTAGTTTTGTTAGTCCTTATTTAATCTTGAATTGAAATTTAAACAAAGTTGTAAGAATGTTGTAGAATAGGAACATGGTGGTGACTGTAGCTGAATAGTGTATGAGTTTATTCTTTAATAAAGTCACAGATAAAGCTTTTTTCTCATTTTCTCTTCTTTAATAGGCACAGTATTCCCATCATGTAATACAAGAAATTCTCAGACACCTTGATGTTTGCAAAAGGGATTCACCACGAGTTCGTGCTGGCATTATTCAGGTTCTTTTGGAAGCAGTTGCAATAGCAGCTAAAGGATCAATAGGTAAGTCTTACTAAAATAATGGCATCAACCAGAGGATAGATTTGAGGGATGGTGTTTGTTTCTGCTTTGTTTTCAGACTAATAAAAAGATGCATTTTGGAGAAGGCTTTTTGTATGTTAGTTTTTTCCTCTGTGTGCTGATAAAACTTGCTTGAAATCTTACTCCATTTATAATTAATTAAATGTTCTTGGTCGTTTGACTGCTAATGGATGTATAATCCTTTGCATAAAAAAAAAAAAGTAGATTTATTTTTACAGCCTTGAGAAAGACAGGAATTTCTTCTTGATAAGAAGTCGCAAAGTCTTGAGGGAACTGTGTGTGTCTACAAGAAGTCAAGACAACTGCTGCTTTGCGATACAGCTGATATAAGAGGACCAGTAACAAAGGAATTGAGAGCAGAATGATCTTGCAGAATTTTACCTTAGTAAATATGAAGCAGCTAAAATAAGGTGAATTACATAATTTAAGGTAGTATAGTTCCACAAAATTAGAGTATTTTTTCAGATCTGTACACACGTGTACTTCTCTGCTGTTGCTTTTCTCCAGTCTTGAGCTGAAACATTATTGCTTTAGTTCATTAACTTGTGTCTGACGTAGACTCACAAGTACAAGACCCACTTAAACACAGAAATGAAACTTGTGAAGGCTTTTATCATATTATGAGAAGAGCTCGTTATTTGATCCAATAAATGGAACTGGAGTTTAGTAACTGAAATTCAGGGGCAAGCTCATACAGTTTAACCCGTTCAGCAGCCACATACCATTTCTATGTAGAATTTCTGGTGATTTGATTCCAACCAATAGTGAAACACCCACACAGCCACTTGCTTACATCCCTCTTCCCCAGGACAGGGAGGAAATAGCAGGAAGGTGAGAAGTCTCATAGATCAAGATAGCAACAGTTTATAAGTGAAGCAAAAATTGAATGCGCAGGCAAAGCAAAGGAATTTATTCGTTATTTCCCATCTGCGGGCAGATGTTTAGCAAGTCTCTGAAAGCAGGGCCTCAGCATGCATAACATAAGTTATGTGGGAAGACAGCTAGCATACCAGCAAATGTCACTCCCATTCCTTCTTCTCTCCTTGAGATTTTCTGGCTGAGCTCGAGATTGTATGGTGTGGAATACCCATACCAAAGGGGTAATTTTGGTCAGTTTGTGTTAGCTGTCTGGGTTGTATCTCCTCTCAGTTTTTTTTTGCATGCCCACAGCCTACTCACTGTTGAGACAGAGTGGGAAAAAGAAAAAGCTTTGGTGCTGTGGAAGCACCATTGACCAGTAGCCAAAAACACTGATGTGCTATCAACACTGTTTGAGTCAGAAATCCAACGCATGGCACCACATGAGCTGCTATGAAGAAAATTAACTCCATCCCAGCCAGACCCCATACAACTTGATAGTAATAGGTTGTGCACATACACGTGATCGCGTTTCCTGATTCTGAAGTAACTTCTAAAATACCAGGATGTAGGCACACAAGCTTATCTCTAGGCTGTATCCTTCAAACAGTGAATTTCGCTTGTTCTCTGGTTAATCTTATTTCTCCTGAAAAAAGACAAACTCAAAAGGCTAGTTTTCATTTTCTTAAGGCATCTTTCCCTTGATGAGTGCAATCATGTGTTGTTTCCAGGTCCAGCAGTTCTGGAGGTTTTTAATACCTTACTGAAGCACTTGCGCATCAGTGTTGACTTTGAGTTGGGTGATAGGCGCAGTTCATCAGGAAGTGCCACTTTCAGCACAGCCTCCAAGGAGAGTGATGAGAGGATTGTCCAGAATGCTATTATTCAAACAATTGGTGAGTAATGAGGGTATCACAGGCTCACTTTTTAAGTTCTTCCTCCCACCCTTTTCTCAGCAAGGAGGTACTAAAACAGACCTTGAATTGGAAAGGAATAAAGGTGAGTGGTATCTCTGTATTTGCGTCTAAATCACAGGCTCACTTTACAGAATTGGCTTCTGAAAGACTGTTCTTATATAATATTAACTGAGCAGGCAGCCAGGAAGCTCAAAGAAAATTAAAATGCTGGTGGAATTGCAGTAAATGCGTTAGTTCCATTATTATGTATCCATTGAAATATAGACATCATTCTGTACCTTTGGTACAGCTCTAATACTAGTCTGTTAATGAAAATAAGCTGGCAAGTTGTATGAAGTAATGCAGTTTTGTAGATACTACTTGAAAGCTTGTAGAAACCAGTGTTAAAACACAGCAAGAGTGACACCCAGTGGCCAGTTGTTTTACCATGACTTAACTGTAGTACTTGTGTCATGGAATCATGGAATGCATTAGGTTGGGGAGAAACCTTTTTATGCACAGCGCTCAAAATGATAGCAACAGTGTCTGTAAATGATTTCATAAAAATAGGCTCCCTCATTTTTTTCAGATTTTTCTCTGTTTAACGATATATATTGCAGTGAATTTATGATGTGTGTTTGCAGTGCCCTTTGCATTCCTCCTTCTTTAAGTATCTTAAATTCTATTCCCTAGGCTGTATCTTTGCTCATTCCTTCCAGCTTTCTGGAGCAGTAGAAAATATGTAGTAGACTGTTTCTCACTATTACAATAAAATTCAAAGTTAGTTTTAATATATATTGTCTCTCCAATTCTATCACAGTTGCATTTACACTATCTCATAGTGATAATCTCAAAGTAATATAGTTATAAACCTCTGAGATCTGTTAGTAAACCCATTCTATTTAATGGTGTCATAAGAACAGACTAAAGTAGTAACACTGTGTTCCACAAGAAACACTTACAATTCCTCACTAGTTACAGGTAAGGGTTGACAACTTCTCAATGATACATTTAAGAGGATGAGATTAGAAAATATTAAAATTCAAAGAAGAAACTGTCATGAAAAGACTCTATATGCCATTAAGTAGAAGCGAACATGTGAATATTCTGCCCTAAAACAAACCATAGTTTATTTCGAAAGATAGACCCAGATAGAATAAACTTCGTATTAATCTATTTTAACTTTATAAATGAATTCCTTGTATAAATAAGTTTTATCTTTTAAAGAGGCTCTATATTTCTTTGAATTCTGTGAATTTCTATAAATTCAGCCTTTTTTTTATTATTATTATTTTTAGGATTTTTTGGAAGCAATCTCCCAGATTACCAGAGGTCAGAGATCATGATGTTCATTATGGGAAAAGTACCAGTTTTTGGGTCAACTTCACAGTCACTGGATACAAGTCACCTTGGGTTTGTATGAATTCCTATATTTTTGAATTTCTAATTAAAAACATAAATTTTAGAATGCTGAATAAGAAGTAGGAGGGAAAAAAAAAAAAAAGAAAAATGAAATGCAAATTCTCACTTATTGGGGGCTACATTAAATGCCATAGAGAAACAAAATAAGCATAGCATCATCAACGTGAACTCAGTCTTCAGGCATATCACTAATACAGAAAATACTTGATTGAAATGCAACTTATTTTGCACTAAAATATTTTTGCTCTCCATATCTTTACAAATATTGCTGAAATTACCTACTTAATGGCCTGTCAATTCCATAACTTCTTAAATGTGTATTTTCTGAATGAGGGAAATTGAACTCTGACTACATTTTTTCAAATAGCTGTGTAATTTACTCACAGGTTTTGCTTTCTTTTCATTCTGTATAAACTGATTTCACATTAAGAAATTGTAGAAATTACAGTGAATTTGTGTCATTTTAGATTTACTTTTTTATTAAGAAATAGGAAAAAGCTACTCCTGTAATAAACCTATAATTAAATAGCTGCCATACTAAGAAATAATACTTTTTGTTTGTTTGTTTGTTTTTTTCTGTAGCTTTAATGTTAATGTTTAAAGCTACTTTTCCTTAATATGAGGAAAGTAACTGAAAGGGTTACCTCTGTTCTGGCCAGGTATGCATGGATACTTTGTACCACATATCTTTTTCTAGCAGTCTGATATCCCTGCTAGCTTTAAGTCACTCTCATTCTTCTTGTTTCTTGCTAGTTTTTCATATACTTTAAAAATTCAAAATAAAATAAAATACTGTGTCCCTGCAGTATGAGCAGTAGTGCTCCATAGAAGACAGAAATCTGGCTGTGCCAGGCAATTCACACGGAAGGCATTTGAAATATGGATTGATTTAGAATTTTGTACTTGGACTATCAGTTGCAGGGGGAGAGGAGCCCCCCTACAGTTTTTCCTTGTTACTTTTTGTAAACACAGGACTGAGCAGTATGGTGTGTATGTGTCATTCTGAAGAAAGGCTTTCTGACTGATGGTAGTCTTGCATTACTTACCTGGAAATTTGTTCTCTGCTACACAAAACATTTGACTAATACTGCAAGTGGATATAGCCAGGGTTATAGCCAGTGGAAATGGAATTTTCTACTGTTACGCAGGAGCCAACTTTTTACTGGTAGAGGCTTGCTCTTCCCTTACACTGTTTGGTGGTTTGCAGATTAAGAGTGTATCTTTTTTACTTTCTTGAAAGACTGCTTTTGAATAGAATACTTTATTCCAATTACACTTTTATTTTGTAAGATCTTGCAAGAGCAGCACAACGTGGCTGTAATACCGATAGTTATTTAACTTCTTTTAGTACCAACAGGTGGAAAATGAGAAGAGATGAAGAACAGGTTAACTGGTATTTTGCGTGGCTTCCTGTGGTTTCTTTCATATTTTTGTCTTGCTGATTTTGCAGATTACTTTTTTTCAAACTCAAAGTTTTGGGAGAAAAAATGTTCTGGTTTCTTAATAGAACTCAATTACATTTTAAGTCTGAAAACGTTCTGAGCGCTGATGCCTATGAAAATAAAGTCAAGCATGTACCAATTGAACACTTTAGATACATGGAGATTTTAAAATGGAACATGAAGATTTGAGTCTGGTTCACATATATCATTTACTATTGTTTCAGTTGTGTATGTGTGTTCATTATTTATGGTTTGCTATAAGTGTCCCTTTCAAAAATGCTTAGGTACTGCACGGCATTTGGAGATATTTTCCTCTTACTTCTGGCCATCCTGCATCCCGTCCAAGACTACTGTATTCGCTTGTCAAAAACAAAGTTGCTAGAATGGTGTTATAGATGAGTAGAATAATATTTTGAAGCTATGCAAAGAATTGATTTTCAACTTTTTTTTTCCAATTGTAGGGACTTGGGAACTAGGAGGATTCAAATCATGTTATTGAGGTCTTTACTTATGGTAAGCCTTCTGTATTCAGTATAAGCATGCAGTGTTTTATGTGTGTATTTATACATATAAGTACAGTATTTCAAATTTGTATTATGAAATTTAACATATGTTTGTATTAAATAGATCTGTAGTTCTACTGAGAAAAATTGTGACAGCGTTTTCCCAACATGGGTTAGAAGCAGATCAGGAAATATGCCTCCATCTCTTAGAGCACTTTAGTGAGTATCAGTTACAATTGGATCTGCAGATCCAAAAGAATATCACGAAGTAGGTTGAGCTGACTTGTTCTGCTAGCAACATTAAAGTGAAATCACTTGTCTCTGGCATCAGAAAGGCTGTAATTAGTAAAATGACTAGTATTTTTAAATTGTGGGAATGGATGCCTATCTCCAAGGCTTTAGAGCCTCAGGCACCATTGTTCTTTCCTTCCTAGTATTTCCCAAATTTCTCGTAAGCTACAATTAAATGTTTTATTACAATTACACTTTTCAAATGTAAACCTTCAAAGAGTATTTCTGAAAATTGCTGGTGTCATCTTTGAAGCATTTTATGATGGACTAAAATAAAGAGAAACACCTTCTGGTTTAAAGAGACAATTTATCCGTAGTTCCAATGCAGGTTTTATACAGATATTATCAACGCAAGTGTGTACCTGGGAGGGTGAGGGGTGGTCACTAGTTCTTCTTTCAGCATTAACAATGAACAATGTAGAGGGATGTTCTTATTTAATTCACATAGAATTTAGCAGTGCTTAACTCTGTCCATTGTCCATAGCATTATCTTAGAGATTTAGGCCTGTCAACCTCTTTTTAAAGATTCCAATTAGAACTTACTTGTCAGGAACTTCCTGAATGCTAGTTTTAACCCTAATACTGGCACTTGTGGGTCTTGGCAATAACAGAAATAATCTTTATTGCACTGGTTGCAGTAAATAAATAAAAATAAAATGACAGTAATCTAAAAAAGTAGATGATAAAAGAAATTGTTTACACAGCCTTTTTTTCCCTCATAATATAAATGCCACAATTCTATTGGTTTATTCAGTAAAAACAAGGTATGTCCTGATAGTAAGATTCAGAAGTAAGTAGTATATGAGGCTCTCGCTTGTAGAATCCTGGCCTATTTTGTTAGAGAAGCTGAAAACTGCTTAGTGACTGAGGTAGGGGAAATAGTATGAAGAACCGTTTCATTACTAAAACCGTAGAATGCCTTCTGGGAAAATAAACTTCTATCCCTGCATCACCATGAAATTTGTGCATGGTGTTAAGCAAATCAGTTAAACAGTTCTTTGCAGGTCAGAATATGAAATCCTAGACTCTCTTGCAGAAGAGCTGAGCAATCACAGTTACAATTTAAAGACAGAAAGCATTTAAAAGCAGAAAAAGGAAAGCATTTAAAGCAGAAAAAGGACCTCATAGGGTCATATTGCACGCTGTCTTCATTTAAGAATCAGCTATGTCTAAACTGTTTCTGACAATATTTATCTAACCAGTCTAAAAATTCTATCCAATTCTATCCAAGAGCTGTTGTAATTGTTTGGGATGCCTGCAAGTAGGCTGTGGGGGATCCAAATTTTGCATATGGATGGATTTGAACGCTTTTGTTGATGAATTTTGTTTCATATCTTCTTGTAGGGTACAAAAGTAAAATCACATCACTCCCCAAAGATCTGAAAGTAGATGTTTTGATGCGTAATGAATTACTCTGATATTGATAAATATTGTCAAAAAACAGTGGAAGGAATTTGTGTTCAAAGCAAAAGTTTTTTATTTCAGTATATAAGGTGTGGACTGCACACATCTTAAGCAACTAGAAGTTGCTGAATCCTGCCTGTTCTGTGTGCTGAACTGAGCACTGTGCATCATCTGTTATGTAAAAAATAATGCTTTATAACATAACGAGTCTCATCCGGCATACACACAGGCAGACACCTTAGTGTTGTATAGGCAATTCAAATCTGGCACTTCATTAAATATATGAACTTTTATTTGCAGCATTACTGTTTGTAAAATTAATAATTTTCCATTTTAATAAAGATTGATCAGATTCCTTCCTGTGGCATTGATAATGCCCTCCTGCTACTTTGCCAACCAATTTCCTACCTATTCAGTTACGCAGTAGGAATAGTGCTTGCACACATTTGCATGTAAAAGCAGTAATAGTATAGAATGTACGCAATGAAGATATAATTATGTAGTCTTAAACATATGATTGTTTTTATTATAATTAATTTTCGGATTTAACATCTACTTCAAGAGATAGAAACCATTTAAACATTTCTCACTGCAGTAAATGTACAACTGATTAATATATAATCAGTTATATTAAAGTTAACTAACTCTTCATTATATATCTGCAAATCTTGTTTTAGAGAAAAAAAATGAGGTAAGTCAGCATTAGCATTAATTTAAAAAAAAATACCACTGTAGCAGATTTCCAAGAAAATGCTTTTTCCTTGGTTTCTTTTTTTTTTTTGCAATAAACTGGTATCCATAAATGTTTAAAATATATGTATAGGGCTTGATTTCTCTCTCTCTCTCTCTCTCTCAGAAATTGTTACCTTCATTTTATGCCCTGCAAATCACTCTTGTTATTTCTTATAAATTTGATAAATGGTTACTTTATTTTTGCTTTTTAAGTGTTGACAGAGTAGGGATCCTAAGAAATACCACTTTAACACAGATTAGTGTGTTCATTTGAACCTGAATATTAAAGTCCGTCCAAATCTGTAGTGAAGTTAGGAATTTTCAGAACTAATACAGTACTTCTGGTTGAATCCACTTCTCAGATGCCAGCCAAGGCCTGCTAAAATGTGAGTGACAGCTGCAAGTAATTTTCATACTGTAGTAATGACACATACTAATATTCAGCTTCAACTATGAACAGGTAACTTCAGGATACAAAGCAACGACGATAACTAATGCGCTTCCCGCCCCATTTCTGGACCCATTGTTGTCTCCTTCACTCATGGAGGACTCTGAGCTAAGGCAGCTGGTCTTGGAAATACTGCATAATCTCATTGATCGGCATGACAACAGAGCAAAACTCAGAGGGATACGGTAATTCTTCTTTGTTTGCCATGGTTCTACATTAATTGAAGTTCTACTTTAGTATCTGAATGATAAGTAATTTTGATTTTTAAATATTTTTCCAAATATGAAATGTTAATGTACTGTTTTGATAAATGCACAGTGTTCTGTATCGTTTATTAATGGAAAGAATTTTACAGGTAAACAATTCATGATACATTAAAAGACTGCTCCAATATCTGAAAGTTTAATTGACTTTGTGACTGATTATCTGCTTTGTGGGTAACAGACTATGGTACTTTATATACAGGAAAAAAATATCTGTGGTTGTCATAATTATGTTTATGGTTCTGTCTCTTCAACTGAAATCTGAATATCATTGTTAAACATAAATATAATTAAAATGGAAATTGCTTCAAGATTTGTTTGAATAGTTCATTTATTTCATGTCCTCTTCCCCTTTCAACTTTTTTTTTCCTGAAACGGTATCTTGGTTTCCTTTGTAGAATAATACCAGATGTTTCTGATCTAAAGATAAAACGAGACAAAATTTCAAGGCAAGACGTCAGCTTCATGAAAAAGGTAATAGAACAAAGCTAACTTTTCCATCTAGAAAGAAGATGAAGTAACTGAACCACTATCTTTGCTTTTCTTCAACTTTTTTGCAGCAAGCTGAATATATCAGTATCAAGTGATTTTAATTCTAATTAGTTTCTTGAATGTTGAGGACTCGTAGGTGCTTCAGAGATGGTTCCATGGAATAAAATTTTTATTTATGTCTTTCGTGGAAATCCTTGCATGTGTGAAATTAGAGAAGTGTATATCTAAACTATGGTTCTGAAAACCTTTCTCTATCGTTAGATCACTGTGCTGCATTTCTTTTATCCTCAGTATGGTCTTTTCATACAGATTCAATTCTCAATTCCTTAGTTAAAACTCAATTAAAATAAAAACTCAATTAACAATAGTAGTTGCACTTATTTTCTGTGTATTTTCACGTTTAATTAAGAGCTCTTCTTTAAAAGCCTTAGCAAAATGTCTTATGTCTTCTTCAAAGTTAACATTACTTCAGACATAAAAATTGAACCTCCTTACAAGGTACTGTTTTTTTCAGGATATCATTCCAATTGATTTCTGAATATGTTTGGTTCTAAAGAAGAACGGATTATTTTTAGATGATTTTTATGTGGGTTAAAATTACTTCTTTATACTAATCACTTTACTTTCTACAATGTATTTAGTTACTAATGTGCTCTGTCATTCCTGAATATAGCTGATCTGTGTGGTTATATTTGTAAACAAAAAATACAGATTCCTGCAGTGAGTGGAAGCAGGCCTTAAAAATGTTGATCATTGTCACCTGCCTGAGATGATATTAGTTTCTCACAGCTGTCCTTTGCTGCATTCCTTTTGTTTTCTATCAGCTATGAAATAAAAGATGCATGTCTTTGAAGTATAGATGCGGAAGTATAGGGTCTTCAGTGTATAGACTCTGAAGTAAATAATTTTTTAACATTAAGTAAATCTTTGTTAAATATTTTGGTTAGAAAAATTGGGAGAATTGATATTTAATTTGTCCAGAGGCAAAGATACTATTTCTATATAAAAGTATGCAAAATAGTTGTGCTGCTTTCAAGTAAGTTTGCAAGGTATGCGTTCTTGCTAGGTTAGTACAGTTGTTATTCCTTGCAGTATATTTGTCCCTGTTCTGAATAATGTTGGAATAAGACAAGTATAAAGAATACTCCAACATAGGCAATTAGTAGTAATGTGTCTTTTTGAAAAATGAATTATATTGGAATTCATCGATACAGTACCTTGGATTTATTTACATCAATCAGTTTGGATAAGCTGCATATACTGATTTCGCTAGCATACAAATTTTAATTGCCAAACTAAGTATTTGACAGTTAGTCAAGTTAGTTGACAGTTGACCATTAATTAATGTTCTTATCTGAAAAAGAGGGCAGGAGAGGAAAATAGACTCTAATCAGATTAAGAATAGATTATACGGTCTTCTAAAAATGTTTTAACCCTGTGGAATGATATCACTTAATAATTATCTGTGATACTGTGTTAGGTGCGTATCATAAACTTGATTTTACATACCCGATTTACATCCGTAGTCTATTCATACCAGATAATTTGTGTAATCAAAGGAGAAAGATGAAGCACCTCCAGAAGTCCATGGAGATCTGAATGACCATCTAGGCTCATTTGATATTAAGTGGGGATCCCACAGCAATTATGTATCAAACTTAAAAATTTCAGTATCTAAATTCAGGTAGAATTAAACCAGACATAGTAGCAAAGCTCTTTTAATCTCAGTCTGCCTTCTCAAAGGAGACTCCTTCTGTCATTTAAAGATTCTAACAATAGCCATTGTCTTATTAGGGAAATGTCAAGCCTCTGGCATTTTGTTATCTTTTAGAAATACTACATGGTCTAGAAAACCCTACATTATACATTTATTTTCATATAACCATCTGTCTTTGCTAATGAATGAATTATTTCATTACTTTTATTTTCCAAATATACTGTCCATTATAGATCTAACCTCTTAGCTGTCTTTATTTCACCATTTTGTGCTCTGGTAATAGCTCCATGTTTCCCTCCTTTGAGTAAAAAATTCAGTTGCCCTTCTCCTTCTGAAGCTGAATTATTACTTTCAGAGATAAAGCATCAGTCTTCAGATCTTGAAAATTATCTATGTCACCTGAAATAGACCTGTATCCTCTACAGATTAAGAATGCTGGAGTGATCTTAAGCAGTGTCTTGAATACAAAACCTGCTTCTTAACCTGCCTATCTCTATTTTCATTTATTTTAGTAGTTGAAATAATAGTTTTGTTACAAAACTTTGGTTAAGCACAATGCTAGGAGGAAATTAAAGTCACGTTTGTATTTGAGGGTCTTTGATTAGATAACTTATGTTCTTCATCAGAGTTCCGTATGTGCAGTGGTAAGTGAGCCTTGTCCATCTTCTCAACCCCCCTTCTAGAAGAATTTTTTTTAGTTTGCTATTCAAGAAGACCTGCTTAATGCACAAATTTGGTGTCTACACTAGAGAACATGCATAACCCTTGTAGCTCCTCAGTTACGTGAATATGCTTGAGGATGTTTCAAGATCTACTTTTTATTTTCTCTTTTTCATAAACAGGCTTTTTTCTTTCTTTTTCTGAATATTTCAGTAAGAAATGAATGTCAGTGTCTGACACAGTGTGGTATTCATGTGCAGTTCTCTGCATTATCTTGCCCATCTGTGAACTTCTACAGAAAGTGGAACAATACTGTGTTTTGAAATAAGCTGCTGTCTTTATAGTAAACTAGTGGTCTTAGTAGTTTTCATGTACTTGTTTGTCTATGTGTGTTTTACCTATTTTTATTTTTTTTTCTAATTCTGTATCCAAAGTGATCTGTCATCAGAGGGAATTTTTCTAATTCTGTATCCAAAGTGATCTGTTATCTCCTTGGAGAAGGGAATTGCGCTGGATGACATTTAGATATAATTTCTAACCCAAATTATTCTGAGATTTTAATATTTGTTTTCACTTTCTTTGTCTTTCATAGCATGGTCAGCAGTTGTACAGGCACATCTACTTAGGCTGTAAAGAAGAAGACAATGTCCAAAAGAACTTTGAGCTGCTGTATACATCTCTAGCTCTTACCACAATTGAACTGGCCAATGAAGAAGTGGTTATTGACCTCATCCGATTAGCTATTGCTCTGCAGGTATGAGTCTGAACTAGTGCTGGGTTCACTGACTAAATTTATGTTTGTGAATACAGATGTGAATAGTTCTGTTTGCATGTTGATACTCAGACTGGAAATCATATCACTCAGTCCTAATATGATGAATCCATTGAGCAAGTATACTTTATGCATAATATTTATTAATGGTGAAGCTTCAGCTAATCAGATTTGTTAAAAAATTCTACAGCATATTCTCTTCATCAAATTTAGCAGATGCAGAAATCTGCTGAAACATTCCCTCCAACCATTGTTATATTCATTAACAGATTTAGAAACTGTTTTTATAACCTCATATATGTTCTCACCTTGGAAGAAAGCTCTTGGTTAATTGACTGGAAACTTATGTCACAGCAGGCTAGTTAATCTTACCTATACTAAAACTGTATCAGTGTTGAGAGGCTTTACTCTTTAACATTTCTTTTATAGTATCAAATAGGATTTCATTCTTGCATCCAGTCTTCAGTGAAACTGTTAAAAAAATAGCTTTATCTATTTACCTAAAATCAAAGCATTGCAAAAAATATTCTGTGTGCCATGAAAATTTGATAAGATTGCATACTGTGTTCTCAGTTCATTCTCTGTCTCTAGCCTTATTCCCTAATGTGCACCTGCATTGTGAAACTTCTGAAATGCAGAGTGCATCCTTAGTTTTAAAATGTCACTGAACCTGATCCTCCCTTGATGAAAATGACGATAGGAATTTGACTAGAGCAAAAATAATACCATCTGAAAAACTGTAGAAATGCTAATAAGCATTAAATAATTCCCTTTATGCTATTGTATCCATGACTCACAAGGATGATTTCTATTTTTAAGATACTGTTCCTAATTTTCCTGATCAGCAGGTAGTCCTTCTGGAAGTTGCACAGAGATACAAGTCATTATTACACTGTGTTCTTTCTGAGAAATGGAAGTTTGAGTTCAGTAGATTTATTTCTATTCATAGGGGTTAGATCCTGAAGGATCAAAGACTAGGATTGTGAGGTGAAAGGTATTAAATGCCAAGTAATACCAGATAGTCATCATAAGTCAGCTAGTGTTACTAGTACTAATGACTTCTATGCTTTTGGGACAGCCGGTTAATTTTGGAGGATGTAACGCTGTCCTCTGTGTTTCAGGACATTGCCATCATCAATGAGGATAATCTACCAATGTTCAATCGTTGTGGTGTCATGGCATTGGTTGCAGCATATCTAAACTTTCTGAGTCAGATGATTGCAGTCCCTGCTTTCTGTCAGCATGTCAGCAAGGTAATGTGTAATTAAGTAATAAGTCATTTAGTGTAGTAAACATCCTATTAGGTACGGAAGTATATTCTTTCAAGTAATTGCTTGTGTTCTTGATCTCTGGATATTTATTCACCAACATTGTTCTTTGCCTTCTGTCATCTTACCATCTTCCATCTTACTTGCTGAATCTTAAACTTATGCGGAGAATTCTTCTGTCACCATATAGCATTTTTGTTAATGCTACCATATATGATGAGCTAAACTGCCATCTGGGGTAAGACTTTACAGCCTCACTGGCTTTGATAAAACAGTACTGATGTAAACAAGACCATGAGAAACAGATTTTTTGTCTAAAAGGGTGAGTGCCACAATACTTTCTCTGGTTAAGAGAAAATTCTAAAAACCTCAGTTTTGATGAGGTAAATATTAGTGAAGGACTGATAATCTGCTACAGTAAACCTATTTAAGCAGCTTAGTCATTGGATATGTTAGGTGTAGAACTACTCCATTCATACTATTTGTCTTGGCTTTTTTCAGGTCATTGAAACTAGAAGTCTGGAAGCACCTTATTTTCTGCCAGAAACAATTTTTAAAGACAAATGCAAGTAAGTAGATATAAAATATAAATTAATGAACAGTAAACCACCTCTTATACTATTAGAAATTGCATATCATTGAAATGTGTATGTGAAAATTATCATATTAAATAGTGTTCAGGATAAGCAGAAAAAAAAAATCATTAGAAAGCTATATGAAAAAAAAGAATCTGATTTTTAGACTTCTTTTACTGTGGTCAGAGATAGTTACACCAAGCACCATATGATGCAGGTGTAAGTGTTAATGTAGCAAAATGAATTTCCACAGGATTGCAGAATGTGTGAGGTTGTAAGGGACCTTTGCAGGTCACCTGGTCCAAACCTTGTTCAAGCAGGGCCACCTAGAGCAGACTGCCCAGGACTACACCTGGCTTTTGAGTATCTCCAAGGATGGAGACGATGCAACCTTTCTGGGCAGCCTCTATCAAGTCACATTCACAGTAAAGAAGGGTTCCCCTAGGTTCAGATAGAACCTTCTGTGTTTCAGTTTGTGCCCAGTGCCAGAATAAGAGGCACCACTGAAAACAGCCTGATTCTCTGTGCTTTTCAGGTTCTCTCTTTCCCTTCAGGTGTTTATATGATAAGATCCTCCCCTGCACCTTCTCTAGGCTGAAGAGTCCTAGCTGTCTCAGTCATTTCTCGTAGGAGAGGTGCTCTAGTTCCTTAATAATCTTCTTTGGAGGCTCTCCAGTCTGTTTTGTACTTGGGAGCACAGCACTGGACACTCCAGCTGTGGCTTTACCTGTGCTGAATAGAGGGGAAGGATCCACCACCCTTGACCTGCTGTCAAAATCCCTCCTAATTCAGCACAAGATACCATTAGCTTTTTTTAGGGCAAGGGCACATTGCTGGCAAATGGCAAATACTATTACTCTGCAGTTCTGTCAATTTAACAGAGACCATATTCTCTCAAGATGTAGCACAGTACAGGAACTTGTTTCATGTAACCAAGAATTATTAAGGTAATTTAAAATATTGGAGAGAGATTCATTTCACGCGTTACAGGGTATATATTCATTTGTAAATAACTGAGCACATTTTATTTCTGTCAAACCATCATTGTTGACCCTTTTTGGTTGCTTGCAGACAATGGAAAAATATTTTACTTAATGAACAAATCTCTATTGGTAGATAATAACTTCAAATATATATTTTAACAGTCTTCCAATATCGTTAGAGAAGCATGAAAAAAATTTATTTTTCCTGACAAACAAGATTGCAGAATCATTAGGCGGCAGTGGATACAGTGTGGAAAGATTGTCAGTTCCTTATGTACCACAGGTAACAGGTAAGTGGTGATAAGTGGCAAAATAGCTAAGTACTAGTTATTAGGAATGCTTTCTTAATGTGTTGTCTGTCAGCACATGCTGACATATTTGTGACTGCTTGGCAACAAAACTTGATCATAGTATAATTTTGTTTTCCTGAGATTCTTTTTCTATCATGAGCTGCTCTATTATTGCAAAGGTATTTCAACTTTGTGTCCTTTTAAGATTTTTTATTTAAATTCAGGAGGTGAGGCACTAAGTTCTTGAGCCCACTTCAACTCTTAAAAGAAATTGTTTTGCTTTCCAAATAATACCTATAATAATGCAGGTGATTATTTCTGTTTCTATATTAACTTGAGATAGGTGAAGAAGGACTATAAAGTCAGCATACTTGATCCTTTTTATGCAGTCAGTGAATGGAACAGAAGCTATCCTTTTGCCATCTGGCCTTCTGCTGACTTGAGATCTTGATCTTAGTCAAGTTCTAAAGGAGCAGATGTTATTTTAACCAAGAATGTGATGATTGCCTCCATCGCTAACTTAGTGTCAGGTAACACAATAAAAAGTATGCCTGAGGAAGATTTGTGCTAGTTTGTGCTTCCTAACCAGGATGTGAGAATAATGCATAAGCAACTACGTAGTATTTGACATTCTTGCTTTTCTGCTTTTAATATTTTTTTTTTTTTCAAAATTCTGTTGAGGAGCATATGGAAAATTTGTTTGAAGAATTTGTTTTACTAACCATGTGTGTTTTGTGGCTGTATTTAACTCGTTTTGTGGCTGTGTTTAACTATAATGTGGCTATGGGCCATTCCAGTCTGAAGCATGTCTTTTTTTGCAAAATACAAGTACCTGGCAAGAAAGTGATTCCTATATTCTGTAGATTAAACATAGAAACATAGTACACATGGACAGTGAATATAATCAAATCATGCTTGCAGAATGGTTCGGCTACATTCAAAGACAATGACGTTTGCTGAATCTTTTGGGATAGGTGGGGAGGGAATGAGAACAACTGATGTGGTTTTGCCTCAAGTATTAGCAAATAGACTAGAGATACATTCGGAGACACAGCTGAAATGTCTGTTTTCTCTCCTTGCTGGGTATTCTCTCCTTGCTGGGTATCCTCTAAAAAAGGGAAAGATTTGTACTTTTTTTTTTGAAAGTACAAGGGTACTGTTTAGATTATTTCTTCTGGCATCCAAAAACCAGTTAACATTGTATTTTAGTACTGGCAGAAGAGGTAGGTACCAAGTAATGAAATGTTGTGTTTTCAGATTTTTACTGTTTTTTTGAGTGAGTGAGAATGGAATGAGAAAGATAGCATGGTTGGAAAATTATGTTGAAAGTTACGTCAACCCTCTTCTAGAAAATAAGATGCATTTGTAGCTAATTGACCTTACTAGGATTTACTTGGATACTTTCTTAAAATACATTTCTACACAGGAATTAAGTATGTTCTGACATCAAGAAGGGTTAAGTGAGTTCAGGTGGAAAGTAATACCTGCTTAACTGCTGCTTGGGTGATGAGAAATGCTTGTATTTCATGATAAATGTTAGTGTGTGTGAATCAGATGGATTTGTTTTGTTTGCTTGTTATAATGTTCTGCAGAGAACTGTAACCAATACTGATTTCGTATCTGTTATTATACCTGATTAGAATCATTAAGCTTTGATCCTGTGGAATATTGCACTTCCGAGGTTTTCACTGAACTAAATCAAAGCCACAGTGAATATTTTGGAATTCTGAAAATTTTCATTTTGTCTTAAATGAAAAGTTTCATTTCTACCATTATACTATAAAGTTACAATACAGTGTTCAAAGTATGTCAGTGATTTTAGTAAAAGATAAATCAATTTTTGACATATTCCCATGAAAGTTACGGTTGAACTGAAAAAGCTTGTAAAAATTTTCATCTCAAATGTTTCTAGTATATTTAAATATTAATATTTAACAATGACATATAGAGAGAATCATCATCTTCCCCCTGTTTGCCTGCTAATTTTTGGCGCTTCCTATCAGTTTGAAAGACACTTTTTTTTGTTCTTGTTCTCTTCTTTATTGGAGGGTGTGGAGAGGTGTTGCAGGGGTACAGTGGGAAAGCTGATATTTAAATGTGCACATATATATATATGTAAATGTTTTAATTTAGCTCTATTTCCATTAGGTAAAAAAAACCATAAATGCAGACACAAGTCAAAAGGTAAAACTGAGTTGTAGGACATCCCGCTCTCCTGCTAGCTGTGGTGTGCTTGGATAGGATGTTCCCAGTCCAAAAAAAAAAGTGCTTTTAGAAGGCTTTTAGACAAATAGGCCAGAAATTGTCTTGTACTTAGTGTGTCATTCTGCTTTTTTTGTTTATCTCCTTCCTTATATGCCTGTAGCAGTGTTTGCAGCTGCAAGGTCTGCTTTTGTGCTTGTTCTTAATTTAGAACTCGAAATTATGGTAGCTTCGTATTTTCATTCCCTGAAGGTGGTAGGGCGGTAGGTGTCATTTTTTTGTGACGGTACTAATTACCTCTTTGAGTGAATTACAAGATCTTGCTTGAAAGTTGGAAGAAGCTGTCAACAACTCACAGAATGATGATTCATCTTACTCTAAGTCTGCGGTAAACTACAAAACTGAGAGTTTTATTAATGAAATATGAAGATGAGTAAATAACAGCACTCACCAGTTTTGCTTTCATTCAATTCTGTTTATTTCAACTTCTAATTCAATCCTTTAACTCATTTTAATTTCTACTTGATCTATGTTAAGTTAAATAAGGATTTTACCACACATTTTCATGCTCTAATGTTCTCTTTAGCTTTTCCCAGTAGCATGGTGAATTCAGCATAGGGTAGATTCTATTTTGTAAACCAAGAATAAATTCTCTCTGTAGGTGCACAGTTTGTTTTTATTCCTTGTACACACCCACTGTTGCCAGTATTACTGTGGCAGAGTGCAAAATCGATTTTTTTTCTATCCCTGAGGAAAAGAAAGTTCCTAAACAAGTAGTTCTGGGCATCTGCATGGATGCAACTGGCAGCACAGTTCAGGATCTGGCACTAAGCTTGCAATGCCACACTCTTCAAAACAAGAAATCACAAAGAAGAAATGTCTGGCTGCATAATATTGTATTATGAGGAAAGTTTTTTTTTTTTTATCTGCTACCATCCAAGTAATATTGATTGAACTACATAGGTTCTAGATTCTTTTTACTTAGGTGTAGCAATTGAAGTATATTTTAAGTGCTTATTGTGAATTGAATTGTGAAGATAAAGCACCTAGCATATTGATTTGAAAATCTTTATTTCACTTTAATAGTTACTTTGATAAGTATATATGTTATATATATTTATATATATGTTAAACTTCTAGTCACTTGTGAAAGAGATGAAAAATACAGTAGACAAGGTTACTTTATTTCCTCTCAGCAAAAATGTTTGCTGCACTCTGCACTGTGTATCTCCAGTCCTGTGCTCCAGGTAGTGTTTCCTCTATGCTGAGTTTAAGGAAGGTGTTTTGCTCAAGATGTGGAGGCACCAGTCTGATATTAGAAACAGGATGAATCAACATTGCGTGTAGCTCAGAATCTTCAGGAGATAACTTTTGTATCATAAAAAATGAGCACGGAAAAAGGCTGGAGAGAAAGCAGTCAAGATGGTGAAGCAATTAGTAAATAGTGATATTTGGAAATTATCTAGGTTCATGGAGGAATAAACTTTGCTTCTGTTGAGTAATAAAAAAAATTAAGCCTGGAAATTTCAGCTCATATGCGTTTTTTCCAGAAATTTTGCTTTGGAGGACAAAAAATAACACAGCCCATAGGAAGAACACTTTCAGGGAGAGGGTTGGGGCTAGGGAGGTGGAATGGGACTCAACACTTGACTGGAAAGGCTAGTTTCGTTCTTAGCACAGTGCTGTCATTTTAGAAAACAGTCTGTGAAGAAATGGTCTGTCTTAATCAACTTGATGAAAAGGATGAGGGTCTCTTGACTCTGACTAGGGGTATTGGGGAGCTCCCCCGCTGCCTTAGTGCCTCTGGGATCCTTTGTGTGTGTGGAAATAAGCTTTGTATCATATAACCTAACAGCATTGGAGATTGCACAATTTTTTACCCACATAATCCGTTGTTATTAGAGAAGAATGGCACTTATTAGGTGAGAACAGTGAGACACCCACTATAAAAATGAGTTCTGTCCAAAATAGTCCCCAAAGCGTGCCTTGTGATGTTTCTGTGTCATTTATAGAGAGAGCAGCAAGATGGCAGCAAAGACGTACGTTTGCCTTGTGTTTACCCTTGACTGGTTACGGTGCTCTCCTCTCTGCATGTGTTGGGTTGTGTACCAGTGAGCCAGCAGGGATTAAAAATAAGTAAATCCTTCAAAATGCCACTTCAGATGCTCAGAGAACTTGGCAAAGATTGCTAAGCTTCAGGTGTTTTTCACTGCGCTTGTTCTTCCACTGCCTCTTGATCTGAAAATGGCATTTCATTTAGATGACTGTTCTGAAAGTTATTTCTTGATTTATAAAAGCCAAGTACGTTCAGCTATGAATGAACTCTTTTTGTGATACTTGCACTGCAAAAGCCCTTTGCTAGAAGTGGTTTAAACAAAGAATGTGAAGGAACCAACGTAAATTACCATACCACTGGGGAATTTTACTGCCCTTCTCCTTATTTTACCATCAAGTGCCTGTAGGTGTTTTAACCCAGTACAGTAGAAGTCTGTAATAGTAACAGCCACTTTCCAATATCTTTATATCAGCTAAAATCTAAAATGTGACATCAATTCATGATTTTGTAAATGAGATGCATGAAAATTAAGCTGTTCTTGACTCCATTTGTTAGAGGTTCCTCGTGACGTGTCTTTAAATGTTTTTTTGGTGTTTCTTATCTTATGTTCCTATATTAAACGTCAGAATGAGAAACGATTATTGGTGTTTTGCTTCAGAAATGCAATCACAGAAAGAAAACCCATCTTGTGATGGATCATTCATTCATAATCTGCTTCTGCATTAATAAAATTATGTTCCTTTTAGTATCAGCATAGTTGAACTTATTCTGACAGCTTTTAGGGCAATTGGACTTGCTAACATTTGTAGAAAGTAAGAAGCTAAAATTTTTATTTTTTTTTCACCAAGTAGATTTTAGACATGCTGAGTGCGTTATTTGTAGCAACAAGAATAAGGAAGGGTTATAGTTCATTTCCATTCAGAAATCTTTATTTTCTCTTGTCAGTGAGTCATCTTCCAAGAAGCCCTTTTCTGTTTCAAAATACCTTCAAATTGAGACCTTAACATTTCAATTTCACAGCAAAGATAAAAAATGTTTATGCTTTTGTAAATTACTCTTCAGCAGTGTATCATCACGTGCTATGCTACTTGTTCATTTGAATAAGATCTCACCTCATTTTTTTTAAGTGGTCTTTCAAGGGAAAGTTAGAAGGTTTGGGGATGGGTGGGGGAAGGAACAATAAAGAGGTTATTTCTCTTTCCTGTTTAATTATTTAGTCAGAAAGTTAACGCATTATTATTCACAACAATCCAAGTGATAAAACAGGTGATCTAGGGTTAAATAGTCATAGGAACAAAACTATCTGATGTGTAGAAATTCTTATAACAGCTGAAACAAGAATAATCATAAAGTTAGTTATGTTGTTGCCTGTGTTGTGTTTTTTTCATAGATGAGGACAGACTATCCAGGAGAAAGAGCATTGTGGACACGGTTTCTATTCAGGTGGATATTCTACCTGGCAACAACACAGAGGACAAGGTATGAAAATCACAGGATATTTTAAGGCAGCATTTTCAGCATTGGTGTGGAGGTAGAGGTGGGGGGAACAACCTTCAAATGAAGTTTCCCCCAAAATTCTAGTATTTAATCATTCTAGCAATGTTAAATGCTTTCTTGATGTGTTTTTTCTAATTCCCATACTTGCAGAAGTGTGTTGTCAAACACGCTGATACTGATCTTGCTGTATGAAAATGTGAATAACTTTTCCATTATAATTTTTACAAGTAGTATTGCAGAGCATGTGTGGCAATACATAAATATGCCAAACTACTGATATTTTATTAGTAAATACTTTAAGTAAAATATTTTCTTTGCATTTTGAGGTATTAAATAAAATTCCTGCATGTGTATCCCTACATCATGTGAAATATCCCTGAAGGTGGTCATCTTCAACATGGGGCTGACAGATTTAAGAATGTTGTTGAGACAGGCAGGTGAACACTAGGCAGGCTATTTACAACACAGTGTTACAGAGTCACACACACAATACTGTAAAGACACGGGAAGGAAAGGAGTGGAAACAAAAGGTTCATGTGTAGGGTACAAGAGCTGATGCTAATTACCTCTCATGAAAACTGTGTTATAATTAAAATCATCGCACATCTTTTGACACCTCATTTGAAGTGTTTCTTAAAATAAATTTCCATTTATTTCCAGTGAATCTTTCTCAAAGCTCTCGTGATTTGTTTGTTTATTTATGAACCAAATTTCTTCTGGCTACAAAGAAGATTTGCTGTTGTAATTGAGGTGTTTGTGTCTGCAGGTGAATTGCAATTCATCACAATTGTTAGCTTTCTGAAGAAAGTCTATATTCCTAATAAGGATGATGCTCCTTTAAATTTCATGTGTTATATATGACTGAAGAATTCTCTCTTGAATATAAAATTGAATGAGGGAAAATCTCATTTCAGATTTCAAGTGATTAAGTTATTTTAAACATTGATCTGTAGCCATTTATGGCTATAACTATAGCTGCATATATAGCTGGATGCAGCAGTTTTAGATGAATTAAAATCTTTGCATTCTCAGTTGAATGCAGTACAGCATCTTGGATGATGAATTACTGTTTGTATCTTCTAAAAACAAGAATTTTATTCATCAGAAAGACATGAAATGGAAAATTCTTCCTTTAATCGCTTAACAGTGTCATTCCATTTTTTTTTTATCATGCTGAGGGGAAAATGGTATTTTCTGATTCGCTGATTACACCTTGATATCTAATTCAAAAGCATTTGCAAAACTTTCCTTCTGTAATGGTGCTCTGTAATTTTTTGCTAATTATTGTTCTATTATAGTGGCTATTTTTGGCCACTGACAACATAAGATGGTACACTGTTTGTAGCTTAAGAGCAGGGAAAAAAGTCCATGGAAGTGTTAAATCTGAGTCTCTTGCTGTGTAAATTAGTAACTATAATATCCATAACGTAACAACACACAAACAATAAGGAGAGGATAAACTACCTTTGTTGTTGTTTGGTTGGTTGGTTAGTTAACCTGTAGTATTGATGATATAGAGTATTGTTTCTACACTGTCTGAGGACTGTGTAAAGACTGCTCATCCTTAAAATACTTACTTATTACCATGTACAACACACACACGGTTGTCAGCACAATTGAAGTTTCTCATTCTGACATGGCTGTAAGTGAATCCCATTTAGGAATGTGGACTGTTCTATAGGTATTTCCTTTTATATGTGGAAAGCATTTGTGAAAGCAGCTAGTCCTATAGCCAAAAATAATGCTAGTTGATATCAGAAAGTATTATGGCTGTTACAAGAAATCTAAAAGGCTGCAATAAACAATATTTACCAAACATAAATCATATAAAAGGTGATTATTTCAAAACCTGAGTACTCTGTCTCTAGCACTATCAACGAACATTTGACTAAAAGGAGACTTTGCTGTCTATTATTTTTTGGTGTTTATTATTTTGTTGCTGTTTATTATTTTTTGTAGTTTATTATTTCTTTGCTTTTTGTTTAGTATTTTGCTGTTTATTTATGTATTCAAAAGTAGAGAATACAATGCTACTGCAGTAAAATTTGTTAGAAAAGTATCATTTACAGCTGCACTTCCTCAAATAATGCTTGATATAAAAGCAAAGCTACTATTTGTTAAGGCTTTTTCATTTACAGTAGATCAAGTGAGTGAATTAACAAACAGAATTCAAAGAGTCTTCTGAACTGGGTGATGCAACATCTTGATACCTTACAGGTCATTCATATTAAGTTAAATTAGAACATTATAAACAAAGTTTATAAGGAAAAATAGTTGTGCTAAATATTTACACATAGTTTTGAAGAGTTAAAAGTATGTAGGCTAAGCTGAGAAAGCATGTTATATTCAGCTGCACACAGTTCTCCTGTCACAGCATTCTTCCCTAACATTGTTGCAGTAGTTTCACTGTAAAAAAGGCTTCCTGATACAGAAACACTTTGTAAAGAAATGAAACACAAAGATCCGTGAGACGGAGCTCTGCAGAGAAATGTTCATGCATCTTTGGTAATTTTGCAGCCCAGAGCAATCCCTAATGAATTACATCTACAGAAGCAAATGGGTGTTCATATTGGTAAATGAACAGATTTTCTCAGTGCATCAGACATAGTTTGTTATGAAGAGCCCTTTAGCTCCAGTGCTTACAACATAAATACTAAATTTCTTGGAGTCTGTACTGGTACAAAGTCAGTCTAATGCAATAAAAATTTTCTACTCTACCCTCAACCACCAACTCTTATTTTAGTTTTACATTGCTAATAGTTCAACTAGTCTCAGAAAGGACTTATATTATTCTCAAAAGATGTCTAAGAATCAATTCTGAGGTTTACAGTACAAGAAACATAAGTGTATTCCTGACACAAAGGAGAGAGCCACCAAAATTGAAGTTCTTTTCCAAAGTATTATTTGTTATAGAGCATCTTGACCAGAAATTTGGAAAGTTTTCCTTGATCTCACTTCATTAAAAAAAATCCTCAATAAATAATCATGACTTTTAGGACAGAAACTTCAGCCTGAATGATCTGTTGTTGGTAGCTAGAAACAGGTTTTTAATAAATAAATAAACCAACTGGCTTTAAGTGAGGCTGGTAGTATCAGTTATCAATATACAAAGATAGTTGCTTGCAAAGAACTGCCAGTCAATCCAATGGCTAAGAATTCATGGACTGTTTTCTACAGAAACTACTGATGAAAGTATTAAAAACTTGTAAGGTAAAACATGCTTTGTAGCTATTTTGGCCTTCTGTTTTGTTTTTTTTTTTTACATTCCACAGTTTTTTGAAGTTTGTGCCAGAGAGGTTTAAGATATTTTTGTATTTTTTGTCTTTAGGTTAATAATACTGAAGAAATCACCTTTGAAGCTTTGAAGAAAGCAATTGGTAAGATTTATTACAATTGTGTTTAACAGCATACTTCTAGATTACTGTGGAATTACTAGAGAGAACATGTTGCCAGAATAACATAATTAAAATACTATATTTGTTTCTCATCAGCTAGTAAACTGATTTAAAATTTCAACCATTTATTTCTAAATATCTGAAATGAGATTTTGATAATTTTTGTGAGTTCATTCTCTGAAGCTAATGTGACTGAATGAAACCATCTGGAAGTGCCTATCATCTATTAAATTTGCCCTTACAGACCAATCTATAAATAACGTGAGATTTTCAAATTCTGTTGAGTGATTATTTGTAAATGAACTTAATTTTTTTTTTACTTATTAGGAACAGATTTTTAGGTCTTCAGTGCATTCAGGAAACAGATTGTAAGACTTGAAAAACACTCAGTGTCTGAGTTATTGTATTGATACAATTGTATTCGGTGTGTTTAGAGGAAGATTCTTCTGAACAGGGATCCAGCTAGTAGAACTCTGAATTAAAGTTTCCTTATTTCATACTGCTATAAGTAATTACTAATTAATGTCCACCAAAATTCTGCCAAAAACAGGGATTGAACATGGACATTTTAAACAATAATTCAGTCTGACCATTTTCCAAAGCTAGTTGCTGAAGTACTGTAATTTGTTAGATGCTGGAAAGTTCCAACTGTTGTCCACTCAGCCTGTGGAGGTATAACTCACTTTTCCCAAATTCTGATTAAAAAATCATAATAATCCTGCCTTTTTGTCTGTGTGATGCTGGGAGGGAGGATACTTCCTTCTTTGAAGCTGAACCTGGATGCAGTGAGTGAGAATTGCAGTCTGGAGTCCAGATGATGCAGCAGAAATAGGGCTGACTGTCCTAGTGATTAAAGCACATAGTGAGAAAGGGTCAGAACTGGCATCCTCAAACCAACTCCATGAAATTGTATCAGCATTTTGCTTTAGAAGCAGTGACAACTGACGGCTTGTTTGGGTATGGTTGCATCACTTCAAATACAGTGCTTGTTTGCTTCTGTAGTGCACTTTGTTTTAAAAACACGATGTAAATGAAGACAAAACACTGACATTTAAATCAGGTGCACTCGATAGGCAAAATTACTATTATATTTTTTTCCTGTTTATTTTTTTTAAGACAACAATGGACTTGAAGAACAAGAAAAAGAAAAAAGGCGTCTTGTGATTGAAAAGTTCCAAAAAGCACCATTTGAAGAAATTGCAGCACAATGTGAAACCAAAGTGAGTTTCTGTAATATGTTACACTGTAGTGAAGATACCAGCATACGCATTTATAGAGATATGCTGCCTAAAGATGATTTATGATATTATATCGTTGCTGCTGTTGTTGCTAAATAATAGCATTCAGTTCTTTGTCTTCAGCTATTGTCTCCACAATAATAATTATCTATGTTGGAAAATTCCAGTTATTCCAGTTATAAAAGTATATTTTTTGTTGTTCCTACACCATTTGGAAAGGACTGGAAATCTTACACAGTCGTCATCTCAATGTTATCCTTACTGTCTTTGAAACCTAGAGTCACAGTCCACCCCTGTTCCATCCCAGGATAAACGGAGCAGTATTTAGGTCATTATATATATTGAATAATTAAATGTGTAACTATCTTCAACAACAAAATCTGCTATATAATCCCTTATATTCCAAGGCAGGCTCACTCAATTTCACATGCCTCTTCAGGGTTCAGAATTCTTGGAGCAGTGGGAAATTACATCTAAATTGGAAATGCTGCCTCGATTTGCCATGTAGCAATGTGAAACACACTGCGTATGGCCTGTCACATTCATTTTAGCTTTGTTGAAGATGCAGTAATTATTAATTTTTTTTTTCTCCAGGCAAACTTGCTTCACGATAGACTTGCACAGATACTGGAACTCACCATTCGGTAAGACTTTATGCAAGAAGAATATGGTGAATGAAAAATGAGTTATAAAACTGTTGTGATTACGTTCAGGTGGTCATGTCACAGTGTTCTTAAACACACGTAATAGGCAGAAGATAATTGACTTATATGAAAACAGTAGTCTTAAAGAGTCACTTTGACTTTCTTGTTGTTATTTTGAATCTTTTAGGTAGTGGAAATTATCCAGGAACCATGCAATAGCATAAATCCTACATCTATAAATGCCTCTTCAAAGTTTAATTGCTCACTTGAAATTTTTCAAGAGTTTATCAAAGAGAACATAACTGCCCCCTGACTGGCAATATGAAGAGCTTTTATGATGTTATATTACATTTTAACAAATTTGAAATATTTTTATACTTGTGTTCTTAGATTATTTTTATTTATCTCAGTGGTATTAAGGAACGTTGTTGTCTTCCCAGAGCTACATTTGTTTGAGAAAGTAATTAGAAATTGAACAACCAAAGTATTACATGACATTATTGTAGGGAGCTTGTGCACATCTTTGGTGCAGCCTAAATAATATTTGTAAGTAATAAAATGCAGTTTTGTAATTCTGTAACATCAGTGATATGTTTATTTAGAAAAGAGCACCGTTAAAATTGAGGCATTATAATGTCGTTAGAATTTCAGGAACAGAATAAAATACTGAGGGGAAAAAAAATAGATAATTTTTGTTTCTTAGATATTAGTGTATAAAGTTGTTAGGAAAAAAAAAAAAAAACAACTGTCTGTATAATTATATATATTGATTGTTCTTCTCATGCAGTCCTCCACCTAGCCCCTCGGGAACCATGACCGTTACTGCTGGACATGCTCATTACCAATCTGTTCCAGTCTATGAGATGAAGTTTCCAGATCTTTGTGTGTATTAAGTGTCTTCTGAAGTCTGCTGGAAATTATTTAGAGTAGAGTACAATAGAAAGAGCAAGATGAGTTTTCAAATTTTATTGTTTTTCATTTAAGCTAAATTTAAAATAATGATGAATATGAGCCAAAACCAGATTACTTTAGCCAAACCCTTGAATCTGTGCTGAGTTATTTTTTTCTGTCATATAATTTGTTAGGTTTTCATTTAACGTTTCTTCATTTTCATGTTTCAGTACATGTACAAGTCAGATATATAACATGTTTTGCCATGTATATGAATAGTTCAGTTATTCTAGGAATCTGTATTTCTGTAAATTCCTTTAATTTGTGTCAGTGTAATTGAAGAACCTTATTTTCCTTTTTATTTTTTGTTTCCTCTCCTTCTCAGTCATATATCTAAATGCTTTTGGCTTGCTTCATCTTAATATATGTAACAGTGGAGCGCTGGCCTAGCTCCCTTTTGTTCCTGCTGTTACAGTTAGTTAACTTGTTTATTTTGGAATATATGGAAAAAAAACAAAAACAAAACAACAACCTTACATGTGTTCAAGTACAGTAAATGAAAGAATGGACACTTGTTAAGTAGTTTTAATGCATAACATATTATGCTTTTTAGATATATATTCTAAACATGCTCCAGTATATGTCCCGTGTTTCTTGCTGAGAGCTACTGCTTTACGTAAGAGAGGAGAAATCTCCTCTTGAAACACTGAATTGTGCAATATTTTTCATGTCTTAAAGTGTATAGTTTACAGACTGTACTTTTGAAAATGCAGTAGTATTTTACTCTGTTTTAGTATAAATACATGAGAAATATATTTAGTATAGCAAACAATAAACTGAGGGCATTTTAAATCATAAATACAGAAAGTACAATTATATTCTATGGGATGTTTCTTTGTCATTTATTACAGCTTTTTTAATGATATTTTAGAAATTGAAAGAAAAATGGATGAAACCGTTTAAAGACCAGGAATTTGTTACATGTGTTTTCAAGCAAAAGCATTTTTTTTAGAGATGTATCTGTTTGTCTGGTTTTGTTTCGTTTCTCAGATCTTTCTAGATATAAGGAAAATGTGCTGACTTTCATAGGTTTATGTATCTGAGCATACTATTCAAATGTAAATAAAACTGATACAGTAAATCAGTGAGCTTTTGATGATAATTGTCAAGGCTGTCTTTGACTCACTAAATTCTGCAGGTAAAAAGAAAATGCAGGAATAGTTGATGCTGTGAATCGCAAGCTGGAAGTCTCTTAGTCTATCTGAATCTGAAGCAACACAAACATGAACAAACAGTCTCAAATGTCAGACATTTGAAGTAGCCAGCATTTATATAAATGATGATCAGTCCACCAACCAAGTGATCTAACTTTGCTTAGCCCTGCTTTGAGCAGGGGCTTGATTAGATGACCTTCAGAAGTCCCGATCTAAATTAATCTATGATTGCATAAGTCTACGAGCTGAATGGTTATTTTTTGTCAAGTAGGCCAGCTAATTTGCTGACTGTTTGGGGCATTTGAAACCTACTGTAAAACAGACATGTAAGTTTTTGAACTGTAGTACAGTACACATTCCACTAGACTACTCTCAAATGTGACAACAGCGAAATTTCAGCTACTTAAACCTATGAGATAACATGCTGATACTTTCAGAAAGCATTCGCAAAACTCAAAAGGTAATTGAGACCTTCTTTTCAGTTTAACAGTGAAATCACAGCTGTTAGTGGATGACGAAACAGCCCCTTATCTACAGCATTCCGTTGTGATTTTTACTGCTGCAGCGTATCAGCCTGATCAGACCACAGTCTACACATAATTAGGACTCGTTGTCACTCTAGCTTTTAGTTTTCACTTTTTTTTTTTTTTTTACGGTAAAATGTAATAGTTTTTTGGCCTATATAAAGAGTGTAATTTTTTAAAGAGTAAATCTAACCTAGAGTTACAATGTAAAACACTTATCCACTCTGTCATTTTTAAGAATAACACTGTGCACTTTTGTACAAAAAACAGAGTCTAAAGAATCAGAAATAAAGAATGTACTTCTGTTTGCACTCTTGCAGTATGCAGACTGTGCTGTAAATACTGGATTGTTTCAGTGATTAAATTCTGTTGCATGAATGCTGCATGTGAAAATAACTGAATTCAGCATTTCATTTTCTGTTCTGTTTATGAAGTATCATTTATGCAAATCATAGGTTTCCATGTTTTCAATGTTCAATCTAGCTTTGTTTGGGAAACGCAGGTGTTGTGCAGGTATTGTGCAGGGACTGAAGAGCTTGTAACACTCTGTGATCACATGATATTTAATTTCTTCCTTTTGGGAAATTCAGGGAGTCTGTAAGTTGATAACTGGTTCACTCTGGCCATTTTAGACAGCTGGAAGATGAGAGTCACTGTAAAATGTATTGTTTTGAAAGCTGTTTTAATACGATGATGATGAATGAAACCAAATGAATTAAGAGTGCTGTTTTACAATGATGTTGCTTTGTTTCACTTACCTCTTTATGTTCTTGACACAAGTTGCAGAACTTAGAACCTCTTTTCTCTGAACCTCTACTGGCCCTGTATTATCTGCAACACATTGAGTAGTCTCGCAGTGTTTATACATTGATATCCAGTTCAAATGTATTACAGCTTTTGCTTTGAGTTCTTTCCCATGGTGTCATTTTGAAAAATTATGGCTTTTGGTAGTGGGTCACTTTTGAAGTAAATGAATTCCTTGTTAATTTCAAAAAATAGAAATAGGCTGTTGTCCAAAATCAGAGTAGGGCTAATTTCTCTGTTGTTCTGATGGTCATATATTCTGTACTGTATGTAATGAACCAGTTCAATAAATGTAAGAACACACTGTGCAATCTATATTTAAGCAATAAAATAAACCAAAATTTAAAATAAATCTTCTCTAAGTTGTCATCTGATTTTTAGTATTTTCAGTTAAAACTTAAATTTTGTTTTGCATTTAATCTAAACTTCATTTTACACACCTGTTTTTCTGCAAAAAGTCCTACAGCATTGTTAAACTACTACTTATACTTACTTTTGAACTATTACTACTGCAAAAACCACCGAAATTTGAGAAAGTAATAATTAAAAAATCATTTCCCTATGACAAATAAGCTCCAAGAAAAGTCATGCTTTTTCAGGGCTGTCTCTCTGAGGTATTGTGATGTCCGTTTCAAGGAATGATGCAAGAGTTTTTGAAGATCTGTATTCTCCCCACAGGTACCATTTTTCAAACCATGATGCCGTCTAGTAGGTTTGAGTTTCTGTTTGTTACCTTCTGTTTTTGTAGCCTTCTCTTATTTACAAGAAGAATTTACTTTCCTGTTGTTATTTTACTTTGAGGAAGTTGGGACCTTCTCTTGTTCACGTAAGATATATCTTAGATATAGACAGGATTATATATATATTTTTTTAAAATTTGTTCCTCTGTTCTTCATTTTTGCAATCATTAAAATTTGGAATATATTTACAAAATGTTAATAGGGTAGGCATGTTCTTTCTATTTGTCATTATGGCTTATTGTGGATCTCAGAACCTTCTATTAAGATGCATGGTCAAGGTTTTCTCTTGCTCAGGTCAGTGAGAGCAGGATTTTGATGCTTGATACCTCAAAAAAAAAATCCAGGGAAAAAACATTAACTACACGTGGAAGGTTCTGAATTCTTTGTTGTTGGTGGTGGTGGTTTATTTTTTTGTTAATTTGTTTGTTTTTAAATCATATCTAAAGAGAAAATGTAGAGGTAAAGGAGAGATTCTGTCACTGTACCACATCAGACCAGTCAAGGGGAAAAAAGTCTCAGCCCCATTTAACACTCCGCAGCTGTAACACAAAACCAAGACTTGTAATGGGCTACCTTCTGGGTTTTGGAGGAGTTCCTAATCTAAGCAAAAAGAGATTTTTGCCTTTGTATGAAAGACTTAACTAATTCGTTCTTCCTAATTTTAATAACATTGTGTTGGAGATGTCCAGTACACCTGAATAGTATTGTCTTTCAAATTTTCCAAAGAAGTTTGAAAGTCTTCCTAAATTATTTCAAATTTTTCATAAAATCAATTTCCTAAGTCTTTGTTTCTGTAGCAGGTTACGGACAAAGACTATATGCTTAAAAATAAGTAAATTGGTATCTAATTAAGTAAATAATCTTTTTAAATGAGCACATAATAATTAGTTGTTTGCTTTGTGGATGCAATTTAGTTTTGGGAAAGTATGTCCCAAATCTTTTAAAACTGTAGTGTAAAGTTACAGTGAGAATGAGGGAAGAAAAAACCTATGATAGATTTCTCCCTCATTTTGTTCCATTTATTTATTTTTATTTTTGGAGCTGATCTCTGAGAATGAATATAGCTAATCATAGCTAGACTTACTCTTTATCAACAAAATTTTTATGGTAGCAATTATAGAACAATTTGAAAGTTATTTTTTCCTGAAATGAGATACTGGAAAAAAACTCCCACAGCAGTTAATTACAACATCACCTAAATAACAGCATATTTATAATGTAATCTTTGTTACTTGATTGATTCAAATGATCCATCTCTATCTCTGAAATTTAAAAAAATGACATATTTCAGTGAATAAATGCTTGTGTTGATTGTAGAACCATGAATGTAATCCTAGTTTCTAATAATTAGCTGTAAGGGATTTTTTATTTTTTTATTTTTTCTCTTAAGTGTGTATTTTAAATGCAGGCTTCAAAGCAGCAGCACTTTTTTCATCAATCAGAGAAATGAGACTGTGATTTTATAAAGTAGCGATGCACTTAATTCGCTTGTTTAAAGGCCAATTTTTCCCGTTTCAGGTAATTAGCCATCTGACCTTTTAATTATCATTTTTACTTCTAAATGCTCTGAAACACAAAAATAGTTTTCCATCAGTATGATAAAAGGCTGATAACTCAGAAGTTCTGATTCTGGATTGAGTAAATGTATCAGCTTGGTGCAAATTTCATACTCAGCACTGCACAAAAATGAATGAGCACTGATCTAATCCTTTCCAGTTTTTAATGCAGGAAAAATACTGAAATCATGACTAACCAGAGGTCTGTAGTGTTGACTACTTGCTCAAGAGCATTCAGTTGCATTTTCACCTGTTATCATAGTGCTGACTTGTAAAAGGAGACCAAAATGATGTGGTCAATTAAGTACTTAATGGTAGGGAGGAACATGGGCAGCATTTCTATCTCCAGCATTGGGTTACAGTCATTAATCTGTAATGAATACTTTTATTACAAAATTAGACTTCTTAAAGCAGGACTATAGACAAGAGCCTTAGACTTTTCAGAACAACTGAATCACCAGGCAGTTTGTAGGAACTGGTTTTGTTTGAAGAAATGTTAGTGGTCATCTTTTGTTCTGGGGGAAGGTTATAGAGAGAGGGAAATTTGGAAAGCTTTTAATGTTTATTAAAACATGAAGTTGCTTCCTGATTAGCATTTTCATATTTCTTTTCAGTCAATAATAAAAGCCTACTTTTGTTAAGAAAATTGAAGTGTGAAAATTGTTAGAAGCCTTCCTAGTTCCAAGGCAAAATTGAGACAGGTACGACTAGCTTTTTTATTCTAATTTTTGTTGGTCTTTTTTTACTCTAGTTTTGCATTAGATACTATACACTAGTTTCAGTTGTTCCCAGAAAGTAGAACCTTTAACATCCTGAAATCTCTCAAAACTGGAGATAACTATGCACAGTACCCAGGGCTGGGGCACAGAATATACCTTTTATTGCTGTGATCTAGCAGACCAGCAGAAACTCTGGGGTGAAAATTTCAGTTAGGGAAGAAGCAATACATTTTAATGTGATTACCTTAGATTCCTGCTTTGCTTGCTAAAGGAAGAATGCAAAAGGAGTTGGAGTAGTTGCAAATTGATTTAATTAAAAATCTGAAATATTTAGCCACCATCAGTAAGATCCAGTCTGAGCCAACTACACAGTTAACAAAAATCAGAGCTTTGATTGGAAATCAAATAAAGTGATGCAGAATGCCATCAAACAGTTATTTAAGGTAACAGCTGCTCTACATAGATGGACCATAGTGATGACTTCACTATGGAAAGGAGAATACATCTTAGCTTTAAAAACCTAGCCTATGATTATGCCATTAGCATGCTGGAAAATGTAAAACTGCGTGCAGAGTGTTAAGAAAGAGTAAGGGCTGGCTGTGAAATTCCCTGTGCCATTTCTCAAGCAAGTGGCTGTGCTCGGTTATCTGCCTTCGTGTTGCCCAGTCCTGGGCTCTCCAAAAGGATGCCCCGTGTCTCTCTTTGCTCTCCTGAATGTGCTCCACAGGGGACCTTCCTCCTCGCTGCTCTCCTCAGAGCTGGAAATCCCAGCACCCGTTTCTGTGCCGATTGGAGGCCTTTCGTAAGGGCCACTTTGGCATGAGACTTTCTCCTCTTGGCACGCTTGCCCTTGTGGAAACTTAAGGCTTTCATTGAAGAAGGCAGAAGCCATGCACTCAGCTGCCGTCTTGTCACAAGCACATAGGAGTTTCTCACACAGGCTCCAACCAATACCTGAAAGAGAAAATTCAAAATTAATATTCAAAAGCAGTTACAATTAGTCAACGTGTAATTTGTCACAGGTAGATGAGCTTTGAAATAAAATTTTCAAATTCACTTTTAATCATCTAAATATGCCCGACAGTGAGGTCGGAGCAGCTGAAGCTGTGACTGGCTTTTGCTGAATTTGTGAATGTAAAGACACTGACAGGTGTCCTTTGTCTTCAGTCAAAAAATACGAATGCAATTCTCTCATCTTTCTCATCTCATCACATCTTGCACAGTGATGTAGTAGCCTTTACCTCAACTAGGAAAAATACTTCAGCTTTGGAGTAAACATTGATGAAATGTTGTGAGCCATTTTATTTTGTCTTCCTACTCAGAGCTAGCACATCACAGGTATGGTGGTACTCAGTCTGTAATACTTTGATACACTGTCATCAGAAAACAACAAACATCCTCTAACCCAAACTTACATTTTGGCATGTGATCAAAACATACAACTTCAGATCTTGAGGTTCTTTCTGTATGGCATCCAAGTTTCTTAACTTGTTCCATACAACAGTGATGAGAGAAGCAGCACCTAAAATAAAAAATAGGTATAACTGGACAATATTTCATTTTCCTGCATCAATCACAGTGCATTCCTAATTACTTTATCTATTTATTTTCAATGACCATTAAAACTAAGAAATTACAGTTTCCATATCATGGAAAAAAATTTCCATGAAGAAGAAAATAATAACATCTGCATTTTACAACCACCTTCCTAATTCATTTGGTATAAAGTGCTTAAAGGTGTTGTAGTTTTGTTTGATAGTTTAATTTCAAGATTTAAAATAGAAATTGCAACTGTGTCCTAATGCTCCATTAGCATGGTCTTGAAGTGTTCAAATGCTGTTGGCTGAATGAAAACTGCAAGATGACCAGAGCCTTCACTAGCCTTGATCTAGCCTACTTTATCATGTGTGGGTAGTTTTATTTGTGTGCAAGTTTAGGAAAATTTTGTGTGCTGTACACTATACTTAGACCCCATGTGGCTCCCAACTATTATGACTTTCACCTAAGGAGAAGGTTAATTTGTAAATTAACTGATGGCAAAAGGCACACTGATCTTCATTGGTCCGTAATGCCCAAAGCTAACTGCAGGTTAGAGAAGAGCCCACACCTGTCCAGGGCATCAGTAGGATAACCTCTGCCTTCTTGTCCACAGTAGCAACCGTAAGACTCAAATTCCTCTGGGCACCGCTCAGTTAAACAGAACAGCATTTCTCCTAGCTGCGGCAGCTCCCTCTTCACTCTTCCATTTCCTCTGTCTTGCAGAAAGGTTAATCGTTCGCATACTGTAAAGCAAGAAGATGTTATTTCACATACCATGTTTTCAAAAGTTGGGGGCTCTCTTCTGAAGATAAAAGTATTTGGGGAACCATCAATTATTTTAATTTATTTTTATTTTCATTTTTTAAGACAATGTAATATTATTTCAAAATCAGTGCTTCAATCCACGACCTTTTATAATACCACTGAGCAAGTCAGCAAGAGAAACGGGGGGAAATATTTAATGGAAAGAGGGATTCCCTACACAGATATAAAATACAAGTCAAAATGGGTTGCAATGAGAGTAGTTTGCAACCCTTTGTAATCTTTCATATTTAAGTATTACTTCCAGAACATTCAAGCCCAGCTGAGAGAAATAAGAATTCAGTAGCTTCTCTCTTAGCTAATTCAGAAAACTAATGACTCTATATCACTCCACAGTAATAGCTGGGCAGTGACTAAGTTGTGCTGAAAGAAACAACAAATTTTGTCCTAACCTTTCAAATTTTTATCTGAAATATCATCCATGTAGCATTAAGAGTATATTCAAACAAAGATGTGCACAATTCCTTCATGGTACATGTCCATATGCATGTGTCTGACTGGCTTAGAATAGCTATAATCTTTATGGGTAATACAATCCTACTTTTTAAAATAAAGGTACATTTTTCATTAGATGTAACTTAAAAAAAAAAAAAATCTTAATTTACCTTTTCCTTCAGGTCCATTGGGTTCCCTGTCAGATGGTGCCAGGTCCAGAGCTACCCCAGTGGAAGCTGTGCCCTGGACACCTCTTGCAGGGCTTGTTTCTGGAGATTACACATGCACAGGTTAGACATATAAAGATTAGACTTGCAAATCTAGAATAAACTTCTACAAGTAATGTGACCAGAAGTGCATGTTCTAAGCCATAATCAATTAGTATTCTTCCAACATTTGCTTAATTAATAGACTGAAGACTATTGATGGTTAATAAATTTTTCCTGGTCACTGTTAGAGAGTGAACTGCCCCTTTCAGTGTTGAATACCCTGTGTCCTTCTTTCCCTGTTGAACACCCTGTATCCTTTGTAACCTAACCAGCTTTAGGGAGGAAATTATGAGTCGGTGAGAAATGCTGGTTCTTCAGGAAGCTCTGAACAGAACGGTGTAAATTATGTTGGTGCAGATGCAGTGCAGCCTGTACTTGCCTTTTCCTTTCACCCGTGTAGATGTGCCTGCAGGAATATTCTCAGTAGGGACAATTTTGACTTCCACCGAGTTAACATCTGCTGGGGAGGAGGCTGGGGAGGTGGTTCTTACTCCCACAGGGACTACAGGTTCTGAAAATCTGTCCTTTCCTGAATAAGCAGAAAGAGAAAAGCAGAAGCATGGAGCAACTCAGATTTCCATTTCAGATAGCAGGTCAGGGTAATATCCTGGGGCAGGTTTGCTGTGAACTGATGGTCATAGAGAAAAAAATAATCAAGATGAAGATTAGAAAAGCAAAGAGTATCCACACTGATCACTTCTTCACATATCTTGCCTTTCAGAAAAAAGTTGTGCTTGTTAAATATGACCAATGTAACTGCTAGACTGGGCAGGAAGAGATTGGTTGGTTAAGAGATTGGTTACTTTTTAGTTAGTTAAGTTTGTTATTATTTTTATTATTATTATTATTGTATTTGTGGTTTTGTAAATTTTATATGTTGCATACTGAGGTAAAGAACTATGCCAGTTATTAGGAAAAAAAAAATGGGTTGCTGATTAGTCAGCCGTACTGAGAGAAGAAGTGCAAGTGAGATAACATGAGATGCCATTTCTGAGTAAGCAGCCTAAAAAAACATACAGTGTCAGTTCATACAAGGGTACCAAAACTAACAGCATTATTAGTGAAGGTAGAAAATGATTTGACTGATGCAGAGCTGTGCAAATGCAGGATTTACTGCATTGTAACTGTAAGGAAATATTAAGGGGAAAATACTTCGAGGTTAAATAGCAGAATAATTTTAGGGAGGTTCTTTATCCTAGAAGTTACATTGGTCTTTATTTTTAGATTATTTTAAGCTGTAGCATTGACCAGGAATGTTTTGTTGAATTGGGGTGTTATTTATCTTTTTTTCTTCTTCTTTTTAAAATTTCACTATTAATATAAGCTAATTTGTAAATGAAAAATCTATTTTCAAATAGAAATCAAGTTGTTTCATTTTTTTTTTCTAAATGTTAATACAAAGAACATGTTATTTCACATACAAAATAGTTCATTTTCAAAGTGACTATGTGTATGGTTTCCACAATTTGAAAGCCCTTCCTTTTATGTACCCCAGCTTAACTAATTAATTGAATTCAACTCAAATTCATTAATTTTATCCCTCTGAAGTTCTGTTTTTAGTACACATTGAAAATAACCTGTCTGAGGATCAGAGAATGGAAAAAAAAGGGTGAAAATACCGCTAAGAACACAGGGAAGCCCATGAAAGGATGCAGGAAGGGATCAATAGCAACATGCTGGTCCTAATGGCTCAGCAAGGTGCTCATTTCGTGATGCTTTGTTTGACAGTGATGTATTAAAATGAAAGTGATTCCTGCTAAATGTAGATAATATAACCAGAATTTGGGCTATTCTGCACTTTGCCAAGAACAGATATTACAGATAACCTTCTAGTAGCCATGCAGACCTCCAACACAAGACATGCATATTCAGATATGTTCAAGCTCAGTGATTCTGAGCAGCACTCAGTACAGCAATGCCATTTTTCTGGTCTAGGAAGGAGGACATGGGTGTTATCCAGAGAGTGCAATCTGAGTCAGAGAGTGCAATCCAAGTCAAAAAGCATCTCCTTCTTTCCCGCCATATTCAATGTCATTTGACATTTTCTGGTGTATTTACTTCTTTCTGAATGATCATTTCCACGTAAATGGGCCATTGAAAACCTCCAAGACATGGTTCTCCACTTACTTTTAGCTGTAGCTAATGGCGTGAGTGTGCTTGTAGCAATAATAATAACTGTAAAAGGTGTAAAAGCTGTTAGACCTGGAAAGAGTTCCATGAAATTCTATGTATTAAAGGAGGAGGTAAAATCAAAATGAACCCTTCAGGCAGCAAATGCTATGAATGTAATTTAAAGGATCAACCATTGTATCAGAAAATATATTACATGAAGAGGTTTTGCAAGTACTTGCATGAGGAGTGCAAGCAAGTGGCTGGAGGCAATGAACAGCAAATACTTCTCAGTGTGATTTTACTGACTGTGTTTCTGCCACCTGACCCCAATCTAAATTTTCTTCTCCAGCAGCCCTGTCCTCACCATGTGTAATTTTGAACTGTGATGCTTCAGGTAAAGTATTGCTATGCCAGTCAAAGGAAAAGAACAGCTCAGAGGCACTGACCTTTCAGCAAGGGGACAGGAGGAGCAGGAGCAGTACCTCTGGGGTTCTTTATGATAACTAGACAAAAAGCAGAGGCATCGTGGTAGTGGGATGATACCTGCTGCATCTCTGCAGTGTGTTTTCTGAGTGATTTTTAGTGAGAATGTTATATACTTTAACCAAATATCATTATTAACCTTTCTTTATAAAGAGGGTAACTAGGAGAAACAAAGTAGTTTGCTCAAGAATGTTCAGGTCAGCAGAAGAACTAGAGGTATTATCCAGAAATCCTGAGGTGCCCATGACAACAATAAAGCCTAATAAACCAAAACCTGTTATCACCTGGAGCCAGGAGTGCCCAATTTATCAACAAAAGTATAAGCAGACTCTTACCTTCCACAATGAAAGTCCCCAGGACCATCTCCTTGGGCTCAAAAGAAACCACTGTTGAGGACAGAAAATGTAAACTCAGAGAAGTTGCCAGCACAGACTTATGAAAAATCAAGCTGATGAGAAGAGATTTTTCAGCAGAGAAGGAAAGATCCCCAGCATTTCATTTATGGAGATTTGCCTGGTCTTGTCTGCAGTACATTGATCGTTACAGACAAAGTGATACTCATAAAATAAGCTCATTGTACCTTTGAATAATGTGCTTTCAAAGAAGCAACATAAATATGAATGAAACAGAAAATTCCTTATTAAATCCATCTGACAGACTACACTGGAGAGAATTAAGTGTAAAATCCCATTGTTGTGCACAGAACAGATGCATGCTCCTTGTGAACACCTTGTGTTTGACTGCATTGAAAATCAAAAATGGATGGGCAGCTACAAACCCAAATCCTTCCTTAACCTCTGATTTATTTGTTTACCTCATATGCTGATTTTTATATACCAGCTTATTTTTGATAAATTATAAACAGAGCTACCAGGTAATCAAAAAAAATAATAATATTAATCTCTGCATCTTTTGTGCGTGTGTGTTTTAGGATGTTGTGATATAAGGAAGTAGGTCTTTGCCTTTGAATGCATTTCTGCAGAGTATTTAGCTTTGGCTTAATATGGTTCACACAGCAATGTTGAAGCTCCCATGGTTTAAAATGGGGACACAAGTAGTTAAATGGAAATGGTTCTCCAAATATTTCCTTTGCAGTCTGACTAGATATGTTATCTGTGTTATAAGTTTAGCTTTCTAAAATTTCTATTACAGGCTTTTATCCCTGGGCAATATATCGAGCTTTATGATGAACTATACCAGTTCAGAGAGCACGAGTAATTGGTTTGGGGGAAGATTGGTACAGATGTGCAAATACTGCGCATAGCTACTGTTTCATTTTGTATGATTAAACTCTTTTTCAAGACAAGGAGTATGCAACTGGCTGTGGGTGCAGAAGTTGGCAGCCACGCAGCACAGCACTGCCAGGCAGCCTCCCTGCTGCAACGTCTCTTCCCAGGGTATAAAGGTCTGTTCTGATGAAAGCAGGTTTTGCCACAGAGTTCTCAGTCTCAGCCCTTGGGAAACTTCGTGTAAACACCAGTTAAGCACGTTGAGCACACAAACTGAAAAATTGCACCTTCTCATTCAGTCCTGAATTGGATCACCAAAACATTGTGTCTACTTTTATATCCAATCATCTAGAAGGGCTGTAAGAAAACAATCAGCCTGTTCTGTTTTGTTCTTCCAGCTTTTGGAAGCTGAAAGCAGTGCTTCTTGCACTGTTAGTTGCAAACCTTCTTCTACAGATGCTGTTGCAGCCAGTGTTTTGTCAGTCCTGTGATGAGGGAGCTCTGCAAAAATAAAAGTATTCTTACTGCAAAGAGAATTGTGGCTTAGGATGCCTGTTAGACAGGAACTTGGTGTAACATGGTCAGAGTCAGCAGAATGAAACTTATTTCCAAATATTATTATGATTGTACTTTTCATAGGGCTATATTTATAACACAAATACAACAGGTATTAATCGAATTATTGTTAAAGTAACTATTAAAATACTTCCTTACTATCTATTGACTGCTGATAACAAATCCTACTCAAAGAAGTACATTACAATTAGAAAAAGCCCTCAGTCTCTATCACAGTTTTAATCTAAACAAGAAAACCGATCAGCAGAGAGCATTCTTTACATTCTCATTTCAGCAAATGCTTAAATATGTGTCCTGTTGTGAAGATATGAAGATAAGAATTAAATATTTATACATGAAAAATGTTTTAATCCAGGCACTTGGCTAAGAATCTTACTGAAGCATGGCTTCCTAAATACTCGATTTATTTTTCTCAATGTATACATTCATCTTGATTTAATATATTCCAGTCATAGAGTTAAAGAGGTGGGGACGTACCCTCCATGTGAAGTGTTGTCAGCTCTCTCTTGCTAGTTGTTTCTGAAAAGGAGAAAGCTCTTAGAGACTAAAGTGAAAGAAAGGGCTTTGTCAACATTTTATCTCAATAGTACAACAAAACAGGAGTTCACTGGATTTATTCCTATTAAAGTAAAGGTTTAGGCAAATATATCCCTATCTCATTCAAATTTTCTCTGTAATAAAGAATCAATATTTTCCTGGAAGTTTTGTCCTTTATTTTTTATTATTATTATTTTATTTTTTTTACAAAGCCTGAGCTGGACAGAACAGACACAGAAAGATAATAATATGAGCAAACACTAAATAAAAATGTTTCATTCAAAGGATTTATTTTTTCCAGTAAGAATTAAAATCAGGAGCCTAAAATTAGTGGAGATATTCAGTGAAATAAACTGTCATCTGTCTTTATCAGCAAGAGTAGCATGATTTTCCTGTTAACACTTGACAATTTCTCTTTTATTTGTAACATGTTGGAGCTGCCATATTTTATATTAGAGTCATCTGATCCCAGTGAAAGATTACTGGCTTACACAAAGCAATTTTCTGGCATCAATGCAAACTTTGCTGTGGCATTTTCTTCTCCCTTGACTTCTTCACTCAGGGATGCACACATGCAGAGCCCTAAACACGTATAGCTGTCCTTAACGTTGACAAATATAAGCAAAGGGATGAGAAAAACTAGCAGAGCTTTTTCATATCTGTCTCAGCTTGGGTGTCTGAAGGTCCTCCCCCAACCATGCTCTGGTTGCAAACCATATGAATTAAGTTTTTAATCCAGCTCTGTTCCCACAGGCTGGGTATTCAGTCTTACCAGGTTGTAATTTCAGCTACAGAGCACAGGTCAGTGTATGACAATGGAGATAAATATCCCCTTCACCTTTATAGGGGATTTTTCCTTCCATAATGGAAAACAAGTAACAGAGCAGACTGGGTCTATTTTTTTCCCTTATAGTTACTTTTTGCATGCTTTAAGGGGAGATCTAGCTAGCAATACTGTCAGTTTCACATTCCTGCTGGTGACCTCAGCAGGTTGCTATAACCCTAAGTAGTACCCAATAGCCAGATTGGCAAAAAAATAAATAAATGCTCATGTCTAATTGGACTTTCCCTTTTGCGGTTGTGTTCCTTGCCTCTTGTCCTGTCCCTGTGCACCTCCAAAATGAGTTTAATCTCCTTCACCTCTGCACACTTCCACTTGGTAGTGGAGGAGAGCAATAAGACGCCCCTGAGCCTTCTCCTCTTCCATCAGATTCTCCAGCCCCCTTCTGGCTCTGTAACCTCTTCTGGCCTTGCTCCAGTATGGCAATTAGCCTTCTTTTTCTCTTCTTACATTAATTTGAGTAGCAGTAAATGGAAAGGGCACATGAAATGGAGAACAGGACAGACCGCCAGATTTAGTGCAGGAAACCACCCAGCTACTGCTTCCTTCGCCTTCGGTCAGATCCTGATTGTTACCTGTAACCAGAGCTGGACAGAGGGAGACATCCAGCCCATTCAAGGAAGAGTTAATATGGGTGCTCGCAAAGCACTCAATGGCATCTTTGTCGCATGTGCAGAGGAACTGTTCACAGGGATCCCCAGTTTCTGGAAACAAAACAACAATCCAAACAAGGTGCTATTGATATATCTTTTCCCTCCACCTGTTTTTCCTCCCTGTAAGGCTTGTGTCCATATTCATTAGCGCATACCTATTTATACTGTGATTCTTCACATTAAACACGTTCACGTTCTGTAGTTTGGTTTTGAAACACGGCTTTGTGTAGCCTGCACAGCTGGCACAGAGCACTGGAGCAGCTCCTACTACAGAGCAGCAAGGAGCACAGAGCAGGGCTTTGCTGCGTCTAATTTTTCCATGGAAAACTTAAGCCAGCTGATACTGAGTTTGACATTTCACAGACTTCATTAAAATAGTCTGCCTAACCCCAGGACTTCACAGTCCTCAGGCGAAGTCTTTCATATAAAATGTGTTTTGCTCCTTATAAAGGCTATGAAAGAGTTTCCTGAAAAATACTGTTTTCCTACTTCAAAGCCTTCTACCTTTCAGAGCTTCAGAAAACATTGATCTTTCAGACAGTTCTCACATCTTTCACATTTTCGACAGGGACTATTCATTTAGTCACTTTCTTTTTTCTTCCTTTTTTTTTTTTTTTTTTTTTTTTTTTTTTTTTTTAAGTTTGAACAAAATGTTTTCTGATTATTAAGCATAGAAAGAGCTAGAAGAAACACTACTGATGTTTAAATGTGCTTGGGTATTTATAGACTGGTTCAGAAAACAAAAATGGTTTTAATTTGGAACAAGAAGTGTAAATTGGATCAGATCATTATTTAAACAAGCTGTGAAGATCTTGGTTTTGTGATTCTGCTCTTTGCTGGTAACCTCAAATCCTGTTCTAGAATATAGTCTTTCCTGAGTGCTAATACTAGGTGAAAAACTATATTAAAATGATTAGGGACACTCTACACTCACTGAGATTTTCCTAGTAATGCATGGAGTAGCTCCTTTCACAACAGTGCGGTCTCTGCCCTTGCTGTTTATGCTGTTGTGCCTGAGGAGTGTATGTGACCCTGTGGACAAAACTTCATAAGGAGCACTGCTTTTCAGGTCATTCCTCAGTATCATCTCCGTTCCCGATGTGTGGAGATATCTCAAGCAATGCTCCATGGTCCTGCAATGGAGACTGGAAACCTCATTAGGAGGCTGCCTGTTAGAGGAGTCCTGATAAATTTCTGGCTGCTGGACCTCAGCTCTTCTGTTTATCTGGGCTTTGATACCTCCTTGTATTCCTATCGCCATTCTCCCCTGAGCAGAACACTTAATCCCTCAAGAATCCACAGAGATGTTTTCTGCTTAATTTATATGTGGTTTTTGGTAGATGGACCAGAGTGAGCTTCTCAGCCACAGTGCGACTCTAGTATCATGCTTTTGTGACAAGTTAACCTTACCACAGGTCAGGTTTTCAGTAGAGCAGCTGACATCTGTAGAAATTTTTGATGGGTCCCACGTGCACTCCATCTCCATTGCTTCCTCGTAGCATTTGCGGTGCTGGAAACAGCATCTTAAAGAGAGAAACAACACAAAGTTCAATCAATTTATTTTCCTTCCCATTCAAGATCAGCCTGCAAGATCAGCAATGGTCCCTAGGAAAAAGAAAGGCTGAGTACTGCTTTTCCCCAAATCAGTCTGGTGGGATTACAAATACAAAACTCAGTGGTGGGAGCAGGTCTGCAGGCTGTGGGACACTACGCTTGCATTTCACTACTGCTACAGTACTTGAGGTCCCACAAAGACACTAGAAGCAGTTTCAGTAACAAATCCAATGCCAATGCCCAAATATCTGCTCACAGCACACTGCCAGACAGAGCCCCACAGCTTGGCTCTGGAGGTCCTGTCTCCAGCTCTGGCACAAAGTTTCTCACTGCGGATTTGGAGAACTACGCAGGACCCAGCACTCAGAGGTAAAGGTCTCTGCAGTGCCTTGTGAATCACTGTGTCTCATTGGGGCTATTTAAATGGGTGGGGTGTTATCCTCTCTTTCTTGTTCTTTCTCCTCAATGCAACAATTAGAATTAAAATAAACCACTTAACCATGAGAAGGGGCCTCAATGTGTTTCTTACAGCATAGTGAAGCAGCTTTCTCCTACCACTATACTACACAGGCAGCTAGAAACCTCACCTTGTCCTACACAACTGCTGTCAGGCAAACCCCAAATACCTGCATGGCCACTTTAGCCGTGAGTAGCAATGAAAGTTCAAACAAAACAAGATCCTCATCAGTTCTCTCTTCACTTCTCAGAAATATAGGTAGTAACCACTCTTTGGGAGGGTGTCTTGAACCAAGAGACCATATCTGTGCCAGTGGCAAAAGAATCATCAGTCTACATTTGCTGCAAACTGCAGTGGGGTTGCCATGCAGCTAGGGAAACCTCACTGAGGGACTGCTAACATCTCTGTGCTCTTTTTGTACTGGTGCTGCTCTGCATTGAAATAGAGCTGAGTGAAGCAAAAGCCCAGGTGCTCAGCTCTTCAGGTATCAAAAGTTTCTCCACAGCTGAGACGCAGGCCTGTAAGGAAGAGGAGAGACTTTCTTCGTACTGCCGGAGTTGTTTAGCCGCTTCACCCACTGTGGGTTCCTCATCCTCTTTCCAGGCCATTATTGCCAATGAGCTGGCATATGATGATGGTGCACTCCGTACAAACTTCCGCCACATGGGTCGTGTACACTTGACTTCATCTGGATCTGTGGATGTTTGTTTGAGGTCTGGATCCTCATAAATCACTTCCCGTACGGCTAATTCCCTCAGGTACTGGATTCCCTTCTCCATAGTGGTCCACTTGCCTGGTAGACATAAAATATCTTCCTTGAAGGGATACCTTTCCCTCACAGCTGAGAGGAGACGCCTCCAGAGGCTGGTGGGTCGTGCTCCATCTGCAATTGCTTTGTCAATGCCGGCGTCTCGAGCAAGGGATCCCAGCCGCTTGGCTTCCCTGCCGTCTAATTCCACACAATTGGCTCCAGAGTCCCAGCACCGGAGCAGCCAGGTGACAAGCTGCTCACCTATACAGCGACCAAAATCTTTTCGCACATCTCGTAGCTCGCGCTCGTTTAGGCTTCGGGTAGTTACTGTTGCTCTTTCGGCATCCTCATCTTCCTCCTCCTGAATCCTTGACGGCCCAGCGTCGTCATCATCTTCGTCATCTCTATACTTAGTTTTGGCAGAAGCCTTACCTGGATTGGCAGAAGACTCTCTGCGTTCTAAACGACTTGAATTTCTATACCATATTTTCACCTTCTCTACAGGGGCAGCTTGCACTGCTACTGCTCGTTTCTCTGACTTTGTTACAGGGTCTGCCACAGGGGTTGGAATGCCCTCTGCAGGGTCAACTTGCACTGCTACAGCTCGTTTCTCTGACACGGCCACAGGAGCTGGAGCGGCTACAGGAGCTGGAGCAGTTGCAGGAACCGGGACTGGAGTAGCGGCCGGAGCTGGAGCTGGAGCAGTTGCAGGAGCTGGGACTGGAGCAGCAGTAGGAGCTGGAGCTGGAGCGGCTTCAGGAGCTGGAGCTGGAGCGGCTTCAGGAGCTGGAGCTGGAGCAGTTGCAGGAACTGGGACTGGAGTAGCGGCCGGAGCTGGAACTGGAGCGACTGCAGGAACTGGGACTGGAGCAGCTGCAGGAGCTGGAGCTGGAGCAGCTTCAGGAGCTGGGACTGGAGCAGTTGCAGGAGCTGGAGCTGGAGCGGCTGCAGGAGTTGGGACTGGAGCGGCTGCAGGAGCTGGGACTGGAGCGGCTGCAGGAGCTGGGACTGGAGCGGCTGCAGGAGCTGGGACTGGAGCGGCTGCAGGAGCTGGGACTGGAGCGGCTGCAGGAGCTGGGACTGGAGCGGCTGCAGGAGCTGGGACTGGAGCGGCTGCAGGAGCTGGGACTGGAGCGGCTGCAGGAGCTGGGACTGGAGCGGCTGCAGGAGCTGGGACTGGAGCGGCTGCAGGAGCTGGGACTGGAGCGGCTGCAGGAGCTGGGACTGGAGCGGCTGCAGGAGCTGGGACTGGAGCGGCTGCAGGAGCTGGGACTGGAGCGGCTGCAGGAGCTGGGACTGGAGCGGCTGCAGGAGCTGGGACTGGAGCGGCTGCAGGAGCTGGGACTGGAGCGGCTGCAGGAGCTGGGACTGGAGCGGCTGCAGGAGCTGGGACTGGAGCGGCTGCAGAATCCACCGTAGGGGTCACAGTGGCCGTTGGATCTGTCACAGGGTTTGGAGTGGCCGCAGGGTCTGTCACTAAGTTGACAGCAGTATCAATGGCAGCTCGATAGGCATGAGCCAGGCCCCAGCACGTTACAATGATTTGTGTTACTTTGGAACTGCCAGAATCATTACACCTTTTTTTCAAGCATTCTGCCAGTTTTTGAGGATTTTGCCATTGTTCAGGGGTGAATTTCCAACACACTGGGGGTGCCAACTGCTCTAGATGCCTGCCCATATCCACCCATACTCCCTGCCACCCACAACTATACTGCCTCCGGGCAGATCTCCGGATGAGCTTCATAAGTAGTTGTTTAACTTTAAGCAGAATCTGAAGTGCATTCATGAGGCAGAACAACAAGACTATGGTATTCTGAGTATTCCAGAAATATTCAATATCTTGGAGAGCTATTGTGACAAGCTCAGGGGATAAGAGGGTGGTGAAGGAGGAAGGCAGAGTGACCCAGGAGGATACAGGGGTGGTGAAGGAGAAAGGGAGAGTAAGCAAGTAAGGAAAAATATCCTCCCCTTTCCCCTCCACAGATTGACTCTCTAATGGAGAAAAACAATAGGTATAATTGCTAATAGTTCCCAAGATGCTGTTTCCAAAGTACAGAGTCCACGATGTTACTGAGTATAAATACCAAGTTAGAGTCATGACCAGATATCTTATCGTCTCATAAGCCATTGCTATAACACTTAGTACCATAATGGTCTGAAACCAGGGCCCGGAGAGGAGAAACAACACTACAGAGAGCAAATACGGAAAATAATGTACTATAATACTCAATTTGGAAAACAGGCGCAGCAGAGTTGTGATTAAAGCAATCAGCATCATGACAAGTGACTATTAAGCAGGTCTAATCCTTACACCAATTTTAGTTTAACACACTCTGATCAGATCTGCCGTTATCTCAACCTTTCGGGCCCCACGTTGGGCGCCAAAAAGACTGTCGTGGTTTAACCCGACCGGCAGCTAAACACCACGCAGCCGTTCGCTCACCCTCCCCCCTCCCTCTCTGGGACGGGGGAGAGAAATGGAAAGTGAAGCCCGTGAGTTGAGATAAAGACAGTTTAATAAGACAGGAAAAAAAAATAACAAAATAATAATAACAACAATAATAATGATGATACAATGGTGATAATACGAAAGTAATAATAGTATGTACAAACAAGTGATGCACAATGCAATTGCTCACCACCCGCTGACCGATGCCCAGCCTAACCCCGAGCAGTCCGGCCCCCTCCCCCCGGCTAGCCACCCCTATATATTGTTTAGCATGACGTCAGATGGTATGGAATACCCCTTTGGCTAGTTTGGGTCACCTGTCCTGGGTCTGTCCCCTCCCAGCTCTTACTGCACCCCCCAGCCTGCCCGTTGGCAGGACAGAGCAAAGGCTGAGATGTCCTTGGCTTAGTATAAGCACTGCTCTGCAACAATTAAAGCATCGGGGTGTTATCAGCACTCTTCTCATTCTAAGCCAAAACATAGCATTCCACCAGCTACTAGGAAGAAAATTAATTCTGTGCTAACTGAAACCAGGACACAATCCATTGAGTTGCCTCGAGCTCTCATTTCAGAATGTCATTGTGTTTATTTATTTATTTATTTATTTTTAATAGCAGGGTTAGATCTGCATTTTCCCAGCCATCCCATGCTGGAAAGTGGATGGACTAATTTCCATCTAGCTATAGGCAATAGCCATTGGTGTCTTCACTCAGGAAATTATTTTATTGCATTGCTGTAAATGCCTTTTTTTTTTTTTTTTTTCTCTCTATTTAGACGTAGATGTATCTCAATTTTCTTTTAATTTATTTTCCTAACTCCTGCTGGTAAAAGTGTATAGCCATTTGATTTTCTTGGCTGTTTTTCCTGATGTTACGTTTTATTTCTCACTAGCCCAGCCAGCGTCTGGAGCAGTATATCTTCAAAGCACAAACTGGGGTTTGGATGGTTTTGTTACTAGTGCATGGTACCTGGAAGAGCTTTTGAGCTACATTGCTCTTCTCTGTGCCCAGATGCTTCAGTGTCTCATACCTTTGGCATAGACAATCAGGGCAAGATTTACTTAACCTCTTATCTGCCACTTGAAGTCACCCTTAGCTGTAACCTGGTTCTGTTGATGCTTTATATCCCCCAGATGCTAATATTTCCATTAAAGTCTACGTGTGCTTACGCTGCTGATGTATTATCCTGTTCCCAATAGCAGCACTTTAGTAAGGCTGTAAACCCACTGAGAAGCTCAGATTCACATAATCCCACTTGTCTTATTAACAGACCCTCCGAGTTTTGGCACCACAGTGTGATTTCAGGGTGAGACAGAATTCCCCAGCACAAAGAAACAAATGATGTTTTGTTCATAAAGATATGCTCAGAATTTAGAGACACGTGGGTAAGGGATACCAAGAAGTTGGGTTTGATGCTTACTCTATTGCAGGAGTAGCCATTCTTCACCACCAGTTTAAACCAGCTGTGCCACTAGGCTTACACTGGTGAAATTATATGCAGGTGTGGGAGGCTGTTTTTATTTCTAGGAAGTGTGCCTCCACATTGAAGTGTAGTGAAGTCCTTAAATCATATAGGCAAGTGTTATGCTTCAGGACATCTGACATGCATTAGACTTACTCATCAGCTTCATCCACGGGGAGCCCTTCCATCTCAAACCGGCAAGAGCAGCCGTAGTCTTCAAAATCCCTGGGACAAAAGCCACTAACACACTTCATTTTGTTCACGAAGTTGAGCAGGGCAGGAAAGTTAGTGAAGATGGACTGTAGCCAGGTGAAGTGAGAACCCAGGCAGTCTGGAAAGAGAGCAGCCATAAATGCCTGATGCACAGAGGTGAGCCAGGCCTGGGACACACCTGGGTGGTGGGAGCATGAAGCAGAGCCTAAACAGTGCACTAAATGGGGGCATCAAACAGTGCTTGATATTCATCAGTTTTCAGTATTATTATAGTCAGCGGAGAGATCTGCAGCCTCAAAAATCCTCATCACTTTTCACTATATATAAAAACAAACTCCACAGCTGAAGTACAACTGGAACACATACTTACCAAAAAATAATGCAACACTTTCCACATTTTGAAAGACTCCATTCAGTAATGTGGCATTGTCTAAATGAAAAAAAAAATGTATATATTTTTAAAAAGTAGGTGACAAGAATGGCCCCCAGAGCACCCCTGGCCTTGCTTCTGTTGTCAAAACACTTTGAGATAAGAGTTACTATCCATTTGCTAACTGCATGCTACCCTGCAATATTCTGGGGCACGAGTTATTCCCCACTGCAGTGCAATACTATAGAAAACAAAGCTTAAAACATTCTTACTCAAGATTCTTTCAGGTGTGTTAAGAAGCTCTGGCAGAAATATCGGTGGCTCCAATTCTTGGCCACCTACCTCGGCAAACAAATTTGAGAAGAAAAAAGATTTTAAAATTGAAAACACAATAACATACTTCATTATGACACATACACCACATGCATTTTGAATATCTTCCCTACACCAACAAGCTGATATAGCAAAACAATGAAACACTTTCTTAGCTCCATGTATACCCTGGGGAGTCCAGAAGCAAACCTGTAAATCACATTGGCTTCAACTTAAAAATCAGCCTCTGTTAAACTGTGGTAGTGCTAGTGAGGATGTGCTGAACCTCACTTTCCTGTGCTCTTTTGAACAATAACACCTGCTGGAAATCATTATTATAATTGTATAAAACTGCTTTAGTTGCCCAACTACTTGCATTGTTTCAGATGTTTCTACTTTGTAACCCTGTGCTCTTCAGCTGTTGGAAGTCAAGAGGTTTGCACAGACACCTCCACAGCTGTGTTTGCTGCATGCCTCTAGAAATCTTCCAGCAGAGATGGGAGCTGTGACTCCAGTGCTTGAGTTCAGGGGAAGCACTCAAAGCCTGGTGGATGGAGCTTGGGTGGAATCAGTCCTTGGTTATGGAGAGAAGCAGCAGCTGATTTGCCTTCTCTGTAGCATTAACTGCATCTCCCAGGCAATTACTCTATAGATAGCGAGACAGCTTTTGTATTAGACATATTAAGTGCTTCTCCACATGATGTTTCACTTTGCTGTTTCACCAAGATGCATAAGGGTTTACTGTCTAGATACATCTCCAACTATTTCAAGCCTTTGCTCTTCATTTAGCTAATAGGTCAGGTCAACAATTTTTCCCACCAAGATGATGTTTGCTAAATGATACAAACGTAGAAAAGACAGACCTTCTCATGTAAAAGTGGAAGCTTCTCAGATTGATTTTGTGGAGAACTTATTGCCTACAGTTTCTTCATATTAAGTCAATATATATATATATATATATATTTTTTTTTTTCACATTTGAAGATGCCACAGTATATTTTCTGCATTTTTTTTTTTATAATACCTTGAATTAGGATAAAATATAATACTCTTTCTTGCCTGTCCCACATATTGTCCTTGTTCTTACTTTCTGTACATTTTTAGGAGAGAATGTGTTACTTTGAATTGATTTAAACTTAACGTTATTATTATTATATTATTATTATTATTAACAGATGAAAACTCAAGGGTATTTATTGGCTCGAGTATCTAAAGACTGAATAAAAAAAAATGATTTTAAAATCATGGCATAGGTTATCTCTCAGAATAACTGGCATTAGTAACTCTGTCCATTTTTTCTGTGAAAGATTCTGCGAAAGAGCTGACAGTTACTTTGTTATTCTGTTGTATTTTCCTGCAATAAATATAGGTGTAAGAGAATGAAGAGGAAAATGAGTAATTTTTTATTTTATTTTTATTTTTTAGATAATCCTTGACTTGAAGTTTAGCAAAGGATTAAGATTTTTTATTTTTATTATTTTTTAAGACTATATAAATGGATCTTCTCAGGAATCTCAAGTTCACTACAACTTGTGGAGTGATCAAGATGTCCTCAGACATTGTCAGTATACCTCCAGCACTACATTTGTCAAGTTTGGTGGCAGAATAGGAAGACATTTTTCCTTTTATGTTATTGTTTTCCTGAAAGCCTTAACCCCAATTAAAAGCTTTTAGATGAACAGCACACAACCAGAAACATCCCTCATTGCAACAGGATGGAGAGGAAGAGACTGCTTTCCACAGACCAGAAAAAGCCTCTCAATAAAGGCTGGTATTACAGTACTGGAACAAGTCTATTGAATGCTTGACAGCCACAAGAAAATCAGACTCGAGCAAAATAATGATGTGCCTACCAAGAGAAATAGCATTTAGTGCTATAGATACGTGTACACATTAAGCCATGCTTGCTAAAGAAAAGCTGCCACTTATTTTGGGGTTTAAAACCTGTATTTCTTCTACAATCACAAACATCCTTGCCCAAAGCCATGGTCTGTCAAATGTATGTAGAGCCAGGTTTTGAAACACTGTCTATCTCCATAGCTCGAACTCATTGTTGATATGTAGCCATTGATCATCTAGGCCTTTCAGCAAAGTTTTGGAAAGCATGAAAACTCCATAGACTTGAAAAGAGACAGTGAAGAGGATTAATAAAGGCACATTACAGAGCTGCTGGAAGATGTCATTCTTCCAGCATCCTCCATTTGCATGTAATTCTTCTCAGCAAACTTAATTTGCACACACCAAATTAACTCATGTGTCTCTGACATTCCCCTTGAGAAAAATTCCTACCACAGGGTCAGCTGCTTGGTAAACTTTTAGTTTTTCTAATCCTTTTGTTACTAAGAATGGTATTTCTGATTGTCAGTGAGTCAAGATCAATGAATCACTGTTTGCTAACAAGATTGTTTAATTTTGTTTAATTTTTGGGGTAGGGACAATGAGAAAATACCTTCTGCATTAATCATGCTCTTTTCTTCTTTTTCTATCATGTCTTTTGGGGCTCATGTTCCCATCTTGTTCCTTGTATAGTCAGTGAAAGATTGCAGTACAGAAATAAATCTTTTAAATCACAGAACACCCTGGGGAGGTCAGCTTCTCTCACCTTTCTGTACAACCTGCTAAATGACTTGGCACATGTCCTGAAAAGACTTGTGTGATACATCAGCCCTTGGGCTTTCCAGTTGTATGCATTAGCCACAGAGTTTTGTTCATCATTCAGATGCATGTAAAAATAGATTCTGGACTGTCTGTGATGTTGATACCCTGACAATGCTTTTCACAAGTGTTATACAAACAAAGCCCGTAGAAAAATAAATAAATAAATAAATAAATAATATCAGTGTGCCTCCAGTTGTTCTTGCAGTCATATTTAATTAAAATGTCAAAATATAGGGCATGGATGCATTCATTATAATACTTGGGGAGCAGAAATTGATTGTGCTAGGAAAAATAAGGGTGCAGCAAACCCAACCTATATAATTTATTCAAGGTAAATCACATTAGCTCCTCACAAAGATACCAATTCATGTATAGATATTTGTTTCAATCTCAACATAGAGATTTGTAGAATGGATCCCACATAAGTATAAATCAAGAACCCTTTCCAAACCCACAAATGGTCTAGGGTAACAATTCAAAGCTTTGTGCTTAGACTGTGCTTAGCTGGATGAAACATCTAATAACGGTGGCACAGTTTTTTGAGGCTTTGAGCAAAAATGTCTTTCAAACACAGTCAGGAAAATTTCTGGGTGCCCAGATATTTCTGAGTGAAATAGATATTCACTATAGACTTACATAGATATTCAGACTAGATATTATCAATATATGTAGTCACATTTACATCTGGAGACTAAAATCCCTTCTTTGAGACTAAATATCCCTTCTTTCTTCTTATTTATTTACTTTTATTATTTTTTCTCCTGTAAAAAAAACGGTGCTTGCATTTTGGCATTCCCTATCTTTGTAGTGGGAAAATGCTGAAACTGTTATTGATTTCTATTCATACAGTAGGAGTCTTAAGACTTGTTTTCAATAACATAATTTCTCCATGCATTTTGTGTTAGAACAGTTTCTTTACTGTGTTGTAATGCATGTGACACCTTAGAAGAAAGGCAATGAGAGAAGGTGAGGTAGGTCACTGTGGAATTTTGTGTGTGCGAAGGTGCTGGGCTTTCTTTTCACTTTAGAAGTAACCCCACAGAACAACCAGAAATGGTGTTAGACCTTCTATGAACCCTTTTCTTCACCTGCACACTGCTAATTATAGTGACATTCCCACACAAATGCAGGGATTGCAGAAATTTGAAATGTTTTCTCATTTCCATCCCTTTCACTGGATCACTTAGAAGCTCATTCACTTCATGACAGCAAAATCTGAAGAGTTATATGAAGAAAGATAAAATTAAATTAAATTAAAAAATCAAAGTAAAATTTCAAGGAGGAGCTTTAGCTGAGCATGAGTAATATTTCAGGACCCACTTAATTTTTATTTTTTTCAGTCTAAAGGACGTAGATCATGACCAAATGCTAGCAGAAGGGAAGTTGCAATTTTTTGTTTAAATATTTTAACCCTACTAAACTTTTCTTGCTTTACAACAAGTTCTGAGAAAAAAAAAAAAAAAAAAAAAACATTTTACAGCTACTCCATAATTACACTTATTTCAGTGCGTTTGAATGTTGAACAACAAGGTTTGAAGGGGTAGAAGGTGTGTTTCTAGAGTTCTATTTCTATGTGCACATAATTAAAACAGTATTTAGGAATAAATGCCAAGTAATCATAAAGAGTGAATGGTGACTTACCACTGTGCAACACCATTGACATAGACACCAGAAGAATTGCAATCATTTTTGGTTTAATCCAAAGATAAGAAAAAAATCACACAGAAGACTGATGTGCCTGATGAGTTAAATAAAATATTAGGCAGAATGTTATTTCTTGAATCTGAGAGTAGGAAGACATTAAATTAGAAAATTATTCTTTTATAATCTGGACATATTTCTGCTTGATGCAATATGTTTTTTATCCTTATCATAGGAAGTGTATATATTGCAGCAAAGATTAGTCTTACGTATGCTCCACATTTTATCAACACTCTTAATAAACCTGAATAACAATATCTATTTGGGTATTGATATAAGATAGTCAGCAGGCTCCTCAAAAGTTCCATGGACAGAGCAAGTCCATAGAGCAAAAAAATGGTGTGCTTGAAGTATCTTTTGTTTTTCAAACAGTTTTCATACCTTACTTGATCTAACAGAATGTTCAAACAGTTCTTATAAATGAACAAAAATTCTGGAATTGATTCTACTGAACCCAGTTAATTTGTACTCCCACATATTAGTTTGTTTCACGTCATGAAAATCACTCCCACTTTGTAGTCACACATTTGCTCTGATCTGTGTTGAGACTGATGGAATGCATCATATATTTTACTAATCACAAATTCTATATTGCTTAAAGATCTTCAAAATTTGGGTATGCTTGTCCTTTTAGAAATGTAAGTAAGGAATTCTTCTGAAGCCAAAAGCTTTGCACCAGTATTCATTAAATGACAGAAAATTGGTTTTGAACTACACTTATAGTTCATCCCAAAATTAGAATAATTTTCTAAGTCGGGCATGGAGTTTTTTTATAACCAAATAAATGAACAATTATTTATCAGTTTTCAAATATGTACCTACAGTTGATTTCTGGTTTGTCAAGTATAAAGTCAAATATTGCATTCATTTTTATTTAAAAATCTTGTAATATTTAATCAGGATATGAGGTTATAAATCTAACAGCTCTAAATACTTATAGTTTGCTGTCTGAAATCTCTTACCTTCACTTCAGTCTTACCTGTACTCCAGAGTGCCGAATAACTTTTTTTTTTTTTCTCTACATTTTCTTCCTAATTTCTGTATTATAGAGTACATCTAGAAAAGCTTACCTTGAGGGATATTATTCGAAAGCAGTTGGATGAAAGACAGATGGATTTCAGCAAAGTCAGTACTAAGTGATTTATACTCGCTTGGATATATACCTCACCCATGTGATCACTTCCTTTTTCAAACCCACTTCAACATTTATTAATTAATCCTTCCATGAAGTTCCTAAGAGTCATTATGCCCACAGAGTATTTTCGTAATACAGCTCCAGCCATGTAAAGGATCTATACTGAGAGGTCTTTTCTGCAGGTGCATTCACCGTATAGTAACTTGCCCTAATACTCTGTGGCTGTAATTAAATAACAATCATTCCACTGTTATTAATCACAAAATCTCTGTGGCATGTGAGTGTGCCTTAGCAAGAGGTAGTGTTCAGTGGTGAAAGATGAGTGAAAATTTATACAGCTTTAAACACTGGCATTCCTCGAGGTTGAGAAGTCTGTTCTTGTCTATCCACTGTGGCTCTGATCCAAAGCTGAGTGAAATCCAGGGGAAGGCTGAATCAATGAGCTTTGGCTCATTGGCTTTTCCTCCTCAGGAAGGTGTGCTTTCTGCCAGGGTCAGACACAGCTACCTTTCAAAAATACTTTAGCAAAGGTGTTTTTTTGTTGTTGTTGTTGTTTTTTCCAGAGATGTGTTTTTGGTGAAAGCTACTTCATCTGTCCTGAACTTCAGCAGGTGGCTGAAGTTGAAGCTGATGAGAAAACTTAGGTCCCAGTCAATATGGATGGTTCTAGTTTGTCACTACAGATATCCCATCACACACTCTCTGTGAGATGCACACCTTCAGTACTCACCCAAGGCCCTCCCCAAGGCTTGCTCAAAGCCCTTTCAGAGACGCAGTCTAGACAAAATTTTCCCAAAGTGCTGTAGCAGAAAGCAGTGTCAACAAGGTCTCCCAGAAATATCAATATCTCATCCTGATCCTCCCAAGACATAACTTGGACAAGAGGTCACATGGTCAGTAAATTAGGATGCCACAGCACTCTTAACTTCATTTAAGGCACTTTAGGCCAACTCTCCACTGAACATTACCATAATGAAGAGAAAAGACTGGCAAAAGAACTATAACAATATCTACATGAAGAAAAGGTTTGGCTCTTCCAAGATCCAGTGAACTACACTTGTCTGTATTGGTTCAGTACTGACATCTTGCCAGGAGAAGGACAAATATTTCTTGGTCTAGTCATACCAGCTCTGTGACCAGCTCTATCAAGGAACTTTAGACAAGAGGAAAATATGGCAGAGACTATACCAGAATGATATGAAAATAGATTTCCTACAACCTCCATGAGTTTTGATGTTTCCAGCTGGAGTCCTCAGGTACCTCAGGGGTTTCCTGTAGTGCATTTTTACTGTCTTGATGAAAAATTTCAACCTGACAAATCAGAGTGGGTTCAAGTGGGCATAATAGTAAACACAAGTCCTTTGAATTTCTGATGAATGATGATGAATGCCATCATCATTTATGAACTTATGAACTTCTGGCAAGGCATTGAGGCATTGCAGGAATGAAAACCCTGGAATATGGAAACACGTTGTGTTTTGTTTGTTTGTTTGTTTGTTTTTGTTTTGTTTTGTTTTAAACAGTCTTGGTTTTTATTCCTTTTCATATTTAGATATTTTGTAGGTTTTTGTTTTTGTTTTTGTTTTTGTTTTTCTCCCCATTAATTTTCATTATTCTCTTGGGCAAGCCAAGCAGTGAGTCTTAAGCAACTGTGACAAGAAGTCTGTCACTCAGGACACGTGCCTTTAGATCGTTTCACAAGACACCTTTAACTACATGGCATTCACTAATTCTCTCCCCATGAACACATTCAGGCAGTAGTTCCCAACCCTTTCTAGGACCTTAAATTGGAGACAGCTGTGACCTACATGCAGTGCCAGACATGGCACTTGTTGTACCACACAGAGGTTAGTTAGCACTCTGCCCTAGGACTCATACTATTCCTGCAGCAAAAATGCAGAAGCCAGTGATACCTTACAAACACAAAAGCCTCCTGTAGCATGGAGACCATTGCTACAACTCAAAAACATTAAAATAATAATAATTAAAAAAAATCTTCTCAAAGGGAAGATTTTGACAAAAATATATTTCTTTCAATTATTGAAAACCAGAAAGTCAAACAAAATTATTCTTCCTCCCCCACCTTATGTTCATCCTTGCATGTCCTTCTTCCTCAATTCTCAGGAAATGTAATGATGATAATGACTGTAAGAAGCAATATAGATTTACTTTTTTATCATGTCTTCAGACTTTACAATGTTTTTGTGGGTTTGAAAAGCAGCTGTTGCACAAAGTTGTTGTCGCCCAGCCCTTCACAACAGAATTGATCTTGCCTTGGGTGAGGAGAGGTGCTGTGGTGCAGCTTTGCAGTACCATGGCCATATTTAACACTCCCTTCAATTTACACATCCACTATATCTTCATTCCTATTTCTTTCACTGGCCTACATTGCAATATCAACTGCAATTGATGCTACTCCAGTCTGTCCTGCGCTTTGATACGAATGAAAGATTAATGCTTCCTTTGTGCCATTGGGCACAATAAATTAACCTTTTTTTTGGGGAAAGAACTATCTTTCTCTGGGGTCAGCATTCCCTATGGTGCCACCTTTCTCTTTCACATTATATTACTTTGAACACAAATTTCAGTGAAACATCAATGCATATCATCTGTACTGCAAATATTCCTCTTTTGTTGGATGTTGTAATGACTTGATTATGCACTTTAGGCTGACTGAGGAATCATATTGCTGCAGTGAAGCAAAATACAGGACTGTGCCTTGTTTGACTATTCTTTCTTTCTTTCTTTTTTTTTTTTTAATTATTAAGAATTTTATTTTAGTTTACCAGAAGTGCAATTAAGGAAGAAAAATCATGATTCTTGCTGAGCTCACACAAATGTGTCACAGAGTGAGGGTATCAGAGGTGTGAACATTTCCTTGGTTGAGCTCTGCACGAGATGAGTTGCTGAAGTAGTGGGAGTATCTCGATTCAGAATCATGGACAGTCTGCATGGGTTTAGCCCCCAGGAAAAAATAAAAAAAAAATGTTGTCTTTAATATTTCAGCTTGTTTTAAAATTATCTTATATTTGCTCATTTTGATTATTTTGTGTTAATTGTAAATTGTACTAGAGGAAACTACTTACATGCACTAACCAACCATATAAGAGTCCTTTATATAATAAAATTTTAAAAAGCCTTCCAATGTTTTTATTGCAGTTACAACACTTGTATAAAATGCATCTGTTTTTACACATCATTTTTACATTGCTTCAAGGAAGACAGATTCCTAGGTTAACATCCAATTAATAACTTGTCTTGTTACAAATATTTGTAAATAACATATCACAATCTGATTTTTCTTATGCTGAGAAATGAAAGAGACTACTAAAACTGCCACCGATCATCTGAATTCCAGTGAAATTCTTCAGTGCTCTAAACTGATTTACAGATGTTTTTCAGGCATTTCTGTTTTAATGCTGGAAGAACAAAGGAAAATTGCAGTCAGAACAGGTTTTACAAGGAGAACATTAAAACTATACATGGTTCAATAAATCTCTTTTTAATACCTTAAAAAATCTTCATCAGGAGAAATAGCTATCTGAAGAAAGTCAGCAAATACTCTGTTATATATTCTTAAGGTATGTAGAGGTTTAGATAGAAAACATACTTACTGTGGGAGTAAGCAACTCTTTTGACTCGTTCACAGACATAACTTGCATTTTTCAAGAACCAGGAATAGTATTCAACACAGTACCTAAAGAAGTAAAGTTAGGAGAGTACTGTCCTGCTATCTTACATAAGCATAGCTGAATGCACGTCATGCTGCTAATATTACACTTTGAACATAGTAACAAAGAGATTCTGACCTCACCTATGCCATTAGATACTTGGAAAAATTCGTCTGAGCAACATTCACTTAGTCTGACAATTGGAGGCCAGATCAGTGCCCTGGGGGCCCACATGGGACTCAGCCAGTAGCCACAGACTTAAAAGTAAGCACTGGCAACTGAAAATTGTCATTTTTTTGCAAAAGCATGAAGGATTATTTTAAGAAGACAGAAGCAAGTGAAACTGCTGTCAGATTTTACCTCATGGCTTCCTTTCTGAAATATTTTCTTCGACCAACGCAGAGGCACAGCTGAAAAAACCTGCACAGCTCCATCACGCAAGGATTGATCTTCTGCACTATGACTGTGACAGGAGGCGAAGTCACACGGGACTCTTTGAAAATTGCTTGTGGACACCCTAGGAAAAACACAACTGTGAAATAATTCATAAATTTATCCCATAAAATTTCCTACAATTACTTATCTGGGCTAAGGGATATATGCAGATTAAAGAGCTCACATAGGTATCTTAAAATCAAGTTGAGTGCGGCAGATAACTGAATAGAAAGCCACACAGTTTGGCAGTTGTTAGAGTGATAGCACAAATGTTCTCTTCAATTTATTATTTATCATTTTTAGTTATTAAAGTCCATGTTGCTTTTATTTATCACAAATATAAGGAACAACTCTAAAGATGTAATTTATTTATTGTTACCTCTTTAGGTGGAGGTTCAGTTGCCACGGAAGCATCAGTTTTCCACAGCACAAAGCAGTTAGATGAACAGCACCATATACTTATTATATTTTCTATATGGATATGACACTTTAATGCAATACCCATTTCCATTTCCATACTCTTTAATACACACACCCTCTAAGTCTGAATCTTAGGCTAAATACAACGGAGATAATAAGCAGTCACTCTCTCACTGTTCTTTTCATCTCCTTTTTAGCCTAATTAACAAAATAAACATGATTTATATGTAGGTTATGGCTTTCTTTCTGTCTATTTCTATATTTGTCTGCCATTTTCCCCCTCTTGCTTCCAGTAACTTGAATCATCATCTAATTTCAGATAACTTTTTAGAGAAAATTAAAAATCCTCTGGATAAATAGTTTCCTACAGGTTTCTTGAAAACTACCAAGAAACTGGAGGAGAAAAGGTCAATTTTTTCCTGTATTGAATCATTTCTCCATTTTACTCTTGGTCAGCTGCCAGTTGGTTAATCTATGTTTGTTTTTGTTTGTTTGGGTTTCCTTCAAGTGACCATGATTATATTAATTTAACTTAAGAAAAATGTAGGAAAATTGTGTAGTCAGGGATGGACTCCCTCTCCCTTCTCCGAAATCCACTAAAAGGAAAATATCTAGTTTATTCTGTTCATTGAATCTTCTGCAGTCAGCAGTGAGAGAGAAACATTTGTACACCAAACAGTTCACCCCACCAGAAAATGCACCTGTGCCAGGCTGCAGATAATGTAATATAACAGAATAGGTGATGGCAGGTTATAAGAATTGCTATGTTTTTGTTTGTTTGTTTGTTTGTTTGTTTTCCCCGAATGTGAAATACAATCTCCTTTCAGCCTCCCTTTCTATTATATAAAAGAGAAAACAAAGCAAGGTGAAAATGAGGGAAACTTAGAAAGGGTAATGCAAAACTGAAGCTGCTTTCTTTTTTTTTTTCTTTTTTTTTTTTTTTTTCAGTGTTTTTCTTTACCATATTAAGAGAAAATATAACATTAGCTATAATCTTGTTTTCTTGAAGCCATACTCTGTCACACATCGTCTTGAGTCTTTGCTGTTAGTTACATTAACTTAGTTAACAGTTGTGTTATGGTAGGTAAAAATCAAAGGGCTTTCTAGGAAAAATAAATGTGACATTTAAACTGTGCTAAAAGGCTAGGAAGTGGCTGAAATGGGTGTGGAATCAACTCTCCTTTGTGAATTAAATAACGTCGCTCTTGCAGAGGAGGTGCTGTGGGGAGGCACACTTGGGTCACCGTGGTGTGCAGATCGTGTTGCCCCCCATGTGCAGCAAGCCTTCCAAAGATGCTGACCCTGTGCCAGAGTTCCAAAAACTGAGGGACATCCCTGCAAACACCACTGGAACTGGAAGAAGATAACCAGAGACCATGACAGGAGAAGCCACATTTTGCATGACCTGGGTGTCCTTCTCCCTTCCACCCGCTGGGGTGGAAGACCCCAAATGTGGGGAGCAAAGGCAGCAGCTGTGGGATTGCTGGCTGTCTTTTCCATTTGTGAAACCAGCAGCAGGCTTTGGCCACATGCCTAGATAAACTGTCTTACCTGCAGAGCATAATCCCCTTAGACAGTGTAATTGCATTTCCAGGTTCACATGTCTCACATGCTTTATAGCTTTGGGCCATCTTATGTTATGCGATAGGAGAGGTTACGGAGGTTAAATTTGGACTAATGAAGTTCTGTTGAAATAAGACTGAGTTGTCTAGTGCTGACAAGAAGTTTAATATAAAATGGCATCCGTGGGCAGAAGGAAAATAGAGGCACTGCCAAGCTGAAAGAGATTGCTACGAAACAATTTGTCTTCTGCCAGAGCTTGCCCGAGGTAGCAGAAATCATGGAGGAGTAATGGGCAGACCTTGCAGCTCTCACGCTCTTGGTCCCCTCTGAAAGAGGACTACTGGCTGTGTCACAGACAATGTGTTGTAATTAGTCAGTGACGGGCAAGAGGGAGCCCCATTTCCCTCAATCTCAGCAGTTTTGCATGATCACTAGCACTTGACACATCTTGACATGTCTTGATTTTTTCCACTTACTGGCAATTAAAAATGACCGATGTCTTGTTTTAACAAACAACCTTCATGTTAATAACTGAACATCAGAGCTTGCAGTGATGAGTTTTTCGTGTAAGTTATCCATTAAAAGGGATGTTAGAGTTGCTTGGAATAATTAAAACTTCCTAAAAGCCACCTTCCAATGAATCTCAACATCTCCACCAAGGTAGGTACTCGCTATTCCATCGAACAGGTGTTAGTGCTTTGCTCAAGCTGTGCATTTTGCCAGCAGAAATTCAGCTCTATCTAAATGTAAATTGAATGACTGCAATTTCAATGTGGACTCATTTATGTAGGGAAAAGAAGTCAAATAAAAAAGTTGAAAGTTAAACAAATTGCTCTGGTTTTCATTTCTAACAATAATTTCATTTTAAATTGATGTATTTACATAGTATTGCATTTAATGTTGAAATTCTTTTTCAATTAATATTAGATTTAATTTACGTGTATTGGATAGTACACTTACATGACAGCATTGAAATCAATATTTTCAGTGCTTCATAGTCATTTTTTATCTCATTGTAATAAATTTCTACTTTTTTTTTTTTTTTTAATTCCTACAAATTCAGATTGAAGCAAAAAGATTTATATGCAGGAATTTATCTTAAAAGTTTCCTTTCTAATATTTTTATTTTCTAAGATAATGGGTTAGTCAATACAGACAAGATAGCACAAAAAACAGTTTCCTATGCAGAGCTTTGCTCTTGCCCTTTTGAAATTACTACACTACTGTTGCAGGTAGATAAGTGACCAGTTCTTGCTGCACTAAAGAGCCTTTTCCACTAGGAACCAAATATCACCTCTCTTTGACACTGAGATTAAATTTTGCCGTCAGTGAAAAGCAGTATCGTGGTTGCCGTGAATAATTCAGGCTTACAATATCCCTCTCTGCATGCTATAATACACACACACATATTTTATCAGTTGGCATGCAATAAATAAACAAGTAAATAAACAGATTCATTTTTGTGATTTAAGAAATGGCTTAATGGAATAATGTCTTCGTCTTCAGAGTACTGTGGCTGCTCTTCACTGCTGTGTGATCCCACTGTTCGATTTTATTTTATTTTTTTTCTTCTCAAAATGCCATGATTTATATATGCAGCTATATAGCCTCTGCCATGGTTTCTGACAGACAGGAGTTTTGTGACTCTCCATTCACTGATTGCAACCTTTTCAAAAAGGTCTGGTTCCCAGTTTTAGGTTTTATAGGGTTTATAGTGTTGTCCACTAGACAGCACATTGCAGATTAACAAATCCTGGACAGCACACACCACAAATCCACTCACAGACTCCAGGTTTGGGTGGCCCTTATTTAATCCTCAAGTCAAACTTATCCAAAGGAACTAGGAAACACAGAGAACATTGTCATTGCTGGTGTGTGTGTGTGTGTGTGTGTGTGTGTGTGTGCAGAATTATGTCTTGGTGGACAAGAATTACCATAGCATATTCATCTGATCTCTATTAAGATAAGAAGACATAGTTCATCTTAAATTCTTCCCTTTACACCATCAAGAGTGTCAAGAAATCAAATTATATTCATGATATTATACTGGTTCATTTTCTTCATACAATGTATTTCATGGGGGTTAAGATGAGGATGCTGTTTTTTTTTTTTTTTTGACTCTTTAAACAAAAGTGAAAAGAAAGAAATATCAATAATTTAAAAAAAAAAACAAACAAACAAACAAAAAAAACAACGTTGAAAGGATAACTAGCTCCTTAACAGAATGGTTTGAAAGGCCTCTTAACATCAAGAACTGTTTCTTGTCTCACCACCACTGAGTCCTCTCCTTAGAAATAAGTCTCAGTAGACAGTGCTTTACTGAAGTTTTTCCAAGCCTCCTAGGCAATAGATTCCTCTCCATCCTCTTTGCCACTGCCTTTCTTGCAGGTCTTCCCCCACTGTGTTTGATCATTTGATGCTGTTCTCAAAATCCTTTGTATTCATAATCATTATTTTTAATTAACTACAATAACATCAATAACATTATTTCCTCCAAGAATGGATGCCCCACTGAGTCCTATGCTCTCAAATGCTTTCTTTTCCTAATAGCATGATTGAAAAGAAAAAAAAAAAAAGAAAAAAAAAAAGAAGAAAAAAAAGAAAGAAAAAGAAAAAGACAAACAAACCAACTTCTGCTAGTAAATTCAGCCAACCAAAACTATGAAAAATCTGATCAGAATCAGTAAAAGCTACAAAAATTAACAGCAGGGGATGCTATTCTTGGTTTGCTGCAACAGGCAATGACATCAAAACCAAGGTAAAAAGCAGACAATACCAAAGATATAAGATGTTACTTCTCTCCTATTATGTGATTATTCCCAGTAACAGCAAACTGAAGATCTACAACAGGACTTTTCTTGTCTGACACAATTATGCTTATCCCCTCACAATAATTCTTTTCAAACAAATAAAGGTGGGTTAGAATACAACAATGAGCAGACAGAAGTCAGTATTTAAAATACACAAACTGTGAGATTAACAGACAATCCAATGAAAGTCTTTGGCTTTAAGACTCAAAGCAATCCCAAACAAAGACCTGATGGTTGCCTGCATGGAGCTGGGGAACCAGCTGCATCTCTGATGTTCTGGGTTGGTTCCAGTAGCACAGAAGGAGACCACAAGGCTGCAGAGTGTCCCTTCACCTGCTGCTGATGCTCAGTTTTTCACTTTGCCTGTTCTGTTTTGACAAGACAGCAGCAGCTTTCTTGGTCAGACTTATTAGGAATTCATATCAAAGGCCCACATTTTTGTTTAACAATATCAGACAGTGCAGCTTATTTTTCCATCATCCCCATCAAAATACCACAAGCCATATAATCAGCACTTTTTTTTTTTTTTTTCCATCCTTGCCTACTGACCATCTGAATTTGCTGGCCTTAATTTGCTCAGATCATCTTTTTTTTTTCTTCTTCTACTTCCCGTGTGTTCATACACACCATCTTAAAAGTATTATTTGATCGGCATTTTTGTCCTTTGGACAAATAAAAAATTCTTCTGTTTTTATCTATAATATCAAGACTAAATGATACTGAAGAGCCCCTGCATTTTAGTCTGATATATTACCATTGCACAGCCCAGCATCTATGCTTTTGGCATTAGACAGTCACTGCACAGAAACATGAGCAGGCAAGGAACAGATTTCCAAAATCCCCTCTGGCAGTCCTCACAACCAAGCAAGACTCGTGTTCCTGCTCATCCTCTCCCAGGAACAATCACATCTCTGGTAGCAACACAGTCAACTTCACCGTGGGGACCAAAGACAGCCTCTTCCCAGAGCATCCCATCTGTTTGTATCTCTATCACAGCTCGGAGCAGCCAAATAGGTGGATTTAGGGTGCAAGAGGCTGAGAATACAATCCTAATGCCAGGAAACCTTCGAAATGAGCCATATGTTTATTCTGGTAAAGTGGGGACCATTTCTTCCCTTTCTAGTCTTCTTTTCAGCTGCAGACACTGATCCTGAATTATGTTCTACAAACTGACGTCAGTGGTAGCTACCACGTTTCTCTAAAAAGATCGTGTTACGCTGAATAGCAGATAATCACAATCCCAGTCTGGAATATAGGTATGAAGATTTTGTCTGGATCCAAGTGCAGGCAGTGTGGATTTTCCCTCCAAATACAGCAGCAATATGAAATCATAATGCTCAAGTGCTTTTCTATGCGAATACCAAAGCTGGACCGTGCACCCCAGCATATCCCTCAAATTTACTTTAATTCTATTAATTTACTTCCTAAACTCCATTAATTTAATTCGTTAATGCCATTAGCATTCTATGATTCTATGATTAATTAGCAGGTTAGCAGGGAGTGCAATGTTTAATCAGGAGCTGAAATACACACAACTTCTCTTGTCAGGAGAATCCTGCCCTAAGGTGTTGGCATTAGTCCACTGGAAGAGTTATTATTTCTTCCCTGTGATAAACCCATGAAAACCCAATTCAGAATTTATATTCTACCATTCTACCACTCCTGGCATTGCTGGAGCAAGCAGAAATTTTCTTCAGGTCTGTGACTGCTGATTTTGACTTTGATTGGGATTTGCAGCCAAGATTTATTCCTATTGTACTTCTGAACTATGCTTCTACTTCGCAAATTTGGGAGTGAGCAGCCTGGACTCATTCACATACCCAGAATCCAAAGTTTGGGATAGATTCTCCCAGAATGCAGATTCCCTTTCTGGAATTGTATCAGGTTCACTTTTTCAAAACATGTAACATCTTACTAAATACCTTCAGAGAAATATACTTTTATCATCTACATGACTAGATGAGACTTATAAGTATAGTGGCATATCATCATATGTTTACTACACTGAGCTCCTAAATTCCAATTGTTTTGGAATTTATTCCAATTGTTTTGGAATTTAGGAAAAAGGAAAAGTTCTTCCGTAAAAGGAAGAACTGAGTTCTCCTCAAAAAATCTAGCTGATAACTGTCCTTCTTTAGCCAAAGAGGAACTTTGCAGAATTAAAAATTTGGGGTAATTCTGAAGATTCCATGTGTCAGGGATTGACTTAATCATTTTATTTGTACCAACAGGAGGATTTAAAGCATGACAATTTCTTTTGGAATAAAGGAATTTTAAGATTTCCCAATAACCAATCCATATTAAAATTGACATGTGGACTACACAATTTAAATATAATATAATTTGTGTTTTCAATCTGAGATCATGTATGATTCAGAAATATGGAAGCAATCCCTTTGACATTTTGTGTGTTTTACATTCATAAAATATACTATATAATATACTATATAGTACTTTAAACATACACATTGTTTCTGCATGTGAAAAAGTGTACATGGTTATACTTTCAAACAGGCTACTATTTTTGCTGTATGCTCAACTACTACTTACAGGTAATTGAGTGAAGTTTCACTGTCACACCAGGCCGGTAGGGTGCAGTAGACAGTACAGAGGAGAGGAAATCTGAAGGAGGAAGAATAATATAAAATGCTGTGACATACTAACGAAAAAAAAAAAGGAGAAAAGGAAGCTTGATGAAGAGTAAAAAAAATACTGAAGTTGCAGACCACTAATACACACTTCTGTAGATGTTGATGCATAAATACATTCACACTCTCCTGCTTCTATACATATTATTATTATTATTATTATTATTATTATGTATTTATTTATTATTATTTTAATTTTCATGCATGTGCTGACCAACACACTGTTATTTTCCCAGATCAATCTCACCTGGCTCTGTTTGCATCAGTTTGCTGGCTTCTTGAGGAGGCATGGTCTGCATCCAAAATGCATATACATCACCTGTGGGAACAGAAAGACACACCACATTATTCAGGAAATTTGTTATTTGTCAATTGAGAAGAATATCCTGCTATGTATGAGACTGCTCAACGGACAAGGGTCCTTACCCAATACTTGCAGTGGCTTATAAAAATGTCATGATGAAAAAGAAAGGTCAGAAGCTGTATTTATTAGAACTTGGAAAGTACACGGGCTAAAGAAAGAGGATTTAAAGAAGATATTTTTAGTAGAGACCTAGAGAATCAGCTCTATTTTATGGTTGGTTTTAGTTTTGGTGTTCCCTACCCCACCCCTGCCCAGGTCTATTCAGTGGACTTGGAGCAAAATGTGAGCAAAGAATTGAGTGGCAGATCTGTCCACGAGAAGCAGGACCTGTGTTTTTCCCCAAACAGTAAGAACTATGGGATGGTCCCTCTACGTTATGTTTGCAACTCTACAGTAAAGAAATCTACTCACTAGTGACCAAGAGTGGGTCTCCTTGAAGGGCCTCCTAACATCCACCTCTGAAACATGCTTTGGGTTGGGCTTTTGGCTAAACTCCAGAGCTAATAGGGTAAAGTAGGTTTTGGTCCTGTGTACAGAGCTCACCAGGGCTGGTCTGAAAGGCTGATGATGGGGCCAAGATCTCCTCAGCAGCTGGAGGGGTTCCAACTGTGCCTCTTGGTCCTGAAGCATCCAAGTGCAGATATGGAAACCCTGATCCCTTCGCACCAACTGTTTTTGGCCATGGTCGGGACCTCGTGGTGGGAATGTCCTCCCCTTTCAGGGCAAGAGGGGTGCTGGTAGCTGGAGAATCAGGAGAGACAGAGGGAAGGCACCATAAAAGTGCCTTCTGGTGCCCCATGGCAGCAGAGAATGTAACACGCTGTGGGAAAATACTACCTAAAATGCACCCAGAAAATCCCACCTTCTCCTCAAGTGCTTCCACTGGCAGCTGAGATTCAATTTTTCACTTCATTTTAAAAATTATGGTTTTTTTTGTTGTTGTTGTTTGTTTGTTTTTTTATTTCCAGGAGAACATGAGGAGTAGCAATAAAGTTGGAACCTTTAACTGAGTACAGAATTATAGAATGATTTGGATTGGAAGGGACCTTAAAAAATCATCTAATTCCCACCTCACATTTCAATGTCCGAGTGTTCATAAACAAAAAAGAAAGTGTGGTGGTGTGGTGTTCCAGTGCTCCTTCAGAGTGTTTTTTTTTTTTTTCCTTTCTTCACATAAATTATTTTTTATTTCCTAGGCTTTTTTACTGTAGAGGAAAAGATGAAAGCTCTTGTCTATGTGAAGGGAAGCAGGCAGGTACTGGAGCACAGATAGTGGAATTGGAGAACTGATTACATTTTTGTGGCAGGAATAACAACCAGTCACTCGTAAGTGAGGGCCATATAAAATCAAAGATGTTATCAATTTAAAATCAAAATCATTGTTTTTTTGTTTTGTTTCAATTTCAGTGATTTTAATTAAATAAAGTACATAAAAATGCCAGTAAGAAGAAACAAAACAACAAAACTTTTTCTTGGTTTAAAACAGACAGTTATTTTTTTCTTTACTTCTCTGTCTCCTAGAGAACTCCTAGATCACTAGTTGAGACTAGTGAAGGAGAATATAAAGGTCTGGCAATATTCACTCACTTTTAAATGTCCACTTGTGTTCTACTGATGGATCCATGGTTTTGTTTGAGTCTTCCTGTAATTTCATGAAGCTTGAAAAAATTGAATCCAGATCTTTGAGGTAAGAGAAGATAATGTTAGTGCACTCAGCATTCATAGAATATCATACAATAAAAAGTAAATAAATCAGGTTCTGGTGCAAAAGGAACTGATGTATTTTTAAAATAAAGTTACTGGCAAAGTGTCTTGTATTTATTTATATTTATTTATAAATTTATTTATTTATATTTATTTATTTATGTTTATTTATATTTGTTTATTTATGTTTATTTATATTTGTTTATTTATTATTTATTTTAAATTTATTTTTAAACAGCTGAGAGGCTTCCTACAGCTTTCAGCACAGGTGAACTTGCCACTGATTTCCATGTCTCCCTGTTTCAATCCACTGTTAAAAATGAGAAATATTGGCAGCAATAAGAGGTCAGTATCTACAGTCAGCTCAACCTGGCAAAGAAGTTACAGGTGGAGAAGCCATGCAGCACGCTGTCTGAGCATATCTGACTCCTTTCCAAAGGATACTCACATAAATTCAGATTACTTGTGCTGAGAGCTAAGGGAGATAACCATTTAGTTCAAGAATATTACAGAGCCTTCCCAGCCCAGTGCTGAATCCGATGAAAGCTCTGATCCCAGGAGCTTTTGTTTGCTCTTCCAGTAGAAGACGTCATAGTCAATAATTTAAATGTTTGTAAATTTTACTTATTTTTACAAGATGAAAAAGGAACATTCATTGCAAGTGCTACCTGGGCATTGTTTTCACTGTTGTTGCTGTTTCTTTTTATTCCCCAGGATGTACTTACCCAGGTCAGATGATGTGTTACTGGAAAATGTGTAATTAATAACAGGGGGCTTCTCCAATATTTCCCAAAAGTCAGACAGATTTCTCCCTGCAAATATAAATGATTAAAAATATGAAGACAGACTTGTTTCTAGTATAAGTCATCATTGAAAGTAAATAGGACAATATTTTGAACAAGAATGATTTTTTCATTTACCTGTTTGGCCTGTCATCACACAGATGTAGATACAATCTGAATCATTGTTCTGACGCACTAAAAGGCAAAAAAAATGTAAACCAGGTCTTTGTTACCAGTTTTCATATGATATTATCTTAAACAGTGAAACACAAACCCAGAATGGTATATGGCTACTACAATTAGTCAAATATTTTAATTCAGATTTGACTTTGACAAAATCTCAATCCAGCACAAAATCCAAATGCTAACATTTCTAGGAGAAATGTTTCTCCTAGTATAAATTTTTAATTTAATTAAAATTCTTAATACAAGCATTTTTACAAGAAAAAAAAATCAAAAAATATAGCATGTAGGCTCATAATTTCCTAAAATATCAGTGTTCAATAATAATTAATCAAACTGTCAAGTAAAACATATATGTTCATAGAAACATACTATACTACATATTTAAAATTTTATATATATGTATAGATTGTTCCCCTAAGGAGACCTTGTTTTACAGCTGCAGTCATGCTTTAGAGCACAAATGCTGCCAAATAAGAGCAATAAACTTTTATATGCATTTCTATGCTTGTTTCCATGTCAGAACTAAATCACACAAATAAGAAAATGACAAATGTTTAAGAGGAAATGCAAACCTGAGAGAATAGAAGTAGATTTGAAAATTTCTGTGAGATAACTGGTGGAGTTTCCAATTATATCAACAAGTAAAGCTGTAAAATCTAGACAACAAAATACAGAAAATTTATATTTGAAAACATATTCAACTATCCACATTATCAGAAATCATTTTTATAAGTGATCATATTTGCATATGTGCTTGTACATGAAAATGATTGAAATATGTAAAAGTTCAGAACTTTTCTGCTGTATAGGAGTAGACTTAGGAAGCCATTGGATTACTCTGTGGAAATACGTGTCAAAGATTGTATGCAAAATAGCACCAATGTACGTAAATGAAAACTTAAATAGAATCTATCTGTTCAAGAGAGCTATTTAAAGTAACACTCTATTAAGGCTGCTTAAAAATAGAAGAGCCCAAGCCTGTAGGCTCTGTGGCAGTGATTGCCTATCTGCCACATGGGACCATGTGGGGACATGTGATTGTCCATCTACTCTGAAGTCTGCTTCAGAAAAACAGATACTGTTAGCTCAAAAAATGGTTAGTGGTGGTGTTTTTATTTATTTATTTATTTTTAAACTAACAAGTTCTAGCAGTAACAGGTCAACATTCTCATTTAGGGAGTGACAGACACTAGCTCTTGCAACCTGTGTTGAGCCCACAATTTCCACTGCCTGGGAGGGTGCTCTAACAATCATATTTTGGATTTGGGGCAGGAAGATTTAAGTTTCTGCACCATCTTCCAGTGCAGACTGGGTCATTATGCTACAAGGCTTGTGAGCTGTGTGTGCCCAGAAAAATAACCACAAAACACACTGTTTCTCTGTCGAGGGGTCAATAGCATTTGACACTATTAAACAGCTCTATGCCGGCATTAATCCTTACTTTTCACTCCTGTTTGGCTTATTGAGGTTATTGGATTCTGTTGGTGTAAAGAAACCCTTGTTTGTCTTCTGTGAGTCAACTCAGGAGGGCGAAAGTGGCTAAGATAATGTATTAAAAAATGCCATGTTGTCTGTCCTGCACTGCTTTTTGTACTCAGAGAAGGAAAGCAAGGTCCTTCCACCAGGCAAGCCACACTGCTCACTTGACTGATGGCTCCATCGCAGTGGCCGGTTGGGTGCAACCACCTGAGATTTTCATCAAGTTTACCCAGAGGTTCATAGCAACACTCATTATGAGTAATGGCTGCTGACTTCAGTATAGTGATGCTATTTGTACAAAAATAAAAAGCCTGCAGAGCTCAGGCTGCAGCCTTCAGCTCCTAAGGAAATAATTTACCTTAAGCACATTCAATTGCTAACCTCTTTTGTGTACCTACCTGCCAAGTCATTTGTCACATTGTTTAAACAGTAGCAGTAATGCATAGGAAACTTGCCAGGGTCAACATTTTTCAGGCTAGAAACTGTGGAGAGAGAAGGAGAAAATAGGTATCTTGATGCACGTGCCATGTGAGAGGAACCGCTCCTGTGCGGAGCAAAGCGCTGAGGCACTCACTGTTATAAACGGTGACTGACACTTTGTGGAAGGCAAACGAGCTGTAAGATGTGACACTCAGCAAAGAGAAGAGTTTTTTGGTACCTGCAGAAATACATGCCCATGCTATTAGCGTTTGGAACAAATTATGCGAACAGAATGTTTCGGCTCTGCTCATTTGGTTTCTAAAAGACTCCTGAGGTGCTGATGCTCTACAGCTGCCTGAGACTCAATTCCTTTTCATTTCCACTGAGGGAAGGATCATTGGTATTACATTTTTTTTTTTTAAATCAGGCAGGCAAATCCACACTGGGTTACACAGTGCTTTCTAAAGGCATCCCATAAGTAATTGTGCTATGCCTATATATAAACACTCTAATTTCTAAATTCTTTTGGGGTAGACAGCTATCTGCATTATATCTGCATTATAAATATGCAAGTGTGGCTTGCTCTGAGAGTTAATTCTGGAGGCAGAGAGCATGCATTTATGACTTCCCCTGCTAACACCATCAGCCCTTTATATCATTCACCGTGGGGCTGACTGCCTGCGTGACCTGCCCAGCCTCTGCAGCATTACCTCTGAGTGCCGTGCTCAGCATGCCGTTCACCAGCTCGGTCAGGTTAAGAGCAGCCAGATCCACAGACTTTGCAGGCAGCTCTGGAAAATAAAGGGTCTGAGCAGCTGGAAATGGCTGCTAATCCCCTGTTTTGTGTACAGCAGAAAGCTTCCAGAACGGGAAAATGAAATAAGCCGTTTATGTATTGAGGCACACTGAAAGAAACTGTGGTTAGGAAAGGAATATTCCGGGAGTGCAGACAGAAGTTGGGAAAATAAGAAGATAGAGCAGGCAGTGCAACAGCAGGCCAAAATTCAGGCAGGGCTCTGTGTCCCCTGCTCCCTTGAGCATGCCCTGGAGCAGGCTGCCAGGAGCAGCACCCAGTCCTGGCGTTTTGGTGCCCCCTCGTGATGGCCAATGTGCATTTTCTTCTGAAATAAAAGCGGGTCCCTCTGTGCAGATCACAAATGGAGGTAAAAGTACCTGGGAAATCCCCAGTGCAACATAGAACGGTGATGAAAACACAGATTTTTTTTATTATTTTTTTTTTCCAACTACCTTGATGGCTACACTACTACCACAGATTAAACTGACTGCAGCTGAAACACACTTTTTATTTAAAAAGATATTTTCTTCCTGTTGATGTTGCTTGTCTGTTTTTCCCAAGCTGTACTTTCAAATATGATATTTTGCCTCCCTCCCATGAAATCATATAAACTTAGAGTGCTGTGGTGCCTCTGTGTGTGCAAGGAGGAAGGTCTGTGTCTGCATGACAGAGAGAGAAAAAACAGAGCAGGATGGAAAACAAGCACAGAAAGCCAGGACGAGAACAAAATCAAATTTGTGGAGAAATATTATTTTCTAATGACATCAGTATCATTTTTAACCTGTTCCAAACTGAGTGTCTTAAGGCAAGTGAGACTGGAGATGACAGCCCTGTCCTACAGACCACGGAAAGAAGAAAGAGACAACTCCACCTCACATTGCTGGAAGGACAGAGGTTAAAATGGATTAAGCAGGGATTTTCATAGTCCTGAGGAGCTGCCTGTGTTGGGGTTAGGAGTCCCTGCAGTAGTGGTGGCTTTGTATTCACAGACTCCACAGGAGAAAGGCCCACCCGCCAACACCTCCCCGCTTGGTACAATATCTCCCATCCTATTAACACCCACACACAGGCTCGAGGGGATTCCTCAGGGGTTGCTTGTTACCTGCAGTAGCCAGCACCACCGCTTGCTTCTCTCTCTTATATTCTCTTTTTATGCATGAAGCTGTGAAGTGAAGAAAGAGACTTGAGGAACTGTTTTCCCCATTGTGCTAGCAAGTGGCCCTCGGTTGAGCTCTCCATAAACATTACTTTGCTGCTGTTATTCATTATAACCCAGGCACCCATGGACATAAGCACTGCAAAGCAGGACACTGAATATGTGTAACAGCAGCTGATCAGTTGCCTAAGAATAAGGATGTCCCAAAAAATCTGTCAGGTCCTTTAGGTGCCAGCTAAAGGAGGAGAACAGATTAAATATCAGAGCTTGTCCCTTTAACTCAAAAATCAAAACAAAATACTGTTTTTGCAGTCTGAAACTGGACTTGCAAGCAATACATTGCAATGTATGTAATGAGGCTTAACCAAAAGGGATCTACGTAGGCTGCATGCATGTTTGTAATTCAGAGCAGGTGTTCAACTGAGGGCCACTCTAAAGAGACGTGATCTGGGAAACAGACTGGGGTGGGGCTCAGGAGTTTGGACTCACTTCAATGACCAACAAAGAGATGATACAAAGCAGTGATTTAGCCATCACAGGACAGGTTGAATAGCAGGACTTTTGTACTTAAGCTCCCTGTCCCACCACTGGAGATTTGAGAGCCCCCAAAGGGTAATCCAGAAGGCTCCTCAAATGAGCCAGCACTTGCTAACACTAAGCTCTCACATCTCTCTGAATCTTCAGTATCTCAGTCCATCCAAGATCACCAGAGAGAAGTCTTCTCTTGAAAGCTGGTGCTGAAGGAGGCTCGCCTGGTGAAGCTGGTGATGCCCCTCTCTGCGTTATAGACTAATGGGCATAGCTGTCACCAGAGGGTAGGAGACTTGGGGTCAGTTTCCTCTTCAGCAAGAGTAAAGCTGGAGGACTGGAAACAGCAGAAGAAAGAGTTGTTGAGACTGCATAATCTGGTCGTTTTTACCCAAATTGGTGAAACTTGGATGCTTGTCCTAATTCTTTCAAAAATTCATGCCTTCTACAGGATGGAATCTCATGATACATTTCTTATCATTCTTTCTTTATGTATGAATGCATAAAAAAGAAAAACAACCTGTGGATAATTGATGTTACAAGGCCTGTAAATCATGCCTCCTGATACAATGCTAATCAGATGAGCCAAATTTATGAGACAAATTTATTTAGACTGTCAATCTAGCTGGTAAGAAGTCTTCTAAGTCTTCTTTGTCTTTCTCTATAAAACCTTCTGACTCCATATTCATGGCTCATAAGTCAAGAATAAACCTTTGCCATCACCTGTCTTGTCCTGCTGTATGGCACCAGTCCTGGAGCCCCAGCCCATCCATCTTGCCTACGGAGGGAGAAAGAATACAGAACCAAGTCTGCTATGGATATGGGAATGGGGAAATACTTCAGGCTATGGGAACAACTGGAAAAGAGATATCTTGGAGATTCCCTGGGGAGCACCAAACCACGTCCTTACCTGTGTTCCAAACCAGAAAGAGACACAGAAATCCTAGGCTCATCTTTGCTGGCACATGCCAACAGAACCACCGCATTATGAAGTCTGACTCCCAGTGGCTTTGGCTGCTCTAGGAGAAAGAAATGCTGTTTTGGTATGGGTAGTGTTGTGCAGTTTTGTCTAGACCTTGTCCCAGAATGATGTGACCATGAGAGTAATATGGATGCAAAGAAAAGATTGGTGGCATAAATGGCAAAGAATCAGAAATCACACAATCAGTATTTTTTGTGTTTGTATGAGTATACAATCTCTTGCTCCGTGAGTACCAATTAACTGTCTCTTTATTGCAACTTGGTGAGGCTGTCTACAGAGTCTTCTTCTCTGGCAGGATGAACTGTACCTAAAGCACAATGACACACCAAGTACCCACTTTTTTATTGCTGTTGAAATGAGATGACATTTATTTAGGTTCAATCAGTTATCAACCGAGCTCCTTTTCTGCAGAACTGTTGGTTTCCCAGACATTCTTAATCTTGTATTTCTACAGTTAATTATTCTCACCCAGCTGTGTCCTGTGCTGCCTTAGAGATAGTTAGAAAAAAACAGAAGGAAGGTCCTTGCTTTCCTCCATTATTATTATTATTTAGAATATTGGAAAATACAAAATAAAAAACTAGCTGTCAGAAAAGTAGGGAGTGTATGAAAATTAAAAAAAGAACAACAACAAAAAACACTTTTTTTATTATTATTAATATGTCAGCCATCTCCTCTCTTAGTAGCACACAGTGAACCATTATCTTGAAGATAGCACTTCTTGATTAACAATCTATTACCATCATGTTTAAAATCTTTCTCGTCTTTAATTCACTGGAGGATTAACACATTCTGAAAATAGTTTTGTACTTAGCAGTGGTAAAGAAAACCTGGATGATGAAATGATACAAAGCTTTTCTGTGTCTGAAACATCTGTGTTTGCTTGTCTGATGACTCTAAAGTGTTTAAGCACTAGCTCTGCAAATTCAAACAAAGCTCTGAGAAGCTATTCAGGTAATCCTTATCTATTAGGTCTATCTGGGTGATACTTTCTTCTTGGCCCCAAACCTAAGCTCATCCAGTTTCTGCATACCATGTACTGAAGAGTGAGGCTGAGGATGAGAGAAAGCCTTGGTCAAGTCTCATTCCCCAGATTTCATAACCCATCTTCTTTATGTGGGCTCAAAAAGTTATTCATAGGCAGAGTCCAGTGTCCAGTGTCCAGATTTAACATCAACAATCCTAAACTTGTTTCTCCATGTAACGATGTTCAGGATCTGAGCAACAGGTAGACTATAGACCATGATTGTAATGCTGGCCTGACACCCAGGGAAATCTAGCTGTTCTTCCACTGTCCAGACTACGAAGCTTAATGGGACTTCTGAGAGATTTTTCTCTGCATCTATGGACTCTTTAATAGGGAAGACTAGCAGGTTTGCTCAAGTCTGCTAACATGCTGACATGATGGAAGTATCATGCTGGGGAGAGCAGGCTCTGGAGTTCAGGTGAGTTTGTGGAATGGAGAGCTGGGTGACCATGTCATGGGGAGGTTTGTCACTACACAGCTTTTGGAGCTGGAGGGCTACAGTGGCAGGTGCATGTAGTCAATGGAAGTGGCCTGAGAGCTCTCGTCAAGGGGGTGCTGTTGGGCTGTGTGTTTGGCTGAGGCCAGCAGCAGTATGTTTTGCTGGATTTTTGTTTGTTTTTAAGAGAAATTCAAAAATTTTTATTCCTGTACTATGAGAAGTAACTGACACCTTAGCTCTGCGAGATCTCCTTTAGGATGAGTCAAGCTTCACAAAGACAGTTCAGTGTTTATGGGCCATACACCTCCCCCTGAGCGTGCTCCTAATGACCCATTCCCTGCACACGGTGTATGACCAGGCTGCACTGCCCATGCTGGCTCTATGCATGATGGTCCAAGGGACACAAAACACAGCCAACAGCAGTGCTGCCACTGCATTGCTCCTGCAACATAAGGCTAGCCTTGGCTAGAGGGTCTTTGTTGCTCAGACTGGAAGAAAAGCCCAAACTTCTGCCCTTCATGGGGATTTTGGCTGTGTGGCGAGAGAGAGACCCAAAGCTAGGAGGTGAGAAAAAAGGACTCCATCTGCTCCACTTCATCTCCCCCTACAGTTACCGATCAATGCTTTCACCGAAGTGGAAAGACTTCATTTTCAGGACATACTTTGAGCAGCGTGGGTTCTCCTGGGTCACCATGGAGCTAACCCCAAAGTCCTTGCTGTTCGTAAGAGTATTTTGCAAAATGATGTGCAAGCGCAGATGTTTTCTATGAAGATTCACAAGTAAAAGGGGTGATAGGCTGTAGATAACTTCGTATCAGGGATTTGCCTTCATTACTAATTTATTTAAATTGTCCCAGAGCTGTTCATGCTGGTAGAACAGGGAAAACATCTGACAGAGGACTCAATGCAGCATGTGAGAGAGCAGGGCCTATATGAAGAACATGTTTCCAATGTTAGCAGGGGCTAACAAACACATTGGAAAAGAGGGAAGAAAACAAGAAGCTGTAAAAAGAGAAACAAAATAGAGAATGAAGTACAAAGGTGTGCTTAGAAGTATCTCGCGGACATTGAGAGACATTTTCCTGCTCACCTGAATGTGCAGCTCACAGTTGTCCTCCTAGCTGAGCTGCTCCTCCAGGCTTACCACCACAGCCAAGTTTCTCCACATACAATGCTGCTTTGCAGCAGGAATTCAGAGCAAGTGTTAGTGTGGCCATTGTGCCCACACGTAGCTGAGATTACATTCTACAGGCTGCAGACTCAATCAAGTAAAATATTTGATGATTGGGACAAAATGCAAACATAACCTTGAAGGATGGATCATAAACCAAATCCTGTCTACTTCTAACATGAAAATATTAAACAATATTGCTATGGAATTAATGGAAATTTCTCCATTCATGTGAAGGCTTGTTTCGACTGGATGTCAGCTTTAATTTTCTGCCCATTACAAGCTTCTTAAAAAGAAATTGCAGAGAAACTTTAGTACTAAAAACAGTGTCTTGGAAAGACTGCCACTAGTGCTCAACAGTTAGCCAGTGGTTTAAATTTGAAGCATTAGGTTTTAGCTGCTTTCCAAGATCTTTTCCGAGCATTACCTCTCTGAACATTTGTGCTGTCCAATTAAATTTTAAAGCCATCTATGACAAATATTCCTAGAATTTCTACCTGAAACATCTTATCTCTCAACAGTGTGCATATTAGTAATATTAACTCTTATGATACACGTCATGTTTGCGTTATTCTGGTTATCTGATTTCTAATTTTTAATCTACCAGGGACAAGTCTTTATTACTCTGTAACTGTATCTCTTTTGTTTGCCAACATAAGCGACACTACTGTGATAACTAAAATACATGTCCAGATTGCAAATATGAATCCCTCCCTGGACTCTAACTCACAATCACTAAAAATTTCTATTGCAAAATATAGCGAGATTTGCAGGTGTTAAAGGAACAGGGGCCACACAACCATGAGCAGACAGATAAATTCCATAAACTGACTTTCAGTGAATATTTTTGTTCCAAAAATGTATCTGATACAAGATGTAGATCAGGCCTTTAGGTACAAATTCCCCTTTGCCACTACTGGATACATTAATACAACTTTTGTGTTGGTTTTAAGCTGAACAATATTACTAAAATCCATTTTACTCAGAACTGTTAATCCAGAGTTCCCTGACCTGCTGAACTGGGGGGTTTAATCTAGTTCAGACTACCTTTATGCACTCATGAAGACCTCTTATTAAATTCCCCTGTGCTATTCTAGATTTTGGGATTAATTAACACGGTTATTAGCTATGCTTCATTGAAATCATTTTAATGCAGCAAGTAACCATGAAGTTTGAATTGTTTTCATTTATTTTTTTTTCCCCTCTATAAACAACTGTCAAGTAATTTTTCCATATCTTCACTTTAAAAAGAGTGGGACAGAATTTAATAGACCAATAATAATAATAATAATAAAACTCCTTGAGTTAAATTAATTTCCTTACCTTTGTTCAGTCTCACCATCTAAAGGTCACCTCTCATTTTAAACACACCATGATACACCCGGTCTAAAGAAATATTCCATGTTAATATGAAAATAAGCCTTTGTTACAATTACACACTTCATTAGATTGCTACAACCACTTTTTAAGTTAAGGTTTATTTGTACCAGAATTTAAGCAATACTCTAATGAAATTACATTTCATTTCCTATATTCTCATTCAGCAATAATAGCACAGATATTGTACAATATGATTCCCTCTAAGTACATTTGAAATGACTGAGATCTGGAATAATTAATATCAACTTACCCGACTTCTCTTGACAAAGATGATTATCTTCAAAGCCTATATAAGACTGGAGGCTATCACCAGGTCTTAATAACCACTTAGTGAAAGACTTTGAGTAGATAGGCTTGATAATCTTGCTTTAAAATCCAGTGAAAATTGTCATCCTAATCCCAGAAATACTAACTAAAGGTAACACAATCGTAAGCAAACACAATACCCACTGAATCCCTCATGGAATGACTCTGTGGCACACCAGGTTAGGACTGGAAGCTCCTTTTGGCAGTAATGACTTGAACTGCAAAGTAGAAAGGATTTTTTTCCCCCCTTTTAAAGGGACAGCTCATTTTACTGCAATTAGGCCAATGACACCTTTACAGGGAGAGGTAGGCCAGATGAAACCCCTTTGATAAAGTTTTATCCATGCTTGCGATAGCAATTTAAACAAGGGGTGTTTTTGGGAGAATATGGAAGAAACTAGTGTGTGTCTTAACTGTAGAAAATCAAAAGGAACAAAATGACAGATTAAATCAGAAAATTGTCTGGCATTGTGTTGAAGTGGCGGGGAAGGAAGAGCAAGCTGGTCACAACAATGATGTAGAGCAATTTTGGTCGTGTTGAGTGATATTTAGCATAAGCCAAGAGATGATCGTCACTGGAAGCTGTGAGTAAAATTCTGCTTCCATTTGCTCCAATGGCAAGTGATCCCTCTGAAATCAGTGGATTTAAGCCCAGCTTGGTTAAAATCAGATACTTTACCATAAGCCACTGCAACATGTGAGGAATGCTGTCATTCAAAACCTTATGATAATTAAAGGAAAGAGAGGAAATTAAAAGGAATTTGCAACCAGTCAGTCAATGGACTAAAAGGTTCTTTAAGAACCAGTTTAAAACCTCAGCCGAGGAGTAGTCTGACCCCTGGTAGAGGACAAAGAAGACCTGGCAGATGTCATGTATGACAAACTGGCTGTACAGGATGGTCCCTGGCCTCTCCTCACCTCCCGTATTCGTCCTGGGAAATGTTGAGGCTGCTGGCTGGCCTGGATCATGAGTACTCCAAGACTTCCTATCAATGTCATGGTCTTATTAATGACACAGGCATTTGGGTTGTAGGGCTGTTCCCCAGCACTACTTAATTGATTATTGCTGATATTGCCTGGGTAACTGGTGTGTCATCAGACTTGTTTTGTTTGTACTTTATTTAACTCTCTTCCTTTAATTGCATTGTCTCACTTTTTCACTTCCACTAATTATATCAGAAAGAGCTGTGCTGTTACCCAAAGACACTTACTGCAATGGCTAAAACACCGTAGTCCTCCAGAATGTCAGATAAAAGAAAGTGATTTTGCTGGGTTCTGATTTCAGTCATATACTTTCAGTTCTTGGTTTCTTACAGCAAAGAAATTTATGGGTCATGCTATGTGTATGTTAGGGTGGTGTCTCCATCTGTCCTACAAGCCCAAGAACTTCCAAAGCTGGAACACAACGTGTAACAATTATATCTGGCAAACATTAAACTTAAACGTGTACACACACACACATGCACATTCTTACCTTTATCTTCTTTTACTTTGCTTTTCATAAAAAATAAAAAAAAATAAGAAAAAATATTCAGTGTGGTGTTATTGCATCTAGAATTATCTAATTCTATCTGGAAGTTACTGATATGATATACAGGAAAATTTTTGTGAATCGTGACTAAATGCTGCAGCTTGAGGAACTTGGAAACATCTTTTCTTTGACAAGACTTACTTTGCTTTTACTGACTTAATTACCAGTTGCTCAATATCTCATCAACAAGACTGGGATGAAAGTTCTCTCTGTAGCAGCTCACAAAACCAGGTATAGCCAAGAAAATGTGTGTGCTGGGATCTGTTCCAACCGTTTGATGTTTGGCTATGAGGATAATTTGACTTTCAGCAGGTTTTCCCTCATGCTGTGTTTTGCCCTGGGACCCTGTAATTTTAACTTTGCTCAGCTGCAGAGCGATGCTCAGGTGACCGGGGAAGGTGCTATTGTTCAGCCCCAACTTTGACTCTTCAGGACAATGTGGTGTTCTCACTCAGAGCATCACTCTGAGCAAACAGCTTTCTCAGGAGTATAGTCTTTACGTGCCTTCTTTTTTCAGTGCCTCTTTGTGTGGCAGAGCTGTGTCCATAACTGACATCTCAAAATCCAGAACAAGTAAAGTCATTTTTAGTGTGTTCTCAGCAACGTAATATAGATGCGTAATTCATATAAGTTGCCATGTAAAAGCATTAATTTGCTGAAAGCTACACAGAAGTCCTCCCCTAATACAAGTTAAATAAACACAGTTTCATGCCACAAGCCTTTGATTTACCTGTAAGAAAGAAGACTGGGAAGGAGGGAGAAAGCAAAGTCCCAATGTTGGTGCTTTATCTCTCTGGGCTGGGAACACAGCATGGAGATGATGCACTACTTTTTTCTTGTTAAAACCATTGAACAATTTTTGTTAAATGGTTTCAAAACACCATGCTACATAAGCAGTTGCAATGTGTATGAGTGATGGCAAGGGCTCCAGCATCATGTTCTTGTGACCTGAGCCAGAGTTAGCACCCAGCATCCCCTCCCACTTCTACGTTTCAGAAAATCTTAGCACTATTTTTCTAACTAAATGTTATTTATTTTTGCACAAATTTCATTAAGTACAATTCTCAAATGTAATCATGTTTCTTTGTTACTCTTCTTTCGGAAGAGTAAAATAAATTTAATCTCTTAAGGGGAAATTATGTATATATATTAACTTCTATTTATTCCTGTCCTTAAAATGTCTTTCCTATTTGGGGAAATTTATTTAGAATTGCAAATGAATCCCATTCTTTATAATAGTATCTCTTTAATCTTTTTCATTAAGATTTTGCTAAGATTGGTACTAACAACAGAAAAGTCCCTGAAAAGAACGAATACCAAACTCTACAGCCATTTAACTTGAATTTACTAGCTTCCAGTAAGAAAGTTTTATCTATTTGTATGTCTAAAGTAGCTAAAATATTTCTTTAAATTTTCAGATATTGTAAAACTTTTGTGAATTTAAGCATATTATTAAGGAAAGAAGGAAAGGGAGAGAAACAGGAAGAAAAAAAAGGTGTGGAAACTGAAAATTATATAATGACAATAGCAAGTAGTTATCACAGCTGATGTGGAAAAGGTCTAGGAGTTGTTTTTGCCATATTACAAGGCAGAAAATGACTGCATCTGGAACATTAGAAAGATGTTGTGTCTTGAACACATTTTTTTTTTTCCACCTGTACTCTGGTTCACTTGGTTAAGCAGGCCAAGATTTGGCCACCCAGAATTTTGTCATCTGAAGACTGCTATTGCTTGTCCAACAGAAGAAGAATTAAAAGCATAAGAACTGAGTAGCTGTGAGAGCTGAGTATCTGAGTAGTAACTCAATTTCTCAATGGAGTTATTGACATATTGTGACAAGAAAAAAATATAGCAGAGTCAGATGAGCTGCCTCAGTGGGTAGAGAAAAACATATTTACTGAGTTATACTCATTGCACTCTCATTAAAAGAACAAAGCTATTGCAAGTATTTGTTGAGGGATTTTTGAAACAGCAAGGAGGCCATGACTTGCTGCAGCTGAGCAAACCAAGCTACCATGATGACTATGAGAAGTTCCCATGACAGTGTTCCCACATCGCCCGATTGAGGAATTTAAAAAATATTGTTGCCAGCAGCTGGCTTCAAGGATGGGATCTACATGACTGCTAATCACAAGGGGGTTGTTTTCTTGCAGGTGGTGCTGTTTTCTTGCAGTTGTTTGTCTGAGTGCTTTTGACCAATAATCTTGTGTGAGACACTATCTGCCCCTGTTAAGTTTGCTATAAAAGTCAGACTATTCAGGTAATAAAGGGAGAACATGATCTGACCATACTAGTGTCTGTCATGTTTTCAGCTGTTCTTCCTGCAACAAGCATCTTTCTTCAGAGCTCTGTCACCAAATGTTCATTCATAGCATAAATGTTTCTCCAGAAAAAGCAGCGAGCACAATGGCTGTTGCATTGACTGCATAAATTGTGTTTCCCAGTCTATAAAGCAACATGGAAACTACAGGGAATGTACTGAATCTCAAAACAAAGTTCATTTCTGGTGGGCTTCTGATGATTTTGTTTTCTTCTCTGCATGGTATAGAGATCCCATGAGACTTTTACAGACTCATGCAATGTCTTGCATTGCTCCTTTGGGGCTTCTAAAAACAACAGTCAGAGATCGAACACTTCACATTTGTAGATCTTGAAACTCATAGGGCTTTGATTAGATAAACAGAAGTTTCAGCAGTTCAGAACTTATAAAATATTTAACGATTTATCCAGTGTTGTTATTTCTGATATACGTGTCAGACACACAGCTGTTCCCTGCAAACGTACCAAAATATTCACAGCATGTCTTACATCATATTCTCTTTTCATAATCCCTGGTCTGTGTTCTGATGACCATCTGTGTCTGACACAAGGAAAAGGAGAGAAGCTGCAGTGCTGTCCTGAGTCCACTGGGCTAACAGCCATCAGGGCCATATGCCTGAAAAACCTTCTTGGAGTGCAATTTCTTTAATGGCAGTCTAGCTCACCTGCTGGTCTGTGCCATGCAACTTGGCTGTCTTGACTCCTTCTCTTCTCTGTGGTCCAACAGAATGCTTGACGTTAAAGGGCATTTTTTTTTATTATTATTATTATTTTTTTTTCTGAGCTAATTTTCAAGACTGTGGAAAGAGTGCTAAAAATCAAAATTCCCTGATAAGTACCCTGAGAAGTAAGGGAAGGATGCACTTGGAGAAGAATGCACTTGCAGAAGTGAATAAGCCACCACCCCTGACAGCATTGCTTGATTATACTGAAGGCATCAATACTAACCCATTATAAAACATTCAGAAGTCTTGGCCATGCTCTGCTCAGGCAGAGAACAACTATATATGGTCTCAGCAGTCCCATATAAACATAAGAAGAGTCTGAAAAAGTGGAAATCTCCCTGGATACAAGCTGGGCTCTTGTCTGAATATAGTCATCATATTTTGTTCTCATTTTAGAAAATTGTTTCTTAGAAGATTTCTCTGAGCATCCTGGTGTCCCTGCCCATGGCAGAGGGTTGGAATTAGATCATTTTTAAGGTTCCTTCCAACCCAAACCACTCTCTGACTATGATTCTTAGAGCAGAACCAGTGCCTTAGTGAAATCCAGTGATTTGGCACGTGTGCATATTTGGGTGGCTGCCAAAGGGAAATTTTAATGCAATATATTTCAGTTCAGGTGAGCAAAAGCTGAGTGGTTCACCTATTGTGTCTGTAAAGTACTCATTTAAATGTCATTACTGTGGCTGTCTGTTTTGCTTTGCAAAAGAATTCTACTGCATAGGTAGCTATTCAGTTAGCTGTTCATTGCTAAGTAATGTTAATGCATGGTAATACTGCCTATAAAATGGTGTGAATACATTTAAAATAGCTTTGTATTTGCCTGGAGAGAAATGCAGAGAAGAAAGAAAATGCTCGTGTCATACTTATTCTTTGAGGAAAACTGAAGCCTAGATATTCATAATTCCATGCTTTAGTCGATTTATTTATTTATTAATATATATATATTTAATATTGTCAATCTCTGGAAAAATTGATAAAATTTGTTTGTAAGAGCCTGGCACTGATCCTATTTAAATTGAACCATTCTAAAAACAAAGAAACAAAATAAAACATAAACACTTGGAAACAATTGGATGTTGTGTTACTTTAAGATTTTTTGAATTACTCCCGATTTACAGAGGTGTAAAACTTAGATCACAAACTGGATTAATTGCTGAATACATTTTTACCTACCACAAAAATTAAAGAAATATTTTTAGTTAAATTTCAATTTTTAAGCAAAGGTTGGTGAAAATCATGATGCTGATGACACAGGGAATGCCTTAAAATTATCCCTTTGGGTCCAGCCATATTTTGGGAAAAAGTTCATGTGCCATGTGCTCTCCTGTCTTGTTCAGGACAGTTACCTTTCAGCCTTCTCTCTGAACTGATTCTTTGCACATCTCAGTCTCTCCGTTTTAGGTTGTATATTAGGATAAATTTCTTTACTGACAGGGTTGTGCAGCATTGTAACAGGCTGCCAAGGGAAGTGGTTGAGTCACCATCCCCGAAGGTCTTCAAGAAATGTGTAGATGTAGACTTAAGTAGCATTCATGGTATGGTGGTGGACTTGTCAGTAGTAGGCTAAAGGTTGGACTAGATGATCTTAGAGGTCTTTTCCAACCTGAATGATTCTGTGATTCTATGATTCTGTGAAAAGATATGATTCATCTCACCTCACCTAGCTATCTAAAATATATTTGTGTCTAAGTGGGTCATATTGAATTCTGTGGTTAAGAAAAATGCTGGTTAAAGACAGGCACCACCCGAGAGAGGCACCACCTGAATCTGGTTCATTTGCAATATGACAAACTGAACCGTCCTCTGAAAAGCACTATTTTCCATCTATTCATTGCAAAAACTGTCTAACAAGAATAAAAACATGTATCTTCTTTGTGCGTTGAACTGTTACATGACTGTTGTCACTGAGAAAAATCAGACCCGCTGCACCTGATATTTCTGATACTGATGTGTATGAGATTGCGGTTCCTTTTCCTTCCAATCATAGTGCTTTCAGGAAATATTTCCAGCTGAATGTATTTTCCACTAGTTTTCATTTTCCCACACATTTATGACCAAATATGTGTAAGTTGCATGGCTACTAAATGAAAGGAAGTAATTAATAATTCAATCTACTATGCATTGTATTATAATGGACTAAGTGTGGAAGAAGGATAAAGCTTACTCATAGTAAGATTTACTTATAGACTTTATACAGACTTTTACTTATAAACTTCATATATACTTTATACTTTACTCATCGATAGCTTACTCACTCCTGCATGGAAGATCTTTGCCAGTATCTGCTGGAAGGACATTTGATATCATGTTCCCTGAATGTGTGTGAATATATCATGCTTTAAATGAAAAGAAATTCCTCCACATCATAATTGAAATTTCTATTTATTAATAAGTGGTGCAGTTTTTAAAGACAGAACATAAAAAATCAGTTAAGAAGTATTGTTTGCATAATATATTGAAATAAACATATTAAAGTTGTTCAAATATTGGACAGTGCCAGAATATAAATTACACATACAGTTTAAAAATTACAATAAATAATATTATAAAGAGCACTAAAGGCCACTTGTAAAAAAGTTGTGTTCCCTTGTCAGCCAGAATCTGAAAAGCATCTTTGTAGCATGGAGAAAATTTCAGTGAGCAAGGCACAAATACTAGTAATAATAAGATGCCATAACTAGAAAACAAAATGCAGTTGTCTATGTAACCTTCAATCTCAGCATATTCTGGAGGATGGAGATAGGATCCTGCTTTTTGCTTCACTTTACTTCAGAGGGAAGCTGCCGAAAGCTGAACAGGGAAGGATCAAATCTTACAGCCTAAATAATCAGAAGTAATAGTGATATCCAGTGTCTTCATTCTCATGGTGCCCAGCTAAAGACACTTCAAAATGGCCCCTTCTTCCTCTGCACCTCTGGAAATGGTCTTTTAAAGGCAATACCTGTGTTCAGTTGGCCTTCTGAAAAAGTGATACCACTTCAAATTCATGAGGTGCTGTAGAAAATTTTCGTTTGCTCTTGGCACCTAAAGCTTAGTGAAGGGGTGCAAGGATCTAAGATCTGTCTCTTTCTCACATGCTTTGCACTAAGTGGGACAAATCTAGTTCCTGCAAAAACTGGGCTCCCAGCAGGGACGAATTTGCTTCCTAATCTACATTTTCTGATTGCTTTAATTTACATTTTCTGATTGCTGATCCTGCAAACTGATCGGACCACGGTGCTCACCTGAAGGCCACGAGTCAGCCGTCCTGCTACACAAGGGTTCAGGCAGGAATTAGTTTGTGGCATTTCTGGGCCACAATTTGAAACAGACTAATATATAACTATTTCCACTCTGAACCATAACAATGCAGCAAAGTTAGAGATAAGAATCAAATAAATATACCCAAAGTCAGCTCGGGGACAGATACTATCAATACCTCTATATGTGTAGTTCCCAGTTATTTTAACAGGAGCCAAACCAACTAATTTAGCACAGGGAAAAGCCAAGGTAAGGACAACAGCCATTACCTGACTAGTTTTTTTCTTAAAGGAGCAATTTGCTAAATGGAGCATAAACCACATTTTCTACAACAGTGTGCTTAGCCTAGACATTCACTTCTGCATTAATGAAATATTCTTGCTTTAAATTTAATTTGTGGAAGCCTGACTGATGATAATGTTGCAAAGAGAAGTACAGAATGTAAACACATATTCACTTTTCCAAAAACTTACAGATAAGCTTCATTTACAGTGACAGAAAAATCAGTGTAAAAATATCTCAAAATCATTGAAATTCATAAATAAAGGCAGATTAGGACCTAATTCTGACCCAGTGCATTTGTTTGAGGCTTCTTACTGACTTAAAGGAGAGCAGAGAAAACCCCACACTTGCTAATTATAAAAATCATTTCAAGGCCTGAAATGTATTCTTGGTTACTCATAGGAGTCAGCAAAGGGCAGATCCCAACAATTAATTGTTTTCTTATGTTAACTATACATAAACAAAGATTCCAGAAAGATTTAACTCCAAGAAGACTAATAGCTGAAGACTGGAATGCCACACACTGATGAAAGACGGGTATGAAGAGTAATAATGGACCTGGATGACTCTCCCACCTGAAATTGTTAATAATTTTTTCTTTATTTGTGGAAAACCTACTCTGAGAAACAGTCTTAACCTTTTAAATGTTTCCAGGGTTAACAGCCACAGATACTTTATTTTGTTTGTTTTGCCCAGTATCTCTGGCAGACACACAAACTGCAGCTCCTTGGTTGACACACTTCTTGGACTCAACCTAAGCTGGAGTTTTATGAAGTTTTGGTGCACATCTCAGATCTGGGAAGATTTCCAGGTCTCACCTTACTGGTGATATCTAGACACATTTACATTGCCACCACAAAGAACAGCATGAATACACTCTGTTTTTTGTTTTGTTTTGTTTTGTTTTAATCCAGATGATCTAGAAAGACAGTGTTGCTGAGCACATTGCCCTTCTGAAGTGACCAGTGACTGGTTTCAATGGAAATAAGTGTGTTGGGTAAAATAAATAATAAAATAAGCTAGTAAGACCATACTTGACCCTCACCTAGTGTATTTTCCAGAGGACCCAGAGATGCCCACTGTACACAGCCTTTGTGAACTTGCCACCAGCACCTTTAGGATGAAGCAGGCCCTAACTGGTCACTTAGCATGTCATTAAATATTTCATGATGTAACTACAGACACCTGGCCCTGTGTTTTTAACCTACTTATGTAAATTGGTACTTACAGTGCATTGCAAATGCAAATTTGAAGGTAGTTCAGCTGCTGCAGTGCACAGATTTTAGGGTAGCCCAAATCCTGATTTCCCTAGGGGTGCACTTTTGTGTGCAGATAAGACTGATCCAAAACCCTGCCTCTGCTTGGATTTTTTCTTAAAATTAATGTACCTTTTTAATGAGTTGATTTGCAAGTTTTCAGCCAGGATTAATACTGAGAAAATATTCCTTTTATATGACCTGGCATAGGAGAGATTAGAAACCTGAACTGAAGAACTGGAGGGAGAACTGAGCAGAGAATTGCATGGCATAGCCACTGTCAAAGGTCTTCACAAACAAATTTCTCAAATTGCACTTGGCTTTGGGCTGTCTTGATTTTTGATTTCTCATCTCTAGAAAGAATCTTAAGAAGGGCCAAACTCCACTGAAATCAGTAGGAATGTCAGGCACTTGGCATACTAGAAATATGAAACAAGCTTGTCTACCATATACTTACACACAACTTCAGAAGAAGTCTAGCAATGTTAATATAAGTTTTCATTACTTTTCATTCATCACATGAGGGTTAAGTTTTATGACTCACCATTGATATATATTATTACATTAAAGAGATTCCAGCAACTACAGTATAGGTATTTCCTAGAATCATTGGTGGCCAAAAGTTTTTTCTCAATATGTCAAATTACAGTGAATTACACTTTCATCAGCTAGTTTTATTCTCTTTGAGTTTAGTCATGAAACTGCAGCAAACACAGACTATTTGTCAATTAAGTAATTACCAAAATTGTATCTTGTATTATCATAGTTACTGACCTCAGAATAGCCCATGGACTCAGCTCAGTCTTCAAAGGCTGTAATTGGTGTGCTTTGTTTACTCAAGTAACTACAGCAATTTCTTCTCCTTAAAGATTTGGCTCAGAAGGGTGTATCATGATTTTAGCTAAAAAGCAGATCCAGTCTTAAGAGTACAAAAATCCTAATCCTTTAGATGTCTCTTAAATAGAGAATAAATAATAAAGATGAAGGCAATGCCTATATCTGGAAAAGAATAGAAGATGCCTGGATGAGATGTCAAAAATATGAAAGAATCAACAAACACAAAGTTTACCATAGTGGGAATAACCCAACAAGGTGTCTTTCACCGAAGAACACTCTATCCAGGCCTGTGCATGATCCAGTTACAGATACACATGGGAATCCCAGTAGGGTGCATCTCTTTCTTGTGTTCTAATTGTATGTATCAATGATGCTCAGTTGTATAGCTGCAGTATAAAGTCACTACAGAAAAATCACTTTCTAATGTCTTTTTTGGTCAAATCCTTATTTCTTTGCTGGTCGGTGCTCTAGCCATGGTAGTACTCATTAGACATTTGGAGTGGCAGGGATGATTCTTAACAGAAAGTGGACAGGAGCCATGGTAGAGAGGCTGCACCATGGATCAAAGGGGTGGAGGTGAGAGCCTCATCCACTGACCGTGGGTATTTGTGACATGCCTACTTCTAAGGAAATCACCCTCAGCTCCCTTTGAAGTCAATTGGCAATTGTAAATAATGGAGTTAAAGGTCTGATTAATCCTATCCTAAAAACGATGTATGCTTTGGTTCTTGTACCCTGCGCTCACTGACTGTATTGATTATTTTTCCACAGCTGTAAAGTGCATAGCAATAAAATTTGACATCAGATGGACACTATTTCATGGACTCCTGAACTGAGATCAGGTGAATCCTGCATAGGATATTTGGACAGATTGTTTGCACTAGCTGTGCAGATACTACATTCCCATTGTGGTGGTGAGATCTCAGTTTCATTTTTGCCTGGTGCCCAGTGGGCTGGATGGTTTCCTTGCTCTCCCTCAACACATTTTCCAGTTCCCATGCAAAATGTTTGGCTGAGGCCTAATGAGTATACTTATACCTCTGTTGCTCAGGGACAGGACACAAGAATGATATTTATTTATTTTTACATTGATGTTAAATATGATACACATACATGGATTTGGAGCAGTCCATTTTGAAGAGAAACTGTAAGCCAAACCCTGGCATCTTCCTGCACTGTGGAACCCCCAGGGAACAAAACAGTGAGACTCTGCTCAAAGCACCTGACAAATATTAGAGAATTGAGTCTCACAACTTGTATATATGTAAGTATAACTCTGAATTAACAGATGGGAAACTGAAGCACACTTGCATTATGCAGCTTACTTAACATCATGTAAGTCAATAAAAGAGTGGAGAGTAGGAACCTGGGGTTCCCTACATTGAATACCTTTTGAATTTTTGAATACTTTTTTTTTTTTTTTTAACAGAAAGAAACCTTGTCCCCATAAGAAACCAATGGGCTTGGCAAAAGTTTTTTCTACAAAACAGTATTGTAGTCGCACTTCCATTAATTTTATAACCACTAGTGGAGATTTTCAAAGTATCTTGAGGAATTTATACAGTAAATAAATATCAATGACTAATCTACCCCTAGTTTCATTTGGCATTGTATTTCATTTGCCATTGTATTCATGGGTAGTTGTATAATAGATCACATGAGAAACATTTAGTTTACAAAACTGTTTCAGTAATGTTATTTACTTTGACTCAGCTTTTTCCCTTTGACTATTAGATCCTTTTGCCTAGGTTGGATAGAATTGATTTACTTATATTGGAAAATGGATTCAGACTTTTTATTTCCACAAAAGGATATTGCTTCTGGAACTGTTTTGACTTTGCTGCTCAGTTTACAAAGCGTAGCAAGGACCATCATATCTTGGCTGTTATCAATCCACCTTGTATTGAAGAGTATCAAATAGGTATGTATCATAGAAGAAATCAGCTGTACCATTTATATAGGGTAAAGTCATGCAAATCGTGCTCAAAACTAAGCTCCTTAGTTTTGGTAGCATGAAAAAAACTGCATTAGTAAATTGTATGAAATGGTGCAGAATGACTACCACTAATTACACATGCATCTTATGCAGCCATTGGTGTTTTGAACTAGTAAGCTTTGGGTGTAGAGTAAGAGAGATATACAAAGTATGCTTACATTACATGGAGAAGTCAACCAGTGACTAACCCTCCCCAACTTTTAAACTGGCTTATTTGAAGGGGTCCATATTGAATCTGAAATCCCATCCCCTGTTGAAGACAAAGGCATGGAGCCACTTGGTGTAAAAGGATCGGTGTCTGTGTCTGTTTCTCCCTCTGCTAGGTAGCGTTTCTCTCTCATCCATGCAGATCCCCCATTGGGGCCAAATGGAAAGTCGTCTCTGTCTTGGGAGATACTGAAGCCACTTGGGGAGCGCTCAAGTTCCTCATGGTTGACAGAGAGAAGGGACAATGGCGTATCGCTGTCTCTTGTTAAGCTCCTTCTCTGCCTTGGAGACACTTTGTCTGAGTACGGGCTTTGCAGGTCTCCTTGGGAGTGGTAGCTAACCTGCGAGTCCATCAATGTAAATATAGGCAAAACTGTTGGCCTTTCTGCATATGAAGTTGAGGAAGGTGTGGCTTGCAGTTTGCCAGAGTTTTGCCCACCCGTTGATAAATGTTGTGAATGAGTCATATGACCATGTGCTGAGAAACCATAAGGACTGACTTTGTTGACTGGAACCTGCTGGAAGCTGTATGGAGTTTCATGAGCACACTGCTCAGTGTATTTGTATATTATTGTTTTTAATTCAGAATACTTATTTTCTTCTCTCTTCTCCTTTGCAGGAGAAGCAGTTTCTTTCAATGGACTTATCTCAGCGACTTGTATTTGCAGCTGTTCCATATGATGCATATGCATATCGACAAGAAAATCCAGTTTCTTCCCCATGTCATTAACCTGAAAAATACCAATTTTATCATATTGTCTCGGTTTTGTTATTTAATAAAATAATCAATGCTTTCATAGGTATACTTCCCCCACAATTATGTGTTGCCATCTTTACTGGTCATGAAGGCAATTAAAAGATAATCATGAGACAATTGCAAGATAATCATGACTTTTTCTTGGAAGCTGGACTGCAGTGGATGTCAGTTTATATACTAATTGCCTCAGATTAATTGCTTATGAATTGTACCAGCATTTTTTCTGTATTGTTGGGTATTTGTCAATCCACTATCCAGTGGTGGATACAACATTATGATCAAAGTTGTGATAGCATACTGTAAATAGCTATTACCAAAATGCAACAGATGGAATTACCTTTGCACACAGACCTCCTCTCTAACTTGATAGTTCTACAACATAAGGGTTAAATATCAGCACTAATTTTCCTTTTTCTTTTGATGGTATATTGCACCTGAACATCTACATTCCACGATAAGACCTGTTGTGAATTAATGCAACTTGCCTCCATCTTAGTTATGTATTTAAAAATGAGAGTGTCATGTTTTTCTAAGCATATGATTAAAATGCATAAAGAAGACACAGAATATCCTGTGGAGGCAATAATTCTGAGTGCCAGAGAACATTGCAAGAGAACATTGTACTCACAGCAAAACACCAGCCATGATAAGCATGGAGTGAAAAAGTCTCACTTAAACATGCTGGTATGGGTCTTGCTGCCATACATAATTACAACCATTCAACAGGTCTCAAAATTTACTCTTCCCAGGTAATTACATTACTTCATGGAAAAATAATCAGATAGTTTTTTGATCATTAGTACAAGATCTTTGTGATGCTTGATCGCCAGCAATACAAATCTGCCTGGGTCAGACAAAGAATGACATATAATTGATATCAGTTTATTGTTTCTGTACAAGCACCTCAGTGTCCTTTGTTGTCATGAAATTACATACCTGTCGTTCAACTTTAACAAATTTGCCCATCATACTTTGGTCTTCAGTATCTGCTGTAGATGCTTTGGCTACATATGGATCATTTCTATAAAGAATTAATATATCTATTAGTGTTCCATTTTTCTTTGCATCACACTGAGTAGTTTATATCAGAAAACAGAAATGCCATGTTAGTGGTATACTAACATAGCTCATTGGAACCCCATTTAAGAAAGGATTGGATCTGGTTATTTGCAATACAAATGGAATAAAAATATTGCTATGTGCAATTTCAGTGCATTTCTAAAGAATAGGTTACTGATTTTGTGTTTCATTAATTTTTTTTTTTTTTTTTTGGGTGTTCAAAATCAAGACTGAGATTAAGGCAAAATAAAAGCAAACAAAAAAGCTCAAAATGGCAGTCAGTGAAATTGATCTCAGAGTTGGTGGAAAATTTTCAGATTTGTGAAAAATGTTGCAGTCTATTCTGATAGTAGGTTTACAGATGGACATATGTTTTGAAATCTAATTCTTTCTAATTAGTTTGTGTGAAGACTTTGAATATGAGTTTCATGGTCGAGTGTTTTTTTTCTCCATTTCATTAAACCAAATAGAAAGTGGCAGAGACTGGAAAAGCTGAAAAGAGAGTCTCGCCTGGATATTTAAAGTAGATTACTGAATACATATTCTTCTACACAATTTCCTACTGCTCATCTGTCAGATGAAGTAAGCTCAAGAGGTAGGAAGATAGCCTCTGCTTAACTAAAGAACCTTGATTTATAACATCATGGGATCTGAGATGGTCATTGTCAAGCTAAATCTTTATCTAAACGGTTCCAAATCAACTTCAAAGGAAACTATGTCTTTCCACAAACTGTGTCAAAGTCTAGAAAACTAATTTGTAGGCTCCTGTTCTTAAGATGACTTAGAAAAAATATGTCCTAAAACTTTAGTTTTAACAGGTCCAGTTCTTGTCCTCTCTTTTTGACAAAATTCAAAAATCACAGCTGTGGATATATCTTAAAGCAGAAACTATAACTAAAACATGTCAGATTTTGCAGGTTGGGTTATCACTGATATGGCTCATGCAAATTTTGCAATCTGCTTTGTTTCCAAAATCATCATTGCCTCTTTCCATATAAGTAGGGCTCTGTCTTCATATTTTCATGTTTTCAGATTTTTCACTGGGTGGGATAAACCAGATAGAGCCAAGTTAATTTATTTTTTGTAAGATTACTTTTGTCCTGAGAAACCGTAACAGCTTTGGGGACAGATTGTTGATGGCTTTGTGTGGTTCTTCATGGGTGTTTATTGACAGATTAATAGTTGTAAATAACAGAAGAAAAAACAAAGCCATTTATTATTGAATTTTTGCTACCAGGATTGCAAGAATACAATAACATGCTGTAACATTCATACCCAGAAACCTGTTGTTGCAATTTATTTTCAGCAGTTCCCTCTAGTCATTGATTTTAAAGCTGCATCATTGAAACTCTGTGTTTGTTGTCGGTGGGGGCTATAATGAAACTTTTTTCACTCCAGGAAATTTTAAGTTTTAATTTTACCTTAAAATTGTTGGCAATTTTTATTGAGTTTTTAACTGTTTTCACTAGTTGAGTGTTAGAAATTCAGCACTTCAGCAATCATAAATACATATTCCATATAAAATCACATCTGCAAACCACAGAGAATCTGAGCTAGACAGTTAAGAAGCCATTAAGTTTATATTTCCATTATACATAATTCTTAGGGAAGCTAGTCTCATTCTCGTTCAACATTTACACATATGTATCTTATAGCATCATATCCGCTTAGTATTGTTACTATAACAGTGTTCTTTCTGGATTAATTAAGTGCATGCTTTTTGGTATGAGCAAACATGTATATCTGTTATGGTCTGTGCAAAATACTAAGCAGAATAATTTCACCTGGGAGACTGTTGTGAAGGGTAAGAAAAAGCTCCTCCCTTTTGGGATTTCTTATGCTTGGGAGTAGATGGAGGTCCAGGTGTAAAAATCATATCTACTCTGAAAAAAAAGAAAAGTGCAACTGCATAAGTCCACCTCTAAATGCTAGCACATGATAGAAACAACTATGGATCTCTGCAGAAAACAGTAACAAAGACTCAAAAGGGAGTTTTGGAAGTAGAGTTTAAAAAAGATCAAGGCAAAACTTGCAAAGCTAACTATTTCCTAGGCACCCAAGCATTGCAGGGACATATTTCCTAGGCACCCAAGCATTGCAGGGACATGTTGTAGACACAGATTTCTAACATCATGAGCTCTCCTCAAATTTCTGAGCTCAAAAAATATTTTTGTATATGTTAATTTACATCTGAGCAAAGGGGATGTGAAACCTTCCAGGCTAATTTGTTTTTTCACTCATACAAGGTCTTTCACGAGGCACAGGTCAGCAGAGAATCCATCACAAAGGAAAGTTCTATGTAGTGTAATTACTGCTTTTACTGATTATCTGTGCAAAGGAGAGAAGGGGGAAAACTTCCCCATAATCAAAGGAACCAATGATCAAGAAAATTCTCATGATTTTTGATTTCCTTCTTCTAACTATGAGCCAGTGCTCTTTTCTATAGCTATGCCAGCTAGCTGCTCACTCACCTTTACTCTTTGGGGAAGAGGAAAGTGCAAAGACGTAGCTTCTGGATGGCCTTGTACACAAATAGACCAACTATGCTTTTGCCAGCACTATACATTTTCCCCACTTCCCAGAGGATTCTTACCTTGCCTGAAGATACTTTATTCTGGAAAGCATATCAAGATGCCCTGCTGAGTATTGCTCTATCACATCCTTTACATCATAAGGCCTCAATGTCTCCTTGAATTTTTTTTTATAAAGACGAAACTGTAGTATTCTGTTAAATAAACAGGAAAAAAGTAATACTAAGTTCTTATATAAATTCCATAATGACCATTTGCAGCTTTATCAAATAATTGGTGAATACTCTGGATGTCTGAAAAGTGAAGTTGCTCACTAGACAAATACTAGAAAATAAAACATAAGCAGAGAATCTCCAATATCATACTATGTTTTTAAACATATAATAGGTGGCTTTTCATAGGTAATAGGCTAGATTTTCCTAAAAATAATTATATACACATGATGTATCTTTTTCAGTACCATCTTCATAACTAGAAATTGTTCAAAGCAACCTATGATATGGAACTTGTTTTTGAACAGCATAGGTCACAGGAGATGTTGAAGCTGAAGGCACGGTTCAGCATATTATAAAGCTAATTTAGAGTGTATATATAGTGTTGAATCATTTTCAGCTTGTTTTTCATTTAGCACCTAGGAAAGTTTTTGATGGGAAATGTTAACTTGTTATAAACGTGGAAGTTAAGTAGTCAGCAGATCAAGTTGTGAAGAAAAAGAGAAAAATGTTAGAACTACCTGAAGTGCCCTTGAAAAAGTAGCAGTATAACACTATTGTAGTAGTGGTAGTAGTGGTGGTGGTAATAGTAGTAGTAGTAGTAACAATAATGATGATATAAATCATCATCATTACTGGTAAGTAATAACAAAATCATAGATATAGTAAGGAAGCATGACAGCAAGATTACTTGAAAACTGTTTTGCAATACTTTTGCAACCTTTTTTTTTTTTTTTTTTTTTTTTTTTACTTACTTTCTGTTTATACATTTGTTCATGTGTATCTTGGAAAATTAAACAAATAGAAAAAATACATATGTAAAGAAGGAAAGTATTTTTTTTTTAATATGTCTTTGACTTGGAATTCATGGATTTTCTTCCTCAGTGCAATCTTCATGTTCTTCTTGGTCTAAATTGTGGAATTGCTTTCATCAATTATGGTTCTGACCTGTCTTTTATTCAAGTTATATTATAAATATATATATATATGGACTTTCATTTAGCAAAGATAATTCTAGCATGACTTTTAAAAGCTTTTTGGACTACTTAACTTTGCTGCTAATAAGTCTTTCAATGTCCAAGATTTCAAAATTTTACCTATGCCTATTCCAGCCAAGATATATATGATTATATATTATATGATTATATATTATATGATCATATATATGACCAGAACTATACTTAAAATAGGAACCACACTGTTAGTGATTTAAATTTTAAATCTTCTTGATTATGGCACTGGAAACTCATTAAGAGGTTTTGTCTGAAATAATTACTTCCTATTAACATTCTGGGTCTGGGTAAACTGTACAGGGAAAAAGAAAATAAGAAATAAATAAATAAATACATAAAAAAGCTTGGCATCTTGAGTCATAAGTGAGTTTAAGAGGAAATTACATGAATCAATTAGGTTTACACAGGGTGTGAGAGAGGAAGTTTTGCAAAAGTAATGCAGAGTCTTATGGAGTCTTAGTCTTATGGAGGTGGGGACTGTAAATAAAAGGCAGTGGTGTATTCTTTGAAAACAAGGAGATATCAGGGAAGGAAAAAGGTGAAAATTGTGGAGGAATCAAGGATGAAGTAACTTTCAGCAGGAGGGAAGCAGTCATGGGTAACAAAAGCAAAGCCTGTGGGATATGGCTTTTGGCATGCTTGAGAAAATTTGAAATTTTAATATCTAGTTTTTCTGCACTCAGCTGGAAAGCAACAAGGAGAAAATACTGCTAATTTTACTTTTATTTGTTAATATAATATAATGCAGTCTTGGATTATTGGTAAAAATAAAATGAAAACAAACAGACACTATAGTTATACAGAATAAAATAAGTACTAGATTCAGACCAGTCATCAGTTATGGAAGCTCAGATGAGACCAAAATGGAGTTACAGATAATTATATGTTGTGAAAGAAATACCATGTATACAGTGTTTTTCTTTCTCAGCCATTGCCCAGTTATTACAGACGTCTACTGTCGAGGAGAAGAGGAAGAATCTGACATTGGTTTTCAGTTATAATCCAGTAACACAACCTGTTAGTATAATATAGCATCCATAAATGGGGAAAAAAAAAATAAAGCTCTTCAGAAGCTGTTAATTCAGCTCCTGCAAACATATATTCTCTGGTAATACATGACTTATTCTGTGTTACCATCAACTGAAAATGTGAAATAATACCTTTCATCACTTAGTAGTTGATTGGAAGTTATTATAGGCAGAAATAATCCACACTGAAATGGGGAGGAGGGCAGGTTGGCTAAGAGCCCTTGCATGGATTGGGAAAACATACAGTCATAACCAGTGACAATGGGACATTCATCTCATACACCTGCAGCTGATTTACAAACATTTCTAAATGTAGAATACACAATCATGTTCTCTGAACCTTTTTGAAGAAGATAGAGTTTGGGACACTCTAGACTTGAAATTCTTCTACTGGAAGGCGGTAACTCACTGAACTCACTGGTCTAAAACAACTGGTAGAATAAAAAAAAAGTGACTGCAATGAAAATAGAATATTTTTCCTCTGGGGGCTTTTTTTTTTTTCTTTTTTTTTTTTTTTTTCTTTTTGTGTGTAGAGTAGAAAATTCAGAGTGGAGAAGTAACAGAGCATAAGTGAACAAATTTCATGTTTTTGATGTTCTAAGCACATTACCAAGCCTTACCAGGAGTTTTTTAACCCCAGGGATAATATCTTGTGATGCAAAACTAGAGGTGACATATGTGACAGGCTGAAGACCGATGAAATGGAGACTTCAGCATCTATTAAAGCATGACAGACAAAAAATATATTGCAGACTCATACAATTGTAAATAAATAAGAATTGAGTCAGCTAAGGATTTGCTACTAAGCTAGAATTCCAGCTGTACATAAATGTTACACTCAGTAACTTGGGCAAGATACTATATTTACAGCATATTTTAAAGATAAGCTGTATACTACATTGTTTTATAACAAATATGTTTATAGTGTCTTGCAAAAAATGGCATGATCAGTGTTACTGAAAAACATTTTCCTTTCCGTATATTTTGAAAGAGGACTTGTATAGCTTTTATAGTTCAAGTATTAAACTATGAATAACAACAATGAATCAACATGCAGCAATACAGTGGTGTGTTTTCCTGAAGCACAAACATTCAAAATCAAAGCCAAGCACCAAGAAGAAGTCAAAGACATTTACCTGACAGCTCGGATGGCTGTCTTGAATGTGGGGATCATATCTTCCATGAGGAAGTCACTACTGTCGCCTCTCTCTTCTCCCATGGGTTCCCCTGTACCTGCATCTGCAAGGCAGGTCAAAAACAAACAAACAAAAATCTGACTGCACAATATACAAAGGGATAAAACAAGTGTAATTTAATAAGGAAACATTTCTTGTGGCTTCCTCTTTCTCTAGTCAACTTTTGAAATGATTTTCTTAATTCTGCTGGGATAGTAGTAAGACATCATTTGAGGCATCTCCTCTCAGATTTCAGCATTTTGAAAACATTGAGAACTTCTCTTCCTTTCAAATAAATTTAGAAGTTCCCACTTTTATGAACTTATATGGTGAAAAGTCTTTACCAATCTTATTTTACATAGGTCTAGAACAGCTGTAGAAGCTACAGGCCAAGTTCTCCTACTTGCACTACTCTGAGCTCATGTTACTTCATGGAGGAGGATACTCAAGTCCCCAGCATGGACACCCAAGCTACAGCCATGGTAGTATGGATAGATGCACAGAAGCCAGCTGGCACAATAAAGGAGAAACTGTTCTTTAGACACCATTTAGACACAATAGACAATAACAGAAAAATGTGTTGAGAGAGACTGAGAGGAAAAAATATCCTCTCTTGTGGTATGGACACCACTAAATATAAACCTGCCGAGGGGCAGCAGTCTTAGGGAAAGTGGAAAGGGAACAGCAGTTCACTCTATAAAATGTGGTTTTAAGGGATTTCAGTGAGGAGGTATTTGAGATGCCTAGACACAGGCTAATGCATGCCTGGATACAGTTTAGCAGGGAGCTGCCTTAGCATAGCATCCCTGATAATTAACAGACCCATGATGTCATGTGCTTTTGTGGGGACATCAGTTCACTGACTGGTGTGCCCTTTTGTTCAAGTTCAAATGGGTTGACTCCATTTATGGCCAAATCCAATATCAATTGCTCTGTTTTGGAGGGCCACTGCCTTATTTCATGTACTGTGTTGTCTGTACACCAGCATTCATTTCCTGGAGCTTCCCCAAATGTGCCACATGAAACCAGGAGGTGGCAATGCTTGGCCCAGAAAGTCACAAACCTTCAACAGAAGATGCAGAGAAAGAAAGTAAAATGAAGAGAAAAGGGGAGGGATAGAAAGAAATCAACACAGATGGGCTACCTTCTGAGCTTTGCCAAAAAGCGTATGCTTTCATTCGGAATGCAGTGCGAAAACGCTCCTTATTATTCAAGACAACATTCTTAGGCTCTTTTGAAGGACTTTCTTCAATGGCATCTACATTCAGAGGGGTAAATAGCTTTCCTTTAGTATTGGTACCACGAACCCGATCCAAGAGACCCAGCTTTTGGCTACAAAATAAGCAAAAGTAATCATTTTCCTCCTTTGTACACTTTTAACTTGTTTTCATGATGCTTTAAATATATAAGAGGCTAAATAAATGTTTTGTACACAAGGACACTGCTGGGGCTACCGTAATACATCAATGTCTTTGTAAGCAACAGCTAAGCTCCATATGTAATTAACTGCTTTTTATGAGCATTTTTTTGTATCAATGTTGAAAATGTTACCAGAGGGTTTTGCTATCCTCTCTACATAATGTATCACAGTGCTTCAGCTCCAGTACTATGTCTGAAGCATGAGATTTATTATTAAGAAGAGAAACACTACTACTTAGGCAGTTCTATTATCTAATGACAAGGATGCTTGGCCTTTCCTGTTCAGTGCTTCCTTTTTCTACTGGGTCCATGGCAGGCTATTAAATGTGACTACCAGGAGCAGAAGAAAAGTCAGATGTGCTGTGAACCAAATAAATTATCAGCAAAACACTGGAAAGGCATTGCCAAGCAATTACTAGGTACGTGGTAGGGCAAGCCACCTAGTTCTCTCCATTATTCAATTTCAGTCATCTCTCACTATTATAGGAATTGAGGTGTTGTAGACAAATAGTAGTAAAGTGGCATATTTTGTTCCTCTGATGATTCCTTGCACTGTCCTCTTATGGATTTATGGACCAAAGATCTTTGCCCTTCAGTGACAACTGCACTGAATTGAAATTGCATCTGCCTGTCATCTTACCAGCATCATTAACCCTTCTCACAGCCCAGTGACCATAACAGTCTTAAAGGCAATTACCAATGTCACTGGAAACAGCAGCACAAAAGAATTTCCTAGTTAGTGCATCAGCTTAAATACACTCTGAGAGATGATATAAATGTTTTATTTGCTTGTTCATTTTACTACTAAAAATATCTGTTTATTGACCATTTGTTAAAAAATATAAATGAGGGGCTAAGGTTTGGGAAGAAAGCCTACTTCTAAACCCAGTCTTGGGCACTTCAGTGTGGGACAGCTCTGGGAAGAGATGTCTTGTGCACACATAGTAGAGGCACTTCTCTGTGGGAGAGTGGGTCAGAAGGGTTGAGCAGGGGGAGAGAAGAAGCCACAGCACCTGGCAAATTTCTGAAAGTCACGGCTGGGAGCAGAGCTGAAGGAAGAGTTGCAATGGTGGCCAGAAGAAAGAGATTTCATAGGTATGCAGAGAGGTTTTTGTATGGTTTGTTCAGCTGAAGCCACTAAACTTGACTGGCATGAAAGAGCAAGGATGGGGAGGGTGCAACCTGCAAGGACATAGTGGTCGAAGACAGAGACCTGTGTGCAGACAATGCAAGTGAAGGGTCTCACAGAACGTTTTATTCTTTTTTAAGGGGTTACCTTGATCAGATGGGTTACTTTTGTGTTCTACTGATGTCTTTGTAAGCTAGGGGTCTCTGGTGCTACTGGTGCACCTCTTTGCCAGGAGTTTCTACCTCAGAGAGGCAGTATCCTGATGCAGTATCCTACCACAGTGGAAGTTCTTGGAATATTCCTCTTAAAATGGCAAAGGTGAGAGGCATTTAAAAACATATGATGTCTTTGCTGTTTTCATAACAGTACTGACTGTAGTAGGAATACTGCAATTTACAGCATACAAAGTTCCTCCTTCATTTGAGCATTGCAGATCACAATTATTGCAGGGTATTGTTGTTATTGTTGTTGCTGTTTTTGTTTGTTTTAATATGAATTAGTGGTACTGTCTTCTTTACTGTCAGATTCTTATTAATAAATCTTTGACCTAGGACATAAGAAAATATGGGTATTCCTGCTTTAGAAGTCTGAAGCACTAAAGATTACTGCAGAATGTTTTTTGGGGCTTTCCAAATCTTGTTGCTGACAACATCACAACAGTTGTGAATACAATTTCTGCAGCCTAGTAAATTCAGACACTTCCACTGTCATTGTCTGCATGAAGTGTGCAGGTGTGTGAAAGTATGGAAGTGGCAGTTAAGAAAGAATTGTGTAAGTATGGAGACACAGCTAGTCCTGATATATCAGCAGTGCCAGGACTGAAGTCAATGACGTGAGAAGAGAAAATAATGTATTTGAGTGAAGAAATAGAGCAGCCTAAGTGAATGGTATTAATGTTACCAAAAGTTTATTGTAGTGTAGTTTCCTGAGAAATTAATGGCTATGGGGAAGATGCACAAAGTGCAGACAAATGCACACAGCAGCAATTGCTTCCTTCTTTGGAGTAAAAAATTAAAGATGCTACTTCTTGATACCTGTGACAAATTAGTCACCACAGAATATGTAGGGTAGTTTAATGTTAAGCCCTAAGCACTTATTTAAAAAGTAGTTTCCATAGTGTTTCTTTTTGGCCTGGACTTTTGATCTGGCTGATCTGCTACAGTGTTCTAAAAGACTAAACTAATGATGAGTGCAAGATCCCAACAAGTGATTTGCTTTCCATTCAGACAGAGAATCCTGTGATGTCTTTTCTGCATTTGTCCTGGTTTCAGTTAGAACAGAATTAATTTTCTTCCTAGTAGCTGGTGGAATGCTGTGTTTTGGCTTAGGACGAGAAGAGTGCTGATAACACCCCAATGTTTTAATTGTTGCAGAGCAGTGCTTATACCAAGCCAAGGACATCTCAGCCTTTCGCTCTGCCCTGCCAACAGGCAGGCTGGGGGTGCAGTAAGAGCTGGGAGGGGACAGACCCAGGACAGGTGACCCAAACTAGCCAAAGGGGTATTCCATACCATCTGACGTCATGCTAAACAATATATAGGGGTGGCTAGCCAGGGGGAGGGGGCCGGACTGCTCGGTTAGGCTGGGCATCGGTCAGCGGGAGGTGAGCAATTGCATTGTGCATCACTTGTTTGTACATATTATTATTACTTTCCTATTATCACCATTGTATTATTGTTATTATTATTGTTATTATTATTTTTGTTATGATTATTTTCCTGTCTTATTAAACTGTCTTTATCTCAACTCACGGGCTTCACTTTCCATTTCTCTCCCCCACCCCAGAGAGGGAGGGGGGAAGGTGAGCGAACGGCTGCGTGGTGTTTAGCGTGGTGTTTAGCTGCTGGCCGGGTTAAACCACTGCCATTTATCTACTCTCTCAGAGGCAGTGTTTGAGAACAGCACTGCTTTGCAAGACAGATGTCTTAACTACAGGGCACTGCTGTGAAATTTGGATTCTTCAAGCACTCATGTATCATACTTAGGAAAAAATATTTACAGGAAAAGAATACAGCTAACTTGAGCAAGTTTTGAAAGGGCATGACAAATAAAGTTGGGGACAATAAAGGCCAACTGAATGACTTGAGTGGGTTTTGGAGGGCAAAGTAGAAAAAACGCTAAAACAGATTTTACTGCAAAGGAAGGCACAAAAAATCTAGTTGAGTGATAACAAAGAGTCAGATGGGAAATATAAACTGATGGGCATGAAAATTAGAAGGAGTGAGCTTGTGAGGTCACCAATGTGAAGAAAGATAGAGCTGTTAAGCATGCTTGGCAAGGCAGTGATCTTTGTAGGCTGAAAGAGACTGTAATGTACACTACAAAGAGGAAGAAACTCAAGAATTTTTAGGATGAGAACATCTAGAATGAAGAATTTTCCTCTAGGTAGGAAACAATTATATTTACAGTAGGGTTGTTGTGAATATCAGCTTTTTCTTTTGTGAAGATTAACAGATTACCAATGAATGACACATGAACCTCAAATGAAGGTGGGGACTATATTACACTTATACTTAGGATTTCAAAGTTGAGCGTATTAGTTCAAGGGCTTCTGCAAAGACATTCAACGATGTGAAAGAAACTCCTAGGAGGATGAAAGATAAAAGTGAAACTCAGATGATTTCAGGTGATGAGATAATTTTGTCAAAATTGGCCACACACAACACATTGCCTTGGAGCAACCTACCAAACTTCACAAGATTTGATTTGGTAACACTACATAAAAGTTCTAAATGGAAAAATATATTTACAGCAGAGAACTTCAAAGCCAAAGAAGCAGAAAGATAGGTGAGACGGAGGGTTTCTATTGTTTATAAAAAGCTGTTAAATGTTGTATGAAAAGATAATTTTCATTACATATGGTCTTTGAGTCTCAGAAATTTGCTCAGTCCTTCAAAATACATGTCCAGGTCTCTCAAAGTTTGTCACTTAAAATTCCTTTATCAACTGTCTTCTTTACCAAAAGACAAGGAGGCACATAATGTGTTACAAGGTTTCACACAGATCAGATCAGCAGGAAAAGGGTCAGTGGACAATGCAAAGAATCCAACAGATTCATATTGAATTTTTATTTATTTATTTATTTATTTTTTTCCCAATGTAGGGCTCAAAATATCTGCCATGAACTGACCTCAGAATAGGAATGATTAAGATTTAATATCTTCCTCACAGATCAAAACAGATCAAAATATTCCATTGCATTCAGCACAAAAGACTACTTTTTTGTCTTGGTGTTCTCTATTGCATATCTACTAATCTAGTAACAATTTATTTATTTATTTATTTATTCATGGAGGTAGATAATTTGAACAGAAAGCATTCCTAAATTCTCTTTCTAAGGTAACTTTCTCCATTAATAAGTGTCATTTCAAGAAGAAACCATTGTCTCAAGACTGTTGCTCAGGCATCTTAGGTTTAGGAGCTAGAACTCCTAAAGTTTAAAAAGTTGAATTTTTTGTCTAAGATTGACCTTTAGACACCTTTTTATGCTCTGTGGGAATTTATTAACCTACTGAGATCTGTTTCATTTTGGGGTTACTTTTTAACTGGGGGAACTTGTCTGTTAATACTGATTACAGCTAGATCTAGAAGAGAATTCATTTTAAAAGCAGATTTCTAGTCTCAGCTAAAGTTACATAAGCTGAAGCCTTTATCAATAATTTAATGCTGATAATTAACCCTTAAAGTAACATTCAGACAGTATGTTTACACAATAATATAGACAATTGTGTTCATATCCAGGCAGCCAGAGCAGTAGAATACTCAGAAAATCATTAATCAGCTTCACATGAAAAAAATACAACAATATGTTGTATACAAAACAAAACCCAAGCTTCTTTCCAGATAAATGGATAGCTGTCATCAGGGAAACAATGGACTTTATTCTCATTTCCAGGGGATGAAATCTGGGTCTGCTGGGGTTTTTGTTTACATTGTGCTTTTTAAAAACACTTAAGAAACATTTGTTTTCATGACACAATCTCCTTCAATAAATCAGCATGCGCATGGCTCGGTCTCAGAGTATGAAGCATGCGCAGATCACATCGTCCTTCAATGAGAGTGGCTAGGACAGTGGTTCCCACCTACAGGTTTACATACTGCTGCTTATCTTTCAGACTCCTCTTACTGATATGAGCTGCTCTTCCTCTCCTTGGGACAGTGGTCTCACTTCATTTGGCTTCCTCACATTCAGGAAAATATGATTGTGACTTCCAGTGTAATTCCAGAAGTTGTGGGGAATAACACATCTCAAAATATTCTGATATAAATGCAGAGTATTTTTTCTATCTTGTGATTGCTTGCCTTGCATGTTATTGCATCTGCTCCCTTGTGTTGGAATAAAAGTTTTCCCCAAAACTTCGCCTTTAAGGTAGAGTTCAAGGATGAGAACTTCATAACTATGGAAGATACAAACCACCACAAAGGGGGAAAGACAGATGCATTGCAAACAGTTTGGCTTGAAATCTTCACAGCTAAAGAACAATTCAGCTCTCAGATTCTTGCTCTTCAAGAGCAGTGGGAATTATTTTGGAACATCTGAGAGAAGAATTTGGTTGCTGATATACAAGAGATGGATGGCTTCTGCAGAAGATGTTTTACCCCTGCTCAGAATAAAGAGTGGGAACCACTGAACTAGAAATACTGTTTCAGAAACAGTCATGCAAGGAAATAATGCAGTTACATCCCATCATGCAAGCCAGATACTCTCCTCTCTGTTCTTTGCCTAGTATTGGAGTTTCATAAGCAAATGGTACATGTATGAGAAGAAAAATAATGAATTAATAATAAAAATGAATCAAACACAGCCCTCTTCCATGTATTAAACACTTTCACCTCACATGGAGTAATAATATTCAGAAAATCTTTCCATATTTTTGCAGTTTAGCTAATCTGTAGGTTTATTTATTCCTGGTCTCAAGCAACTGGAAGCAAAAACAAGTCATGTTTACTTCAATATTTTTCTACATTATCCGCTGTCCTTATTTGGGTGAACATAGCTTTGGGAAATCAAACATTCTAAATGAAGTTTTCAGAAATATTCTCCTTTGAACTTCTCCCAGTGGAAATTAGCATGAAACTAATATTATGAGGACAGCAATGAGTCCTGCTGAAAATCTAACCCTCAGTAAATACATTCAACTGATCTCTAAGAGTCTATGTCTTTTCCCAACAAAGAACATTTTGCATTTCCAAAGTTCTTGAGAACTTTAGCCAATCAGTTTTTCCTTTTAAGGAAATCAAATAACATTAATTTCTATAGAGAAGAACTCACAAAAATGTTTGACATTAAAATAGTTGACTCTAACTTCCTGAAAACTAATGCCTTCTTTAAAAGCCACTTTACACCATGAATCCCAAGGTCTAAATTTACAAGTGTCTGATTTATAATAGGAAAACACCCCATTTTAGGTAACTTTTCCTCACCCTCTTGTGTTTTATGTTCTTATTGGTATTTATGTGTAGGCATAACTCTAAATCCAAACTCACCTACCATTCAAATTATTTGGTCAGAAACATGAGCACAAGTCCTTACTTAGGCTCATCTTTGATGCCCCTCAGGAAGAGAAAGAGCTGTTGTCCACACTAGAGGCTTTTGCTGAGTCCTTTTTCTCATATGCATTCACTAAAGTGAATGGAAATGGGCAAAAATAAGCAGTATCATGGCAATCCATGGAGAAAATAATCCAAATTCAATTCTTTGTGAAAACAGGATGGATATTTTTCACCAAAGGCTGCATCCAGAAATGTAAATAGAAACCATGTGGATGTTGACTCACTCTTTACTTTGCAGTGAACATTTCTTCATGTATCAACCACTAGAAGCAAACCAAACTGAAAAAATCAATGTCTCTCAAATGTTTTGCATGGGCCAATCATTCAATGAAAAATAGAGTGCTTCACTAGCAGCTCTCCAAAAGCTGAAGGGCTTAGGCTAGGAAAGCTGTGTTGTGTGCTGATGATTTCATGTTTGTGGAATGAAGCAGAAATGAGAAGAACAAGCTAAAGTTGAATGGTAGGAAGATGTTTGTGCAGGATAAAATAGAATGTTTGACAATTTAGTCGAAATCTTAGTATTTCCAATGGTGCGTCCTTCAGATTTCTGAATTGCTACTAATTACTTCTATGTCCCATTGCAGGAAGATAAAGTTCTTGCCCCACATTTCAGGTCACAGTTCAGCAAGATGTTTAAGCATGTCATTAACATTACTGAGATGATAAAAATCCTCCACTTGTTTTCCATTTGCTGAACCAGTACCTGTAAATAAACATGCAGGGATGTTGATCCATTAAAATCAAATACTATGTTACTTCTATGTATTTGTATTGACAGGGTTGGGACTGCAAAATAAACAGTTTTCATCTATTACAGAATGTTTTTCACCCATAGATTTCTGAATGCTTAGCAGAGTAGGTTAGTATCATTTCCATTCTATGAAAACAGTGAAAAGCAGTTGTTTCTAAGCAGATCATTGGCAGAGCCAGAACTAGACCCAATGTTTTCTGAACAGCAGAACAATGAACTACCTGCAAAGTCATGCAAGTTTCTTTTTATGTTTAAATAATGTTTCAGTCTTATCTCTCATTACTTTTCATGGTAGTTAGATGAACTACTGTAGTCAAAACAGAAAGTGCAGGCAGAGAATGGCATGCAAAAAATATGAAGAGTGAGGCTTGATTGTTACTTGAATGTATATACCTAAGTTTTCTTGTGAGGCTTGATCCAAAGAATGACTCCCTACTAAACATGACATTACTGTAAAGTGAAGAAAAGTTATTAAGATGAGACGTTAATGATTACCCATGAAAAGCTCTATGAAAAAGAATGGGAACATCCTTTTGTTTGTAGTTAGTGTAGTGTACAGATCAGATTGGCTTTTTTCCTCTTTCTGTTTCAGGAAGTTGCATTAAAAGGAAATGCTGACAGTGACAGTTTCCAGCCTTGAAAAGAATGATTTTATCTGCATTATATTGTTACTTCTGGCAATATAAAAATGCACCACATTATATGCATTCTTTTATACTCATAGAATAGGTAGGACTAGTACAGGTTCTGCCACTTAAGGATCTCAAAACATCTTTCCAAAGACAGAGATGTTATTTATCTTGTAGACATAAGGAAACAGGGATCAATGACTTTTCTGCAACCACGTAATAATGCATCTAGGAATAAACATGTTCTCCTGATGTCTAGTTCTATGTATGGGAAATGCTCTGTGCAGAAATTAAATACCTGATTAGGAACAAGGCCCTAGGAGAAAGTTTAAAATCCTTCACTAAAGTGCCTGTATATACAAATGATTCAAAATTCATACATTAGTCCAAATCATTGCTAATAGCTGGTAACTGTGCTGAAAAATCAAGGCCACAATTCCAAACGCAGATGTAAAAACTTGGTTCAATGTAAACAACATGTCCATCCTGTAAAGGCCTACCCTAAATGTTGGGAAACATAGGTCAGGCACCCAAATATTTGCTGAATGAGAGCACTCTAGCAGATATGAACATTCATGTATTTTTTTCATAAATCTTCCTTCTTGGGAAGTAAACGAATACATACAGAAGTGCAACAGCACAGGAGTTTTCAGACCAAGTGGGAACAGGAGGTCCTCCTTTCTCTCCAGGTACAATTACTACCTGTAGTAATTCCATGTGCTCATAGTTTAAGGCATTGATCAAGGATTTAAAAAAACTGTGGCAACTGTAGCACAAAGTCAGCAGACTCCCCACCAGTAAGCAGTGAAAAGCACAGCCCCAGTTCCTCCTGGTTTGGGAGCCTGTATAAGGACACCTAGTGAAAGCGCTGTTCTTAACAGAGCAGCATGATATATACCACGTCCCTTCACTGCTTACATGATCCACCCTACTGTCTGAGTCAACGTGCTCTTCATCAAGTCTCACTTCTTCACAGTTTTAGTTTCAAGTAAGCTTCAGTAAAGCTATGGGCTGTTGCCAAACTTTCATTGGCTTTCTGCTACCACAAGTCCTTTCTCAAGGCCTTGCTTTGGGTTGCAACTTTTGAAATGGATTCTTCCGCACTGTTGTCTTCCCTGTGTTTCTTCCAAATGGTCTAAGAACATGGAGTTGCACCTCCCTGACAGTTTGTCATCCTGCTTAGAGGAGAGGTCCTCAAAGGATATGTCATAGAGCTGGCTATGTGGGGTTCCTAAAGAGCTACAGAATAGAAAACGATGCTCAGAGCACTATCCATCCTCAAAGTTTCACACAGCCTCATTTTTATTAACTAGCTATGTTTTAACTCTTCTGGGAAAGATTTGGACCAATTCTTCTTTCTCTGTTATCAAACACTGTTCAGAAAATGAACTTTATTACCACAACTTGTCCATTAAGTACTCCACTGATGCAAGATCTTGGAGACAGAGTGCACTGATGGGCTGCTCTCTCCACTAGGACCACATTTCCTTATTGACCTTTTATTCCAGTCCAGCCTCCAATACAAACTTCAGTGGAATACAAGTAATACTTTCCACACTAAATCACTGTAGGAAGAAGACTTTATTTATTTATTTATTTAATTACATGGTCTGTAAATAAGAGCTTTATGAGAGATGGGAGGTGGGACTGTCAAAATAACCAGATTTTAGGGCTCAGTCCTATGTCTACTCAAGTCCATGGATGCTCCCACAAGTACCACCATTTGCTAGTTTACCTGGAGAGCTTTCAATCCCTTTTAGTGAATGATTATTTCCATTAAAAAAGTCTTGCTAAAGCTCCAGTGCAGGATTAATGATGGTTTTGCTGAAGGTCATTACTTATATAACAACATAAAAGCAATGCATAAAGTGATAGAATGAGGGGCCCTGGGATTACAGTTTTAAAGATTCTGTGCTGAGAGTCATAATTTTCATGTTTTAATCCACTGCATTGGTGTTAAATGTCTTCCACTAACATGAAAGTTAGAGCAACTCAGAAGCTACTTCATGAACTGTTCTGTCACTGCAGGTGCAGGAACTTTTCTAGAAGGGCTGTGATTGACAGCAAACTTCAGTAATCATTCAGTTACACCATTTTAATCTGCTCTTGCATCTGAGTCAGAGCATGGGTTGGCTCAAAGTATAAAGTTACATACTTAAAAGGATTTCACGTCCTAAAACCTCTCCTAGATATTAAAGGCCAACACTGGAAATGCCTAAAATCTCCAGACTTCTGCATGCTTAATGAAGCTGCGTTTTCTCAAGTCTGCCTAGCCTGGGCAGTGTCATGAGTATGTAATACTTAAGATTCAAAAGGATCCAGAAACTAAGAAGCTCCATCCAGGTAGTTTTTGAAGAGGAAAAGGTTAGCCTATGATGATGGTGACAGGATTATTGGGAAGCCATCCCTTTCCCAATAATTAATGACTACAGCACTTGTTGAATTGTAAGGAAAACTGGGTTTCTCTGCTCTGTTAAAGGAGATTTGTACCCTCATCATTCATAGGAGAACACCAAATATGAACCTGTTTTTTTTCAGCTTCCTTTGTTGAAGCTATGCTTTGTTATATAAAAAGATTAAATACATTCTTAAAAATATATTAAAAAAATATAATAACTTTTCATCAGGTCTGGGACTGAAACCCAAGCCTCTTCTCTGGCAGTTTACAAAGTCTACTACAATTCTTGTTTTTCTTCTCTGTGTTTTAAATGGGGATGGAAATGGAAATAGTGTCATCATGACTCTTTGTGGAACTATATATCCTTTAATATCTATTGACTTTCATTGTGGGTGATCCATTGCTAGTAGTTTAGCATTTAAGTCCTTCAGGATCTTGACCTAAAAAAGTTGAAATATTTGATGTGCATTTGAATCTGTAACTTAGCTGGAGGGTTATGAAAACTTCATTTCCAAATATATTTGAGACCTTGCAGGTTCTTTCACGGTGACTGCCCTGTTGTAGTGTTCAGTGACTGATCAGTATTAGGACTGGTGATTCTTTCATTCTCTTTGCTCATAAATTCCCCAAAGTTACTGGGAACTTCCCCATCTATTTAAGCGGAGGTGGGAACAAGCCGTCAGTCTCAATGTAGCCTTTTTAGTACTGCCAGAGAGCTTGACTATCCTGCTGATCCATCTTAGCCTTCTATCTTACCATTTATCATCAAGAAATATGTGAATGTGGTGAAATAACACAGAGCTGATCCCTTACACCACAACATTGCTCTGCACAGAAGCACACATGAAGCAGAACTTTAAATTCACACCAGAACAACCTGGATGCTAATCCCTAGCTCTATAGCATGGACCAGGAGAAATCTATATAGACCATGATTAATCATAATGAACAATAAAGCTGTTTACAGACAATCAGCAAGCAACACTTTGCATTTGTACAATTAGCATTTTAGCTGTGCTGTTAAATTGGAAAAAAAGCAAGCAATTAGAAAATGGATTGGTTAATCATTTTTAATGACTATCTGTGGTGTTAGTAGCATGTTTTGGTTAACAGCTCATAAATCCACAAAGAACCATTTAACATTCCCCAATAACTGTATTAAAACAAGGCTATAATAATGACAGCTACATACCTGGCAGTACCATCCAATTGCTCTTTCCTTTTATACAAGAGCAGAAGCATGACAAGAAAGCAAGGGGAAAAGAATTACATAATAAATTCAGCAGATTCTTTTTATAGAAATTGTTAATCTATTGCTAATCACTTATACTTTTTCTGTTCTGTGACCATTACTGACAGCAAAAATAAAAGTCCTGACACTTCATTGTAAAGTACCCATAAAGCAAAGAAAGTGAAATAGCTTCTTGAAACTAATCTGTGCTTCATTAGAATGGCAATCCAGTCTTTCATGAGAACTCAGCTCCCTTGCCCTCTCTCCCAGGACCTTATTTGCAAAACACCTATTAAATTTCAGGTTGCATTTGAATCACAGAAGAACCTACATACAATGAACAAGCTTGAAATCACAGTAATGAGTCTAGATGCCAGGTGAACCTGAAAATTACTCTCTGAGCAAAACCTGAGGTCAAGAAACCCTCTAGAAATCAGTCTATAGTAGATAATGTGGGAATAGATACAGAGTGAGGAGGGATAACAAAAAGAAATGTACTGAGCCTTAATTAAACACTTGTTTTTTCTTAGAGATTTCCTTTGTGACCAATGTGAGATTAGTCCTAAAGAAACATTTAGATAAAACAAAGAAAGGGATAATATTTGTGATTTTCCCTTTGTGAAGGCAGAAGCCTGAAAAGTTTCTTCAAGTCAGTTTTGAGCAACAGCTGATGCTGCAGTATTAGCTCAGTGAATACAGCTTACCTGTGCTCAGATCTCTCACCTGAGCAGTGGTTTAAGAGCACCTTTTTTTAAGAATGAGAGATATAACAGCAAGCCCAGAGGGAAAGTCTAAAACATATATTTAGTTTGTTAATGCCCATCATTAGCAGCTGACAGTCTATAGCTAAAAGTTTTGGCTTTCATAGGGCCAGTTTTAACTCTTAATACCTCAAAGTGAGGAAGGTGCCTGTTTGACAGGCCAGAAAAGTGAGGATCAGACAGATCCATCCATTAGTATGTGAACATAGATTAAGTATGCATGTTTGATGCATGCAATGCTTTCACTGAACTCTGGAGTGGTGATTAAAATTAGGATTAAAAAAAAAAATAGGATTCTTGACTATCCAGAAAAGTTTTATTGTTTACTGTCAATGAATGGCTTCAGTGGGAGACAGCTTTAGACATTCTCTGGCTGTCCTCCATTGAATTATACCTGTAAGTAATTGGTATCGTCAAAAGGCAAGGATTTAATAAGCACTGATTTTTTTCTTGTGGCATGGCCACCTCCATGGCAACATAATTCTCAGTCTGGTTGAATTGGAGGGGAAATAATTTTCACTATAGCCCATATCTTAAAATACAGAACTGCATCCTAGAGGGTGTGAGTACAGGTGCCTGTGAAACCCAGGACTTAACCTTTCTTGGGATCAAAATTATGGAGGAAGAAATTGAGATATCCAGGTCAATAAACTCCAAAGTCTTACAAAATAAAGCTGACTGTGAGGCAACCATGTCCTTTGTTTAGCCTCATGAGAGGCTAAACACCAAGGGAGATATCCATGTGCTCCCACTACATCCCACTAAGGGAATGGAGAAGAAATAGATCCAGAAACCAAAAGTGTGTTTTTCGCTCTCAAACAGGAATACATTAACTGGCAACTCTCTGATACGTACAAAAGCCTCATTATATACAAAAATTCCATGTTTCCTCTCATGACTAATACTTCACAGAAAATGGTGATGGAGAGGTGGACAGTGCACTTACCTAAAAAATGGAAATGATACAATTGATTCATAAAACCTCCAGGTAGCAACTAGATCAATCCTGTTGGGGTTAGTAGCATAGTATCTCCAGGCAGCCTGGAGACAGCAAGGGAGAGACAATAATTAGTATTAGGTAAAAAAATTCCTCAGACTGAAAACAGCCATATTGTTTCAAAGAATGTAATGATTCACCCGAGTTACTATCTGGAAATTAATTACTAATCAGCCATACCAAATGAGTGTCACTTTATGGCAAAATTATTAACACGAGTTTATTATCTGGGAAGCCTCCTAAAGGAAACAGGACATGAGGGAGAATCACCAAGACAAACAACAGAGCATACCTGACTAAACTGACTTCTTCTCTTGTAACCCTAAACACTGCTATATGTGTCCAGTGTTTCCAGAAGTGCTTAAGCTAATTTACTATCTAATGTAACATTAAAGGAAATTTTGTTGAGCAACTTACTACTTCGGCACTTAGCTTCATCCAAAATTCTCTAAGCACAAAACTACAAATATTGTGGCTAAATTAACTAGCTGCTAAGTGGATATACTTTAATTTAGAAGGTGGATTCCATTCACTACTCATTCTTATAGTCTCTTCTGTTTTCTAAGCAGCGTTTTTAATGAAAACTGTGTAATATGCCATTTGACCTTTTTCTCCTGAGTACTGGTTTGATCCTAAGCAGTCCTGAGCGTCATCACTTCACTCTGATATTACAAGAAGTTTCTCTCTCCTTCTATGAAAATGCTACCATTTGCTTCACTGCCCTCAGAGTGTGCTCCACACCTACACTGAGCAACTTCTGTCAAATTCATCAGCCCCCAGATGAATCATTTTATGCTTGAATTTTTGAACTCATAGCAAAGGCCAGAACAAAAGTCCAAGTGAGCTAAGAAGGCTCTTTCCATTGATTCATTTGTTCTTCCAATAATGTAATGGAAGATCCAACAGAATGTTTCAGCTTTTACAAACCACGCATGCTATTTATGTAATTTGCCTTGATTGAACCAGTCACTGTCTATTGTGTTACTTCCATTGATGTTTTCACATCAATAACAGCATAACTTTGTTTGCACATAAAACACTCTCTCAAAGGAACTGGCAAAACCTGGATTTTGCAAATAATTTTTTTTTTAACAGCTTGTTTTCTGTGATTTTGTGGCATTGACAGAGAAGATGGTTGTTTTCCAGAAACTAGCAGATGAGTGCCTTTCTTCTAAAGACACCTTTCTTCTAAAAGATATTCTGGCAGTTGAAAGATTCCTCAAAAACTGCAAGGACCACTGGATTGTCTAACTCAATGCAAAAAAAAAAAAAAAACAAAAACAACTGACTCCTTTACAGATACTTGTCGACTCCAGCTATGTGAAATGAGAATTTGGGTGGGGGAAAGGGATAGTCCTGGTTACATGACGCAACAGTCTTCATAACCAACATCTTTTCAATGAGAGAAGTGGCTGCAAACCTGAATGAGCTCAGCTGCTGGCTTTCTTCTTTTCTCAAAATGTTTTTGACGATGTTGTTCCTGGACCTTCAGTGCCAGCCCTGATCCCAGAATGCCCTGAAAGCATAGAGTGATGCAAGATTTTAGGCATTTCTTACTCAGGAAAAGTGTAGGGAGGAAGGAGGGGGAATATATGAGATTAATTGTTCTGCAGAGATGCATGGGTTAAAGAACGATCACTGCTCATCTACTCAGATGTAGATCTCTAGCTTGTAAATATTTAGAGCTAGGTAATATGGTCCCAACACTAATTATGAAATCAGTGGGCCTCAAATCCTTTAAAAAATTGTCTTGTGTGGCTATGTCAATACCAGTAAACTAACCTGGGCCAGGATACAGGCTTGTGAACTATCCTGTAATCACCCAGACTGTTCACTTGCTGGATTGATTTTGTCCTTTGCCAGCTAGCACTGTCTCAGAGAAAGCCCACACATTCAAGGAGTATCAGGGTGACATGTTATTCCCAATAGTCTGTATGCGAAGTTGGGAAGAAGGTTGTTTGATAGCAGTGTGCTACTTGCCACCAGAAAGCAGAGCATGAATCAGTTATTTACTAACATAGACCAGCTCAAGTGTCTGAGTCCTCCTTTAAAAGGAATTTTATTTTAACTAGCAGTTTTGATCACTTCACCTTCTTTTTGCAAGCACACAGCTCTGGGCTGTGGCTAAGAGGGTAGGAGGAAGGTACTTACTGCAGGAAGAGCAAAGAAAGACACTCCAATGAGAGAGAACGTAGCTGCAATCAGCCGGCCCTCCCATGTCTTGGGGGTCTTGTCACCATACCCAATCGTAGCAAGGGTGATCTGTGGGCAAAATGACCAGGCCTTCCCATAAGTAAAACAAAGCCAACAAATTGTCTTTAAACATCACCATCAAACCTGTGTAACTCACTTAGCTCTACGGGTGTTCACACACAACTTCTTAAAACGGGATCTTTATGATGGACCAGCCAATTTTTTTCATGGTATCCTAGTCCAGAGGCACTGCACCTGGGAGAATGGATTTAGTTTTAAATCAGCTGCCTCTCTAGGATACATTTGCTGAAAGGGAACTGATGTGGCACAAACAGTGAGCCCACTGTCAATGCACAGTTAGGAATAGGACTTTTCTATTAACATTTTGCAGAGCTTTAACAACCAGTCAGAGCTACCTCTTTTGAAGCCCCAGTCCCTACAAAGCAAATATGATTTTCTGAGAACTTATTCCTTTCTTGTACATGTGCTAATCCTTGTTTTTCAGCCACGTACATTTTCTTACCACTAACACTTTACCTGAAATTCCTACTAGACAAGGATATGAAAATATCCAACTGTTCTGTGCATCACCTTTTTGGTTAATGATGGAAAGGGGGGAAAAACAAAACAAACCCACAACTTGCCACTTATAAGTGAAGTGCATTAAATAATAACAATAAAAAAATGTTGAATCTTAGTCACAAAATGATACAGACAACTTCCATAACTATTGGTAGAAAAGAAATATAAATTCTATACACCAGGTGGCAGGAATCTTATGTGATCACATAAGCAGAGGCGCAAACCAATACTCCACTCTTCATGAGAAGCAACAAGAACAGATGTATTAAGGGTCCCTCTTGCTCAGTATCCTACCCCCCATGGAAATCCCTCACATATTCTTGAGAAATGCATATAATACATAAACAAAGTGTTGATTATCCTTCACAGAGACATCTTTCTACCTTTCCATGCTTGAATCCAGAGAATCCCTCTGTGGAAGGGTCTTGTTGTCTCTTTATAGACTTAACTTCCATGAATATCTACCTACAGTGGCCAAACCTATGCTGTGGTTTGCTAGACCTACAAAACAATCCTTTGGCCAGATCTGATTTAGCCGTTTGCTGAAGGATGTAGCTCTCACAAGCAGGATACTGCTGTTTTGAAAACCAGGTCTCCCATAGGGATAAGCTCTGCCAGTGCAGTTATACTTATAGAGACCCTCCTCCTGTGAGAAGCCAGGAACACAGACTGATTTCTGAAGAGGCTTTAAGCACTTAAGAGCCTTTGTCTGACTGAATATCAACAGGGATATCAATTCTAACAATTGGCTTTAGGGGTATCCTTACTATTGGTAATGTTATACCAAAAACACTCACCCAAATTCAGCAGCACTTACACTGTGGCCCCTAACATCATCTCTGATTATATACAAAGTTTTTAAGATCATAAAGTATTTTTGGAGTCACTTACCAGTCCCCACCACAATGCATCTGCATAGGTTTCAAACTCTTCCTTCATCTCCACACCATTAGCGTCTTTTTCAGGCACATCTTTTTCAACCAGATAAACAAGAAACGAGGATAAGATGAGCGTCAGGAACCCGATGTACCAAGCGGTGATGAGTTCCTGCAAATGAAACAGATGGACAATGGAGGGGCTGAAAACAGACTCAGTACCCCTAACTGGCAGAGTAAACGTCAGAAGAGGAAAGAAGCACTGGAGATAGCAGCAGAGCTGTCACTGCTGGCTTGGTCACAGTCCATGATCAGCTTGGCTCAGCACTTACTGGCAAAGTTGCAGTTCTGCGTAAAGCTGGGTTAAAAGTTTAGCTGCACTATGACACAGACCTCTGTCCCTGACCTTAAATCTTCTTTGCTTTTAACAGTCATGCCCATTCCTACTGCCCCCAGGCTGGATTTGTCTTGTCTGGCAAATCAACAGTTCTGCCCAAGTTCCACCTTCAGAGTGCCAAGGCTGTAGAATGCAGTTCCTTCTCTTTAGGCATATTAAAGCAGATTTCAAGGTATGTTTTCAGCCTGGAATGATGCAATAAAAACACACCTTTAAAAATGTTGGTGTTAAAACAAAACCTGACCTTGTTTTGGAGGGACTGACTACAGTGGAGTGTGTGGCTAATCTCATTAAGGTGGGAGACTCAGTGAAGCAAATTACAATCCCAGAAATGTCTGAAACAGAGCAGAAAGTGTTCACAAGCAGCTAAAAATCAATATTCCACTTTCTTTCACCTTCTGAGAATGGCTCTTACCAAAGAAAGTGTTGTAGCTGCGAATTTCATAATTGAGTCTTGAGATAAGTCAACTTCTTTTCTGATTTCTGCTGTGCTACCACAAAATGTAATTTGTTGTCTATCCTTGTTATCAAAATTGTTTCTTTACTGTCTTCCAGTGAAGCAAATTTCTCTCAACCTTTTCTTATCTCTCTCATTCAGCTGAGACCCAAAGGGTAGTGATGGGGAATAAACGAGGAACAATTGAAAAAAATCTCACACTGTGAAGCCTTAAACATTTCTAGACAATGTCTTTGGCATGTATATTTCTTCTATGATCTCAGTTTCCTGAGAAACATTTTTGACATAAGTGTTTATGTGCCACCTGCCTTGTAGCAAGTTTGTACAGGGAAGAAACAGAAGTTGGTTTGAAATGAAGCAGGGTATCCCTATCAGCCACTACAAAGACGCAAAGCCTAATTATGCTGTGCCAGCTGGCATTTTAATTTAAACAAAACAAGCCAAAAAAAAAAAAGAAAAAAACAAAACAAAACAAAAAAGAAACCTAAAATGTCAGGAATGTCATTCATGGATACAAAAAAAAATAAAATAAAATAAAAAGAAATGTAAGTAGCACAGATTATATGCAGTTTTTCTACACCCAGTGCAGATGAGAAATCTCATCTACAGGATTTTTATGCAGATAGTTTTTAACTTGTAATAGTGTTTGGTGAAAATGCAAGATCACAATGTATCTGTCGGGTGTGAGACAGAATGTCTGACTATAGCATCAAGTTAGACTGAGGAAAGATGATTTTAGAAATCCTGTCTGTCTGGATTCACACTGTGTGCATCTTTGTATTGTCTGACCCATGTTTCCAGAGAAATTATACCAGTAGCTCCTTCTGAAACCACATTTCTACTAGCCAGCCTCTTTCCAACCTTCTGGAGTCCTGCTCCATCTGTTGATCAGGCAAGCCTGTGAAGCCACTAAAAATACGTTGCAACTACAGAGGCGTTTCTGCCAAAGATTTCAATATACTTTACCATTAAAAGGATGTCCTTCCTCTTATTCTGTGTCATGACAAAATTCCTGTTGTAATGAGCATGGGAGTGAACACTCAGTTTTGTCACTTCCCAACACCACTATTGAGTAGAGGAAGATAGAAATGGTTCATAGAACAGAAGAGGGAATAAAGCTGAAAAGGTGAAACAAAAGCTTGTGCTAGAAATAATCCTAAGGAATTGCTGCACCTGTGCTTCCCCTCTCTTCCACTTTAAAATCTCTCCCCCAAGACACAGGTAAGTCCTTCAAGCTCCTCACTTACTTTGCTATGTGCACAAATGGCCGATCCCAAAAGTTTCCATGTGCCACCCCGCCTGTCCATTCGGAGCATCCTTAAGATCTGAAGGAAGCGAAGGCTTCTGAGAGATGTGGCCAGAACATTGCCCTGGTTCCCAACAGCAACCACTGGCACTGAAGCAATCAGCACAAAGATATCTGCAAGGTGAAAAGAACAACAAAGCCTGCCAATAAAAGTGGCCCCATCACCCACTTCTTAATCCCATCTGGTTGTGCTGTAAATTTCCCTAGGTGAATCTTAAAGCTGCCTCAAAATGCCTCCTCATGCCAATTAAACAGATATCTGCACCTGCAGCAGTCAGAGTCATGCACAAAACCCACCAGAGAGCCTTGTAATCAATTTACAGATCAATGAACTGGACTTGAGACACTGGCTGAGCTAGCTTAGGGATGCACGGAAACAGTGTTGTAATGCTGACAGGAAAAAAAAGTAATCTTATGTCCCTCTGGAAGGCCATAGTGAACACAGATTTATAGGTCAGCAGACAAGAAATTCAGTTTTTGATGGTGCATCTAGTATTCTCTTGGCTGAGTTTTCCTATTAAAATCTTTGTAAGCACTCACAATGCCGATTCACTGATCAAATGAAAAGGTCTGAAATGCAAATCACATTGATTCTTGTTGGTGGTTGTTGTTGCTGTTGTTTTTTTTTTTTTTTCCCTTTCCTTTTTTCCCCTTGTTTCCTCCCAATTTTTGATCTTACACATGTACAAGTAAAAAGTGGTATCAAAAGACTTCAAACGTTCTCTAGGCACTCATTCTTTAAATTGTCTTCATATTTTATTTCCAGCCAAAAAAGTGGCACCAGATGGATTTCAGATTTATTCACTTTCAATTACTCTCAAAACAAACTTGTGCCAATAACAAAAAGAAGAGATGACATTAATAAATCCAGTGGGGTCTATTCTTTTCTTTACTCAGATCTCAATGCAGATTCATTCTCAGAGTGAGATGGCACTTTTATTAAGAAGGCATGAGGTGATGTCAATCCCACTTGCTCACACAAGCTCTGCTGCTCTCACAATGCTCTTAGAAATATAAGTATTTATACAAAAGGTGCCATTTTTATGCACCACCCATTTCAAGCTATCACAGATGCACAAAGAAAATTTGTTCCAATTTTCTCTATCATCTAGACCTATAAGATGAACAAAAGGGAAAGGGTAAGAGGGTGGCATGTATTTGTATAACTGCAGCACCACAGGTCCTGAGAGTGCTATGTGATGCACAAATAGCAACCAATAAGTTAGTTGACCCAAAAAAAAAAAAAAAAAAAAAAAAAAAAGGAAGGGAGTCCTGGAAAAAAATCACAGAATCACAGAATCACAGAATTTTCTAGGTTGGAAGAGACCTCAAGGTCATGAATGAATGTGGGTGTGCATGACTGCATGACAGGTGCTCAGGGCAGGGTGAGATCCTGAATATTGGCTAGTTGGTTTGTGGACCCAATGGGGAGTTTTAGGAGATTAAAAGGTGAATAATGAGTAGTTTTATGGATAGCTGTATGTGGTGCCTTCCAAGCTTGAAGGATAACATGGGGAAAATCACAAAGAAACATTTTTGCAAATGTAGACCAATATTACAAAGGTAAAACACAAAAAGCAAGTATGAAAGGGGGCTGGAGAAGATGGCACAGATCTGACGGGCTTTGAAACTAAAGGCAGATAATGTATATTTTGGGACGAACTTAAGAAAAAAGCTGTTGGGCTCAGGACAAGGAACATGGATTTGAAGGGTAGAAGTATCCATTTGCTCACATTGGCCTGCCACCCAAGAGTCTCTTGAATGGATTGTTATTGTCAGGTACTTCAAACAAGCACTCCATGCTGGACACAGTTCCTAGCACAAAGGGCTGGGGTGATTTCAGTGCTTTATTATTATTATTATTATTATTATTGACATTCACCAGTTCCTGGACACCCTCCCAACCTGGCTCAGAAGTAGAAGGACATAATGAGGAAAACAACAGTAGAGGGTGTATGCCTACCCAGCATGCACAGAGGCTTTCTGGCAAATTTGAGTCTTCCCCTCCATCCTTTGTAGCGACAGCAACACCCAGCAGCCCAGATTCTTAAGGCAAACTCTGCTCCAAAGATGAAAATGGCAAACGTTTCCTGTATTAAATATGCAAATGAGATCATTATACAACAATTTTGCAGTAACCCTAGACACATGGAGATAGCTGAAGCAAGAAGAGGAGGTGCAAGTGTTGAGAGAGAGAGAGAGAGGAAGGAAGAAAGTAGGAAAGAGAATATAGATTGATGAGGGTCAAGACAAAGTGGAACATAGCTTTACAGCCTGATAAATTATCTGTGTAAAGGACGTGCCTCTGCTGTTGGGTAAATGTTGAAGTGCATACCCTGCCCTGACAGAAGGACCATTACTTCAAAAAAAACTACCAACCAACCAAATGAAATAAAAACAAACAAACAAAAACAAACAAAAAACCTTCCAATTCCCTATAAAATAAGAACACATGTGACTGCAAAGCTCCCTGTGCACTGCACACCTACACCCAGTTACCCACCAGCTGCTCCCTCATGCAGCTATGGGTAGAGAGATAGGGACAGGAGCAAGTGTATTCACATGGTCATATTTAAGGAAATAATAAAGGTATATATAAGACAAATTTAAGGCATATATTACCCCTTTAAGTTTATCATGCACAGAAAAATAGGATTTTCTTATGGGCTGCTTTAAGGATAGGGATATTTTCAACTCTTTTAAGTGTCAGGAGAAACTGGGAATGAGAGAACTTCTCTGAGGTGCTCTGTGGAGATGGCCCAAGGGCATTGTTTGTGCCTCTGAATAGCTGACAAGGCAGAAAGGGGGATTTTCCCTAATACTCATACCCACAGTTGTTGAGTGCTTCTGAAAAATCACTGAAAGCCATGTGAAAGCAGGCAGAGGAGAAGAAAAATTGTTTCAGGCTTTCTCAAATGTGAAAAGTTAGGTCAGAGCAGGGTAAGAGGGACCAAGAGCAAGATTCACATACCCTAGGGGATGAAGGTGTTTTCATACAGGTACTTTTTGAGAAGGAACATGCAAGTGGAAATCACCCTCTAAGCCTCTTGGTGTTTAATTCTTATCTACACCTACATGTCTCTGGGGTACAAGGGGAAATAGAAACTGAGATCCCAGAACTACTGCTGCTGGGCAGTTCACCTAGGGATGCTTTTCTACAAGACCAGGCTAAGTGAGGCAAACTGCTCTCAATTTCATGATATCTATGGGACCAGAGGAAGTTTGTTAAGGTAATTTTTATAAAATGATTAATATGTCATTTTTATACTTAGTGGGCTTTTCCTATTTTTTTCTCCTTTTGCCAAGTGGGAGGCATATAAAAATGATGTTGACTGTGGATTCCAGCATTTATAAAATAAGCACACTGGAAACTCAAGAGAAAGGAATAAATTTTCTTCAAATCCATTTTCTCTCTTTCATGGATACTAAACAGAGACACTGCTGGCAACAATTTCAGTTATGCTACTATCAGGCATGAGTTCAAGTCCAATGCTGACAAACTCCTCTAAAGAGATGCTGTGATTTACAGAATATTATAGAATAAATCAAAATTATTGAGAGATCCTCCCAATTTTTATTTATTTATTTATTTTTCAAAAATGCTTAGTTCTGGCCTGGTCAATGGGAAACTTTTTGGTCCTTCAGTGACAGAACTGTTGGGTACCTGCTGAAAATTCATTATTTAAAAGTTTTGGGCTTGTGTTTTTCCTCCTGCCTTTCTTCATTTTTACTCATTCGGTGTAAACTGTACCCTTATATATTCTCTGTACCCTTATATATTCTGTAGTATATAAGGCTACAGTCTCTGCCCCAGGACCAATGGAAGACATTTTACTGCATGCAGACCAATTTTTCATCACTGCTGAAGGAACAGATTTGCACTGAAGGACATTAGCAGGGTGATGCACTGGCCACAGACTACTTACCAACAAGAGGAGCCAGTCTCCTGAAACAGTTTCATATTCCTTGAAAGTTGTCAGGACAGCTAAGATCAAACACCCCAAAACAATCAGAAACCTGGAGTGAAAAAAAGAAGAAATCAGGGCATTGTTATTGCTCTGTATTTGCATGGGACATTTTGCCTACAAAGTCCTAGATAAAGGTCTTCAGGAGGTGACTCCTTCACCTTGCGTGAGCAGTGGGGTGAGCTCTCATGAAGATCAAAGGGAACTTGGAAGTCATGGCAAAATCATGAGAAGTTCCTAAATCAGAATAGCCCCCCCAAAACACACATGAATTAACTCTGTTGCATTCTTCACAAAGAAAATAGATAATATTGCATTCTAGGACAGGATTATATGATATGTAATACTCAGGAGGTCTATTCCAAGCTGATGTGCTGTGTGCTTCATAAAATAGCACTGCAGTTACAGAGAAATAAATCTACTTGGCACATGCTGAGACCTGAGAAACAGTAAATGCTTCAATAAAATGCAGCACTGGGACAAACCTTCCCTTGAAAATAACACTGCTTTTCTTTTTCCTTCTCTTTTTGCACTCCTTTTTATGTAGATGAAGAGATGAAAAGGCTTGAAAAAGAAACAATAGAGAGGGTAAAATTCTGCTCTCCAGTGAACCTAGTACGTGATAAATCACTGCCCTTGCGCTATTGTCTGTGAGGCCCTAGAACACAGAGATCTGTCAGAAAATTTAACTCCCACAGCTGGTAAATCCAATCTAGTCCAATCTAAAGTCACGTTGATCTGCTTTATAAAACTATTCCCAGGTTCAAGCTATTCAAAATCTTTTATACATAAAGAAGTAAGAAAAATCAAGGGAGTCTCGTAAGTGATTGCTGTGAAGTAGAGTGGGGGAAGCTCATAGTCTAGTACTTTATGTACCCAGATCATGGGCATTTGAACGTGTTCCAAAGCCCGATCCACAGGAACAGAGGGGCAGGTGGCCCTGGAAATATTTCAGAGCTTAGTGAATAAATTGGAAGGATGTCTCTGTAAAAGCTCTGGATCCTTGACTAGGAATCATCAAAGAAATGATAGGCATTAGGCATTGAAATCAGCCAAGGGGTGGAAAAACAAAAACAAAACAACAACAAACAACTTGTTAAGACTTGAACTGTATTTAGTGTGTAATCCCTGTTCTGAAATTCAGCCTGATACCTAAAGTGTCATTTCATTTCTTGCTGAATAAATCCCTGCTTTCTTTCACTGGGTGAAAAGTCCAGAGTCCATAATCTGGGGCTTGGAGGCAGAGGGAATGATGGTGGTATGGAAAGAAGGCTCAGCTCAGAGATGCACATCCTCTAACCTGTCCTGGGGATTTGTTTCCTTTGTGTATGGGGAAACGTAGGGCTAAGAGATCATATCCTGACATTTTACAGAGTTTCTGCAGCTGGAACAGAAGGGGAGAGGCAAGCTCCAGGTATCTCTCCCTGCCTTTTGGGGAGGCATTTCCTCTAAACACCATTAATTAGTGCCTTCTTGCAAGGAACGGGCAGCAGTGAAACACCTCACAGCAAACCCTGAAAGATTACATTGCTGCCACTTTCCTAGACTTGAGCCTTGTTCAGCCTCAGGTTTCCTATGCCAGGATAATCACCTGGAAATTTTCAGATCAGCCATTTTGAGCAAGGTTAGAACAGATCTAAATGGATTTGCTTGTGGTAACTGATTCTGGATTTCTTTGACAAGTTTCACCTTCTCCCACTCACCAGCCATGCTCTAGAGCAAGGCTTATGTTTTTGGTAGAAAACAGTGCAGGATGTGTATTTTGCCATTAACCTACAGCCACACTCATGCCACAACCAAGGCTTTAACCAGTTAACTTAGCAATTCCGTGATCACACTTGCTTTGTCACACCATAACTTGCTGCCCTCATCTTGAAATTAATCAAGACCCACAAGCCAGATACCCTACACCTCCCTGAGCAAAATGGTGAGAACTCAACCAAAAAAATGTGATTCCTTCAATCAGCTATAAATCAGATATGATTTGCCAAATTACAGCTATTACAGTGGCACCATCACTGATTCTCCCTTTGAAAGCTTGAGCTTGAGCTACATGATGCTTTCCATTACAGCCATTTCTTTACACCATGTGGAAATTCAGTCACCCATCAGCTCATAAGTATCACTTAAATGATTTAATGAAAGGCAAATAACACTGAAAACAGTCCAAGGAAATTACATCATCAGCTACTTAAGACATGAATTTATGGTATCATGAAACAGAACAGCACTGTAACATAAAGATGATGTGCAGATTTTTGTCCAAAAGCAAGACAGAAGATAATTCAGTAGTGAACCTGATCTAGTGGGTGGCATCACTGCCAATGGCACGGGGGTTGGAACTAGATGATCTTTAATGTCTCTTCCAACCCAAACCATTCTGTGATTCTATTAAATTAAATAATCTTCTGCCAAAAAATGCCTGCGGTTTTACCACTAGAGGGTATCGGTGCTCCATATACTAGACAGATCCTGCTCGTTCCTGTTTTACTTCCCCATGAAACAAACACATTGCAGGTGACGTTCAGGTGATCGCACCCCTGTATTTGATGTGCAAGAAAATGAATCTCGCAGTGGTGAAAAAGCTTGTTCTTGTTCACTAGAAGATAACAACAACAAACCACAAATATTGGCCTGAATGGGCCAGAGGCACTTCTTGCTTAATCACTCTGTGCAGCACAGCCCACGCTGCAGGTTCTGCTGTTCCAAGTGAGAGCCCACCTTCAAAAACAACAGATCGTGGAAGATAAAAAAGGAAAACGAGGGTGGGAGGGTGAGACTGGAGATCACAAGTCACCATGAGTGATTTCAAAGGTGAATCCCAGCAGGGGACATGGTTTAACCCCCCGTCTGTAAAAATTTTCTGAATGCAGCCCAGAAGTGTTCCCGCTGAGATGCAACTTCTGAGCAGGAACCACATTCCCCCCAAAAATCTCAGCCCACAAAGCCAAGATGCTGCTCCTTCCTGCAGTAATCTGGGGTGCAGTGATGAAAAGGCTGTGCTGGGACACGTAAATGTAATCCATCTTGGAAGCATTAGATATCTTCCTACCTCACTGCTTCCGAAGGATAAACACCCACTGCAAGTTAATCAAATCACATCTCAGCAGTCCTCATTTACCATCTGAAATGATGATCGTGTTCAGAGCACATTGTGAATTTTAATCTCCATTGATACTATGAAACCCATTGCTTCCCTGCAGCCTGTCCTGTTTCTTTCTGACATTGGTGTTTACAAAGTCCAGAACTATTCTTAAGACCTTTTTATGGAAGATGTTACATGGGCTTTTTTTTTTTTTTTTTTTTTTTTTTTTTTTTACTCATGTTGATGGCCTAGTGATCAGAAAAACTCAGACAGACTTGCTTGACCATCGCTGAGCCTATACAGTCCCATGGAAATAGGAAAATAGCTGAGTCTCTACTGTCTAATCTCATATTTTAGAGGCAACACCATGGGCCTAGTCATTGAATCTGACTGTAAAATCATAAGGGGCAAATCACAGCAAAAGAAACAGTGCTGAAATCACAGGGGATGTGCAGAGGAGAGGCTAACAGTGACCTGGGAAATCATTTGCCAGAAAGGGAATCTGAAATTTACAGTTATAATGAAACCATCCAAGAGACATATTGCACTAAGGGTTAGAAGAAATAAATGGGGTAAAAGTCAATGTTTAGCAATGAAAATTGAGTCCTATTAAACCTAAACTTTCTAATAACAGTGTTTCAGCAGGTGGCAGTCTGCACCTCTAGATTGTAATTTAGATACGCTAAATGAGGGTCTTAATTTACTTCTTCAGATTTAAAATTAACCTTGCTATCATTTTACATAATTTTTCACAGACCATTAAATTATACCTATTTGCAGGATTATTCCTAAAATCTTGATTATTTTGTTGTATGTGTAAGTTATAGACCACCAAATGGCAGTGCTCTTTTGTCACTGTCACAACTAATGTGCTATTCTAGGTAATAAATGTTCTTGCTATTGGGAATCACATTTAACACTCATATTTTCAAATCATACTATTTTGAGTTATTAAAAAGAGTATTCCAAAAACAATACGTATTTCTTCCAAGAAAGAACAAGTAATTTATGACCATGCTAGATCATTAAACTAATCCTTCTTGGATGAACATCACAGATTGTTTTGTTGATAGATTTTTATTTCTTTTAATGTTTCATATTCTTTGAATGTTTCTTCCATAACTGTTTTTATATGAAGTCAACATAATGCAGATCTGAGAACTTTTATATTTTCACCGTATATAGGTTCTTGTCATGTATCCTGTTCAGCATATCTTCCTTCAAATTTTAACAGATCACATAGTAATTTGCTTATAATTTATTCCAAAACTTAGCAGTTCTTTTGAAGCTGTCATGAGGACTAGAAACATCATAGGCAGGTCAAACAGTATTTGCATCTGCCATCATTTTAGCAATTTTTTGTCCTATGTGAAGATCCTTGCCATTACATCACAATCTGTCTGCAAGAATTTTCTTGAGTATATACTTACATGCAATATTAATTTGATTTTTTATAGCTCTTTGCTATTATACATGTTACTTAAGCTAACAGTTACATTGATGGAGTCTTGATCTTCTATAGTATCATCACCTATAGTGACATATATAATAGGACTATCTGTGGACATCAGCAATCAAATTCCTCAATCAGACTTACAACTAACAGAGAGAAACATATGCTTCTAATATACAACTCATCTTGTTTTGAAGTAGACAGTTCAAACTGGTCAGATGTACCTACAGAGACGATTTCTTCTCTAGATCTGTAAGAAAACCTTCTAGTGACTCATTCCGATGTGAGGGTGGTCAAACACTGGAAGAGGTGTCCTAGAGAGGTGGTTGATGCCCCATGCCTGTCCTCACTAATGTGCTTTAACTTTTGGTTAGCCCTGAAGAAGTCAGGCAGTTGGACTAAGATGGTCTCTGAAGGTCCTCTCCAACAGAACTATTCTATTCTATTCTATTCTATTCTATTCTATTCTATTCTATTCTATTCTATTCTATTCTATTCTATTCTATTCTATTCTATTCTGCTCTGCTCTGCTCTGCTCTGCTCTGCTCTGCTCTGCTCTGCTCCATTCTATTTTAATTCTTTCAGTACCTAATGCGGGCTTACAGAAAAGCTGGGGAGGGGCTCTTTATCAGGGAGTGTAGTGATAGGACAAGGCGTAATGACTTTAAACTAAAAGAAGGGAGATTTAGATTAGATATAAGGAAGAAATTATTTACACTAAGGGTGGTGAGGACCTGGAACATGTTGCTCAGAGAAGCTGTGAATGCCCCATCCCTGGAGGTGTTCAAGGCCAAGTTGAACAGGATTCTGGACAACCTGATCTAGTGGGTAGCAGCCCTGCCCATGGCAGGTGATCTTTAAGGTCCCTACCAACCCAAAATACTCTATGATTCTATTCTATGGAAATGGAAATATTTACTGTGTAAATTAGCTGAATGCCACACTTGATGTTCAGCACTATTTTGGATTTAATTACAAATCCTATATTTTAATAAAGTTTATATGCTTTTAGTACTGAAGGAATTAGCCTACTTGCTTTACCAATCCACTTCTTACACAATCAGATACCTCTGAAATCCCTTGTTGCAACTTTTGATATTATATTTACATGTGGTCCAGAATCCCACTTGCAAGATAATAATCCAGGCTCTGGGCAGGACAGCTTCTTGAACAAATACTACTAAGATATCCCCTTCAGTGGAACAGTGCATAGACTTGTATTTGCTTTCACATAATCAGTACCATTTATTGCAAACCCATTGGAATTTCCAGTCTCCGAAAGTTCAGTTGAATCTGAGATGGTTCTGCTTTGCTCCATTTGGTCTTTTCTTGTTTTCCCTTAAAACTTGTGAACTAGTTTCATTATGTTCTGCCACCTGGTAAATGCTAATGGATTTCTCTAAGACAGATTGCATCAGGAAAATCCAGAAGAGCTTTGCATGTTTTTTTTTTTTTTTTTTTTTTTTTTTTTTGATTCCTGATACAATATGGTCCTAAAAACAGGGTTCCTACAAGTTTTCCTAAATTTCATATTGGAACGGTCTTTTTTCCTTCAATTATTGGCTTTGGCCCATAAGGATTAAAATTGGATCTTTTCTCATACTTCTTTAATTTTCTCCTTATTTCCACCCACCGTCTTTTTCTCTGTATCCAAATTTCAGCTTTCACAGAACATCTGCAGTATCCTGCACTGATTGTTTTATGGTTGTTAATGAGAGGCTTGAGTTGGGATGTTTAACACTAAAGAAAAAAAAATCATATATTTGAGAAAAATTCTTTAGAGGGAAGGGAATGCACATCAGACTTTCACAGAGCTGGGAAAACTCACTATTTAGTTTTTCAGTTCTTGCATGTCTTCCATTTCTCTTTCACTGTATCTATCAATTTTGCTGAATACACATGCATATGCACAGCTCTGTGCAGGAACCCCTGGTCCAATGCCATCAGAGAGCAAGAACAGGGTAAAAATTACTCATTCAACAGGCTAAATTGCACTCTTGCTATACTGTAATGGCAGAAAGAAGGGAAGATTCTCCACATATATCAGGAGGAAACCCTGGGAAGCAAGAAGAAATCTGAAAAGGGTTCCTGGTCTCAGTGGCACACTACCAGTTTCAGGAGACAATAACTGGTAGCCCAGAATGACATCAGTCTACTGGTAACAGGAGGGAGGACCATTATAAGTAGAAAACTGAGTTAGGAAAACTTTATTCACACCTAAGAAGTCTTTTATGTCCCTGGGTTCTGTATTGGCAGGAATTCCTGTGAATGGGTTTCATTGCCGGTTTCCTAACTTTGGAAAGCTTTTAAAAAGCAAAATCTGGGAAAGGAAAGCTGTGCTTCACACAAAGGAATTTAAGGCACTAAAGAACAGCTTTTAAGTCAGATGGTTCCTTCTTTCCTCCAAGCCAAGAGCCTGGTTAAGGCCTCCTCTTTTTGTTGCCTTTTCTTCTTGTCCATTGTTAAAAACATTTTACTTTGATACCCTTTTAATTTACCATTGACAGCTTTCTTAAAGAGTCTAGAATGCTCATACAAAATAGTTTGGGTTAGCAACATCAGATATCATGAATACCACCATCATGAATTTTCTGTTTTAGGAGATATTTCAGAACAATGGAATGTCATATTTAGCATATAAAAGTGCAAAATATAAACCCTGAGAAATGTCTGCCTGATAGTTCTCAGCTTGGAAGGCAAGTGTCATCCACCAAAACACCATTTCCAGCTTGTCTTTGAGACAAGTCTTGAAGATGCTCTGAGGGTCCTAGCATTCATAGGTTCCAAGAAGAGGCCCAGATGTCTTAACACATGGGTGATTAGGGACAGGTTGCAGAAGCAAAGGGTAGGAAATAACAGAATTAGTTATCAAGGAGTTAGATGTGTTGTGTCCTCCTGTGGGCTGAACAAGGTTGGAAAAGACTGACTGTTGCAACTAAATATTCTGAATTGCTCTGTTAGTGGCTTTAAATGCTATTTTTATATTAAGTGAATGACATTGGACTGAACTATTGTTTGGGGCTTTTATCTGCCATGACTAGTATGCCTGTCCATGGCCTTATCTCTCTCTAGCAGCATGCTGCTAATTGAGTTGAGACACATAGACTATGAAACACGGTGGGCGATGCAACACAAAACAGCAGGAACAACAAAGAGACAAACTGCTTTACCCAGCAGCCCTAGCTACAGTAACTGCAAATCAAATGGGATTCAGAAATGGCTCTAACAGGACATTCTCCAAAGGACTTTAGCAAATTTGTGTGAAACCACTTGAAAGTAAACTTTAAGATTCATACATTGATTTCAGCTAAATTTTGTGAAATACACATGTAGGACATTTGAAAGTCAGCCTATAATTCAGCAGTCAAATGCCTGAAAACCCTGTAAAGAAGTAAAGTGAATTTAGAGTATATAATGAGTCTAAGGTAAGAGTATTAATCATCCACATCAATAGTTAAACATCCTGAGTAGGAATTTCCAGGAAGCTGTCTTTCTAAACATCACCAACACTGTTGTGTTCAGGGAGATGAAAGATCAAAAAGTCCACTTCCAAATGCAACAAAATCTCTGAGATACCTGAGAGTTAACATCTCTCACACAGGCATGCACTGGTATCAAACTCTTCCCATTTCTTTTAAAAAAGGGAAAGAAATGTATTATGCACTCCCAGTTAATTTTTAGGAAGCTCCAAATAATGCAACAATGGCGAAACATCTGAACCCATTGTCCTATCATTTGCCTTCACTGCACACACTGTTGTGATATTTTCTGCCTCCTCATTTGAAATATCTGAAAATCAAAAGACTGTAGGGGAGAAAAGAAAAAGAACAGTCAAGCAACTTACCTACCCTTTCTTCTACCTGACAAAATTCCCTTTTCTGACAGGCATGCACATAAAACATATTATGTTCTCCACCAGCAATATTGTTGGGAGTGAATTTCTATCATCAGGAATACAGCTCCATCTTGAATAGCCTCTGTGGTCCCTAAAATAAGGTTTCTAGAGTGATAACATTAATTTGACAGCTGGCCAGATCCCTTGAGTGGGATGAAAAGAGAATCTTTACTATTTACCATTTACTTCTAACCATTTTGGAGTTCTGATGACATATCATTTTTTCTATTTTGGAAAAAGCATTGCAGAAGAACATGCTTTTTAAGAAAAGCTAATACTTCAGACATAATCTAACTTTTTGGATAGGTGGGATCACCACGTGAAAAAGCAATTTCCAGTTTGGACTGTGCCATCTCAACATCCACCACACACTCAGCTCTATGTGTACACACTGGTACTTAAGACAACAATCTCAGTTTCTACATGGAGTAGAATATTCAGAAAAAATGTTTGCATGGTGGCATTTCCAATTGACTTTTTTGTATGGTCAGAGATTTGTAACTAGGTATGAAAAAGATGCATGGCCACACATGAACTGCATCCCATGAAAATGGGATAATGTATAATTAAATATATAATATATTATATGAATATTATATTTTATATAATATATTTATTTATTTATAATAGTGTTTTTTCAATGTTTCATCTTTAAACTAATGAAAGTATGTCAGTAAAGTATGTCAAAAACTTTAAAGTGATTCAGTAAGGGGATCCATAGAAGCCTTGTCATAGGGAATTTCTATATGATCTGCACCTCCACGGGAAAGAGCAAGAGTGTCTGCAGCTCCCAGTGGGTTAAAAATCTATGGTGTTAACACAGCCACTGAGGTCAACAGAAGAACAGCTGAAGCATATAGAATTAATAAGTTGTATGTGCTCCACTTTCACCTTTAGTTCCCATTCATTAGTGAATTATGAGTTGCGTTAGCATGGCAAATGAATCACATCCTCCCTGAAGGTGAACTGCAGATAAGCACTTTAGAAGTCATTGTGCCACCAAAACTCTGTTTGCACAACCAAACATTAGCATGTGGTATTTGTACCTATGTAAATTTGATGCTGTTTTAAAGTATTTCTGCTGCTTTGCATTACCATAAGCAATTAATCAGCATTCAAAATTCAGAACGATCATCTATAAGCATGTGATATTTCATTTGAAGTCTGAAGTTGAAGTCTTTGGAGAAGGTTATCAGCCTTTTCCAGATCTGCCCAATTTTACTTCTGTAGTGTTTCACCAGCATCTTTAACAATGTTGTTAAATATAATGTATGATGGCCCTTTTGCTCAACTGACTTGTTAATATCTCAGATTACATTATCCTTGTTTAACCTGACAGTTTTAAATAAAGACAATCCTATCAAACCTTCAGAAAAAAAAAAGGCAATATGGAAGGGAATATTTTTATTTGTTTTTCTTTGAAGAAAGATCTCTGTTTAGTCAAGTCATTTGAAATAGAACAGAATTCAGCATACGTAAGTATATTCAGAAAAATAAAACCCAATTTGCAGTAATGGGAAATTCTGCATGCAGAATACAATCTAGCAAAGCAGTTAAGTCTGCACTAAGCAGCTCTATTGAGACTTGCATCCTCAAAGAAGATGAATCTTCAGTTCTCTCCTAAATGGAACAGCTAGCTTGACTGAAGAAGAGTTCTCTATAACAAAGTAGTAATGGGCACAGTGAGACATAGCCTTGACAAGACTTGCCTATTCTTAATCAACATCCACGAGAATAGGACTTCCTGTTCCTAATTTGAGCTTTTCCACTTCCTTCTGTTTTGGCATCAGTGCAGAGAGGGTCTGGAATCTCAATGTTATAATGAATCTGTAAGACTAGAGAGTTAAATCCATTGTCAGGTACAGCATAACAGATCTGACCAGCAGCTAGCCAATAAAGCTCATTCAGTGAGCTGAAGTGCCCTCTGAGCTCCATCGACTGTACCAACTATTTATCTTTACTGGGATTTCAGATACTTAACTCACAAGTAGGCACACAAAAATATTTGGATGCATGAATTTAACTGCTTAATCACAAGTTGAATCTCCTCTAATTTAGGTGAACAGAAGCCGAAAGCCTGAAGCAGAAAGCAACAACTCTGATGTTATGCTCACAGTTTGCAATGCCTCTGCCAGTCCCAAATACCAGGATGACAGAGGGTGTTTGCATCAAACATACAGAGCATTTCCCTTTTGCTAAGCCTAATCAAGTGTGGCAGGGGATGAATGTCAGGTTTAGGCTTTTTAATCGGCATTCCAAATAACAGTGATGGTTGAAATAGACTTCCAAAGGGTTTAGAAAGGCAAATTTTCTCCCACCAGGACATCTCCAAGGATGGGGTGACACACTTGCCATGTGACTAGATAAACCATTAGTAAGTGAGCACTAGGCAGTAACTCTTCCTTGGATGAACTGAACAAAACAGACAATATCTCCGGTATCTCAAAGCACTGATTATATATACATGTAGATATACTGCTTGCCAGCAGTAGTAGTCATGCAAAGGCTCAGAAGACTGCTCTATACTCCAAGCAGTCTATATTTTGTTTAAGCAAGAAATAAAGATTTAGGGATACGTGGTTTTTTTTTTGTTTGTTTGTTTGTTTGTTTGAGTGTCAGAGTGCAGTTTTACCTGTTTGCTTGTATTTTGATTCGATAAAAATCAGGCCAGATGCACATGAAGTACAGTCCAGGATTTACCTCAGCTTGTTGCAGACATTGCCAGTGCAATCTTAGTGTGCTTGGCTCCCTTTAAAGTAGTAGGGAAAACTGGGGACCTTAAAAGCATGATTCACCTCCTCTATTTTAGGTATCTACTTTCGGATTAGATCAACCATGTATTAGATGTGTCTACTTGCCAATCTAGAAAAAGCCCCAGGTGACTAGGTCAGATGAATCTCACTCACAATGTCAGATAACAAGCCATTGATCAAACCCCAGATTCTATCACAATGTATGGAATGATAAAAAAGAGGTAAAAGGGAAGAAATTTTTCCATTGGGTCTCAGGGCACAAATATCTAAATACAACCTTTAACAGCAGGAAGAAAAAAGTGTTGTATTTTCTTACTCTATCTTCCCAGTGTAACCACATATAGCATGTTTGACACTCAAATGTTTGCCAGACTGAAAATTGAAAACTCATTAGATGAAATCAAAATTAATTATGAGATATTCTTAAATATACTTTTCTCCCTCCCTTATTTTTGCCCCTTTGCATGTAAACATTCTAGTGTTTTCCCATAGCTAAGACAACTATTAAAGCAATTCTTTCTAAAGAATAGAAGTTTGTTTTCTCCTATGAAGGTAATGTCAGAGAAAAGTTGAAGAACCAGGTATTGCAATCCCCACCTCACCCAGTAAAATTATGTGAGCTGGTAACAATTAGTCTACAAATTATTTGAATTCAGAGAGTGCTTTGATAAGTTTGATGATAAAGTGAATTACTCACAAGGACAATGCTTGAAAGGTTTTGGTGGTATATACTTCACATTACATTCTCAGCACCATTTCAGCCATTGTGACATTTTAAAAATAAACACAGTTACAGACAGCTTTCTTGTAAAGTTACTAGATGCATCTCAAGGATCCCACATTAAGTGTATTCTAAACAGATGTAATGCAGCTGTGGATTTTATCTAACACTAATGATTCAACATGCCTGTAATAGAAAGCATATATGTTCTGTATGCACCATTGTTGGAGTTATGGGGCAGCCTGAGAATATCTCATGCTTTAGCCTCTTGAGGGAACTTTTGCTCCCTCTTTCCTCCTGCATGGATCACTGCATTCCTTCTTTCACAGAAGGTCAAAAGGATACAAAAGCATGTGAAATCTTTCAAACCTAAGTATTTTTTGCCAAGAATTTCAAATCATTCTCCTTATATGAGGCACAGTTCCTTCTCTGTTTGTGCCACGCTGTGCGTGAACAGCCTTTCTCTAGGATCTGGACAACTAAAGTAAATAATGCAGCAATTATCTTGTACATTCAGTTACATCTTTCTACTTTGCTCCAGTGCTTAAATTCGTAATATCAGCTTTATATTTTCTGTCACTTTTTAGTATGTGGAAAATTTTATGCTGGAGGATGCTGTCATATACACATTTTTCCTTAGTTCCTGAAAGTGTCTGCTTGGCATTTCTGGAATGGCTTTTGTTCATTCGTTAGTTTACAAAGCACATGTATGTTCATTTGATCTTTATTACTGCATTAACCCTTCCATTATCCAAAAACGTACCTCAAAAGCAGAGTCTATATTACAAACAACATGTCCAGCAGTGACTTTATAAGCTGATTTGGTAGCAATTCCTATCAGTCAGTTGATGTCTCACAGACCCAAACTTCATGAGATAGATAAAAGAAGAAACAAGAAGCAACAGCTAAAAACAGATTGGATTCAGGGGTTATTAGCTGCTCTGCATTTGCTTTCACGGTACAGCAAGCTAAATAGATTGGGTTCACACAAACAATTGCTTCAGCTAATTTTCCTAATTGATATCAGTGCATTGTGTCAGACATTTTTTGCATATGTGAGTTTCCTTTATTTTCTACTTCCAGCTAGGAACAAATTGAGGATAGATATATTTTCTGGGATTTATTCATTAAAATCCATGTTACATTTTATTTCACAAGTATATAGCCTTTTCGGTAGTATATATAGTATTTTTGGCAGTGACCAATTCTTATATCTTAATGACCCTCTAGAGTCAACATGCATCAATATGGTATGTTTCCGGTGTTTCTAGTTTGCTTTTAGTTTTTACTGTTCTAGTCTGTTATCAAAAGACAATCTTCCTATGCTGAGTCTGTTTTGCCTGTGGTGGTAATTGCCGAGTGATCTCCCTGCCCTTAGCTCAACCCATGATTTTTTGCTTTCATTATATCTTCTCCCCCATCCTTCTGAAGATGTGGAGTGTGAGGGCTGTGTGCTTGTGTTGAGATACCTACTGGTGTGAAATCACCACATCCAGCTACCAGCACTCGGGAGAACTAGCATTAAGTGAAAGCATGACAAAGTTTTCCTGGGTTATCTGACTGTCTACTGTTGCTTCAGGTTAACAGTACTGCTCCCAAAGAAATTCCAGCTGGAGAACAGTCAATGAAGCCTTTAGAAAAGTTTTTCATTCCTTGTTGCCTAGTAGCAACTGAGAAAACTTGAAATATCATTCTGAACATCCAGGTTGGTGAATTAATCAGACAACAATCTGCTTCCAGTACCGTCGTATCCTGGCTGAAGCTAGTTCAGGTATTTCTACATCCCACTGAAACCTGCCTCATAGTCACATATTTATTTATTTATGTATGTTTCTTAAATGCAGTACATATACAAAGGCCACCATTAAAGTAATGACAGCTTGAACAGAAGTGTCACAAAATCCAGGAAGTCTTTGATGTACAGGATGACATACTTCAAGTATTTTATCTTCCTCTTCTAAATTAAGCCAAGCAACAGATTTGGCATCAGGAAGGATGATCTCTTTCACACCACACTAGCATTGAGAGTTGGCTTAGGCCTGGATGTTTTCTCTCCCCTGGAACATAAGGCACTGCCCATTTCTTAGGCTCATCTGAAAATTATTTTGTTATAGCAGAAAATGATAAAGGGCTCATTCTTCCTCATTAACATTATAGTTGAGAGTGCTGGCCTTTAATATAGACTGAAGAAAACAGCTTCAGACTCATCACAGAGGTGTTGTTGTCATTGTGCAATGCATAAGTCAATAATTTCAGATATCGCCTAGAGAAAACACCTAATTTTCTGTGATTGCTTATGTCTGAAGTCGTTGTAGCCTTTTCCAATGAAATGGAGGACCCCATCTTCAAAGCCAGAAACCTAACCCCAGTGGTTTTAACTCCAGCGTATGCAGTGGTCATGCCATTGAAATGAATACAGAAAGAAGCACATCTGTCTCCTTGCTCCATCTTCTTGCACTTCCTCCACTTTCACTGCTCCAGCATCTCTCCTTGGTTCTCAGGACATTGGTAAGAAGCAGATGTGGGAGCACAAAGTGTCAAATGTAAAGTGCTAAATAAAGGAAGCAGACATTGGTAGCTTTATCCTCCCCTCCCTTCACCCTCTTCATAAGGATTAAAATATCTTCTGATGAATAGAGAGAGTATCTTTTTTACGAGAACTAAAAATATTACAGGAAATTAAATAGGGCTGTGAAGATGTTAAATCGAGAAAGTATATTCAATCATTGTAACATCTTTTATGTCAGATTTGGTTCTGATTTAAGCTCAAAACCTCACAGAAAATGTAACTTCGGAGCCAGAGTGTATGTCGGTTGCTATATTTATAGATGGTGTTACAGAAGTGTTCTTCCCTCTTTACATGCAACTAGTCAGTAGACAGCATGCCAGTGGGTAGTACTCCAGAATACATCTGCTTGGTATAAAGGCTCTAAAGCGTCAGAAAGGTTTAATTTAGCAGCTTTAACTGCATGAGTTGTTGACATGGTTAGATGTGAGCAACCAGAAGTGATATAATTATTTTTAATATGAATACCCAATTACTACAGGCAGGTTTGTGCATATGTGTACACATCTGAATTTATTTTATGGTAACTAAACATCCTTTGGGAGAGCTGAAAAATCTGAACTAACTTGATCATCACCTCTACCCTAAATAGGATTTTCCAAAATGCTTGAAGAAGTCAGACAAATCAAATTATTCACTGCTTTTCTAAAGTCTTCCTACTCTTTAGCCAAAAAAATAAAAATAAAAAGAGAGAAAGACAGAAGTGACATCTGTGCATTGGGGAATGAAGCCTAGACAGAAACATTTGGGAAACTTAAGAAAGAGCATGAAAAAAAGTAAGAGCTTGATCTTATGCTTATGGAAATTGCTGGCAAAGTTCTCAGTGCCTGTAACTGAAGGATCAAAACTCAAAGCATGAGCCCAAGAGAGGACGAAAAGAAACAGGATCTATGATGAAAACCAGCAGGCACAGAGAAATGGTGATAGTCACACAGAAAAGCCTGTAGCCACTTTCATGTAAAAAGCTTCATGCTTCAATGACCTATGCACATCTGATGTCCAGTGCATTCCCTCTTCGGGGTAGATGGCCACAAATATACTGTTGCTATGCACTGAACTGCAGGCATTCAAAGCTGATGATCATTTTTCTTCGACATTTATATTTTCCTCTTTCTCTTATTTCACCCCCAGTCCATCTGGTGTCAGCTCAAGATTTTTTACCCTACCAATTCTGAATAGCCATTTCTCTGATGAATGAGAGAAGTCTTAAAGAATGATTTAAAGACAGATCTTACAGTTGTAAAAAAACCTTCATATTGTAGTAGCTTGGAATACAGATGGCAAATTGAGATGCCCTTTAGCTAACGCTGTAGTTTCATGTGTTTTCCAACAGGCAGATATGTACAGAATAGGAGAAACCTGCTGGAGCAATGAATGGCTTGGAAGCAGACAGGATTTAGCTAAGGTTGTTTTAGGAAAAAGAATTAGTTTTGAATTTTACTGTAGCAGTTGTGAAGGCCTGGGGCTTTAATCCTACAAAGACTTTAAACATTCAATCTGTACTGGATATACAACCATTCCCTGTTCACAAGAGAATTCTTTTCTGATTTTCTGATTGAGATTTCTGAAAAAAAGGAAAAAAAGAAAAAAAGCAAAAAAAAAAGCACATGATTCAGCTCTCATTGATCAGCTGAACTATACTATGCTGCAGAGCTTGTTAGGATATAATCCTTTTGGGGGAGTTAAATTTTAACAGACTGCTGGGGTTATTTTCGGTTTGTCATGTGATAGCTGATTGTAATCTCATTGGTACCCACTGAAAAGGCAGGAAGGATGATGGCTGTGCTACAGCTGGTGGTGAAAGGTTATTCTTAATTTTGATCTGGCAAATGAGTTATCAACCATCATGAATGACAAGATTCCTTCTCCCACTCAACCAGGGATGAGCAGACTTTCAAACATATTGTCTTAAGAAGGAAAAATTACCACGCCACTTCAAAGACCAGGTTAAAAATCGCAGATATTCATTGCCACATTGCAGGAGACTAAATTGCATCCACCTCTTTCAGCTCTGCCATCATAAACTATTCCTTAAAACAAACAAACAAACAAACAAACAAACAAACAAACAAAACACAAAGAACAACAAAAACAACAAAAACAACAAAACAACAAAACACTGTAATTGTTGTTTAGGAAGAAACTGACAGTTAAAGTATAAGGACAATGTTCAACCTTAAACTGGAGAAAGAAAAGTGATAGAAAAATGGGGAGCTTTTGGCTAAATCAAATTCTGGATCAAATTAATTGACTACGGAATGGAGTTCTTTGCCAAGGTGCAAGAATAAATCAGGCCACTGGCCATTGGAAAAAGCTTCTTGGGACTGGAAAAGGCTTTATTTTCATTTAGAATGCAGTGATTCAATAAATATGAAAAGTGGAGATCATCTCATGGGTTTGTAGGATGGCACACCAGGGCAAAGTAATGGAGTAAAGTTTTCCATCAATTCACTGACTTGAAACAATGCTGTTTTCAAAGTCGAACCATTCTGAGGGAAAAATAAATAACAAATGATTTCTGCAGTAAATCCTTCCATTCACCCTCAAGGAAATGTCGAAGAGAAACATGTAAGAGGATTGCTCGATCTAATTATATATATAATGCAAGCAAAACTCTGAATAACAGCTGCAGCACAAAGAGGGCATTAGTGTTAACTCTTCATGCCGGGCATCAATGCCTGATGATTATCACTCACTAAAAACATGCAAAACCCAGTTGCTAAGGGGACCTAAGAACTAGTTAAAGCTAGAATATGGCAGGCATTTGTGTTATGATGTCTCTCTGCAAACCTATTAAATTTAATGCAAATATTTGTGGTGAGAGGTATAATCTAAGTCAGGTGTGATTTCTACAGTCTTGCATGTATGACAGAAGAAAGGAAGAATGATAAAAAAGAATGATATATGGTCAGCAGACATGTCTACGTTCAGAAAAAGACACCGTTTTCTGCATCATGGTGACAAACTGAAACAATTGCATTTACTCTGCACATCCATATTCAAAGCATTTTAAATCATACTGCTGATGAAGTCCTACAAAACCTCTTTGTGGTGCATGTTCCATTGCCTTCCACAGACTGACAAATGTGAGACAAAAAGTTAACTTGTTCAACATTAAAAAGTTTGACCACTGATGAAAAGGGAAAAATCTACAGGAGGAACTGAAATTGTGGGGAAGTGTCATTCCACACAAATACATGCTAAAAGCCTTCCAGTTACACTTTTCTGCCTTATAAGACTGGCCACACAATTCAAGGTACAATAATTCATGTAATCTGCTTGACTCTAATCACGTTGTTTAAAATGATGTTTTTATCTTTCTGGTATCAGTTTGATGTCTGTAAGTATTCTTAAAGCACTAGATCTCAGTATAAATTTGCAGATGTAGAGCTGAGATATATCCACATGAACAGCTTCTCAGTGGTCTCACAGTGTGCCTGATATTCCCATAACTATGAGATGCTCCACAGAGGCAAGACCCAAAACTGCAGAGGGGAGTAATATTTCCTTACAATGAACATTTCTATCAGGAGGTTTCTATTGGAAATTGATTAATAATGCAAGAAATTCAATCTGATGTCTTCATAATTCTCCTAGGTGACGTCAGATGGTACCTAATGCTGCCTTCCCTGAGTTGTACAAGTAACCCAGCACGCAGCACAAATCTGGAGTTCAGCTCAAAGAGACAGACTCTGGGAAGAGCATATTTACACAGGGCCATTACCTCCTGTACAATTCAAAGAATGGGTAGGTTAAAACAACTTTAACTAAAAGAGGCGTAATAGCTTGTCAAGACAGTCCTGAAGCATTAGACATGAGGCTGGTACACAAAACTAATACCAAAATGAATAAATAAATAGATAGATAAATACATTTTCAGTGTTATTAACACATACTAGCTCAGTAATTTCCTTTGTATGACATTATTTAATCTGAAGCCAGGATGCAGTCTTGGAATATGAATTACCTTGTGGTAATCCTATCAATACCAAACACCCACAAGTGCTTTTCAGTAGTAACTGGTGTCTTTATACAACCTAAACTGAAACCTTCCATTGCTTTTCAGTGCTTATCACCTCAATGTCTGATTTCAGGAAAAATCTCATGGCCAAAAGGAGGTACTGAGTAGGAGATGAAGGTTATCTGCCAATTAACAACTCTGCTGAATTTTCTAATGGTGCTGGTAATAAATCACTAATCACAAAGGAAGCCTTGGAAAAGAGACAGTGGATCACAGAGTAAGGACGAGGTGCTCTGATGGTGAGAGCAATGCCTCCTGTCCCAGTTCCCTTCCCAATGTATACACAAGTATGACACAGCCCCACAATTTCAGTTCCTCCTTTAGATTTTTCCCTTTTCATCAGTGGTCAAACTTTTTAATGGTGGACAAGTTAACCTTTTGTCTCACATTTGTCAGTCTGTGGAAAGCAAAAGAACATGCACCATTTTGTAGGACTTCATCAGCAGTATGATTTAAAATGCTTTGAACATGGATGTGCAGAGTAAGTGTAATTGTTTCAGTTTGGCACCATGATGTAGAAAATGGTGTCTTGTTCTGAACGCAGACATGTCATTCTTTTTTATTGTTCTTCCTTTCTTCTGTCATACATGCAAGACTGTAGAAATCATACCTGACTTAGATTATACCACCATGGGATCCAAGCACAGACTGCTAGCACAGACTATTTTGATGGCCAGAGCTGTTGGTGGCACACCCGTCCCACTTGCAGGAGTGGAATCTTCCTGTGGAATGGGGCAAAAAACATCTCTAGTACATGCAATATGGCACTTAAGACCACAACAACACCATCTGGGGTACAGGGGCTGCTTTGACCTTGGTGAAGGAGTAAGAATACTTTCTATCTGCCTCAGAAGTGTCATTTGGTATCCCTCTTCTTCTCCATGAGAGCCTAGCACCTGGTTGCTTTGGTCCCCACATCTTCACCAGTCTGTACTGCTTTTGAAACAACAAGATGGAATAGATTTTGCAAGGGGATCTTAACCCACAATTTTAGTCTTGTCTCTTTTCAGATTTTCTCTCTTCCTTGGCAATTCCTTATTACTTGCTGTGTATTTTCTCCAGCAGACTCCTAGCCTACATCTGTTGGTCAGTTTCTCTAAATCCCTTTAGCCATGGCTTTGTCCAGAAGCTGCAAAGCATAAAACATTACATCCCATCACAACCACAACTCAGAACTGATGACAGCTCCAGAGAGCATCTCAGGCTGTAAACCTATATCTAGTATTTAGGATTCATTTTATGTTATCTTTACACTGCAGGCCCAGTAGTAATTTTAATACATGAGCAAACACAAAGATTCAACACACCAAAGGAGAAAACATTTTCCTGGGATATACACAAAAGGCTATTTATTTATTTATTTCCTCTAGAGTTTGCCAATGCCAAAAGATTTTGAAATTTATCCTGTAACTGCCCACTGGTTGGGTGTTCTGTTGATTTATTTTATTTTATTTATTTTTTTTTCCATCTTGCTGCTTCCTCCTTACCAGCCTGAGGACACATGGTACTTTACACTACAAAGAGATACAAAGTTTGTCCCAGAAAAACAAACAAACAAACAAACAAAACCACCATTTTTTACTGAATAAAAAAAAAAAAAAAAAAAAAAAAAAAAAGAGTTGCTTTGTCTCTCAAAGCAACTCTTTTCTCACTTTAACGGAACAGTGCTACTACCTTCAAAGCACCAAAATGAATCCTTCCTGAAATAATTTAAATATTTAACTTTCATTTTAAAATACATCCGTCTGGCTCTTAGATATTAACATTTAAAGGGGTGAAGTCTGCCATCACCTTCCAGCTCTCTTGGTTAATCCCTGCTCTGATGCTACTAGGAAAGATATGCTATCCGCAGTCTTGGGTGGACTAAAATTCAGACCCTATAAAGTGCAACTTCTTTCTGTCTTCAGGTTACAGTATTTTATCGACTTTCAGCCACTAGATGTATGAGCTGTATGTCTGTATATCTCATTTCAAGTTAAACCCAAGAATATATAGTCAGTGAAGGTCTAATTGATTAATAAATAATGGCTGTGCAGGGGAAGGTAGGAATTCAACACCTTTTGCAAGTGCTTCCAAGGTTATCAGAAGTGCAATCAGGTAGCCCATGATGAGCAGCTCAGTCTGTCAGACAGGAGGACCAAGGGCACAGTATACGCTTGAAGAAACGAGTAGTGTTCCCTTATGACAAAAAGTCATTCTTTGTTAATGAAATTTTAGGACTCAGGTGATTTAAATGCATTTTTCAATGCCCTGTGTTTCTCTCTGGGATGTACCAGAAGTGTTTTAATGGCAAGACAGTAGGAGCCAAGTAAATGTCACAGTGAAATCCTCTGAAGTTGTCACTTGCCATGATGGATAGGCTCCAAGAGGTGATACAGCTGAATCTGACTTGGCTCCTTCAGACAGAGCATGGTGATACATGATACTTGGCAAAGCCAGGAGTCCCCATACCAGCCAACCCAAAATATATCTGTGAACGCGCTCAAAATCCGTTCCAAGCTATCCCCTAAAACTGCAGAGGCCGAGGGCTCTTAAATGCAGAAATGTGTTTCCCAGTCTCGCCTCTATTTTCTGTTTCAGCCATCTGTTGCTCTCCTACTTTCACCAGGGAGAGTTCAGCTCTCCCGGACTGCAGCAGCATACTTCTGGCTCTTGTGTAATGTGGCATGACAGAGACAACATGCTGCATCTTGCTGAGTGCCCCAGTAGACTTTCCTGCAAGATTGGCCCACTGACACAGTAATAAACAGACTTTCATAGTAGATGGTGGTCCCAGTCCTCACTTAGGAGCTGTCTCTTATGGAAGCCAAACACAGATATTCAGATAGAATAGGCTAGAAGAGAGGCTAGAAGTACTGCAGGTAATTTCTGGGCACTTTCAATGCAGAAGGCACCTCAGGGAAAAGAAATTTACAAAAGGGCAGAGCAGGCACAGACTAAGGAGGAGGCTCAGGGTGAGGGAGAAGCAGCAGAGGGCCCAGGCCCCAGGAGGAGGAGGGCAGGAGGGGCTCCAGGCCCACAGGCAGCCCTGCACAGTCCATGCTGGAGCAGATCTCCACCCTGCAGCCCGGGGCAGGGCCCACGCTGCAGCAGGGGGACATTTCCTGAGGGAGCTGTGGCCGTGGGGAGCCTCTGCGGGAGCAGGGTGTTCCTGAAGGGCTGCAGCCCGGGGCAGGGCCCCCGCTGGAGCAGGACCATGGGTGAGGAGGAAGGGGTGGCAGAGAGGGGCTTGGGGGGGCTGAGTGCAGCCCCCATCCCATCCCATCCCATCCCATCCCATCCCATCCCATCCCATCCCATCCCATCCCATCCCATCCCATCCCCTGTGCCACTGGGGGTAGAGGGGTTGGGATGAAGGGGGGACATTGAGCTTGGAAAGGGAGGGTGGGAGAAGGTGTTTTTAAAATGTTTGTCTTTCACTATCTGAATTTATTTTAAGTGGAACTTAATTAAATTAGCTTTCCCCAAGTTGACTCTGTTTTGCCCACAATGGTAACCCAGTAAGTGATCTCTTCATCTTGACCCATGGGCTGACCCACTTTATTCTTCCCCTGTCCTGTTGGGGAAGGGTAGTGAGAGAGCCAGTGGGTGGAATTTCAGCCCTTAACCAAGCCTGTCCCACCCCACTATTCAGTATTTTTCTGTTCATTCTTACTTGGATTCTACAATCTCATGAAGAGAGGGGAACATGCAAGGTCCAGGTGTGCACGGCTGCTTGCAAATAATGCTTTCAGTCCACCCGCTTCCCTCTCAAAACTTGAGGCAGCCATCACTGGTGAGTCCCATTACCCTGAGTGGGCTGAGTATAAGTTTATTCTGAATATTTTAATGTTTTCATTATTACTTAATCCAAAGTAAAAAGGAAAAAGATATTACTGGGACACTCATTCTAGATGATCTTCACCTAAGTGTCCAGAAGCTACTTGATGAACAATTAGTGCTGTTCACGCTCTACTAGACATTGTTATAAATGTCTTTGTGTTCTTTGCCTTGAAAAAAGGAGAGAAAAAAAAAAAAAAAAAAAAAAGATTATTTCAAAGTTGTAGCTGTAACCCAATTATACCCCATGTCAGAGCAGAACAAAAGCAAATGTGATTTTGGCTTCAAGCCTGCCAGCATCATTCAGTGCTTCAGTGATTTTATTTCCCCTATGTCAGCAATATTTAAATTTCTCTGTAAATTATTCCTGGTAGTTTATTCATATCTAAGCAGCTGGTTTGTGGCACTGTGCCCTATACTGTATGAGTGTAGGGTGAGCACCATGGAGCCACAGGGCCACAGAAATCATCTACCAATTTATGTCTGACTCAGGCAGAATTTATTTTGGGATGACATAGAAAGAGGAAGACCACATTTGGCAGCAGGAGGAGAGCTGCCACTGCCTGGTGTATATATGGGGCATGCACAAACTCCAATTATGACAAGTATAAAAGGGGTAGATGAAGGGTATTTTACTATAGCCAAAATTTAGGCCAGAAGTCTGAATGAGTTCTTAAACTAAAGTAATTAATGCATCATTATCTTAATAGGTTGCTATCATTTGGTTATGGTAACTGGCCATGAATACATCTGTAGCCCTCTACAGCTGTGAAATAAAACATGATAGCTTAGAGCAAGAACTTCTGAATGATAGAGCCATCAATGATTTCAGCCATGGCTTCGGCTTTGGTAATAGCTTTGGCTAGGTTGGCAATTATGGTAATAATCTTTATTGTGATGCTTTTTAGGCAGTGATTTTAGTGTCAGTCTCCAGGGTAATGTCTGAGCAGATTAATTTATAATTGTTTGTAATGTAGGGAAATGGCACAGTGACAACCTTTTTCTGGGTGGATGTGAAGAGTATTTCAATGTTTTATCAGATAAAACTTCCCTGTAGCCACCAAAGAAGGGCTTTGGTGTCCAGTGACAGTGAAGTATTTAATGTTCTTAGTTCTGCTACAAATGGACTTCCTTACCCTTACTTTACTCATTTGTGAAATGGAAACCCTATGATTTATTCACATTTCATACCGATTACGTTTGCAATTTCAGCAATGTAAGATGAAATCAAGAAATGTTAGAATTTTATTCTTCTTGTTACAGGTATTTTGTTTTGTTTTGTTTTGTTTTGTTTTGTTTTGTTTTTTACTCATGCAGGGTATCTTTGAATAAATGCTATCACTGCATCCTATCTGGAAGGTCCATGGCAACAGAAAAACTCTCTGAAGTTGTTGAAAATGCAGAAAAAGGAGTCCACCATTGCCCATCCTTCTTTCATATTGAACCTATACACTATTTAAAATCATTCTATGCATTCATCAGCCCAGAACAATGCTGTCAACAGCATCTGCAGAACCTCCCTGGGATGTGCCCAGTACCTGAACATATGGGCTGTGAGTGTGGTTGTGTTTGAGCTCTTGAGGGCACTGCACAGAGGTAAAGGGCCATGAGATTTAGCACCAGCTGTAGAAAACATTGTTCAGACAACTCTCTGGCTGATTCTTCTTGTGTATATTCAACAGAAGAACAGGAAGAATAACTTTTCAGCTTCCATTTTCATGCACTGCCTGACACTGGACAAGTCATTTAACCTCCTTTTGCCTTTTTATGCCTGAGTTAAATGTATGAAGCACTTATGTTCCCTTTCTGGGTGTTGTGAAGTTTTGGTAATTTATACTTGTTAAGTGCTTCAGAGTCCTTAGATGAAAGGTTTTAAAGGATCATTATTAATACCAATATAAGAAAGCAAAGCCTATAGCATAATGCAAACAACTTGAAAGCAGCTGTGTCATTTGTTAAGTACAGATCTTAACAGCATTGGGTTAATGATTTTATTTCTCTTCTGAGACAAGCATGATTGCAATAGCATCCTTTGCTGTTAGATCATTTAACAAGGACTATAGTTAACACTAATTGCATGTTTCACAAAAAGAAATAACAATCTGATACACATGGTACCCCAAATTTTGCCAAAACTGATGCATGCAACCTCTTGCAGAAGCACATGGAGATCTTGAATTTCAAACTCTCCAATGTCAGATAATTTATATCCATACATATCAAAAGAGGTGGTATCTCCTGTCAAGTGATAACATTCTGGTAAGGTACCTTCAGTTTGGTTACACGTGGGTATATGTTCATTCATTTGATAGGGGTGGTCTGGTCCATGACCACAATGTGAGCTTTCTCTGACATATGCTGAGCACTTGGTTCAGTTACAAAATATGACTTCCAGGCACTTACCATGTCTCACAGTACACAAAAGTGCTCCTATCACTTGACAACACACTTGATTGCACTTATGTGACAGAGGACATTGGACCTAAGGTTAGCTAATTTCTTAGATACCAGTCATGTAGTCTGCCTAGCTCTTGGGAATGACAACATCAGGGACTGCATTGGTAGGACAATTTCTGTGGTCTGTAGTTCACTCCTAGGACACTGACCTTGAAAAACATGACAGCAGGTGATGGTAATATGGTCTGGATCTGTTTCACAGACACGCCTACACTACATAATTCCTTAGCTTCTCTCTCATCATTTGCAGTCAGTCTTTTCTTGTTTGATCTGAAACACCATTAGTCTATTTTTTATAAAACTAACCACATGCTCCAGTTCCATAAGACTTTGTGCAGAATTCAGATCTGCTTAATGACTGACTGCATGGTCTGCAGTGAGTTACCTGGAGGGCTAATTGTTGTACATTATGATTCAAGCTTTATAGAGTAAATTTCTTTATTATTACTAGAAAACCACATCTCGTTGAGAGCCTGATTTAGTAACTGAAGCCAATTGAAACAGGGATTTCTTTCAGTAAGTCAGCCAATAAAGAGAGACGTGTAAGTTAGAGCTGCTTGCCCAAGTCAGGGCAGAGAGAATTTAGGGTTGTCCTGTTGGATTTAGTGAGCACCAGATGCCTTGAAGAATTATCTCTCAACCCTCCAACATGAGTTGCTATAGTGCTAGTACCTAGTGCTACAGCTGCTAGGTACATGGCCTGTCTAACAAAGACCAGATTATTTGCTTCTGTAGCTCTTCTTTATGCCTCACCAACCTTCCTTAAATACGGTAGGAGCAAAGAAGGCAGGAAAAAATCAAAAAACAGGCTTTTGCATCTAGGAAAAAAATAAATGTGCGTCCACTGGGCTGAGAGATGACTCCCCGTGTTTTTCATAGTCTGATCACGTTCTCTAATTTCTCTGGTGATTTGTACTTAATCAAGGCCATTCTCCTTTGCTGCCCATTTCCCTCCCCTGTCTGGCCCAGGGATGAAGTCACAGGCTAAATTTGTGATGATGACTGTCAATGACATAGTTATACGCCGTGTTTTGGTGAGGAATAGATCTGTGTTTTTACTGCAGGGTCAAACAGGAGAAACTGAGTGGGTGAGATAAAACCTTTAATATTTTTAAGGAAACTAGCTCCTTCTCATCATGCTAGATGATAAAGCATGTAGAAATTACCTCAGATTAGAGGGGATTATTGAGAAGAGACACATTTCTGAGTGTAGGGTGTAATGCACTTGAGGGATTTATAGGAACCTATTTTCCGTTCCCCCACTCCTCCTGGCACTCTACTTCAAGCTAATTAAGCATAAAGAAAATTACATGCAACTTCAGGATGATGTAATGCATCTGCGTAATTGAGCAGTGCATTGTCAAAGAGCATTCAGTGTAATGTTATGTATATTTGATGGAACAATTTCCACTATTAATATTCACTGAGGATTCCTAAAATTAACTGTAATTACTGAGGGAGAGGGCCTAGATATGACTGAGCACAGCTCAAAGAAAACATCTGTTCAGTGCTCTGTGCTGGGCAAAACCACAAGGATAATGTTAGTCTGCATTAGGAAAGTGCAAGGTAACAAAATATAAAAGGGGGCAATTGAAAAAGAGAGATGAAATAATGAATGGCTTCAAATTAAAACCTAGTTATAAATTCTACTGATGACCCTGAGAAATGAGAAAGCTGCAAGCTATTCACCCACAGTTACCTGCCTCTGTAAGTGTTGAAATAGCAAATCACATCAATTTTCTTTTTGTCTTTTTTTCTTTTTTCCCCCAAGAAAAATTCCTGTAACAGTATAATTTAGGGTAATAAGTAAGAAGTGCATCTTATGAACAAAGTGACACGTTACCATATGTCTGTACTGCAAATCAGAACCCTAAAAACAAACACCCCATGTGAAGGAAGGTTGTGAGGGACTGCAGTATGTTCTTTCATTTATTACACGTAGCCACACAGAAGTACTTTTTGATTCATTAACAGACCTGGTCAAAACCTGGCACAGAAAAGCTTGTCGTTTGTCTCCTGCTAGCTTGTAAAGTTCCTGCTGATTTTCACTAATGTTTCAAAATTTGACAGCTCTAATGAATTCATTTTTCAAGTGAATGGAAAAGGCTCCAAAAAGCATGTACTCGATGAAGTTGTATTTTTCTGTTACTGATGCTGCTACCTTTCTAGCATTAAGTTGTTGCCCTATCTCAGTAATAAATTCTAGGTCTGGAGATTAGTTTTCTATTACGATTGTGCCATATCCATGACAGTGGAGCTTTGATATTGTCATCAATACAAAATGCAGTGAGGAAGGTTGACCTGGCCACCATCTACTCTGTTTTTTGTTCTCCTTACAGCAAGCATATGTTCTTTACTGGGTTGGGAGCCAGGTCTGGTGGATCTGGCTGAATAACTACATATTTTCAAGTTTCCTGGAGGTATGAATATACATGTACAACAGATCTAGTGGGTGTGGGAGCTGTCAGCATGTGACATCTGTGAATCTTCAAGGCATGGATTTGTTCTTTCTTGCTCTTTCTGACCTGGTCGTGAAGCAACTCCCTAGCACACTTTTGGGTTGCACACATTGCATTTTGCTAAGGATCACGAGTCCTCATCAGCTGTGATCAGTCAGCAGCCAGGAAGAGCATGCTTTGCTCATTCTGCTGTCTTATCATGAACCTTATTATAGGTCACCCACTTTAAACTTCTCCCAGTGGAGTAGTAATGGCACATTTCATTCCCCGTGTGCTCACGTTGTGATTGTGATAGGTTGGATTCACATCTACAGATGCTGCTCACACTCCCTTTTGTTCAGAACTGAATTCTGACACATCTATTTCACAGTTGATCTCATTTGGCTAAAGAATTCCATGAAAGGCTACAGTCACCCATTATCGTAACTACCAGCACCCGCCCAACTGCACTGGTTGAACTTTACTCTCTCTAGGGCCCCACAGAGATGCAATGATCTGTGGAGATGCAAAAGTAGCCTTTGCTGCTTTGAGGGAAACATGAAGTCTATCACACAGGCAACATTTTTTATCCTGTAGTAGCAAAACATCTGCCTTAATGTTGGTAGGAAGATTTTTCAACCTGACAGGCTATGGGATTAAAGGACCAGTGTGCAGCTAGGCAGATTACAGGAATATAAATCATTGAGGGAAACGGACCCCTTGAGTCTTTACATCCCTGATGTCATAGCACACCACATAATCCTAGGCAAAAAACAAGGCAGACTATCTTAGTTGTTGTTTTTGCTTCCCCTCAGGTACTTCTAATAGGAGAGTATCACAGAGTCTCACTCCCTAACTAGCTATAACCTTTCTTGTTATCATCCTAAAATATTTATGAGCAATATATTCACATTTGATTCTGTCAGCATTGTCCTGTTAGCTTAATAATTGTTTCTTGCCTCCCCAGTGATCACACATTGATGTACTGACAGACAGCATATATTTTTGCAGCCCCCACTTTGCTGCAGTTAAACAAGCTGATTCAGTTTCTCTTTCCTCATAATGAAATAATCTTTCTGTTTGCTTCATTGTTGTATAGCCCACCTCTGTGGCTGACCTAGTTTGAACTTCTGCACTCTGAATAAGGATAGTCAGAATGGTATATAGGCATGAGTCTTGGCTTTCTTAGTGTTTGGACCTCTGGACATTTTTGAATGGAGTTTGAGATCCTTTCTAAGTGACCAAAGGCCTATGGAAAACAAAGCTGATTTTCTGAATTGCCTTTTTGTTCACTCCCTACAAGAAGTCCCTGGACCACAAATTAAATACAGACCTGCAGTATTTTAGATGATATCTTAGCAATAGCTTGCTTCAATATTTCTCCCTTTCCAGTGGCAAAAACATGTCTGATGCACCCTGTAAGTACATTTGGCCTTTCAGTCACCTTACATTTTCTGCTTATCTCTTTTTTTTTTTAAGAAAGAAACTCTTACAGACCTGTGTGCTGCTGAGGCCAGACTGCCAGGTGGTATCTCCACAGATCACCTTCTCACAATTTGACTACAAGTAGCCTGCTGACTATTCCTCATGAATGTGCTGTCCCTCATTTTGGCAGATCACAGAATCACAGAACTGAAGGGGCTGGAAGGGACGTCGAAAGATCATCGTGTCCAAACCCCCTGCCAAAGCAGGTTCCTTAGAGCAGGCTGCCCAGGTAGGCATCCAGACAGGCCTTAAATATCTCCAGAGAGACTCCACATCTACTAAAGGTCTACTAAAAACTAAGATCTACTAAAAACACTCTTATGACGATCAATATGCCAGTTTTTCAGGATTCTGGACAAAGAATGTGATGTCCTCCTACTATGAAAGCCTTATTTTCCTTGAGATTTGTTTCCATACTGGATATGACAAGTTCCTTTCATATATACTTTGTATTTTTTGGCTTGTACCCAAATAAGCTTTACTCTTGACCTCACTTTGCCTGCATTTCTGTTCTCACTCTCTTTATTTATATTGCTAGAAAACCTACTGTGATTACTTTCAATTTCTTTCACAAGGTTTAAGTGTCAGTTTGTTTTGCAATTGTCACATCATGTCTTCATTTCCTGTAAAGACACTTCTTTTCTTACTCAATTCCTTTTCTAACTCTTAATCTTAATACCCCTTGATTGAGCTAACCCCATGCTTAGTTCAAATAATATTGATTTATTGATTTTTTCTTCTTCTTTTTTTTTTTTTTAATTATTTTTATTTCTTGTGGTTCTATATCTTGATAGTCATTTATACCCTTGGCAAAAGAAATGTCAAGTTTACACCACCTTCAGTTCACTGAGGTTTCCAGTCCCAATGGCTTCTCTAACTATACTCCCTCTCTTCTCAAGGAAAGATCTGTTGAAATCACAGCTCAGTAGGGAGAGGTCTATTTTCATTTATTCTAAATTTACTCATTGCCAGTCACTTGACTTGGTAGTGTTTGAAAAAGACAAAAAACACCCTTCCATAATGACCTCACTGTTTACAAAATAAAATCTAAAGTGGCACTTTCTTCTACTAGTTTAGTGACAATGTGATGAAAAAATGTCAACTACACAATCAAGAGTAGCCTGAACTTTCTGTTTTTATCTACAGCTCTTCTCCAAACTGTACTGAAGATATCAAAATCTTCTTTATTGATTGTCCTTAGGAGCTTTTGCCCCTTTGATAACTTTACAGAGCTCTGTGTATATAATCAAGAAGGACCTACCCAAGGGAGCTTGTGACACATTCTCAGCACCACCATAGAGGAGTCATATAAAGTCATCCAACATGATATTACACAAAGGCAATTGTGTTCAAAACAGGAGGAGATACAAAAAGGAGTGCATGGAACAGAATAACAAAATCAAGTGATTTTGTTGAAAATATATATAGTGGCACTAGCTGAAGGATTACATTGAAGATCCTAGATACACCAGGAGTAGACATGTAGCCAAATGGTATGCAAGGAACAGAGATGCAAGATATTAATCAGAAGCATAAGTCCTTGGTTTAATGAGTCATCACTTTATAGACATACTCACTACCGTTATTTTTATGCCTGTCATCCTTGAACAGGTGATTGACTTCAATGCCTGTATGTCAATCATTACAGCAACTCCAGTACATTTTTATTCCCATAATTGTTGATTTTCTCTTCCACATCAGTGGTTCTCATGCCCTCCTTCTACTGCCAGATTTAATGGACAAACATCTTAGGAGCTTCTTACCCTACCTGGATCAACCTATCAATAACACTGTTTTACCTAAAGCATTTATGACCAATTTGATATACACATTTGTTTTCTGGTAAATAATCAAGACTGAGCTGTTGCATCCTTTCTCAACAGGGCCTATATATCTGTGTATATGTGTTAATAGGATTAGCTTTGTCTTCTGTGCTGTTCAATGTGCTTCACCTCTGTTGATAATTCACTTCATGAGTAAGCACTCGATAAGTTACACCAATTTATTTGTTCAAGTTTTGGTTGATACAATCTATATTTTCACATGTTTCAAAAACGTCTGACTTATAATTTCAAATGTGATTCTGCCTTAGGTCTTTGTCCTTACTTTTATATTATTACTATTGTTGTTGTTTTTGTATTATTATTATTATTATTATTATTATTATTATTATTATTATTATTATTATTATTATTATTATTATTATCTTCTGTAGCTATGTTTTTAGAGTTTTCTCTTCAGTAAGCTGAAAGGAATTAAAGATTTTCTTTGCTTGGTAAATTCTGCTTGCTTTTTCAAGGACAATTTCTGCTGACTATTATGCACCAGATCCTTGTATCTGTCCAATATGGTCTCTCTGAAAAGATTAGCATCTCTTACCTTTTTTTCCCCACCATGCAAACTTGGATCTTCAAGATTAGAGGAACTCTAATCCTTTATAGGGTCATCTTTTTGTGTGATCTGTTTGGAATCTACTTGCTCATGTGTTTCATTTCCACTGAGAGTGTAGGTTTCTATGACAGCATTTCATATGCTGCTTATTCCAGCAGAGCAATAAATGGAAACTAGTTAAGTACTGAGTTTCAGAACTACATTCAATTCCTATTTACTTGTTCCTGTGCCTTTCAGAAGTTGCTGTGTAAAATCTTTCCATCTGTTAATCTGTATTTCCATGGAGTTTCAATTTGATTTTTAACTTTTCCACTCTTTCTTCCATAGAGTTCTCTTACTTCATTGCACTATTAGTGCCACTTCTTGTTCAGGATTAACGCAGACCAAACAGGTTTGCAGAGCTCTGAGCTATTCAGTGGTGACTTTTTAAAGGACCTGATGATTTTTCTTTAACTCTTCCAGATCTAAGTATGAACTTTAACCACTGGCTTCTGAGTGAAAGGAGCAGTGGCCATGGGAGACCTCTTGTATTGTGGAAAAAGCAGGACTGATTTTATGTAACTCTCCCCAGCCCAGGCTTCATAGCCTAGTTGCAAATAAAAGGAGTATCTCTGGCCTGGTGTTAACAAACAAACAAACAAACACTCCCAAAGCAAGTCAAAAGTTGGCCTTTTCTGATCTTCTCATGACTTTTTCTTGACTAAGTCACATGTTCATCTCTTTGCAACAGCAGACTAGCAGACCTTGCCCTTGGGCACCTAACTGTCTTCACATATCAGACAGTGGCTATGGGGTATCACCTAAGCTGTGAATTCAGATGGTTTGATAGGTGTCAAAGAGTATATTCCAAAGCTATGTTTAAATTTCTGTGTTGGTCTTTCTGTACAAATTAATTAAAAATGTCAGTCACAGAGTTAAAGAATCACAGAATCACAGAATGGTTAAGGTTGTAAGGGATTTCTGGAGGTCATCTGGTCCACTCAGAATTTGGCCCAGAGGGATATTTGTAGAGAAATGATACCAGAACCTGGGGGTCCCAGCCAATAACAATATCTGGAAAGAGAATTTTGTTGTAGCACCTCAAAGCTGGCAGGTTGTTTCAGGACTTGTTAGGAAGCATAATTGTCATTTTGTCTCTGTTCCAAATTGGAACAGATCATCAGTAAGAATCCAGTAATGAAGAGAGCCACAGGACTGTGGCCTTTAGAGTACATTAGAAATTAATCTTAATTTAAGTCTTCCTTAGGGACAGTTCCGGTTCCCTTGGATTTAATATGGGGTTGAGAGTCAGGACTTGTGGATTCTGTTCAATTTCTGACAGTGAATCAAATGTTGTTCTCTGACAAGTTACTGACGCCAAAGTATCAACATAGAAGCAAAATAAATTATCTAAAGTTTTCAGATGATGAACTGCATTTGGGTTATAAAGGATAGACAGCTTTATTTCCGACTTGCTTCCTTTACACAGAGGGAACTGTGCTTAACTTTGTTTCCCAGGACTGTAAAAAATAAAATTGCATTCCTTAAAAATAAAAATAAAATAAAGAAGAAAAGAGAAAAGAGAAAAAAAAAAAGAATGCTTCTCTGAAAAACAAAGCAAATGCCAGAGTTCATATAATTATTTCAGGGATATAGAACAACATTGTAAGCTTTTTTTTTGTCAGAAAGATCCTTTCTTGACTTAAAAATGAAGGACTTAAACTATGAGAATATTTGAATTTCCATTTGGAGTGTTAATAACAAAAGGAATATTTTGGCATCTTCCGTGAATTCTCCTTAATGTCCAAAAAGAGCAGAATATGCTAAATCTGAAAGTTGATTTTTATACACCTTCCCTAGTATGTAAAGGACATCTGCTCTCTTTTACTTTAAGAATGAAATGGCTTTCTGCTTAACCTAAGTGCTTTATACTTGATCACTTTTCCTTGATCACTTTTCCAGTTGCAAACCTTCCACAGGTAGGAGAATTTCATCAGGTGATTCTTGAGCTGTTTTGCATCTGCCTTTTATATATCACAGACATCTTCTCCTCTCTTTCTTTAATGGCAACACATCTTTTGTGCAGATCTGAAACTCAAACCACAGCTCTGAACCTGCTGAGCGATCTTTATCCAATTGAGGGCACTTACTTAGCTCCCTTTTTAGAAGGAAAGCTGAAAGGTGATAGATTGCTCAGGAAGACCTAATTGTATTTGTGGGTCATTTTGACAAAAAGCAGGATAGGGAGAGTTTATACCACATCTTTTATAGTGGACCTGACAGGGTGGTGATTTCCAGGTCAAGGTGGGAGGTGAGAATTCAGTTGAGGTGGGTGAAAAGGCAGTAACCTCCTTCTCCTATATATATGCTTACAAGGCATGGTGTCTACAGTTTGAGAAGACAAAAAATTTCTCCCTTGCCATTTTTCAGGTGTGGCTTGCCTGAATATGCATTATCAAAGAAATGTCCTCTTAGCTCAGACCAGTGGTCCACCTAGGTGTTTTGTTTCCAGAAACAGCAGTACAAAATGCTCTGTAGGAACAGTACTAAGGGTGGAAAATATTTTTCAGTCTACTCCCGGAATTCTTCCAATATACACAACTGTTGTATTAGCAAAGTTGCTAAAATCCAACTGTAATAAGGAATTCTCCTTAAAAGTTTATCTTGCTTCTATCTGGCTCAGTCAAGCTGACTTTATCATACCTTTGTAAAATGCAATTTGGACATAAAAACTTGAATGATGGTGACTGACTTACAGTAAAAGCTAATGTTTTGGGCCATAGATCCGGTGAACTCTGTTTGAAAAAGAGGCAGAAACATGGGATCCCAGTGGCTACAGGCATGGCAGAACTCATGAGTCTAGGCTGCATAAGCTATAGGGTAATGTTAGTATGGCAGACAGTGTAAATTTGTGGCCTCCAAGTTTCTCCTGAAATAGGAAGAGGATGCAGCTGGGGTATGGTGGTGGAGGTGGCTCTCTACTTTCTGTCTAGAGACAGGGTAACCTGTCTATCCAAGCATCAGGGCAGGATTACTTCTAAGCCTAAACACAGATGCCTACCTGCGTGCTCAATCCACGTGTCTGCTAGATGTCTAAAGTTCCCATTAAAATGAGTGGAGATCTAGGGATTTGTTTATTTGCACAGACATGGTTACCATTTGAGCTGCCATGAAGGATTTTCTTTGTATCCTATCTACCATCTCATACTGATATTTTGGGTCATTTTAAATGGCACTAGATGCCTGCATGTATACAACAGAGTCCAAAATGACAGCTCTTTTTTTCTCTGCCACCACCACCCCCAAAAAACTAACAAACAAACAAAAAACACCAGCAGACACAAACAAACAAAACCAAACATAACAAACCAATCAAAACAAACCCAAACTCATCATTAACATGTTCCCTTATTTATAGTGTGAAGACTGGGTTCAGTGGGTAATATTGATGGTTGGGGGACGGGTGGATCAGATATCTTGGAATCTTTTCCGACCTTAATGATTCTATGATTCTATGACACCTTATACCCATTTTTAACGTCAAGTTCAGGTCAAGTCAATCTTCTGAAAGCCTGGAAATGGTGAGTTTTACCATTTGCTTACACAACCTTAAGTGAGGGATGCCTTGAATGTACTGATGCTCTTGTCTTGCCTGAGATCTGCGTGAACATGAGGTGTCATCATGTATGTGTATTTGTGTGCATGTGTGTGTGTTGTTAATGAAGTTCTGGAGTTGAATCTCCTCTATTCTTACTTTCTCATCCATTGTTTGACCTCTAATTTCTGATTGTAAAGGATGTTCCATACACTAATTTATTCTCAAGAAAGCTTAAAAATACCATCTACCCAGAAGTGCCAGTCTTCTTTCAGTAAACAATAATTTAATTACATTATTTCTTGAGCTTGTCATAGCATGCCATTCCACAAACCCCCTCATGTTATTGTCCTGATATAAATACATCCTCAGCTCATTTGCTCAAATCTGACTGTTGGCAATCACAGCAGGAGCTGGGAAATAATGAATTTGATCACACGGTAAGGTAAGGAGGCTAGCCTAGCTTACAGAGAGGCTTTCTGAATACAGTGCTTCCATTAACCCCCTAATGACATCCTCAAGTGATTTTTTTTTTAACCTAGAGCACAAATATAACAGCAGCATGCCTGTGCTTGCTGGAAATTGGATATGTTCACAGTATTCAGTCCACTTCCCTTGTGACATAAGTTAGGGTGCTGTTTTCTGCCCTTGGGCTTCCGAGACCTGCTAACAGAGGAGTTAACACTTGTATAGTGTTCATCAGAATTAGTGCCTAATTCAGTGAAATGTCTAAGCTAGTTAGCTGAGGTCCTCCTTGGAGAGAAACAGGTGCCTCCACAGGAAGAGCCAGCGGATCTTAGATATTCCTCACAGGGTGAAATGAATTGCTGTATTGCAGCAATTTTAATTTGGAAGTCTCAAATTAATTCAAACTCACAACATCCCCCTGGTGTGCTGCAGAGTTGTGGTTTCTTTGAAAATAGAAACAGAGGAAAAAGAAAGTTAAGCTGCTTGTCTTGGGCATCTAGTGAATCAGCAGCAGCTGGCAACTGAAGTGACAAGTCCTGGCTCCACACTGCAGTCTCTAATCAGCTGATATGAGATCTCTTTGGATCCTAAAGCCTGCCCCTTTGGAAACACAGAGGGCTATGGCAGGGAATTAAATGAGTGTCTGCAGATTGATGAGGTCCCACTTTGGCAGCAGGGACCCACTGTTTCCTCTCTGGGTGGTCACTGGGGATCTGTGTGGTGAGGGTGGGCAGAGTCTGCAGCTCTGCACCTGGGAACAGTGCTGGAAGTGCATGATGAGAGGCTGATTCTCCATTTCATGAAGGGCTCTTATTCTGCTCTGGCAGAATAAAAGTTTGTCAACATGGCATGGAAATGGTCCTGCATAATATCCCCTGGCACAGGCTGCTGCAGTGTTGGAAGTGTGGCTGCAATACACCCCCCTGCAACTGCTCCCCGGTTCCAAATTTAGCCTCTGCCTAACACAGATATTGAGGGTATAGAAAACAGCCCAAGGTGTTGATCACTCTGCACACCTACTGAGAATCTGCTCCAGAATGTGCAATACTTGTTTTATTGCTCACATTTCAATTGCTGCAGAAAGCTGAGCATATGCAGCCCATGGGAGCTGTGAAACCGAGTTCATGGCTGGGGGGAATCCCTGTAAAGAAGTGAACTGAATGCCAGAGAGAGCTGAGTGCTTTCTGCATAGGGGAGCAAGGGTGAAGAAAGGAAATTCCTCCTTTAAGGTTGTCCCAAAATAATAATCATGGAACTATTCTATTGTATTCCCAGTGTAAGGATGAGAATTTATTCTGAATAATCTAAACTGAACCCCCTGTAGACATCAATTGCACAGAGAAGCAGTTCTTCTGACAAATTGTAACAATATAACATGGTATTCAGCATTTTTCTTAAGCCCCAGCTCCTTGAGTTATATGATTACAGAAGAATTTCTGTTTTTGCAAAATAAAGGGAAAAAAAATCTGTTGATGTGACAGCTATACAGAAAACTGGGTATATCAGATGTGGAAGCTCCAAATTCAGAAAGCTGGTAACATTCATTAGTTTAAAATTTTATGACTTCTTAAATTTTTTGTATTTTGGGGTCTGTACTCATCACCTCATTAACACCACTGGGGTAGTAGACAAATAATGGCAAGAAGACAGCAGATAATTTTTCACATTGCTGCATCTGTGCTGAACCATCTCCTCTTTATGTATCAGTATTGTTAGAAGAAACACAAAATATCTGGAGCAAAGCAGATCTCCATGCAGTATCCCAGAAACTGAAGACCAGTCTCTAAGCCATAAAATATGCTTGCCTAAACAAAAGAAAAACTGAAAAACACATTAACCTCTGTGATAGAGAACACTAAGGCATGCCTTTGAGACTGAAGCAGCTCTGTGTTTGGCATTCTGCTCACGAGAATAAAAAACTGCAAAAGCTGTGGCTTGTGCCATGGCTATGTAATTTACAGCCACTGCATGAGGCCTAAAATTGGCCCTAAGAGCACCAAGAACTCTAATAGGCTTCACGTTTGTAAGACATTGGAATAGCCCCCTGCCATACCTCAGTGAATAGAAGAATGTGATTGTGCTCCTTGTCTGCACAATCACCATTCCCACATGCTCCCACCACCTCCTCCCTGGTGGATCAGCCCACTCCCATGGCTCCCAGGCACCAGGAAAGCACTGCTCAGCTCCTCCTCATCTTCCCACCACCCCCTCCCAGTATTTAATTCCACTTGCTAAGATTCCAAGAGATATAAGCACTCTAAACTCATTTCTAAGATAAAAAACTTGTCAGAGACTTGTTAAAATTGTTCGTGAGTTTGGTCACTGTGTCCTTCATTTTAAGAACACAGGTTTGATCATAACCAGAAGTAGCAGCACTCTTCACTGGGGTGGGAACAAGGTTAATTGACATGCAGTGTGTGGTGTCTCTATACAAAAGTGACTTCATAAACAGGATTATATCGATACAAACCAGTTCATTCAATGCAATGACATGAAACAGTTATGGCAGATAAAATTTCCTTCTTCAGTCCACAAAGAGTGCACTCTTGTTATGCTCAATTTGGAATCTGTATTCCTAAAACCTATCCAGTACTTAACCCATTGCTATGGAAGGACCCAGAAGGCAGTAAACAATGATTCTTTCATCACTTGGCTTAGCTGAAATTTGCATTGAAACAATCTGTTTGGGTGTTGTTTGTTTGTTTGTTTTGTTTTTTATGACTTGGAATAGACAAGTGGTTCTTTCAACCGGTCTATGCAAGAGTCTGAGACCTTTTCTCTAGAACAGATGCTATTAAATACCAGTGCCTTGTACAAATGATTCACTCATTTAGGGCCTGATCCAAGAAGCAATGAACAGTTTTGTAAGCATAAGCAGTTCCCCTGACTTAAACCTGTGTGCTTTACTTTTGAAATGTATATGTTTGAACTACAGATAGTTTAAATCTTTGTGCCTTTATCTGATGGAAAATTGTTCACTCCTAGGCATAGTCACACAGTGTTGCTGTGTTTGTAAACAAATCTCTCAGTTGTTTGTAAAGCTCTTAAAAAAATCAATATAAATGCTTTTGCTAAGTTATTTATTGTTGTGCCAGATACAGCTGTATGAAATGCAACTTCTGGTGTCACCAGTGCCCTATGAAATAAATGTCTATAAATCATTCGGAGACCCACCAGAATGAAAGATCCTATATAAGAAAAGACATAGTGGTTCAGATTCTCAATGTTCAAGTTCAAGTTTATAAATGGACTTTGCTCAGCTTACTCCAGCGAGGAGTTTGAACTCTTTTAAATAGTTATAGAAAGTAACAGAAAAATCTTAAAGAGGTTCAAAATAATTGTCTACAGCTCAGGTACTACATTGTTCCTTTGATCTAAAGTCATATTAATGCTGAACAAATTTCCTTAGAAGTTTGCCTCCCATATTTGCACATAATGACCTTAAAAATCTCCCGATGTTTTGTTCTATTGTTATAATTCCTGCTTTCTCAGTGACTTCCAACCTTTTTTCTTTGTGAATAGCCATTTTTTCAGAGGCATCACTATCATGCAGGGATGTATTATATTGATTTGCTTTTCCAAATTAATTTTAACCTCTTAGAAACATCCCTGAGGTCCTGCAGACCCCAAGTTGGAAACTACAGTTATGTTTGAAATGAAGCAAATATGTTTTCTGCACAGGCTGCTGAGAAAAAACAAGACAGGAGGGGAGAAAGGCAAGGAGAAGAGGAGGGAAGGGAGGAAAGGAGGCAGGAAGGATGGCAGGCATTGAGGCTGAAGAAGTCCCAGACTAATGTATTTTACAGGGAACTGGAAGAGTACACTGCCAAATAATGTCATTCTAATTAGACCTTTAATGATTAAACCTGAAGGAATTTTATAATAATTTCATTTCACAGTATTTCTAAGGTCCCTTTACTTAATTTAATGTAGACACTGAAGTCTGCTGCTTTTCACTATCAGTTTGGTTCTGCTTTGAATCAATTATGAATTAACTTTATAGAAAAGGAAGGGAAAGGAAAGGAAAGGAAAGGAAAGGAAAGGAAAGGAAAGGAAAGGAAAGGAAAGGAAAGGAAAGGAAAGGAAAGGAAAGGAAAGGAAAGGAAAGGAAAGGAAAGGAAAGGAAAGGAAAGGAAAGGAAAGGAAAGGAAAGGAAAGGAAAGGAAAGGAAAGGAAAGGAAAGGAAATCAATCTCACAACCAAACCAAACCAAATAAAAACAAAAACAAACAAAAAAGGCAAACCAAAAGAGGAAAACTAAGAAGTGAGGAGAACAGGACTGCAGCACAGGTTTCTGTGAGGTGGACATCTTTCCTCTTGGAAAAATCACCTTCAGAACCAAGAAGAAGCGCAGGAAAAGAGGTTATGGAAGTATACTGAAAATGTAACTGTGCTTATCTCAATATTTCAAAGCTCACTATAGTTCAAAGGAAGAAAATCCAACAGTTTATCACCAGTGTGTTACACCACATCAGATGTGCACAGCGGTGCAAACACATGGAGCCTTACCCATGAAAAGCCACATCCCAATGCACAGCTTCTGACCACAAGGACAGAACAACATGCAGATGAAAAGCAGTAACCCAGGAGAGAAATGCTGGCAGCATGACACCAAGCCGAAACCCTCAAGTTAACACCTCCCAAGCAGGAAGCTACTGGCTTGAGCACTGGGGCTTGGACAAGTGCCTTTCAGCTGTATCACCACTGCCACTCCCTGGAAAATGGGGCTTTGCACATCTTGCAATTGATCAGGAATGCTTCAAAGAAAAAGCCCACCCTGTCTGCGGCCCCTCCTCCTGCACAGACTTGGAAAGGATCTGTCCATACAGGGCAAGAAGAGGGAGCAGCCTGTAAAGTCACTAGGTTAAGTCTAGCATGCCTACTACCCCCCAAAAGCAGAAGGTTTATAACAGAAATGTTATAAACATTTTCCTGTCATGCCAGCTGATTAGGATCTATTTCAAATGCAAGCTCAGTCATGCTACACAGATCTCTGGAGCAGTGGTGCAGGGCTGTTTGTTTTCCTAGCAGATTGTCTCATTTCATTAAACATTATAATAACATGATTTGGGAAACGTCTCCGGCCTTAAAACCTTGTTATTAAAAGAACTTGTCTTGGATGGCTCAGCTGGGTAACTAATGCTTTCAGTGACAATGAGCACCATGCAGCGACTTAGTGCAAAGTACTCCAAGGGTTAGCCTGTACAGTGTTCAGATGAGAGCTTTTCTGTCCATGTCAAAGGGTTTTACTGTTTGAAAATCTGTAAAGAATTCCCTTATACAACACAGAGGACAATGAGAGCAATGCGACAGAGTTAATATAAAACAGGACACGGGAATGATGTTTCCACTCAGAAACGCAGGTTGTGGCTAGATTGGCAGAGTCTAAGCATATACGTTCAGAGGAGCTTCTGAAAATAACTGTATGGTTGCTCACTCGTAGGGGTCTATATATAAGTATACCAGGAACACAGGACTGGGTGAGACCAGCTGGGCCTCTCCTCAGTCTTTGCAAATGCAGGTAACTATGGTGACATTTCATCTACAAGCACCCACAAAAACTGTTCCACAAGGCATCTTCGCATATTGTAACGATGTAGTAGTACAAAGGATCGAGAGTCACCAGAACTACACAATACAGCAGAAAAGGACAGGAGAGGTTGAGGACTTTGTTCCTTAATTGCAAAAGCTTTTAGGTGAACATGGTCTGTTCTTTGTGGGTAATGGATAATACACCAAATGACAAAAAAAGGGGGAAACAAAGAAACAAACAAAAAGAAAAAGCAGCTTTGACCATCCAAAATGGAGAGCATTTTCTCCAAACCATATATCTGATAGTTTAATCCATGTTGTATAAATAAAACTCTGCAACAAGTCATCTACCACCTGTAGGAACACTGGCATGTTTTGGCCATCATCCCATCTCATGCCATAGCTGATCCTTCCTGTTTCACTAAAAGCTGTCAATCACTGTTTTCTTGGCAACCAAGTGATGCGCCAAGGGTGGAGAATATCCTCCCAAAATAAATGTTATAAATAAAATAAAAGCTGATCAAGGCTCAGCCAAGGAGAAACACAGCACAGAGCTGGATCCAACTATGGTTTTTGTATCTGGGTAACTGTGATGGCAGGACTTTATTCATAACCAGATCTGAACTGTGGTCCCTATGCTGGGTAATCTTAATGGAAAAGGAAGGACAATCAGTAAATCTCCCTTGGGAGATTCATCCAAAATTCCTGCATGCTCTATGTAAAGAGCAAAACTAGCAATAGTGTAGGATGACCCCAAGTCTTATTCCACATAAAATAAATAAATAAATAAATAAATAAATAAAGTCCTCTTTTCACTAACAAATCTGCTTAGCGACAATTATTCTCATATGACCTTGGTATGAAGGCTGTTCATTACCACAAAACTTGTGTATTCAAGTATAGAAAATAGCTTTTTATAAGCCTATTCAGCTGAAGTGTTTTGCTGTACTGAAAGACGCGGAGCAAGGATAGTGTCATCCATCAGAACACCAGAGGGTACTGAGCAATTTTCACTATTAACAATTTGTGTTCTGTCTTGCAGAAACTCAGGCACTCAAAGGTGGAAAAAAGCCAATGACACTGAACCCCTCACACTTGAAAAGTGAACTCCAAAAGCCTGGGAGAAAGAGAGCTAGCCATTCTCAGAGTGAAACACCAGGCAGACAAGTTCAATAAAGTTCAGTGAAAAGAAACAGATTCCCAAAGATATTTCAAACTTCTACATTTCAAAACATCCTTTATCACAAAGCACCCAGTAATAGGCAGAGAACAATACTCCAGTATCAGGGAGATGGAGAAAAGTCACATCCATACAATAGAAGAGCAAAGGGGGTGAAGCATGCTTTGTCAGGAAAGGTTGTTTCGTGATTATTGTATAAAGAAGAAATTCTCCTGCTGTAGGTTCTGCAGTTGGTTTTACCAGACATACTGAGTGTGTCTTTTGGCAAGTCAGATTGCCTGCTATTGAAACACTTGCTAATTTATCTGCTTTCCACCTTGCATACTCATTATTTTAAGTATGCACCTGAGTTAACTTCAAGGATTTGCTTAGTATTATACAAGAATTTAAGATCTCTGCTAATTAAGGATAGGCTGAGACACATAATTAAGTGTTTTGCTGAATCATACTTAACATGCATAGATCGCCTTGCTGGAAAAGAGCTTTAACAAAACTTTCCTCTCCCATGGGGAAGAGGCACGTTTCATGTGTGAGGGTTCGAGGTAAAACAGCAGCAGGTCACACTAGTAAGCTGGCCCTGTTATCTTAGGTTGCCTCCAAAATGGCTACTTTTCCCAGGGTCTTCTAGCAGTAGATGAAGAGAAAGACACTTCTTGTGGGGATAATTCTGCCCATTTTTAGAGAAACCTGACCACTTCCAGCCCCTTTTCACAAGCAACTCTGGAGGTGCCTAAATCTCTTCCAATGAACACAACGATCTTAACACAAGAGACTTCTCACCACACACACCTGTCATGCTGTAAACTAGACAGAATAAATTCTGGTTGAATTGGCAAGGAAAGGAACAATGTTATTTACTAGTTCACTTTTTGTCAATCCTGATATGCTTGTGATTAACAGGCTTTGTCTTCCTTTTTGGTTGAGCTACTCTGGTGTAATCAATAGTCAGTTTAAATTTCTTATTTTTCAGCGGCACTTGATTACCCACTAATCTACATACATATATATGTTTTTATAACTTTCTCTGCATTTTTACATAATTTCACAACCAAGTGAAACTAAGATAGGAACACTTTTTCAGAGCAATTTCTGTAATAAGCCTATATTTTCCAAAGCAATCCCAATGCAACTAATTTACTCCAAAGACCCAGCCTCCACTAAGTAACCATTAACAAAGAATACATCTGTAAGCCTGAGCATGGAATCTGGTACAGACACACGTTGTATACCTTCAATAAGAGATTTGGCAGATAGGGAGACAAAACTGGGAACAAAAAAAAAAAATCCATTTGAAAAAAAAAAAAAGCTTTGTAAGGTCTATGTGTATTTTTTTGAGAGGAAAGAGAGTTGGCAGATGAAATGAATCTCACCGTCAGAATAACTTTTTCTTCTGTCACATCTTGTGATCTATGGTCCAACAGAAGCAGCAATTCTAGTTCTACCTTAGGTTTACGTGATATGTTTCCAGCAATACAATATATCCCCAAAATATGTCTCCTAAAGATTTCCTTGCTGAGTATTTGATTATAACTTTATCCTTCAAAGCCATTGCTAAAAAGCTGTTACTGCCCAATGGCCCTGTAAAAATGCTGGTGTCATCCTCACTGGATCTAACCAGTTTTTCCTAGTGGTCATGACACGTAGGACACTGATCTAATACCCAAATCTTTCTCATTTATTGCCTGCATAACACTAAAGGACAAATGATTTTGGTGGAGTCCTGTGGGTGGTTTTATGACAGAGAGAATAACAACATACAAAACCTGCACATCAACGGGGATGTCCAATAACAGGGACATACTTGTAGTGCTCTGTTTCACAGGCAGTGACCACCTCCACCACTAGAAAACTGTAAGGACAGAGATCAAAATACTTTTTGTTAAACTTTCCTTTAGGCAAAAAAAAACCTGCCAAAGCAACTTCTCCAGGTCCTTTCCATCCTGATCTTACACCTGTTTTGGAGATAGGAAGCTGCAAACCAGAGTTCTGTCAGACAGGTCTTTTCAAAAGCCTGAAGATGCTCAGCAAAGTAACTGAAATGAGTTCAGTAAAGAAAACACTTTGAAATTAAAATGGACAACGCCGAGATACAAAGAGCCTGCCTAAGTCTGTCAAAAGTCCCCATACTAATTTTGTAACATCTCATTTCACTTTCATTCACATGGGTGCTTGATCTTACCCTTTATGCACTTTAAGTGAATCAACTTCTGTAGCAATCACAGAGAAAGGAAAAACTACAAATTTGAAGCTGGAGGTGCAGAGGAAGCATCTCTGCTTTGTTGCATCTTCTCAGCTATTGCCAGAGATAAAGATAATTCACCAGGGAAATGAAAGTCATTCTGAGAACTTGGAGTGGGGAGAAGTGATGAAACACCCAGCAGGACATCAACCGCATTAGGAGATGGAACAGAGAAAACTATATAAAATAAGATTTCCTAGAAAGGGGCTATAAAGAACTGATGTGATAAAGAATGATTTGGCTATGTGAAATATTTCTTCCAGAATAAAATTTGATAACTGAACACTCCCTTAGAAAATATCACTGCACTCAATAAGGGGGAAAAAAAAGCTATGGTACAGTCCTCTGTGTACCACAGCTCACCTAACATCTGAATAGTTCATATTCAGTAATCGTTTTGACTCCTCCGCTAAGGTAGGTAATAAGGTATTAGCCTTATTTTGCTGAGGAGGAACGAAACCATAAAGTGGATTAAGTGAGCTACCTGAGAGTTTACAGAACTGCTGGCTCATGATAGGCTCACTTGGGACATATCCAGCAAAAGAACCGGCAACAGCTGAACTGAGAATTAATCCCAGATCTCTTGAATCCAATTTACCAGATTAAATTTTATCAAAACTGTTACTGGGACTTCAGGACTTAGAGATGTGTCTGCACATTTCATTTGTTTCCATATGAAGGTAGATGCAAGTTCAGGGCGATGGCTTGGCAATAGAAAAAAGGAGTACTGTCCTCAGTGGCTGAACACAGGAGATCTGTCCACTTTGGCTCTGCTTTAAATTCCGTGCAGAAAACACTGTTAATATCATAAAAATTATTAGCTACTATTTGTGATGTTAAAAAAAAATGCCTTTACTTAAGGGAAAGCTCCTTTGGGTATGAGTAGGAAAATTAGATAAATCATAAGAGCAACAAAATCAGCCATAACCCCCAGGAAAACTCAGGCTGAGCAATCCTTCCTGCTTGCATGCTACCAGTGGACTGTTCCAGCTAATCTCCAATGAAAGCCCAAAACTTCATGCTGAAGAGTGAATAGAAAACAGCTAGCTCATCTCCTAGCATGAAGCAAAAGCAGCCTTAGCAACTGCCTAGCAACTCCAAGCGGAGGAAGGCTGGAGCTCCTGGTCAGCAGGATGCTCTCTTGCGGGGGCGAACCCAGAGCCCACGCCAGCCAGAGCCCAGCAGTCCCTGATACACAAACTGAACCTCAGCCTTGTCCCTTTCCCAGCCCTAGAAATACAAGGTGTTTCTGTCAATACAACAATGAACGTTCATAATGTGTTACATTTTCCTTTTTTTTTTTTTCCCTAAAAATCTGTAACTCTTTATTAGCAGTAATTCAGTGGTTAACAACCAGTTCCAAGACTGAATTTTTATTTTATCTTCAATATATATAACCATGATTTCTTTGTTATTATTTTTATTTTTTTTATCCTGATTATAGAAAGGACAGGTGGTTGTGGAACCCTAATGGTCCTCTCAAATTCCTCCATGGAACATTGCGTGGGTGTAACTTCCACCTTTGCAGTTTATACCTTCCATAGTTCCTTTATGAACACTGTTACTGAACAGAAATATTACTTGGGGAATATATTGGTGCCCATTAGTATCACAGACTGAACATTATACATCATATTGTAATGTCTCTGATATAACAGCCAAAATGGTTCCAGGATGAATAAGGCTATTAACTCTAAGCACTGTGAGCAATTTGTATTCAAATGCTGCTCTACCTTGAAAAATATCCTTGCTGTGATCTTTGAGTTTGCAAACCAAATGTTAGCACTTTCCAGGTGGAAAGACATTTCTATGAAAACTGGTGAAAGCAGAAACAAACTGAGAAGTGTAAGAAAAGTGTTCATTTTGGAAGTCATTTGGGGTAAGAGCAATTATTTGCAATGGTTTTCAAAACCTGAGCACAATTATAAATAAACCAGTGAGTCAATGACCAAGAATTCATCTTCTTTTACTTAATGTCTATTTTGCTATTTTAGTTTCAGAACTAAACTGGCAGGTGCCATTTCTGACAGTGAGGTTATTTAAATTACAGACACAAGACTGTAAGATTTACCTCAAGTTCGCAGCCTACTGCAATACGTTTATGCAATTACATGGGATTTCCACAATCCCTTCTTTCTATATATGTATATATATTTTTTTCTTTTTATATTAAATACGTTTTAAAAGGAAATGCCTTTACTTCTTAGTTAGATCAACCTAATAGTGTTTTTTAAATTTCAAATCTGTTGTCCTTCAACTGGTAAACTCCAGACACACTTATTAAGGACCTAGAACTGTAACATGTGTCTTAGAAAGCTCTTCATGAGAGCAGTTGGGATTTAACATCATATCTCCATAAAAGACCCTGGTGCTCACTCTAAGTGCCTTGATTTCCATTGGTGCAGAGGTCAATTTTTGTCACTATTGATGTGTATTTTGTTTTTGTATTCATTTGCAGCCTAAATTTTCCCCAAAGCCCATAAAATGTCCTGTTTAAATTGGCACCTTGCTTTAACCACTCAGTGCTCTATATTTAAGCAGTGAAAAATACACAGATAGTCAGACCAGATCCTTCATCCCTGATGCAGTAATCCACTGGTATTTCAGTTTGCTAACCTGATTCTCAGTGGAGATGTAGGATTTGAATCTGGTTTGAATGTAAGGCAAGAGATTAATACAGGATATTCCTCCAGTTTCTACAGTGAAATGTATCCATGTAACAGAAGTGAAGTCCAAGAAAGTTGCCTTTTGTGTCATTGGCTTTTCGATAAAAGTGTCCAAACCTTATTTCATTTACCAGTTAAATGTAGATATTTCTAGTTTCAATGGTTTCCTGTACATGCAGTATCTTCAAACCCCACCACATGCTAAGAAATGAGTATGGCATAAGTGACCTTTCACTGTACAGCCAAATACTGAAATGAACCTATCAAACATTCATTTCTTTTTCTTTTTTTTTCCCTTAGATTTCTAAATTATATTACATTTTGAATTTTAATTTGTCAAGAGCTGAAGGTGTTGCAGCTTATTTCATGCATCTGAATGCAAAACATTTCTAAATGTTTTCTCATTTTATAGAAGACAAAGAATATAGCACTGACATTTACAATTTTAGATCAGCCCCCTCCACCCTCACCCCTCTCATGTTTGGACCTGAATTACTTTTCACCTCCCCAAAACTGCACAGGTGCTAATGCTCATCATTGCTGACCCCCAGCAGGAGCTCTGTGTATTTCTTTGTCTAGGTATCCCCACTCTGATAGAAAGGATGAGGCAGTATCCTGCTACTTAGTATAATTCCCTGACCAAGTGTACCTCAAATAGAGCAAAACAATGATTTAATGACTTCTGGATATGGAATGGAATTTCTATGATCTCCAGGTTTGTCCCTACAAAATCCCTCATTTTAAATACCAAAAATACTGATATTTGATATAGAATTAGTTCTTGGATTGATTTTCCTAATGCTAAAATAGCACAAAGCTTCTAATGGAATCTTCTTTGGAGGCAATGATGAGGAATAATAAAGCTTACACAGTATTATGGGAGTGAAAAGGGCTGGAGATCAAGTGAGGAGGAAGATAGGGTGTTTATCTGAAAATCACAAGTGCAAATGCTGCAGTCTCAGTCTTCCTTTAACTGCTAAACCAAGTTGTTATTTCAAAATCACAGTTAGTTTCCCTATTTCCCTTTAACATTTAGATCAGAAATTATAATAATTCCTTGAGCTATTTAGAGACTTTGTTATCTGCACAGGCTGCCTGCTGTCTTTTTTCACCCCTTCTTAAGGAAAGAAGGAGGTAAGTTATAGCAGAGCCTAAGACCCACAGATCTTCTTCATGCTTCTTCAGCATAAAGTAGGTCTTAAGGGAGTAGCTAAAATAGCTGGGAAAAAAAAAAAAAAAAAAAAAAAAAAAAAAAAGGAATTACCAACCCAGCCACCTGCAGAATTCATTGCAGAGAAGCAGGAGGAGGACTAGGATGCACTCACATGTCTATGGGAACAAAGGGAGCTGTTCCCCATCATTTTACTCAGGAAATCAGGGACTGTGGTTGTTGGATAAGCACAAACTGCAAAGAGAGAAAGATTATCAAGGCTCACTGTTAAAGCACTTGTTGACTGTCTTACTCCAGTGAGGCAGAGACTCAGTGGGACAAAGCATTAAATATCTGTGTACGTCAGACTCCCAGTCCTGCTTCTGGCTTGTTGTGGCCAAAAAAAAAAAGAAAATAAGAAAAGGAAAAAAAAAAAAAAAAAGAGTGGTGTAAATCCAGACAGGATTTAAATGTAAAGCTCCATCTTACAAAAATGCATCTATCTTCTTGTTACCAGTGAAAACAAACAGCGTGGGGAAGGAGTAAAATGCCACAGAAAACAAAACATGAGAGAAAAAATTCTGTATAAAAGTCAGGAAAACATCATGAAACAAGATCTGCTGGGTTGTGAAGTAGACTCACATTTAACCACTGCATTCAGAACAGGTTGATTTAGTCTAGGCCAGACAAAATATGCTAAGGAATAAATTTCTGAAGTGCTTAGAAAGAGCTAAATGATACACCATTTTGGCTTCAGCAAGCTTTTAATTTATGTCACTGTGAGCCAGCAAAGCTCACAAAACATAGTGATTTCAGGTCTTGCTACTTCCAGGACTGCAGAGGCAATAAACATCATCAGAGGTTTCATTATGCGTTATAGAAAGGAGATGCATAAAAAAAAAAAAATCTTTATTTTTTATTTTTTTAAGTCATCTGAGATGATTATTGTTACTTTTTTCCAAGAAACTTTCAATTTCATTATTTTAGAACATAAGTGCAATTTTTGCAAGGCACTGTAATTTATATGCTGACATATGAGTTTTACAGGTGAATCCAGAATCTTTCTGTCCTTCATTCTTACTCCAGAATATACAGCAATAAATAGTATAAAATTATAACATTAATGCTCCATGTGAAGACATCTGTATGTCTCTCAATATAGTATTTAATTGTAATAAACACCAATCTTTTCAAACAGCACCCTATTTAAAATTTTATGTTGCAACTTTCAGAGGAATGTTTAGATTCATAATGACAACAACTACAGGAAAATAAATCCTTATTAGTAAAACCAGCAGTTCCCACTAAATAAATATCTGCAGGTAGGCTCGAGAGATCTGTCTGGAAGTGCTGCCAGCTGCCATGTATCAGCACGAGCATTTACCGGCTGCCTCACAATATAAAAAGAACTATATTCAATCAACAGACCAGACAAACCTTACTAAATTACCACATCTTTGGATCTGTGGTGGTGAGACTACAATGATGGGAACCATTTCAATCCCACCGTTTTCATACTTATGTTTCCATGCACCTAGCTGACTTCTGCTAACTATAGATGTTTCCATAACTACCTAATTCCCATCTGCTTCACTTTGAAAGCAGAAGTAGCAGGCTTCCTTCCTCACCCACCCCCCCACCCCACAAAAAAACAACAACAACAACAACAACAAAAAAAACTGTTTATGTAGATCCCTGTAGGTAACAGTTTGAACAGTTATGGGCATTTGGAAAAGTGCACAGTATTCATATTGGGCATAAAAATCTACTTTTAATAAATTCCGAAAATTCCAGTGCCAGAAATAGCAACAAAGATCAGCAACAGCTGAAGATTCAACTCTTCTAGTCAGTGTCAAAGAAGCATCACTTAAGAAGCAACGTTCCAGTTCTCCAGGTAGTTTTTATCAATGAATGTCCATAAACCTCTAAATGGAAATTTACAAAAGCACTGAGATAAGTTAGTTCCCAATGCCTTGATCCAAAACCCACTCAGATAAATAAAAAGAGTCCCATTTGTTCCAGGCAGGTATGAATCTGACCCTATGTCCATATAAATATTGACTTTTCTGCACAACATTTCCAACACACTGACATTTTGAGCCAACCTCAGGCCTAGGTGGTAGCAGTGCATGCTGCCAACAAAGTGCTTGTCCTGATGTTCTGATAGGGGAGTGATAAAGTACAAGAAAATATTGTTCCTGCTGTGGATGCTAAAAAGGATTTCCCTGTGCTTTTCTTGCTGGGCTGTGAAGTAAAGGAGCCATGGCTTTTTTTTTTTTTTTTTTTTTTTTTTTTTTTTCTCTTTCAGCTTCATTTGTGTCACTCTCTAATGGTCTGTCCCCCCTGTGAGTCTGAGTCAGGAACGAAGCCATGTCATGCTTTCTTTCAGGTTCAGGCCGTGTATTGTCATGGGTAATGGTCACCCGTTTGGAAATCTGAAGCTGTCCATAGAGATTGGCATTTAACCAAGGACTGTATTTTATTCCCAGACCCTCTGCACTCAGTAACAAATAGTCAGTCAAAGCTAGGTATGTTAAAGCAATAAAACACAATGCTGCTAAGGGAAATAACATCCTATGCAGCAGCACAAAGCGGTAAGAAGTCTTTTAACTTCACCTATGCATGATTGGTACAACAATCTCACAAATCATTTGTCTGGCTCATGCTGTCACTTCTGCCTTGACTCTTCAGATCTAGACTCGCTCCTTTGTCAATGGCTAGCCTGCTGCTCGGCTCTGTCATTAGCAAATATAGCACATATTTACTTCTGAAACCTAATCCATCTTCCCACTGCACTGGGCAATGTTCAGAACAGCCCAGCTCTGGCGTCAGCCTGTGCAGCACTGCGGCTTCTCAGCTACCTCCTCGGTAAAAGACCTCCATGCCTCTGCTAACCCCGTGTCTCCACCTGCCAAGCAAGTCTTTCCCACAGCCACAGATTTCACCTGTGATGTTCTGACCTCACGCTGTTTTTCTCCTCCTATGTATAGCATTCATTTTGATCAATAATCTCGCTCTTTCCTGTCTTCTGTGGAGATTCCCTAACAGAATCAAGTAAATTTGGCTTTTCTGCATGTTTGTTTTGCCTGGCCTCCTTTTGGTATTTTTATTGGCTGCCTTTAACCACTTCATCTTACCCAATTTAGCAACAACATGAAAAGCCAATAGTAGTTACTATTTCTGGTGCTCCTGTTTCCTGGCATTTAAAGCAAAAACCTTAGCCTTTCTAGGTTGCAAAGGAATGCCTGCAGCAACAACTGAGCACAGACATGTCGACAAATAATGATGCTTAGGAAAACAAGACTCAAAGGCGAAGCTTACACAGCTTATGCCCAAGTACTTCTGTTCCATGTGGGATAACTGACATTATTCTAAAGCAGAAAGGGTCAGAGTTTTGGGGAAGTCTCAAAATGATGTTCTTTCCAAAAGGGCTTGAAATCAGCAGGCAGAATGGGGCATGAATAGCTAGGAGGGAAAGTCATACAGGGTATGTAATGTAATGTTCCCCAGCAGAGGAAAGAAAATAGAGAAGAATAGTGATACTGTAAAGTGATACTGTAAATTTCAGCCATCAAAGTGAACAGTTTTTGTGGAGCACCTACGTAACACTGAAGAAACAAAGGTTTCCTCTTCTGTTGCTTGCCTATCTGCCTGGCCTTGCAATAGCACTCATGCTACAGACATAAAGGATGGAGTAGGCCTATTAAAGAAATAATATTTAGTTCTGTGTAGAAGGATAATTCTACACAGAACACAGATAATTCTACATTTCAATGTCAAGATTTTTTTTTTTTCCTTAAAAAAAAAAAAAATTAAATTCAGTGATTTAATCGGGAACATCCAGATAATGTTTATATACTGCAAAAGGATTTCACTAAAACAATATGAAAGCTTTAAACGGGCATGTAAGTGAGAGGTCAGACAAATTCAGTAGGTATTTTGCTCTGTGTATATTCCCTGTCTTTTTCTTGTCTGTTTTCTCTATCCAGTGTGGGTACAGAGAGCTTGCTGGCTGAAGGTGGAATATATTTGTGGAAAAAGAGATTGGTGGAGTTTGGAAAATCTTTTGGCAGTGAAAGTGAGGAGACCTCAAAGAGGTCAAGTTTGGATGTATTTATAAAGATGAAACTGGCTGAAATCAACTCCACTGGCTCCACTTCAAGCTCTTCATGCAAATTTCTCGTAGCATGGAGGCCCTTAGAGAGCCCTGGAATCTGGCTCAGTAGTTTTTGTGACATCTCTATTTTCAGAAACTAAATGTTGGGCCTCATCTGCTTGGGTAGGGCTGGTCCATTGGCAGTAACTGCAGCACACTATAGTGATTTCTTTTGTGTTTCAAAGATGTTACTTCAGCTACCCGTACTTGTTGGAAATCAGCATGTCTTCCATCAGCCTGCTAAGAAGTAAGGTGCTGATACCTCAGGTAGCTGATTTAAAGGCATCTTAGGTCCCCCCAGTGTGATGCTGCAGCCTTTTCTATCACTTAGTGTAGAATTTCCATCAGTGTTCCTGTGTTTAATATAGCCCACACTGGGGAACATAAAATAGTAAGCAACCTCATGTCTCTAGAGATACTGGCACTATGAAAACTCATTTCTGATGCTAGAATTCCTAGAGAGCCTTCATAAGCTTGAAGAATGCTTCATTTTTAGGGACTCAGCTTCTAAATCATGTCTGTTGCTATAAAAGTGATACACATTTAAGCTCCATACTGTTCATGCATTTTTTAATATTTCTATTTAATTATTTGCTTGCTTGCCTGGGCCAATTTCTTTTCTCTTAATAAGAGCAAAATGAAGTTAAAGTGTATGCATTATTAAATTTAATACGAAATTACAATTGAATTACAAAGTAGCAGTCATTTCTCTTATTTATTATGATGTACTGGTCTCTCTCATTCACTCACAATGTCTCTCCTTTTCTGCTTGCAAGATACGGGAGAACTGGCGTAATAAGCTGTCTTTTACAGCTGAGATTTTCAGAGCAACTTCAGATGTCTGGATGTCCTCATCCCATTTAATTTAATGAGGACTGAGAATCAAATCCCTTAAGAAACTACGAAAACTTCAGAAGGGAGGGAGAGTCCAGCAGCCAGGGCATCTGTGTGCTGCAGCTGCCTGGTCCATCAGGGGCTCCCTCTGTGATTTTATGGGTAACCTCAGTTTGTCATCTGCAGTGGGGACAACACATTTTGTCGCCCAATACAGAGATCTGTGGGTTGTGTGGGGAAGAAGACATTAAAGATGCTGAATTTTTAGCCTGCACAGAGACAGGGGTGGGTATCTACTACAGAAGTCCATGTTATTTCAGAATCATTTCCTTGCACTGACACTACAGTCCTGGCATTTTCTACATATTTGTCTTATTGCAGAAAGCTGTATAAATCAATATGACAGAACCTGTGCTATTTAATAGAAGAGGGCATCAATCCCCTGAACAAGAGAGAGGAAAATAATGATTCTTGTAGAAATGCTGAGAAGAAAAAAATGTTTAGGTTAAGAAACCATCCTGTCCCAAGGATTTAAAAAAAAAAAAAAAAAAAAGGCTAAGAACATTTTAGGCAACAAAATTGCTATTGTTTGGTATTGTTTAAATTGCAGAGGCTGTGAGAAGGAATTTCTGAAGGAGCAATAGGATCAAAAACATATAGCATATTTATGATGTGGAGTCTACAAGGTGCAGCAGCAAACAGTTGGATATAAAAAGCAAGATCTCTTTCAATCCTATTGTGCTGAAAACCATGTGAAATTCCTTTCAGAGTGAAAGACTCTTTATAACCATAGTTACTTCTCTTATGTAATTCCTACATAATATTGATTGAGATGTGAAGAGAAATGAAGAGGAGCAAACACACATAGGTTTCTGAGGTATACTGGAAATAACTGAGGACCATAAATAAGAAAAGAAAAAGAGGTAGGAAATGTTCATCTATTAGAAAAATGCAAAACAAAATCAAAGGCTAATCAGAAATATCTGATTGGAAATAACATTGAAGTGTCTTAAGATGAAAGAGTAGGACAAATGTCTAAAAGGAATGGACTGGATTTCCCTCTGCAGAAAGATCTCTTTCTCTTTCTCTCTCTCTCTGTAATAGCCTTTAGAAGATCCTTTCAGACTCTGAATTTGATGCCTATGAATATGAAGAAAAATATATTAATGATAGAATGACTTATTAAATCTTTTTCTTGTCTTGTCCAAGAAATACAGATAATAAGAGTTATACCAGATTAATGAAGGTAATATTAATTTAATCTTGCCTCATAAATTAGGAAAAAAGAAAAAAAAAAAAAGGATTAGGAGCAAAACTACTGTGAATCTGGAATGAAATTATTTTCCCACTGAACTTGAGAAAAAAGAAGAGGAGAGGAGAGGTTGTGAAGAGGAGAGGAGAGGTTGTGGCTCAGTTACTTGATCCATAACAACAAAAGAAGCAAGTAGAAGATGTGACTAGAGACCAAAATTAACTTGTGAACTAGGCCAGACAGGACATATTTCAGCTTTTGCTAAGATAAAAATGGCAAAGATCAAACTTTGATACTGCAGTACACAGTCCTGAATTTTTGCCCCTGAAAACCCTGAGATCTGGATCATAGAAAGTTCTGCAGTATTCTGAATTTACCTGACATGTATAAACTATTCTGCCTGAAAGCCCTGAGTGTGGTCTCAGCCCCTTATAGAAAACTCACAGACTTCAGTGAGTACCAGCCTAGTCATAAAACTCTGCTCCTCTGGATTTATTTGCAGGATTAAGGATTGTAAATCCATCTCACTGGGGAATGTCTGGCTCAGATGCTCAGCAACTGATATAGATGCTTTCCCATGTAGGTCATTGGACTGGATCTGCTCCAAGTCAGTAGCAGCCAAAGGTAAATGTTACCTCATTACAAAAGCTTACAGCAGATCCCATTAAAAACTTTAGATGGGTGATGGCTATTTTACCTGATTCCTTATGTTAGGTCTAAAAATGTCTTGCAAATGCCGTGACATGGAGGTTATTAGTTTAAAGACCAATTCTCAGTTATCCAGGATAATGGTGGGTTCAAATAACTGGGTTAACAGAAAGAATTGGTGATGCACATACAAGTAGCAAAGCTCTGGTTACTGAATGGAGTCAGCCTGGGTCCAGCAGTGCTCATTAGCTTCCAGCTCCAGTCCTCCATGATTTGGATTAGCTCCTGTCAAGCCACTGCCCATTCCGGTGCCCTGCAGTCCTGAAGGTGAATGTGCACCCCTGTGTGAATGCACAGAGCCTGCTCCCTCGAGGTGCCTGCTGCTAATGACAAACCACTGCCAGCACAGTGCAGAGAGCTTACATTTAGGAGAATCTCTCTTGCTTAGTGTTTGCCAGGGTTTCTATCACAGCAGCTCCACGCAGAAACACTTGAGCTGGCTCTATACAGACCTAGCTCAGGTGATCACTTTGTACTTCATTCCACACACAGGTGCCTCCAGTAAACCCTGCAAGGAGCATAGCTATACTTGGGCAGGTTGAATATTAGACCTAGCAAGCAGGGTCTGGCATTGGCAAGACCTTTAGTCAACAGATCAAAAAAAGGAAGGATGAGTTGCCTGTATTATGCCACCAGAACAATTTAATTATCACAGCCCAACACATTTGCCAACGGAAAGCCACCACCATATTTTAGCAACAGTTTTCCACCTTACTGGCCCACAGAAGAAGTTGCTATGATGCGGACACCTCCAAATTTCACCAACTGTTGCTGAGCATCCTATTTCCAGAAGTTGACAACCCTTCCAGCTTGATAAAGGTGAAAGGGAGTGTGTATGGTTCAGCACTCTCCTACTTTAATCCACAGCGCCTGACTGCTGACAAGATAGACTGTTACAGCTCCTTTAGGGCTCTTCTGCATGCTTGTGCCAGTTCTTCATCTACGGATCATTGACATGATGGAACATAACGGCAGCTTCAGAGCCCATTATATTTCCAGTTGTCAGATGGAACATGGGGAGATTTTCATCAACAGACGCTCGGTATAACGCTACATACGGACAGGTTCATGAAGCCTTTAATCTTTCATACCCAAAAGGTACAAATCATATCACTCATTTTTTTTTAATTATTATTACAAAGGTCAAATTAAAAAAGTATAATAAAACAAAATTATTTCTTTAGAGTCATTTTTTTTTTCTTTTCTAAGCTAAAACATTACAATTACAAGACTGCTATAGATTCTGACTGCTGTTTTTGCTCCTTTGCCTTGTATCTGATTACAAAATAGTTTTTTAAAGGCTGCTTAAAATTGCTGTGCACCATTACAACTTTACTGACAGATCTCCCTTTCAAGCACATTAGTGTTTACAGGTAAAGGGTTAAGAGCTGCAAAGTGGGATCCAGAATGGTAGCTCAATAGCATCCTGGTTAACATGCAGCTAAGAAGTGCAGTAGCCTAAGCAATCCATGCCTACTTGTACCTTAAAGATTTTAGCGGTGAATTTCAGATCTTCTCTCCAGTGCCTTTTGCATGAATTACAGTGGAGTGGGTAAAAACTGGCAGCTCTCTGATGAAATGACTGACAAGTATAGAGATGTTTCATGACCTAGCAGCTGACAGCAACAATGATTACTAAATGTGGTTTTATCATCAAAGCATTGATGGTCTTGGCTTTTTTCTACCTAACAAGCAAACAAACAAATAAAAGAACCTTTCCAACTTTCCATCCACTTAAACAAGTTCAAAAGGGGAAGGCTATAGCTTTTTCTTCATGAGACAGGAGTTTGAAATGGAGAATTTGTATGGAGGTCAGCATGAGTATAAAGGCTCAGTGAAATAAACTTCCACTGTAGCTTGATTCACTTTAGGTTCTTTCCCTTGTGTCTCAACTCGTCCCTTAAGATGACAGACAACCTTGATGGCAATATCTTGAGAGCCACTCCAAAGTAATTTCAAGCAATCAACAGGAGACTGAAAGCTCCCAGCTTACAAAGAAATAACAGCTGCGTGAGATTTGGCCCATCTAGCAGGATGGTAGCCAGCTTCTCCAGCCTCCTTTGCAAGCAAATAGCTTACCCACTTGAAAACAATTCATTGAGGCTCCACAGGCTCTGACGCTCAGCTGTGTCTCTGCCTTCTTTTCCCCTGAGGAATCAACGTTTCTCCATGGACAAGTAGGCGCAGTTTATGCTACTGAGGTGAATGCCAGTGGGAGGTGCAGACAGAGAGCTAGCAGGTAAGGAGGAAGGGCAGCCACAGCAAAGCTTCCTCACACTTGGTATAATCATGGTAGATCAACACTAATGGATATCTTGCTCAGTTCATTACTGAGGAGACTAAGTTGTGGACAATTTTCCTGGACATTCATAATGATCCAAGCCAAACAACCAGATACAAATGTTCCTCCCTACTTGTGCCTATGGTTAAGACTTGTCAACTGCCAGCTGTGCCATGTGCTTAACTTTAGCATTTTGGATCCAGCTCATCATGTTTCACATAGGCCATTAGAAAACAATAAACTTTAGCCATCACTGTCATCAGCCAGGCTTCAGCTCCCAAAGATGGGAGTTCCTCTTTGGACTCTTACTTTTGTGTTAATGAGAGAGGCATCAGATAGATACTAGATACTGGAGATGAGTCTTGAAATGATGCTGGAAAATAGCAATGACTCTTGTGGCACCTACCAAATTCATCTTCAAAATAATTTTTTACCATTTGAATTTATTCTCTCCCTAAAAATCTCATCCAATATGCATTTGTCTACTGATAAAAGTCCTCCCTCCCCCCACCCACCCCCCCAACCATCCATGTACATTCCTCAGATAAGTGTTTTAACAAGTGTTCAGGATTAATAGGTTAAGAGCTGAATATATATATTCATAAGTAAACAGATGGCTTTTCTCCAGAAGAAGTCACATCCAGAGTTGTATAACTTAGGAGGAGAAGCAGCTTTAATGATCAAGTAAAGTATCAGACCTGGAAAACAAATCACTGCAAAAGACCATTCATTTGTTTAACATTTCAGAAAGCTCACAACATAAACCCTTGTTCCCACATCCTATTTCTGCACTCCAATTACGCTGATTTTCATGCTTTGTTAATGTTCATCTGTGATATCCTTGAGCTATGGAACCGAACACCTCCCTGCTCAGGAAGGCCTACACACTGCTCTTGCTGAATCTGATTCCCTGCCCAGTCACTGATCCAAACAGTACGGGTCCAAATGCTGAGTTTGGCAGAAATGAAGCCCACTGTCTGTATTTCTCTTCCATGAAAAGCAAACCCAAACCATGCAATCAGCCTGAAAACATAACCGGTCCCAGCCTGTAGGAAGAGTTACAAATCTCAGATCATGAAAAGAACAAGATGATCAATGTAGGAGCTATTTTTTTTGCACTTATTTTATTATTTTGGCACACTGTGATGCTGGCCAGGGCAGGAGTTCAGCCCCCATGTTACCACCCAACCCCTGAGCATGCTTCCAGCATGGCACTGCCATTACTCTGCATGCTTGGTCTGGGCTGTGCCTACATGGAGTGATGTGATTTTGCAAAAAGTGCTGATGCCCATAGCATGGATTCCCAGTACTGACATGACAACCCAATTCATCCTCATGCCTGTGGTTCAAGGATACCCCTCTATTATACTGGTGAGACTGCACACTGATTGAGAAAACGTCATGGTGAAATAACGGCGAAGTTCCTTAGTTCTCTTGAATGAACTATAATTACTGTGCTGTCTAGAAAAGTAGCTCAATTAACAGAGATACATGCATGGGGGATTACTGTGGTAAGAACACTCTCCTTCTAATGACTTTCTACAGGAATTTTTACGCAGAGGGGATTTTAAACATATTAAATGCTAGGCTATGGGAGCACTGCAGGTAAAGCTCAGCTGCATTATTGAATTTTGAAAGAAAGAGCAATTTATATTACTGGAACATTTAGAAACAATTGAGGCAGAGATAATAAATGATTAATGACTATCAATAAGTGGTTGGTCAGTAGTTATGATAGTTATGAGTCTAAGAGGCCAACAAATTTGCTAAAGTGATGGGACTGTACTGCATACAAAGTACATGCTATTCCTCTTTGTAGCATGCTTTTATCACCTCTTTATTTTTACTTAAAGTTTTTTTAATTATATATAAAGATGAACAAAATATTAATTAAAAAAATATTGAATTGAATTTTGTTGGATCTACTGTAAAGATACAAGGATTTTGAACTCTTGTCATTCATTTTAAGCCATAAAGTCAGGCCAGGATCCAGCCCAACATCTGGTGTTTCAGTGAGAAGGGCAGTTGCAGAACACGCATGTTATCTATTGTCTGAGGACTTTTTCAGCTTGCCTCTCCATATTTACATGTGTTTCCCTTCAGTTTAGACCAAGAGAGGTTTCTATCAGCCTCTGCAGCATTACAGACCTCTCTCTTGTCTACTTTCTCCCCCCTGCATATTCAACCTTTCTTGCTTGTAATGCAAAGTTGCAGCTACCCTCCACTATTGCAAAGATGGATTCGGGATCAATCCCTACCAAAGCAACACATCTAGGGCTACTACCCACCTTCATGGATGGGAAGCATCATTCCATGGACACTGTCAGTCTTTATTTGGCTATAAAAGTGATTCACTCTTCCTGCTACATTGCTGACCTTTTCAGAACTACACCCACAGCCCACCCTGAAGCCAATAAACTCTTAAAGTGAAGGGAAATAAACCTGCCTAAGCCCATTTCAGGGCTCTCTAATTATGTCTGAAATGCCTTTGCACTTCCAGCAAATCTTGGGAGGTCATGGTACAATGGAGATGACACATGCAAGAGCTCCTCCCCAAACACAGGAATGCTACAGACCATGCAAGAAGAGCAGGCTGACAGTGCCAAGTTTATTTCTGAGGACAGATAGATGCAAATGCCATCTCTCTACATAATATACACCAAGTACCTATTACCATGTGTGGGAAATAAAAATATAGTTGACATAACTAAGGTGTCCTGGCTCTGTTACACCTGAGCTATTTCCCAGACTTTCACTACTGAATCAAATAGAAAGTCAACAGGGACCAAATGTAGGACTAGAATAAGGCAAATTACATCCTAAACTCCAGTGATCTTACTGGCCAACTTTTTCCTCAAATAGAACAGGAAGGCAGGGACATTTGCTCAGTTATGAGTGTTTATTTTGTAGATCACAGTGTTACTTAAGTGAATTTCACTCTGTTTAATAACAGTCAATGGAAGGGAAAAGAGATTTCCCACTGCAGTTTCAGTCTGCATATAAAGGCCACGTCAAATTCTGGGATTTCATCTCTCTTTACAGTCTTGCATTAAACAGTGAGGCAAAAACTTCTCACAGTATTTCACAGTAGGTTTTGTTTGTTTGATTGTTTGCTCTGCAACAGAGCTGCTTTTCATAAGAAAAGTTGAGGAAAGACAAGCTATTGTCAGTAAGATTCAATTTTTTGCACAGGAGTAAACAAGAGTATTGACAAAAATCAATCAGTAAATCATGAAGTTGCTAACCTTTTTACTTAGATGCCTAGAATGTAGGACGTGCTGTTCGATAGATATTCAATGACTCCATCTCCTTGCTGTGGAAAAAATCTCTGTACCAGGAGTTATATTAAGTTCTCAGTTCCCCCTCAAGGACTAGATTTCCCAAAGGACCCCACTTGGGATGACTTGGAATCCCATTTGGTCTGTCTTGAGAGGCACAAATCTTGAGTGGCATTCCCAGCAATGTTAGACATCCTAAACATAAGTGGCAGCTGCAGGACACTAGAGAAAGAAAGTCTCGTATGAATAATTGGAAAGCAAAAAGCACTGGACCAAGATTCACTCCAAGTGGCTTAAAGTACTTATTTACAGAGCCTAAACTAAGCATAGTGTCACTGTAGGCTCTTGTATGACAGTGCCATCAATTTGGTTTGGTTTTAATACCAAGAGCATCCTTCATGTTTTGTTGAGGACTACAAAAATAACATGGATGGACTCAAAGGTACCTCCATAATGCTTCAGTTGGTGTGGTTTATGCCTAAGACACATTGGCAGAAGTTCAGAGAAACCTGTCCAAGATAAAGTTCCCAGCCTGGGATTATCTTGGTCACCCACTGCTTTTTAAACAAGGAGCACTGAATGTGGCAAGGACCACTGAAACCAAGGTAATGCATACAGCTAGAAGAAACTAAACAAAGCTTTATTATTAAAAAGCTCTATCTCTAACCTGAGATCAAGATTAGATGCATATTATCCTTCCCAGTCAGGTGCTGTCTGCCCAGCACAATTATAATTGAGGATAGAGGTGGTCAGAGGTGGTCAAGGGAAATTATTCATATATTATTTCAGATTCAGGTACAAATCAGGAACAAATTATTTGGTTTTCCAGCCTTTCTGTCTTATCTCATTAGAAAGTGAATCAAAGGCAGAACCACAGCTTCTCAGGACACTGCTGGGGCTACTAGTGATAACAAAATAATTAAATTCCACCCCACACTAGAGCTAAAACAGAAACTTTTCATGCTTCTGAGCTTGTTAAACTGACCAATACCAGAACATAGGAGCTTGTTAGTTCTAGGTAAATTACAAAGGCCTCTCAACAAAGGCACAAGGTATTTCTCAATGGTCCTTACCCTATCTTTAATTTCAAAGAGCATGTATTCTTTAAAGATTAGCTACACTGCATGCAGTCACATTATAAAATCCTACTGATCTAGTGAGTTCTGTACACTAATTTACTAGGTTTTGTTTTCTATTTAGTCTTTTGTTTTGTTCCTCCATCATGATGCTCCCTCTTATACTTCATCTGACAAATTATATTTATTTACAATAATTCTGTATTGAAAAATAACTACATCTCATAAAATTACACCATTAGGATGTGAAGACCGGAAAATGCCTATGAAAGAAGAGCTGTGGAGTTCGTTATAAAGCATAATCAATTTTTAGACGGAAGTGCTTTGCTCTTCATATCATCCATTTCTCCATTTGTTGTTGGTGGTGGTGTTCTTTCCTATAATTCAGCAATGTCCTTTTGCAGTTATTTAACCTTAATTCTGCCTTTAAATGTTCGAGCCTACACTTGACTGTCCTGGAGTTACATTAGTTAAACGTATTTCTGAGTTAAAATGGCATATATTGGGTAGAATGAGGTGCAAAGTGACAGCTAGAGAAAACCATTATCCTGTCATTGAAAAAAAATAATAATTAAACAAGTACTTCTCAAAATGTGGACTTCTGTTTGTACTGGCTTTCTTTTCCTCATGTTTGGGATAACAGTAGCACTATCACTCATTGCCATATTGGAATGGTTAATATTGCTCCTTAGGAAAGCATACTTCCATTGTTTGTCATTAAAATTCACACACACAGAGGCACAGAGATGTATGCTGACCAAATAAAAAGACACAAAAGAATTTAAAACATTTTATTTTTAACATTTCAAGATTTTAAGCCAAGACACCAAAACCTGTGTATTTCAGGCTATCTTTAACCCAAATAAATAAATAAATAAATAAATAAATAAATAAATAAATAAATACATATATATATAACGTTTTTACATGCTGAATGGTTATTAAAATGCCTTTGCAATTTACTGCCTAAAATAGCGCAGCTGTTATAAGGTACATACATGCTCAAAACACCTATCAATTTGCTAAATACAAATGTAGATTCTGAAGTTTAGATAAGTGCCACTGCTATTTGGCTTTGTTTTATGCAGCATTGAACACCCACAGTTATTTTTGCTGAAACAGAGAAAATAGAGGATAGAAAAGGTTCTGGAATGACATTTTGGAATGAAGATGTGCCTATCCATACAAGTGATACAACTCAGGTACTGCCCTGTATTTACCTACGTTACGTCCTGGCTGTACTCCTGCATGACCTTCAAGGGAAAACTTTCTGAATGAAAGAGAATGTCTTCAGCATGTCCAAGACAGCCTTGGTCTCTGTTGGGACTTGCTATAAGGTTGCTAACTGGCATTACACAAAGGCAAGTTCAACTTTGGAGAACTTTCTATTAGGAAGTGGTTCAAATAAAGTAATCTCTGTTACGGTTTTCCATTCCGAAGTAAAAGAGGCAAGCACATGTGAAAGATGGCACCCAGAAACTGAAGTGCTATAGACACCTACTGACAGAAGCCAAGAGATAAAAGGTGGTAAGTGAACATGAGTTGAGTGTGGATTCACCTGTTTCCTCTGAACATCACAGTGGTGGCAGGACAGAATGGCTATGGTCTTCCATGCCTTGAGGAAACAGACTTTCACTGCATGAAAGGGAGGAAAGCCAGCCCAGCCCAGAGCCAATTTGTTCATCAGCTCTAATTTTGCTCTCCAGAGGGCAAGCTGAGACCCTGCAGCTTGTTAGAGTTATGAGCCTTGTGAGGGAAATAGGTAACAATCCTAACTCTCACTGTCACTACACAGCCACAAACAAGGCTGTAATATCCTAAGGAGAAAATGTGATACACACATTTCTGTGCCCTGTCCTCATATCATGGGTCACCATATGGTGGAGGCCCTCAGAGAAACTGACTGCTCTCTCTTTTATGCAGACTAGCAAAACGTGGCTGGGAAGTAAGTGCCTGACTACCACTGTTTGCCATCTTACTACAATGGTCAGCAGAGCTAACCTTGTATGAGACAAAGAAAAGGCTAGTACAGATGGCTGCCCAGTTCAGCCTCATTCAGTTCCTGTTTCCCTCCTGCAGATAACAAGATCCTCCTTAGTCATGGCAAATTGCAAACAATGCTTGTAGTCATCTACCTTCAGCCCCCTTAGAAAGGATTGAAATAAACATCTTAACCAATTAACAGGCAATTCACTGGTGGGATTGCAGCCTTTGGGCCACAACAGAATTAGTCCAAGTGGAGCATTGTGCTTACAAATATACCATCCAAAAATAAAAAATAAAATAAAATAAATAAAAATAATAATAAAAAAAATAAAGGAAAACAAAGGAAAATAAAGGAAAAATGCAAGTTTATTAAAACTTCATGGACTGTAAGGAAAACTTCAAATTGAGGTCTTTCTAATACTGAACCACATGGAATGATTGCTGTAAGACTGCCTTTGCTGTAAAAGTATGAGTTGTTTAATGTTGCTCAGCTTCCGTGAACTTTTATAAAGTTCACAGGTAACTTCTTCTAAAAATGACTTCTATCCACCATTGTGTTTGGTCAGTTCCCACTTGGTGGCACCTGCCAATTTCCTAAGCTGTTTCTCTATTACATCTTTAAGTTAATTAGTAAAAATATTAATAACTAGGCATGGTCCCAGGCCAGATACCTATCTAATCTTATTTAGTACACACCATCATTCATAATAAAACTCTTTGGTTTTCCAGCCTATTATACAATTGTGTTCAAGAAGTTTTGCTCAAGCCCGGTATCTCTAGAGGGTTTATTATAATATTGCAACAGTAGTTTTAGTGGGGTGCCTTGTCTTATCTTGAAGACCAAAACCTTAACATTTCTTTCCTTACATGTTCATCTAAAGCTCTCTTTCTTTCTCTGTTGCCTAGATTCTTCTTGAATGACGCCTCTAACTTTCTGTTTTGCCATCCTCTCTTCCCAGCACCAACTTTCCATTCCTTCTGTCATTTGTCTGTGATGTGGTCTGTAAAGCCTCTTGAATGCTTATTTTTGTGTGTGTAACTGTCTCATTGAGTCCACCAGAAAGTCCTTATTCCTTGAATTTCCACTACCAAAAGAGAAACTGTGCACCCAAATAAACTGTTTGCATTAAAGTCAAATAAGTCAAATGAGAATCCAGCTAAAAATTGTTGATTGAGAGAGCTTTTGTTCTTTATTATTATTATTATTATTACTTACATTACAGATAGAATACTACACTATAAACACTTGTTCTTCAGAAACAGGTAAGTTCTTGGCATGGATTTGTTTTGACTTGGACCCATAGCTGAAAATCTGCCTGTGGTTTGAACCCAACCTTCTACCCCATGAAAAAGCCAATATTGCTTTGGGTGGAAATCAATTCAAGAATAAGACACATATATATCCACATAGGTGCATGCCTGCATGCCAGGTGTTTTAAGCTCTTATTACAGCCAAGACATTTAGTCAATATAACCAATGGGGCCTGACCAGTGATTCAGTCAACCAAACACAAGCTGTCTATTCTAGAGTACACTGAATTACTCCCTAGGCTGCATCAACATTACTGACCACATATCCATGGAAAACAATGAGATCCTTAGACACAATGGGCTCATTTTAACTGTCCATTTGCACCTTTACCCAGTGCCATTTGAGATGATTCAGGATATCCTTCATTTACTTCTGCTTGGGGTGCCTCATACAGCACTAAACGACTGCATCACACCTCTGCATGAAGTCCTATAAAAATTAAATGTTTTCTTCTCTTCCTTTGGACTAAAAGACTTAAGCTAGCTGAACCAGGAAAATAAACTTCTGGTTTTTGTAGCCCTGCTCTAGGGTATATGTGACATTTCTATATGTGACTCAGGGATACAAAACCAGGAAGAGTTAACAGAATCGTAAGCGTAGCAAACCGAGGGCTCACTTTGTTCCTCTCCTTGTAAAGGTGGCTGTAACAACTCTGGGATAATGCCCAGAGGTACTGGACTACTACACCAGCAGTTTACCTACAAACCCACTCTTTTTCTTTTATGAATTCCTTTGGATATCACCCTGCTGTACATTGGTCTTGCTTCACTACACTGTATAAAGAAACCTTCCATATATGTCATGAATCAGCAGAGATTATCGAATACAATAGGAATGTGTGCCTGAGAAGCATATCTGACACACAGAACCTTCTCTCCCACTATGTGGCAAGCTGCCCTGTTTGAAACACATGGGTCTCATTAGCCCAAGGGTAATTGACGACGATGTTGTGTAGGTATTTGAAGAGCCCTGGATTTCAACCTCACACTGTTGATCAGTTCTTCTAAATGACTTACTGCAAGCATGGGGAGAGGCACGCAGGGTAGATAATCTTTAAAAACCATCTTCCAGAAGTGCATTTGTTGTTGGGGTTTCTGATCAGGTCTTTCCCAGGTATGGCTCTTCATTTGTTACCTTGCCTGTCACTGCCCTTCTGTTTCTGAGGTTTGAGCCATCGTTTATGCCAAAAGCCAAGCTCTGTGCTCTTAACAGAACAGTCACCAATGGTAGCTATGAACCCTTTCCACTGACATCAGCAGGAAGTTATATGCCCATTAATGCTATTAATTTGTATATTACCAGTGTGAAAGAATGATTAGATTTGAAAAACAGATGAACCACAGTCTCCAAGGACTGTGTATACTAAATAAACTTCCTTAAATTTTCAAGATTTTTGGAAAGAACGCCCAGATCTGTAGAGATATTTCTCTGCTTGGGTCACACTTGGGAGCCCAAAGAAAAGAGTGCTTTTGTGGATCTTGGCCAATGTGCCTGCGCTCCAACACAGCTCCAAGGACTGGAGGCAATGGCAAACTTCCCATAAGGATCAGTGGAACAAGCTTCAAGAACCAGTTTGTTGTTAAAGCCTAGTATTAAGGCAGATCCTCAGTTGAAGTAGAGTGTCCCAGTCTTGTAGAAGGTAGTGGGCCTTGAATAATCAATGCTTGCACTGAATTTTCCCACTTAGAATCACAGAATCATAATACGGTTATGGTTGGAATGGATTACTAAAGATCATGTAGTTCTAAGCCCCCTGCCATGGGCAGGGACACCTCACACTAGACCAGGTTGCCCAAAGCCCCATCCAGCCTGGCCTTGAACACCTCCAGGGATGAGGCACCCACAGCTTCTCTAGGCAACCTGTGCCAGTGCTCAGATATTGTCTAACACAAGGCTGCTAGCAGGAGCTGCACTAGAGTCCTGCTAGGCTGTGGGAAGAGTGAGACAGGCAGAGCCTGATGGAGCAGACTTTGCACACCTGAGATATCAGAGGACATTTCCAAGGAGGATGGAGAGACAGCGCGATCTGAGATACACTCATGTTTGCTGACGTCTACAAGGTATTATTGAAATATTCCCACAGAAACTCTATCTAAATGGATCAGCAAATGAGAAGCTAAGGATTCTACTAAAACTCGGTGCTGGGTTATAGCATGCCTCCCCCATCAGTTCCCCTGCAGAACATTAGGTAATCGGCTTTTAAATATTTTATTTGCTGTGAATTTCAAACATTTCCCCAGTGTGCTGAAATGTGCCAAGGATTGTGGCTTTTGATATTTAAGCCAAAACCCAATAATCTGTTGACCTGTCAAATGAGATATTCCCAGTGTTTAATAATAATTTTTAAAATCCTGTAAAAGTCAATTCAAAAATTATTCCTGCTAAACACACACTAGTAGCTGCTTTAAATCCTTCACTTAAGGCCTATGTGGAGGAGAGTAAGAGATAAGACCAAAGCCAACATATCCTTTGAGCACAATGATCAAAGTGCATAAGAGACACTTCAGCAGAATTGCTGTTGCTGTCAAAATTCTGATGCTACCCTAATGCATTCATAGTGCACCACTGGAGAGACTACTGAAGCATTTTCTCTTTTTAAAACACAAACTTCTCGTCGTAAAACACACCAGTGAGACCCAAACCCCATAAATATCAGTGGATGTCTGACCAGTTGATTTTAAGAGGCTTTGGATCAGATTGCTAATGGCCTGACTGGACCATTAATGTTATGTTTTTAGTAGGACAGAATGTGTAATCAGTCCCATTGATAAGAACAGTTTAATCTTGGCTATTAAGCGTGGTGATGTGTATACAGACATGTCCAGAGCAGTCAGAACTTGTTGACAACAGTGACAAGCTGTACCAGCATTCCCAGAGACTAATGGCATTTTTTCAGACATGAGTTGCAGGATAGATGAGCTGCAAAAGACTCTTAAACTGTTGATCCCATTACTGAGCATACATATCAGTACATATATACACAATGTGATGGTGACAGTCGTCCTTGTCTCCCCAAGTAAACACTTATTTCAGATTTTTATTTTTTTTTTTAAAGAGTTAAGCGCATTGGAGCTGAACTGGGAACCGAAGACTTTTGAAAGCCAGCACCAATAGGTGGCAGAATATGAGAATTATGAGTCTATTACAAAAAAAAGTATGGGCCTTAGACAACAGTCCCCATCATTACTGAAATCAGAAACAATCACACAATCATACTGAAAAGGTAATCAGGAAGGGACACTGATAATACACAATGTAAGCTTGATTAATAGAAAGAGAATGACCATGTTTTACCTTTCAAACTCAGTTAGCAAACAAATTAAAATGACCTTCCTATTCAGAAGCAAACAGCATCTTGAATTATTTCCACCTTAATTAATCAAGGTGGTATTATTAGTAAAACCGGTGTCTTGTGGGATTAGCAGAGATTTAGACTGAGTAACATTTGTACTGGGGAAGTGCTAGTGGTTTCTGTTTTCTGAATAAATAGAAAAAGAAGAGGTTCTCGAGGGATGCAGTGGTGGCTAAGAATTAATGTCTGTGTACGAGAAATGCAAACCAAGTCCTAAGCCAAGAGTCTGGATAAGTATGCTGCTGTCCACTGCCAATGCAACAAAGTCTGGACAGAAAAATAAATAAATAAATAAATAATAAACAATCCTGAAATTGCTCACATTTAAAATGGGGTTAATTCTGAGGTCTCCAGTGTGCACGTGTGCCTGAGAATATCTTGGTTTGAGGAAGACAAACTAAGCCAGAGGAAAGATATTTGAAGTTTGTTCTTTGTCTTGTTTGATTTCCTTGTCTTTCTTGTGCACTATTCAATACTGTCTGGTTGGTGTTTCTCTCTGCTGATTCAGCCTCCCTGCCCAGATGGTATGCCGTCTCACCTCTGCAGCAGTGGGGACACCAGAGCCTTGCCCTCACCTCAGAAAGACAGCCACACTGCCATCCACATCTCAACACAAAAACACAGATGACATGTGGATAACGCCTTTTCCAAAAATAAGGTGCTGAAAGTCTATCCACTTGGTTTCTCTGAGCATATCAGAACTGTTAACATAAAGATGGGTTAAAAAAAAAAAAAAAAAAAAAAAGACAACATATGGAAACAATATGGAGACTAATGCCACTATGCTCATTATCAGTCTAGCTGAGGGAAAATAAAGTTGGTTATCTTTAGCAAAAGCATTTCAAAATCACAGAACCAGAATGGTTGAGGTTGGAATGAGGTCATCTGGTCCAGACCCCTGCTCAAGCAGGGCCATCTAAAGCCATCTGCCCAGGAGCAAAATAAACACAATTCTGCTGGTAGCTGCAGAACAGCAGTCTCCAAACAGCAACTGCAGCCAACCTTCATGGAGGAACTTCATTGTACTGCAAACTGGAACCCCTAAGGTTTTAAACTTCCTTAGCAATTGCCTTCCTTCATGCTGTTTCAGTTCCCTGAAAGGGAAGAACAGGGCACAGTGAATTAGGAAATGCTGAGCCCTGTTCTCTTTGATTAGGGGTGTTTCTTGACACTGTTTTGTTTTCCTGGGGCTTCCAGGTCCCAGCCTCTATTTCAGCATTTTCAGAGAGGGAAGGACAAAGGGAGCAGGTTGGGTGATTCCAGGGAACACAGGACACTGGGAGGTGATAGGAAAGCAACACCGGTTTAGACATGATGAACGTGGTGAGGGGGAGTGGTTGAATGTATATCCATGTGACTCTACATGCAGACAGAAAAACTTGGACAGACTCAGAACAAGTGGATGGAACTGATGCATTTTGTCTGATTCTAACCAATTATCACTTAAAAAAAAAAAAAAAAAAAAAAAAAACAACAAAAATAAAACAATTTAAAAAATTTACTTTCTTTTACAAGTGCAGATGCAGGCAAAAATAAACTGGAAAACTGGAAATGCAGCAGAGCAGTAACATGGGAAACAGCTATCTGACCCAGTTAAAGACATCTGACCTGGCTAAATCACAAGCTAAAATGGTGACCTCAGCAGAACCATGGTGTTATGGAACTGCTCCAGCTGGAAGGGACATCAGGAGATCTCTAAATGAAGTTCTTGCTCAAAGCACTGAAATCAGAGCAAGTGCATTGTCTAGTTGAATCTTGGAAACTTCCAAGCAAGCACTGGAGATCACACAAGCTTTCTGTACAACCTGTTCCAGTGTTTAATTATTTTCATAGGAAAAAAGATAAAAAATGTCTGAACTTTAGTTGTTCCAATTTTATGATCACTGTCTCTCTCCCACTGGAACTCAGTGAAGAGCCTTTCTTCATCTACTTGCTAACCTCATACATAGTGGAAGGCTGCCACAAAGCTATCCCTTCTCCAGACTGAACATGTCCTATTCCCTCAGCCTCTCCTCACTGGGCAAGTGCTTGAAAGCTCTGTCATTGTGGTGATTCTTCACAGGGCTTATTCCAGTGTCTTTCTGGACATCTGGATCCCAAGCTTGGACACTGGATACAGTACAAAAGACAGTATCTAATGAGTGCAAAGTAAAAGGGAATAATCAGTCTACTTGCTATGCTCATGTTAACACAGCCCTCACTATATGCTGCAAACTTTTCTTCCCATCAGGGCACATCTCTGACTCTTGCTTGACCAGGACTTTCAGGTGCAGATTTTTTTTTGTGTGTGTGTGTATTTATTTTTTATCTGTTGTATAAATCCACTCTTACAGAAGCCATAAGCTATATTTAACCAGAAATATACCTGGCATCTGATTTCACCTCTCCACGGATCATGAGATTAGCTCACCAATTGCAACTGGAAACATAATCTGTACTTCTAAAAATTTGGTAAGTGAAGGACACCATAAAACAGACTACAAAATCCACACCACAAATATCTCTCACCACAGTTACCTCCCTTGTCCAGCAGAAATAATTTCATCTGCAGATATTGCCAGAAATCCGCTCACAGATAAACCCTCTCTTAATTCTTAATTCTTAATTCCTGATTCTTAATTCTTGATTCTTGATTCTGAGCAATAGCAGCCTCAGTGCTCCCAGCTTTCCAGCACCTTAGACCTTATTCTGCTACTCAACACCTTAATAAGAGGTATCAGTCTAAGCATAGTCCAGCCTGCCAAGCAGCAGTCACTGCAGTATTTGAAACCTCCCTCCACACTGCCCACTGGTAGCAGCAAGACTTCTGAAACCATCTGCCAAATTGCCAGCACAGGGTACCATGACTTCCAGTCCTCCCACTAGCCAGCCCCTGCTGTGGTGTTGGTGTAAGGCTGAGATGCTTGGCTTCTGAGTCTTGGGAACTGAGCTCCAAGTCATCTCACTGCAGCTTAACTCTAGCAGAGAGTTGCAAAGCTGCTCTGAAACAAGATATGGCCAATAAGAATGTGCCTGGTGACGGGATGAGGGGGAATGGGCTAAAGTTGCACCAGGGGAGGTTTAGGCTGGATATCAGGTTGGATATTAGGTTGGATATTAGGAAGAACTTCTTTACTGAAAGGGTTATTAGGCATTGGAATAGGCTGCCCAGGGAAGTGGTTGAGTCACCATCCCTGGAGGTTTTTAAAATACATTTAGATGTAGATCTTAGTGATATTGTTTAGTGAAGGACTTGATAGTGTTAGGTCAGAAGTTGCACTAGATGATCTTGGAAGTCTCTTCCAACCTAGATGATTCTGTCATTCTGTGATAAGAATAGCTGATAAAACAAACATTCCTCACTGGTCAAGGGAATGAAGCAGCAAACTTGTGGGTTTTTTTGTTGGTCCTATTTTATCTGCCAGTCACAGAGATGAGCCCCTTTAAGACCCAGGAGACATTTATTAACAACTCTAGCTCTGCGGGAATTATTTATACAGGTCATTTCTGTGTTCTGGGTTTGGCTGTCCTCTTCTGCTTTGTACTTTGGATGCTCTTTCAGGGTTTTCATTAGAAGAAGTTCAGAGATGCTGCAGAGAGGCCTCATGGTGTCCTACATGTGGGGAGAAATGTGGCAGGCACCAACCTCTTCTCTCTGGTGATAGTGCCAGGATCAGAGGGAATGGCATGGAGCTGAGGGGAGGTTCAGGTTGGGTATTAGGGACTATCCACTATTAAACTATTAAAAGTAATAAAAGATCTTAATGTCTAGAATGTGGTTTAAACACATTTCTACTTAAAAAAAAAAAAAAAGTTACTTAAAAAAAAAAAATAGAAAATAGCCTTAAATATGTCTATATATTCTTATATTTTCTGCATAAAATATAATTCTGCATGTAGATTTGCAGTTATGATCAGAAAATATAACTTACATGACTTGCAAACAAACGTAGGAGATAAATGTGAAATGTGCCCTTACATTTCTGTTTTAAAAGAAATGTCTTGCAATGGATTTTTTAGGAGGCTAAATTGACACATCAGTATTTGAAAACTTCACCGGTGTGTGAGTAACATCAATAAATTTATTTCTTCCTTGCTCCAGAATAAAATCCACAGGAAGCATACAGTACTTTCTATATATCCCAGTTTTACCGCCCTTTTCTGTTCTTTCCATACTGTAAAGATATGCACATTACTAATAAGTACTTTGTCAATAGAAGAAAATTTTGTGGAAGAGAAAGATTTCCCATCCCTGATGGAACATTTCTCAGATCTACAATGGTTTGTCCAGCAACATCTTTTTTCATGAAAATTCCCCTTGCTGTAAATGCTACTGAAGCATTGAGTCCATTCAAAATAACATCAACTTTCATGAGGGTCGACTCTCAAGCACACAAATGCAGCTTCTGTCAGGCCAATATTGCCAAACAATTTCTTCATTTAATATGTAATAAGAGACTAGCCATGCTGGCTCAGAGCATGTGGGCAAATAGAAAAGAGTTTTATATTGTACTTGCATTTGGTAAGGGCAGAGGGAACATCATATGGCCATATGCAAGTAATGAGAAGAGGGACTACACTCACGACTCAAAAATGATAAAGAGTGAGAAGGACTGAGTCAATATGTTAGTCTAAAGTCAATTTACTAAGGGCTTATTCATGTCATAAGATAAGATTCCCAGCACGCAGTTCTGAAAAATGCTCAAGACAACCAAAATACACAACATCATAAAAAGATGAGTGAAAGCAATAGAGAAAAGGTTCCCTCTAGCTCATCCAGGGAAAATGCTCCAGCCTCAGCTCCAATGTCAGATCAGCATTTTATTCCCACTTTGAGTCAGAAGAGAGAAAGCAGACAGGTGCATCTGGCCCACGCTGCTCCCAGAAAACCACTGTGATTCACTGTTTGGGAACAACCAGCACCTTGAGCCTCTCAGATTTATGCAATAGGTAAACCCAAATGTTAAAAACAACCCTGTAAAAGGCTCTTATTTTTCAACATCTTTTTGGGTTTGTGCTTTATGGCTATTAATTCTGATCTTCTCCAGAAGATATTGGCCAGATGGAGACTGTGGATGTATGTAATGTCAGAAACTATTTACATCTGACCTACATAAGCCCTAATGCACAGTGCAGTGAAGTCAATGATAGGCTTTTCTTTCCTTCCTGTAGTGTTGGGTTGGTTTTGAGAAACTCAGACTTATAATGGGAAAGAACAAGCTGCACGAGTGATTACCTTAGGACACAAAATACGTTTCTTTTACCTTTCTGTTTTTAGGTGTAGTTGAACCTATTCTTTCAATCTGAAATCATGTTTTCACCCTAGAAACTGGGAGACACAGTCACACTTGTATACAGCCCAAGTAGGGCATGCAAGCTGTGGACAGTGATGCATAGTCACAAACATTACATCTCCATCAGACCAAAAAGTAGGGGATAGAACAGAAGCAACAGCAAACATTGGTTCTAAGAAAGCAGAAGTCTTTCTCATTGTGAATCTCTCTTTTTAATGCATGTTTTAGCTTCTGTTTACATCTTGTTTTCTTGTGAAATATGATTGTATATGGTTCTATGATTGAAGCTGGAAATTCTTAAGTTTGGGAAGGTCTATGTCAATGGATCTGAAGGACAAGAACACCAGCACACAACACTGAAGAAATAGATAAGAGGTGAGGTGGTGGGAAGTCAACCCATTTAGTCCTAAAACTAAACATTTTAGAGATATTCTTGACTCCTATGTCACTACTGTTCAAACTGGAGAGAGTAGGAGAGAGGCAACAAGTAACCTTACAGACTCCCAGAGTACATGTATGTGTGTCACATGCAGTTGGCAAGCCACAACTGTGACAGAATGATTTCCTGGTGCTGGCATAGAGGGATGAAAATCAAAAGAAAAGTTTCTCATTGACTAGAGCTGTTGGTGCCTTGTGGGCTGCAATGAGGAAGGGAATTTTGCAGAAATGCCCACTCCTCCACACTGCCGCTGCCTCAACCTCTCTCTTGTCACCAGACAAGGTATGTGGCTAGCACCTGACTTGATTTGCAAATGTGCCCTGTCCTGGGACTGATAGTTTGGGTCAGAGATATGATGGTTTCTGGGAGAAAGAGGAAAAAGCAAACAAACCGAACAAAAATCCATCAATGCAAACATTTGATAGTAAAATTTTACCATGTTTTGAAATTTCTCTTGTAAACAACATCTCTCATTTCTTTCTCCAGGAGATGATTCCTACAGAGTCTTTTATACTGGATACAACTGCTTTTGGGGAAGAAGAAAGAGATAGGAATGAACTCTGTTGCTCCTACTAGGATCCTAGCTGGTTTCTTTGGACAGAGTAACACAGAATACACATAGGAGAGAGAAAAGAACAGTAAAGATAAAAACTGTAATTTCTGATTTTGGTGCTAACTCTTGTAAACATGTTCACTGTAGAAGAAAGATAGACACAACATACTTTCAGGCCACCTGGAGACCTGGCAAACTTATGTCATTATGTTGCTTTTTAGAGCAATGCTATTCAGCTGCCTTTTCAGTGATGAGTTTACAGCCAAGTGTTCACTGAAAACAATCCATTTATAAACACATAAAAAGAAGACATGGGAAAAAGTAACAGTAGAAAGGGAAAAGAAATGTAAGATAATGTCCCTATTCCTAGGTGTGTTCAAGCTTTAACAGCAGCCAATCCAAAACCAGTCTTGGATGACTCCCTTAGGCTCATCCAGTCCTGCATCCTTAAACATGGCCCTTGTTCTGAGAATGTCTGAATGAGATGGACAAGAAGATGTATGAGAGAGGCAGACATAAGGAGACACGTCAATAAATATGTTCAATTTGCAAGTGAAATTATCCCCACATACCCACAGCAAGTGCCAGCCTTGCAGATGTAATTGGAGATCTGAAAGTTAAATTGTGACCTTTCTGTCTTCTTCCCCTTCACCAGGAATAACGGTATTTGTGATATTTGTGACTAGAATTTAGCTGATTTATTTTTTTTTTGTAGTAATACTTGAAGCAGAATATCATCACCTCCCTCACCTAGAGATATGTTCACTCTATGAATCAGATTTTGTGTGTGGCAGACAAGAAACGTGCCTGAATCACACAGAAAAGTTAGATTTAATGACTCACTACATGCTATTTTTACACAGATCCATGGGTTCTTGTTTTATTTTTTTACAGCCACTTTTTGTATGATTTGTGTTCAGCTGCATTACAAGATAGCTCAGAAAGGCAATATAGGTCAAATTAGAGACTCAGATGAATTTTCACCCTGCGACTGATTCAAATCATCTAGCAAATTGCAGAAGATGGACAGATGTCTGATTAACCTTGCTCTGTTATACGAATTCACAGCTGAATGCACCAACATAGCTTTGCTATAGAAACACCTCCATCTATTACCTACACAGAAGCTTAAATAATGACAAAAACTGTCCTAGATGACCTAATGCATAGCTGTCAAACACAGACTCTATGAATCTAAGATGAAACTACTAGTCAGAGAGAAAGCAAGAAAAAATTAAATAAAAGGAGGGCAAAATGGGCCAAAAGAAGTATAAGAATGATCTCAGTGCTGAATATAATGTGTTCTAATAATAAATTAATCATCTGTGTGATAAAAATCCATAGGGAAAGCTGTTAACATAAACGAGGCAAAATCTGACTTTCAACATCTTTCACAGAGCAGTTTCCTAGGTTAGTATATAGGTCAACTGATACACTGAAGCTCAGCATTCAGAAGAAGAGTGAAATGAATCATATGGGAACTCTAGGCTCTTTAGTCAATAATCCATTAATGTAGATAAGCCATACTTGATTTATGGTTAAAGACATTCACGGACATTATTTTTCTGTCATTGGAAGCATGGCACATAACTCACAAGAAGTTAAAGGAAAATACAGTAATTGACCCCTCTGTGAGACAATGTCTGCAGTGAAGGTGGAAGGCTCTAGATCTTCCTGCAATGGTTAATTGCACCACCAAAAAAGATGTTTCTAGCACTTACTCATAGGCCATAGCATCCTAAACACTGAATTCTGAGAGTCATCAAACGTCTGGCCTGTCAGTTTGGTTTGACGATAATGCAACTCCCAGGAAAATCCACAGAATATTTTTCAAAAGTAATAAACCATAAGGTTTGGATGAGAAGTACATAAGGATAAAAAGGTTGATTGCCATAGCTAGTAGGATAAAATAAAATGTGTAAATTGGTATTAACTAATATATATATATATATAAATTAAAAAAGAAAAGGGAATTAGAAAGAAAGAAAGAAAGAAAGAAAGAAAGAAAGAAAGAAAGAAAGAAAGAAAGAAAGAAGCAAAGAAGGCAAAGAAAGAAAGAAAGAAAGCTAAATAAAGAATCCCAAGTTGAATATGAGTAAATAATGTTACCAATTACTGTTTTCCACTTAGCAGTCAAATGTAGGAAATTTGTTGTTCAAATTTGAGAGAGATAACAGGACACACATTTGATGATTTTCTGAGTTGTTGAAATCAGACAATGGGATTTAGGTAGTTAAACTAGTGTATACTTGCTCCAGTCCATTGCCAACTTCAGGGGAAACTGATTCTAGACTCAATCCAAATTTATTTCTCTTTGTTATAGTTAGGAAAATGAACTTCAGAAAGCTGTGTTTTTTATAAGTCTCCAGTTAAAATGATTACAATTCATTCTACGGGTAGAAACATAAAAAAAAAAAAAAACAAAAAAAAAAAAAAAAAAAAGAGGACATGAAAAGTCTTTGAGGAGTCATCTAGTATATACTCATGCACCAAAATCTACTCTTATCTAAACTTCTTCCAATTACAGCATTCACCACTGCTGAAATATACTATTTGGATGTGTCAGCATCTTGGCAAAATGTAAGCAAGTGAAAAAAAGGGTAATCTTTCCTCTGCGTTAGGGTTTGCAATCGACTCCTTTAGCATTCTGCTCATGTTAGGCTATTTTATTTTTCTAATATAATCTTCCTAAGGTCCTCGTTTTCAGCTGAACTTTAAAATATGAAATCCACACATTTACTGAATTTAAAACTTCTTACTGAAATGTCTTTCCATGTTCATTTCTCTTCATTTCAGAACAGAAGGCATTAACCTTATGCACTTCTAGACAGCCTGCAAAGTCTCTATACAATAACAAACTTGGTGAAGACCTGACACGATCTAAAGCATGCATCATTATAGGTACTACTGACCATGAGAGATGGGGCAGAATAGAAAACAGTGCACAAAAGCTTTTCACATTTACCCTTTCATTGCTATCTTCACTTTCCCACTGAAAGAAGAGACAGAGATTTCTAAAATAATTTTCAGTATGACCTTGCAGACCAAGCAAAAAAGTCTTTAAACACCAAAGCAAGGAGTATTCACTCATTGAGTTTGCAACTAAACGGTACTTTTAATCTGAAACAGTCACCTGTGTGGGAAAAAAAAAAAAAAAGAAAAAAAAAGAAAAAAAAAAAAAAAAAAGCTTGAGGATATCTTCTTCAAAAAACAATTGAAGAAAAAACTTTAAAAACAAACAAACAAAAAAGAACACAACCTTCCAAAATTAAATTTCTTTATTTTCAGTCCAGATTATCATAGTCTAACTTTATCTGTATTGCTGTTTGGATCGATATCAATGACCATGTTTACTTTCAAACAAAATGGCAGTTGGTAGGACATACGACTCCCTGCAGTACGAATGCCCTATTTTCCAACAAGAAAATCTGGTGCTTTCCACTTGTCCTAGGGCAGCCAAAAATCTACTTACTAAATAGTCTTAGCTCCTACCATGTGTGCCCTACTTTGTGATACCAGGATATGCTATTATCAGTCTAATCTACCATGATTTCAAAGGAACAATGTTATCAGCCATCCTGCATGTCTAAACACTATACCAGTATGTTCTCAAGACTGACTGAGATTCCCTTAACAGTACTAAATTAATCTATAGATTGCAGCCAATCCTTGGAACTGTATTTTTAATTATTTTTGTATTGAAGGTCTTCCTTTTGTCACTTCTCCTTATCCTATGTGTTTAAAAAGGATATATTTTTCTGAATTTCTAGACCCCTGACTAAAGTGAACTTCACAGGAAGATTTAGATAACCTGTAGCTTTAAAATCAAAGGGTAATGAATGTTAAATTAATGATCTAAAAATGAAAAGAAATATTTTTAATCCTCAAATCCTGATTTTTGCATGTATTCTGCCAAGCACTTTTCCTGTCAATGAGAATATGGTAATACAACCTCTTTCTCTATGAGATGGTTGATCACTGGCTTGCTTGATAAGGAACTTCTCGTTGACTGGTGACAAGGGATTCATCTTATTTCATGGGCAGATCTATTTCACAGGCAGATCTGTATGTTTCTGCACAAATCAACCGAGGCTCCCATGTAGTCAACAGAGATCTAACTAGGGTGTTCAATGGAATTTGGGGTGAAATTCATCTTAAAAGATTCTTACTATTCATATAATCTATGAGTTATATGAATTCTCTTCATACATGACAAGACGAACTCAAGAAGAGATAAAATTAATGATATACCTTATCTACGCTGACTACCATGGCAGTCTTGATTAAATCTGAACAGTAGATAACCCGCTTCATAGATAGCTAAAGATTTTATTAGGGGAATTTCACCCCAGGTGGTTAAAAGTTTAAGGTATTCTCCCTATACAACAATAATTGCAGCTCGTCGAGAGAGACACCTCCATAAGACAATATGGCCTATTGTTGAGAGACACTCTCCCTGGGATCATTGCCTTTCAGAAGTGCTTATTTCTCTGTAGGGTTATAACTGGAGCCTGGATGACTAGTGCAGGGGACCTACCTATCAAAAAGCTAAAGCCAGGTGAGGTGAGATCTGCACTTATGTTCTATGACCTTAATGGGCAGGGACATTAAATCGGATAAAAATAATGCTTTTAGGAATGATTGTGCACAGTGGATCAGCCATAGTTCTGCACCAGGAAGTGCTATGAGATGGTTCCTCAGTAAGTAAGCTATGCCATGTTTTTCTTTCACAGAATTCCTCTTTCCTTCCTTGAAAGTTTGGTGGTCACTCTGTTTTTAAAAAATAATTGAACTGAACAGCTTCCAGTGTCAACACTGTGATATAACATTTACCTGTTTAACAGAAGGGTGTGTGTGTGTGGGGGGGGGGGCATGACCAGCTAGGAAATCTGCAGATGGACTCACTTAGCTCATCTCTTTGAAGAAAACAGGCTTCACAGTCTTCTTGACTTGCCCAGCATGTATGTAACTCTCCAGGCTTCCTAATATTGCTGCCTGCTCTGCAAATCTTGTCTGTCTGCCACTCTGCTCTGAAATTAAAACATGAGGCAACCATGACAAATCATAACAACCTCCGTCCTACTAAAGGCAAAAGAAGAATTAGCACACACCTGAGACTGCATTTCTAAGAGATGTGGTTTCACAGGCTGAGCACTAAAAAGACCATGCAATGGCATCCCACTGTTTTATGCAAAGGACTATGAGGATTTGTTTCAGCCTTTCTGAGGTTTAGTTTTCAAATCCACACTCCAATATTCCTGCTGTTCTTATTTGCATGATAATAAGTGCATGTATTTTCTCATATGGTAGGTACATGGCATTTCTATCCAGTTATTCTTTAAAGTTTGCACAAGAAACAGCAGAGATTGTGTTTATGGTAACAACATGGATGAAATATGCCCCGTTTAGCATGGTGTTGAGAGGTGCTGGATCTGGTTCCTTAATTCTCTAGCCCGAGCTCCAATTCAAGCAGCCAACAGACTGCATACCCACTGAGAACCATCAGAGAACACAACAGCACACTATGGCTCCTTCTCCCTACCACAGCCTGACAACAGAGTGACAAGAGCTCTAGCTAGCCTGGCACAACAGCTATAGGGGAGTTTGGCATGCTACTCTGATGAGCAGACTGTGTGGGAGCATCTGCCCCTGGAAGCAAAAGAGAAGAAACAAGAGTGAGGATAATGCAGAAGCACTCTTGGACAAGCCAGAGAATCCTACTGATGCACAGGCATGAACAAAGGGTCATTCTGCTCCATCCCCTGTAATCCAATCAGTTAATATCCCTTTTTAATTAGCTACAATCAAGTTAGCATAATAAGTGCCTTCTCTGTTTACCAGCTTCATCTGTCCTCTTCCATTCTTGCATTTAAATCTGCAGTGCAGCTATGGCTGTTTTTTAATGATACATGCTAAGTAGCTTGATTGAGGGTTGTCCCAACCTTCCCATTAACCTCAGGGGAAATGCACCCACATAGCGACTTAGACACTGCAAGGGATATTCCTGCTACTCTCACTCCTAGTTAATGCATTGCCCTCTAGATGACAACCCCTACCTTTCTGAATATTCACATACCGTCAACAACCTCATCTAACATGAGTTGTGCACAACCCTTTTACTTGTGCACAAGTAGAAATATGGAGGAACTTGAAGGAGAGTTTAGACAAGAATAGCTGTCCTTGAAATGTAAGGTGTCACCTATATTTATTTGTACAAGAAAGGCATTAAAATACACAAGATATTTCAAAGACTTAAAGGGCATTTGTAGCAATAGTCAAAGACAAAGTCTGTTTTTTAAGAATTTGCTATGGATCTTCCCATTAATGCAACAAAATAATTCTTTCATTTCACAGCTCATGATTCTTTGTCAGATTATTGCACAGATTGCTTTTTTATTGTTCAGTGGTTTCTAATTGGTGTATATTGTGGGAAAGGAAATATCAATTCAAGAATGACTTAGAAATGCAAAATAACTAGGTTATTATCCTATTTTACAGTAAGACTTCTTTTAATAACCAGTCATTTCTGCTGTTCAAGCAGCCCCTGTGAAAAGGGATTTTGTCCTTCAGCCAGAATAAAAGACATCTTCATGCTAAAAATAAAAGAAACGGGAATCACTTGCTGGAGCTGGAATCCTCCCCTGCAAGAAGGCTGTGACAGTGCTGAGGCTGGCAGAGGAGCGTTGTGATGGAACAAAGACAACAACAGCTCTGAGACATCTCCCCTGCACAGCAGGAGGAAAATATTCATAAGGGTCTCTATTTCTTAGAAACCACACAGTGATGCTATGTCTAACGTCAGGCTCACTTAAAATAAACCTTCTCATAAGCTTCACGAAGCTTAGCTGAAGATTTTCTAATAATTAATCCCCATAAACCATCATAGTCCAGTTACGCCAGTGTAAACAGGGCCAAAATAAGATTTTGCAGAGTAAAATAGAACATAATTAAAGCAACAAACTGCCAGTCTTTTGCCTTTATTTTACACTTTCCTTGTTCTCCCTATTTTATCTCTCCCTCTCTCCTTCAGCTGAGTAGTATTAGTATGCTGACTCTCCAGATATGGCACATACAAAATTGAACATTCTCATTGTAAGAAATGTTTACCTAAAGACAGTCTGCACCTGCACTCAGATAATGATGACGACTAAAATGGGAGATTCCCCTTTGTAATGTATCAGCTTTTCAAAATACACCTAAGCAAGCTGCTTTGTGTCACATACCAGCTCAGCCACCAAGCGTGCAGCAGCTAATTAAAATGCACAGCTCCAGCTAGGAAGCTTGTTCTGACTTCTTGCTATAACTGGCACGCTTCAGCCTGCTTAGATAAAGGATGATGAGGAAAAAGTAATGTAATGTCAGACAGTTCTCTCTTCGGTTTTGTTCCTTTCCTTGCACTCACCAGAGGCCAACCTGCAAAGGGACAGAAGTCTGTAGCTACCCAGTCTTTCTCTTCTCATCTTGCACACTCCCTCCAGTTCCTCAGCTCTCATCCTAACAAGCAAGCCTAGTTCAGAAAAGTGCAAATCAATTTTTATTATGTCATATTTGAGAGACTCGATAAGCACAATGTAATGACACCAAATCTATTGGCATTCTCAGGGGACAGGTGGAAAGTCCACGAGTCACCTGCCTCACGGGCAGGTTCTTTTATGAGTTGGCTGGCATTGCAGCATAAATTGTTCTGAAGACTGTCTCCAGTGTGCTGATGAAAAGAGACTTTAAAAGACTGACACACTCCCAGCCAGGCCTCACCAAAAGCCAAGAGGACTGCACATACAATGCACCCAGCTGCCAGGTCTACCTGCAGCAGCTGGAACAAGGGCTGTGCCCAGCAAGCTCTGGCTCCCAGGATGAGATTGGTGGTGGGCAAGGAACATCACCAGTCACAAAGATATCTTACTTAAAGACACATAGAATTATAGAATCATTTAGGTTGGAAAAGATGTCTAAGATCACCTGGTCCAACCTTTAACCTAGCACTACCAAGTCACTTTTTGTAACTCCTTTGGCTTTCTTTACTTCCTCCATAACCTTCTTTGGGGTAAACCAGAGAATAACATAGAGTGAGAAATGGCATGAGGCACAGAGGTTTCTCTCTAAGAGATGTTCCTCACTTCTCTTGCTGTGTTGGACATGCAGGAAAGCATGTTAGTTCTGGTCCCCTGTTCTTTAGTTGAAAAGCAGGTTCACATCTGTTTTTAAACAGCATTTACTGAATGACAAAAAGAGGGCTCAGCTGCCATTGTACAGAGTACATGAAAGAACTTTGAAACCATAATTACACAGTAATGACAATACATCCCTTCCTGTCTTTCAGAATTAATTGTAAAACACAGGCAAGCTGTAACTCAAAACTGTTCCAGTGATACCTACAAATATCTGTGTTAATCCTGAACTGTGCAATGCCATGATGTTCCTTAGTACGTCTAGAACATTTATTTATTTTCTCACAGTAACAGCAGCATACAGACTATGGGTCTGATTCTTGTCTGCTCAGGATGGCTATCTCCATTTGATTCTAAAATCTGGTTTGACATTACCACCATTTTCTCTTCGTAGTGTTTTTTTCTCAGCTACTACAGAGACAGCAGCTCAGATAAAACGATGCCAAAGTAACTCTAAAAGCATGGAGAAGCCTGAATGGAAATACATTAGGACTGAGAAGAGTCATACTGAAGGTAGAAAGATAGAGATGACCTCAGAGAAAGGAACGATCTGGATCCACAAGGAAAAAGTCTCCATTTTAGTGAGGTCTGCCTTTCTGGGTTCTGCTGTAAAGAACTCTAAAGTTCCCTAATTCCTTTCTTGGCAATTCGTCCATACACTGGTATGCTGCTAGCACACTGCAGGGACACAAATTTCCATGATGCAAGTTGCTTATTTTTCCTTAGTCCTTCTCTGTTTGTTTAACTTTGTCTATATGCTTCCCATGGCAATCTCCACTTTGATGACAGAATTATTAACAGTGGTGAGGGCTGATGGAGAATCTCAAGCAGAGTAAACACAAACACATACTGTGTAGCACAGTGTTTGTTATTGCACGTGTCATGGTAAAGCTTTATGAAAAGAAAATGAAATGTTCCACTTCTTATAAAACTGGTCTCATGGGAAGTAAGCCATTCCATCAAGAAGCTTTAAGAGAATACTGTAAATTAGTTTTCTAGCTCTAATGAATTAATGTTTATTACCACTCATATTCAGAAATGTATGTTACACAATAGCAAGTTTTAAGGTCAAACCATTCAAAAGTCAAGAAATTACCAAAAATGGAATAGCCATTTTATCCTCTGTTCTTTCTTATTCTATACCCCTTCTTCATGGGTACTGTGATAGTCCTTAACTATATAACAACACACTACTTTTCCCACTGGGCCTCAACCTCATTCTTTGCATATAAAACATGATGTGCACCGACCAGATAGCTATTCAATACTCCAATTTATTGTCATTGTACAATTTTTGTCATGATTCATTCAATCTCTGCATAGTTTCTATTCATTATTCACTTTTATTTTTTCTTTTTTTCTTTTTATTTTTTTCTGAGTGCATCATGATTGTCCTTATCTGCTTGAAGAGGAACTTATCTTCATAAGACTTCAAGAATATTATTATCCCCATTTTAAATATGGCATGCTGGGCCCAGTTTGTTGTGCCTATGGCTTGATATTTCTGAATATCTGACATTTTTGTAGCACTTCTATCCACAATTTGTTTCACAGACACTTGTGGACAAAATATTTATCAAAAATAAAAACTAATTTACTGAGATCTTGGCATAGAAAGTGCTCATGTGAGGAATCAGATCTCCCAAACAAGGATAGTTACTTGTCCACTGATGATGAGGGAGGGAATCTGCTTTGCAAATAGCCTTGCAGCAACATCTTTGTCCTGGATTGGTAATGCTGTTCTGCTCAGTTCCTTTATCCCAGCTGGCCTGTAGTCCTATGTGACCACCCCAGCATGCACATAATTCACCGATATCATTATGTCATAAATGCATATAAAACATTTCTCATATATCATAACTACACTAAAAAGACTGCTCCATATAACCAAGTCTGCAGCTGCAGGAATAATTTCTATTGACTGTTTACAAATGTCTTACCTAAGCACAACTTTATCACTGCAGGAATATATACTTTTTTGATCTCCTGTCTGGTCATTCCACACAGGATGCTAAACAACATATATAAGCGTATAAACTGTGTCTAGTCAGAGCAGGAGTCACCAGGGGAGACCTCTATAACTGTCTGAAATTTCCAGATGGATGGCTCCTATAGCCCTCAGTCAGTTCTTAATTCTGAAGGTTCAGTTAACGCCTACTTTCAAATCAGTCCACTGACCAAAATCAGCTCATAATCTCATCTTCACAGATGACTAGTGAGGTGGTTTTACCATGCTAGGCAGCTAAACACCACAATCGATCTCTCAGTCCCCCTCCTTAGATGAGGAGGTGAAGAAGTAAAGTAAAGAACAACTCACGGGTTAAGACAAAGATAATTTAATTAAAGGGAAAAATAATAATAATAATAATTATTATTATTATTAAGGAAAGATTATTATTAACTAAACAATGTACCTAAAGGGAAAAAAAAGGGGGGGGGGGGGGAATGGGGAAAGGGGAAAAGGGAGAGGGAAAGGGAAAAAAAAATGCTATGTGGAAGTGCAGAGGAAAGAAATTACTCTCTGCTTCCCATAAATGAGCAATGTTTGACCACATCCTTGAAGCAGTGCCTCAACACATGTAGCCAGTGCTTGGGAGGAGGATCGACGTTTTCACAATGAGAGCCCACCCCTCCCCTCTTCTTCCTGTTTCCACCTTTTATTGCTGAGTGTGACATCATATGGTATGGAATATCCCTTTGCTTGGTTTAGGTCAGCTGCCCTTGTGATGTTTCTTTTCTCACTTTTTTGCCCATCCCCTAGGAGGGTTAGAGAGAGTCCTGATGCTGTGCCAGCACTGCTCAGCAGTAGACACAACACTAGTGTAATACTACTGCTGTTCTAGCTACAAGTGCAGAGCACAGCACTGTATGGGATGTTGCAGGGAAAGTTAACATCCCAGCCAGACCCAGTACAACTAGCCAAGTTCTTGGACTGCCCAGAAAACAAATCACTTATGTAAAGTGGGTGTGAACACACAAGCTACACCACAACTGCAGTTAAAGAACAACTTGATTTTCACACATTTAACTCACCAGTAATTTCAGCTCTATAAATCTTGCCAGCAGTTCCCACTGACTTCATCTAAAGCTACCACTGCTTGACCTTTCTTCAGACAAACCCCAAACCTCATATGTTGCACACCACATTTAAAAAAAAATAAAAAAAAAAATCACTTTGGGTTAAGTATAACTTATTAGTTTTAAATTAAGACACATTTTAAGGCTGAATAAGAATCTGGTGTGTGCATGTGCAGTTGTCTGTTTAACCATGTCATGTTGTCCCCTGCATTATTCATCATACAACTAGAAACCTTCAGAAGATCTTCACTTCACAGTCTTAATATCCATCCCCTTCAAAAGTGAAACAGAGATCTTTTCTCTCATCTTCCACACAACCTAAGTACAAAAATAAGAGGTTCTGAGAACATTACCCATTGTCTTCTTGTTCCTGAGTGCTTACAAACTAATCCTAGTGTCAAGGATAAGAAAACAAAGGGACAAATCTTTCTAGACCTCTGACTTGATGCTTGCCCAGTAGAAAACAGGCTGAATGCAGAGCCTTACAATGCAGTAGAAGAAGAGGATGGAGTAAGTCTAGCATATTCAGAAATGTAGAAGAATTCATGCCCACAGTCTCCAGGAAAACCACAGAAAAATCGATAATCTTTGACAGATTCAGGCAAATTTTCACAACATTGAAACACCCAAACAAGAGGTTAAAGCCACAGCTGAAACCTGTGTTTCAAGGTAGGCGATCCCTCTACTACTTCTGAAACTTCTCAGAGTGATACATTAAAAAAGTTCCATTTATTTCTGTGGGCTTAATCTTCAGATTTGCAGCTGACAAGGGCAAAACTCCTCATGAGCTCACTCAAGAGGAAAGAAGATTTAGCACTTGAATGTCTCCTTACCTTTGCCTATACATATCTGGGTGGAGTGAAAGCTGGGATCATTACAAAATCTTAGTCTGAGCATGGAGAAATTTCAGCTCAAGCCCCTGCTCATCCTCAGCCTTCCTTTTATATCTTTGAGAAATCCCACAGTCCCAGGGCTTTAAAGTTACTTAAGAATCTGCTTACACTTTAAATGCCTACTTTAGTCTGGATATCATTTCACTTAGATACCTTTGAAGATCAAGGCCACACCCACACTGTTTCAGTTCCCCATCTCTAAAATAACAGCCCTGGCCTTATGGCACAATAATGAAGATAAATGAACCATGACTGGTAACATGCTTGCCAAACCAAGTCAACCAGGAGACTGAGGAAGTTCTGCACACTTTTTTGTCATTACTACAAGCATTTTAATTTACCTGTATGCACGCTGCGCTGGATGGCTGGGGAAATTTAAACCTAAACAAAACAAATACAACATGTCAACATTAAATGAACAACAATGAATTCTTTGGGAAATAAATGGGTTGTGTGGTTTATGGAAAGCTACTTGCTGCTGTCCACATAGTCTGTTTTTCCCATGCTTACAGCAAGATTGGTAGGGAACACTTTACCACACCTGGCTTGTGATTAAAAGGCTTTAGTGTTGGTGGATGTTGTGCAGGCACATGGAGCCCAGTGCACATGCAGAAGAAGATGTGAGAATGTTTCATGATGTACTGTCTCCTGAACAAGGACAAGGGTTGCTTGGCTGACTGGGATTTATGAGAATACAGTAGGACTTTCATGGTTTGCATTAGCCAAATATGCACACAGGCCTGTGCTCCTTTCCCCATTACTCAGTTTGCCATGAAACTTTGGGTGAAAAGATAATGTTTTGCTATGAAGAAACTGTCAAAGGAAGAAAAGGACATTTAGGCACCAAGTGCCAAAAAAAATGGCTGAGAAATGTGTCCCTATGGAGACTTAGTCTCTGAGTGAGAGGGACACTGTGATGGAGAGGAAACGTCATGAACCCAAACCTGATGTTTACGGACTGCATGAGCAGGACTAAAGGTAAGCTGCAGTTAGTCCTCTTAGCTAAAAGCAACATCCACACACCATGGAAATTTAAAATTAAAATGGACTAATGTGGCATTTGCTACTTGACCTCTTCTTTTTCCATTTTAAATCATTTCTCCTACAGGTCTGGGTTTTCCTCAGTTTTTTTTATGATTGAGCCTGTTTTGCATTGTGGGAATGTACTGATCCTACAGCATGTGGTCCTGATGTCTAGCATGGATTTGGGTATTATTTTAATTAACAGCAATGGCAGTAGTGACTACCAAAAGGACTGAAGGCCAGCTTAAAGCACCATTTAACATTAAAATAAATTAGATCTCAGGAAATGGGACCACGAGTACATAATACTTTATGGACAGACACTGCTAAGCAGACAGCTCCACTGACCTGAAGAGATTAATCTAATGTATGCATAGCACTCCCCTTTTAAAGTATCACTCATACTAGAATACTGTTTTTCTCTATTCTTTTGACTTTGCACCAGAATGAGAGAGAAAATAGCCAGCCAAGTTGTCTAGCTTTAAGAAAACTAGCCCTTCAAACACACTATCAGCAGATTTGTGCAGTAACATATTTTGTAGCAAGACTGGTGAACCCAAAAGCCATAGAACAATTTGTGTTTTAATTCATGCAGCAAATAGCCTTGTGAGAAACTCCGTATTAACTCATTTATCATCTTCTCTCTCTCTCTTTTTTTTTTTTCTTCTGCTCAGCTCACAAGCTACAGCTTTATTTGCAGCCTAAATGCTGCACTATAGATAGCTTGAGAGGCAGAATTTGAAATGAAAAATGAATACACCTTAAAAACTTAGCACCTTGTGTGGTGATCTTGTCAAGCCTTACAAACTAAGCAAAATTGAGTTAGGTCTGCTGTGAAAAGAGAGCTATCAGGAAGGTGAGGCAAGAGCAATCTTGGGGATTCAGAAGGTGACATTCAGCTTCACTTTCACCTGTGCAGCAGAGAAACAATTCTCTGGTGTGGCACTGAGCAGATTATGAAGACAAGCCATAGGATGGAGTATATTAATGCTGTTAACTTTGGTTCTCAAGGTGTTAAAGGAGATTTTTGCATTGAAAAGTGTTATGAATGCATTTTTTTTTTTCATTACTCCCTTCACAATGCATCCTCCTTTTGCAGTATTTGCAAGTCGGACTTGTAGTTTCCGACCACTGAAGCAACAGTACTCGTGTCTACAGCAAAGTCCAGTGCTGTCCATCTGAGGCATCTTGTGCATTTGCGTGTCTGTTTTCTGCTAAAATAAATGAGGAATGCAACTGTTACAAAGCTTGGTCTGCTTAAAAACAAAATGATATTTTTGCAAGGAACAATACAAAATGTATTCTATATATAATATTTGTGACAATTACAAACATCGTACAAGACTGATAAGAATGAACATATATATTTATGTGACATCCATACTGATGCTAAGATTTTTATTTTTTAAAAACCATATTTAAATTTTATCCAAAGAAAACACACTTTTTGAAGTCATTAAAACGTTCCCAGTTCTTAGCCTGGCTTCATTTGAAACCAGAGATTATACAATCTGTCTGCCACACATTCCTCTACCCTTTTCTCCCAATGCATTTTTACCCTCTTCCAATTTGTGATGAATTTGAAGATGAAGGAGATAAATGTAAAGACAGAAATTCCCACGATCTTCCTCACAGTCAGTATCCATAAAGAGGAAGGGGACCTGAATGAGTTTCTGCAGTGAAAGAAAAGCTGCTCTGGGAATTCACCTACCAAAGTCATGTTACGCAGTCATGTACCCACAAGTTGGCCATGCAGAACGAATACAAGCCAACCAGCCAGCAAATGCAGTGTCCCTGTCTTGGGCATGCCTGCTGCATTAGCTGCCACATGCCCAGCCAGCAATGAGGAAGCATGGGAGATAGGTTGAAGAAAACATGGGAGATGGGTTGAAATATTGTGTGTCTAGAATGGAAATAGTGGTGTATGCAAGTGTTGCTGGGTTCAGAGAAAGAGAGAGAGGGTTCCTGTGGGGAAAAAAAATAAAAATAAAAATCCATGTTCTCAAAATTTAGTTTTTTAGTTACCCTGGAATGATTTTGTCAGATATTTGTTCAATATTTGCCACCAGAACAAAATCCTCATGACAGTTTTAAGATCAAGGTGCCAAAAAGCTCAAGTACGATGGTTCCCAGCCGTAATACTGATTGCAGGTGCCAAAAATTACTGATGAAAGATAGGATCAGTAAATCCAAAAATGAAGCTCCTTACAGACAGGGGTGGAACCAGCTGTAGCCTTTGAAAATGTTTTATCTGGTAGGCATTTTGTTGTGACTGCTTGGGTCTGCTCCACTGTTCAGTTCAGATGGTACCTTTAATTTTCTGTTTAACTTTTTTACTTTAGGAGTAAAATTTCACCCTGGAAGGGTTTCTACCTCATTGCTGAGATGGACCTTCATGCCTATTAGTGTTATGGCATGAAAGTGGTCTTTCCAATCATTTCCTGATATTCTTTATGCTTAAATGCCTTTGTTACTTAGTAGGAAAATAACAAAATCTTCCTTCAAGTAGAAGAGGGTCCTGAAAAGCTAAAACCTCTGAAATTCCTGTTTGAAGTTATATACCTTCCCAGAAGTCTGTTTTCTATTTCAATAAAAGTCAAGAGACATTTAAATCAGCTAGTGCACCCTCTACCAAGCCAGTGTCCTTGGCATGCACACTTCCATAAAACAGGCTAATAACAAAAAAAAAAAAAGCTACTGTTTCATAAAATTAAAGAGGATGGATGGTCTTGGTAATAAACATGAATTCGATTCTTACCAGCTTCCTCAGCAAATCAAGTTATGTCACTGAGGCAACTTTTCAACATTTGCCACTAATAGGAACAGCAAAGTCCTCAGGGAGTTGATCTAGCATAACAGATGACAAGAAACACATGGGGCAATTGGTTATGATAAAAACTGCACATTTGTAAACATTGAGTGATCTGCACAAGAAATGAACATAAATGAAAAAAAAAAAAAAAAAAGAAAAAAAAAGGAAATATTTTCTCGTGGATGTAATAGGTTAAGTAGGTCAGATAGAGGTCTGAGGGGTGCTCCAAGAAGCAGCAAGAGCAGGTGTCTGGGTGCAAAAGGCAGGCAGGAGGCTGAGGCTGGGAAATCTGACCGCCCTCTTTCGGCAGCAATGACCCAAACCCAGCTGTGTGCTTGAGTTGTTTTCCTTACACCAGCAAATTCGTCCTTTGTAGTTCACAGCTGCTGCTGAAGCAGTGTGTGGTGGAGAGAATCTGAGACAGTGCTGTGAACTTCTTTAGAGCACTGAGTTGCTGCAAAAGTATCATATATTTTATCTAGACAAAAACAAAAAACAAACAAACAAAAAAAAACAGTAGATGCTGAAAAACAAAACAAAAACAAACAAACAAACAAAAAACAACAAGTATTGGTTTGTCTTTGCACAGGTACCTTCCCAATGACTCCTGGCTGTACGTTGAGATGCAGCAACAAGCAAACGAAAAGTTGAGATGTTTCCCATGAACACCTTCATTCAAAACCCCTGTCAGTCGCTGATAATGAAACAAAACAGGACAAAATAAAAAGGCCAGCAGGTTAAGAAGGGCATGGGGAGTACCGTTCAAAACAATTGCTGGACCTGGACAGGAAAAAAAAAAATCACTGTGAAAGTATGATCTGAGACACATGTGCATTTTAATCAGACCATTTCTGAAGCTGGTGAATAGAGGCCATGATTGAAAGAAATTGCTAGAAAAAGGACAAGTCTTTCCTAAGCAACAGTTTGTCCTGCAAATACATCTCAGTGAAGTATTGCAAAACATTTTGCAAAACATGGACAAAGCCTCATCATGCTCAGAAAGGCAATCAGTGTAATTCAGCAAGGAAAAAGCTGTTGAGAGATGAAGTTTCTTGACAGTAGTCATACACTGCTATCTCCTCTAACTTCTCAGTTAGTAGTTTTCTACTGTATAGTGACTAATTTACTGAACCCTCTGACAGCAGAAACTGTGTATAGATTTATGCTCTTTCCCTGCTACAGGAGAACTAAAGAATACATAGGGCCGCTCCTTGATAGGGAAGGTCTCCTCACAGACGATGATGTAGGCAAAGCAGAGACGCTTAACGCCTTCTTTGCCTCTGTCTTCAATGCCGATGATGGGCTTCGGGACCCAGGGTGCCCTGAGCTGGAGGACCGGGATGGTGGGGATGACAAACTCCCAACTGACCCTGAACGTGTGCGGGATTTGCTACTCCACCTGGATCCCTACAAGTCCATGGGTCCGGATGGGATTCATCCCCGGGTGCTGAAAGAGCTGGCAGATGTCATCGCGGAACCTCTATCAATTATTTTTCAACGATCCTGGGAATTTGGAGAGGTCCCGGTAGACTGGAAGCTGGCAAATGTTGTGCCAATTTTCAAGAAGGGTCAGAAAGAAGACCCTAGCAATTACAGGCCTGTCAGTCTCACGTCAGTGCCTGGTAAAATCATGGAGAAGATGGTTCTCGAACTTATTGAGGTGCACCTGGGGGACAAAGCAGTCATTGGTCCCAGCCAGCATGGGTTTGTGAAGGGTAGGTCCTGCCTAACTAACCTGATTTCCTTTTATGATAAGATCACCCGTATGGTGGACCAAGGGAAACCAGCTGATGTGATTTTTTTGGACTTCAGCAAGGCTTTTGACACGGTTTCCCATAGGATCCTACTGGACAAAATGTCCACCATACAGCTAAATAAAAACATCATACGATGGGTGAGCAATTGGCTAACGGGCAGGGCCCAAAGGGTTATGGTAAATGGAGCTGCGTCAGGCTGGCGGGTGGTCACCAGTGGGGTCCCTCAAGGCTCCATTTTAGGGCCGGTACTTTTCAATATTTTTATAAACGATCTGGATGTAGGAATAGAGGGTATTTTGAGCAAGTTTGCTGATGACACCAAACTTGGAGGAGTTGTGGACTCAAATGAGGGCGTAAAGGCCTTGCAGAGGGATCTGGACAGGTTGGAGAGCTGGGCGATCACCAACCGCATGAAGTTCAATAAGAGCAAGTGCCGGGTCCTGCACCTGGGACGGGGAAACCCTGGCTGCATGTACAGACTGGGCGATGAGATGCTGGAGAGCAGCCTAGAAGAGAGGGATCTGGGGGTAGTGGTAGACAGCAAGTTGAATATGAGCCAGCAGTGTGCCCTGGCAGCCAGGAGGGCCAATCGTATCCTGGGGTGCATCAAGCACGGCATCGCTAGTAGGTCAAGGGAGGTGATTGTCCCGCTCTACTCTGCGCTGGTGCGGCCTCACCTCGAGTACTGTGTGCAGTTCTGGGCACCACAGTATAAAAAGGACATGAAACTGTTGGAAAGTGTCCAGAGGAGGGCTACGAAGATGGTGAAAGGCCTGGAGGGGAAGACGTACGAGGAACGGCTGAGGTCACTGGGCCTGTTCAGCCTGGAGAAGAGGAGGCTGAGGGGAGACCTCATCACAGTCTACAACTTCCTCGTAAGGGGGTGTCGAGAGGCAGGAGACCTTTTCTCCATTAACACCAGTGACAGGACCCGCGGGAACGGGGTTAAGCTGAGGCAGGGGAAATTTAGGCTTGACATCAGGAGGGGGTTCTTCACAGAGAGGGTGGTTGCACACTGGAACAGGCTCCCCAGGGAAGTGGTCACTGCACCGAGCCTGTCTGAATTTAAGAAGAGATTGGACTGTGCACTTAGTCACATGGTCTGAACTTTTGGGTAGACCTGTGCGGTGTCAAGAGTTGGACTTGATGATCCTTAAGGGTCCCTTCCAACTCAGGATATTCTATGATTCTATGATTTTCCCTCTTACAAAGCTTCTCAGTACAAACTTTGCCTATCAGGCACACATGGTGGGCTCTTTTATTTCCTGACTATCCATCACAGGCATGAGTCTGGTTGTGTGGACCGATGGAGTCCCCCAGCATCTCCAAAAGAGGTCATGCAGCCTACACTGCTCAACTGGTCCCAGAAGAAAATGCTAATCTAACAGAAGCTATTTAATTTAGTCTCTTAATCAATATATCAGGAATATAAAATACCATTTAACTAACCAACATAAGAAGGATTTATAGCAACCCTAGGTACTAAAGAGGAATATTAAATAACTATGGCCTTCCTTGATTTAGAATTTAGACCCCAGTCCCTCAAAGGATGAAATATATGGTTGTCTGCCTCCTCACTTACTGGAACTGAAGTGTGTTCTGAAGTAACTAATGAATCAAGATAAATTTAAATATAATTCTGACAGTTTCACTTTAAAAGCAATGGATAACTCTTTTGACAACATATTATAATCTGTATGCCGTGTTACTCACAGCCATAGTTTACCACAGCATCATAAGTGGTGCTTGTGCACAAAATGTGTTCCTTGCTTCTACCAACCACTTCCTGAGGGCTGAAGCTGACAGCTTATACTTCATATAAAGGGGGGACAGCAAAAAGTGCAAACATGACCAACCACCACCAGGCCATCGCAGCACTCGTTAAACTGTACTAATTCACTTCTCAGCTCTCCTGTGACCATGGCCCAAGCCACATTGTGTGAGTAGCCCAAGGTCACGTAGAAATATTGTGGCAGAAAAATGAATGGGCTGCAGGAGTTCCCTGGCTAGTGAAAGCGCTCTTGTTGCTGGATCGTCCTTCATCTGTAATCGCTTCCAAGGAAACCTGGACAGATGCAACACAGAGAATGCCAGTGAGCATAAAACATTACAGAGAGGTCAACAAGAGCTCAATTTTTCAAACCTGTCCCCTAGTGCTGCTACCTCTTCCCAGTAAATCTTCAGTACCCAAATGCTGAATTGCAACTGGGAGCAATGCAGGTAAGCTGGAATACGAGTCTCTAAGTATATTTGTCCAAACTAATTCAACCCCTTTCTTTTGTGTCCTTGACACTGGGATAGGATGGAAGAAAATGTGTCATTTGATGACACGTTACTTTTCTCCATCTTAATCCATCTTCCCCAATGCTTATTCAATAGTTACATGACTTGAATTCATCACGTCAAGTGTACACTAAAATTGAATTAAAACAATCTGAGTCAGAAAGCATACAGATGCTCCTATGTTTCCTATAGCTAAGAACATCCTGTTACAGTAGCACAGCTGCAAATTTTGAAACATTTAAAAAGAAAATTGCTTTGCATGGGGGAAGGGAAGGAACAAAAAGATGACTGAATTTAAGCAATTCATGCTCTGCATTATGCTGGCTGGTATATTTCTGAAGTTTTAGAAATGGGAATGCTGGGTAGAAAGGAGGAAAATTCCATTAGTGCCTCCATAAAGTGTTTTAAAGATGTTCTGTAAAGTGTTTCAGCACTGAAGAGCATTTTCTAGCCATGTTCCGCATGGGTAAATTAGACACATTCTTCTTCCACTGAGAATTTAAAATATAATTGAAGAATGCATGTTCACAGCAGCTTTAAGAAAGGGATTTCTAATCAAATCTAGGTGACAAAACAATGCTGGGGGCATATTCTCAGCTGGTGCAAAGGACAGTGTGATGTTGCCGAGAATTTAACCAAGAGTACCTGATTTTTTTATAAGTATCATTTGTCATTTTTACATGTATTTGCATGACAGCAGGAGGGAGGTTACTTGCATTTACTGTTTATTTAATAGCATTAAGAACTGACCCAAGGCATGGGTCATAGAAGTATATGGTGAACAGATTTTTATTAGGGAAAAGGATTAAACAAGAAATAGATTTTGCAATCAAGACGTCCTCCATATAAATACACTGCTGTACAACAGAGACAGCAGTCACAATCATGATTTAAGATTTGCCTCCATGAATTTTGTCCTGAACCTAAACTTCTTATGAGAGAATGAGGACCCCACCTTTTGCATGTTCAAGCTCTTGCCTGTGCATTGTGTCTGTGAACAAGGGTATCATTTACTTCTATCAGTTCTTAAGAGCTGACATGTTATAATCATCTAGATATAGCTTCTTATTCATTTGGCCTTACATATATATGTATATATATATATCTCATACCATCAGGGTTTTGTTCCTGCAGAACTTCTTGTTTGTCTGCATCCTGTTTGACACAGAATTTCTGTCAGAAGAATACAGTTGAAAATCTTGGCTTCACCAAAAACAATAGGTCTTTTGTATTTGTTTTCAGATGTAGCATAAGAGAAAAGGAGAAATTTTTAATTTCAGATCTTTGGAGGAAAACTACTGTGAAGTTAGTCTGTCTTTTGTCCTATTTATCAGTGTGTTTTCTTTTCATTTACTGCAAATAAAGGATGAGATTGAGAAATACAAATTTCTGGGAGCCTACGGGAGTCCCCAACCCTTTGCCTTTCTTTACTCCTGAAGAAATAAATGGATATTCAACCAGCAAAATCTTTTGTCCACACCTTTGTTCTTTCTGGATAAATAATAGCAGCTGAGAGAACTATTCATAAGGTTCACTCTTCTATGGCAATCAAAAAATAAAAGTCTCCATATCACTGCTGTGAGCATCTTATGATACCTACAGCCACAAAGATGGGGAACAGCACCTTCTGTAAGAGAAAGTCATTACATGTTTGCTTTTAAAAAGCACCATTAGTAAGGAATAAAAATTGTTTGTGGTAGGGAGCTGAATAGAATCACAGAATCACAGAATCACAGAATTTTCTAGGTTGGAAGAGACCTCAAGGTCATCAAGTCCAACCTCCAACCCAACGCCAACAGCCCTCCACTAAACCATATCCCTAAGCTCCACATCCAAGCGTCTTTTGAAGACTTCCAGGGATGGGACGCTCATGAAGCTACCTGTAACACCCAACTAGCCTGAACAGTTCTGTGGCCACTTTGGCTGCAAAAGTTCCTTTTTAGCCCAGAGGATTTGGCCTTGCAAGTGAAGAATGTGAACATGAACCATGGATGCAGGTGTGATTTTAACTCTGGAGGTTACAAGGACTTTGGAAATGGACTGGTCCATTTGAATTGAAACCTCCTCTTTCAGAAAATGTATCACAGGTTGTTTAGTGATTGTATATCTCCAGGACAACGTCCTGCATTGCCTGAGAAGAACAGATGTAACACTCAGCTGTCTTGTATAGCTGATACATATTAAATCATCAACCTGCCAATACTCCCAGGATTAATTTCTAAAGGCATTTTATCCAAGTTCTAACTTGGCTTTATATCAATTAATTTGGGAGATATAACAAGATCACAACAGGAGATGAAATGGCTGTGTCTTCACATGCCCCAGATCTTAACCATTGTATTTTCTAATTAAAAATGCATAAATAAAGAAGATATCCAAGAGCTTGTAGGTTCTTTTAATGAAAACATACAAATAAACTCACATAAGATTATCCAGAGAAATAACAGTAATGTTAACCAAATGTGGATTCATTAAACAGTTGTTTACAGCACAGCTGGAGCTCCCTTTTATTCATATAGATTAGGATTAAAAAGATCATTGTGTGTAAGTGAAAAACACGGATACAACTTTCTTAGAATCAGAATCATAGAATAGGCTGGGTTTGAAGGAACCTTAAAGATCTAGTTCCACTCCCCCCATCACAGGCAGGGACATCTTCAACTAGACCAGGTTGCTCAAATTCAGACCAGATTGCTCAAATTGCTTCAGTTCTTAAACTGAAATACCTGAAAGCCAGCACGTGATTCCTTATTTGGGTACCTTCATTAAAAAATGCTAATTTCCAGTGCTGTAGGGTGTTTGAGGTATCAATGACTTCACAAGATTTGGAACAAGTACTAGATAGCTACAAATATTAAGGTTTTCATACTATATTTAGGTTTGGTGTTTTTTTGTTTTGTTTTGTTTTGTTTTGTTTTGTTTTTGTTTTTTTTTTTACATCATAACTTTTGACCTTTAGGTTATATGCAAATCCTAGTAATGATAGTTTCACTATTACTTTAAAACATGTTGCCACTTGGAGAGAATTGAAAAAAAATATTATATTGATGTCTTCACTGATTTTAGAAGCAATGCTTTTTTAATGTTTCAAGAGAATGACTTGCAAGCATGAGGGGTTGTTTTTTATTATACCATGGTGCTGCTCTGGCCATCCTTGGCTTCCCAGTAGCTTTCTGGAAACCAGGCTAGACTCCTAATTTTGAAGTGGACAATACTGGTAAGATTGAACCAACCTGATGTTAGATTCAGTTTCATGTTCGTCACAAAGCATGAAGAGGTAAAGTGTACAAAGCAAATCCATGTCATTCCCTGGAAGTGCTGGGCTCTGTATGTCTGTAGCCAGTTCCTTGCTTTCCCTTTACTTCGTAAGTTACAAGAGAAGAATCTCTCGCCTAAAAGAAGGCAGTAAATATCACATGGCATATCCTCTAGTGTCCAATCTGTCCTTGAGGAACTACTGAAGAAAGCTTCGGTCCCTTTCATATCTCATCTCTTTTCTACTACCCTATGTAGTTATTTCAGATAACCTAGGACTTCTCATTGTAGACTTATGTTTAGGCAACTGACTCATTCCATCGAACATTTCCATCAGGCAGTGCTGGTAATTCAAGACTTTTGGAAAGCCAATATTGGTTCCCGATTGAAGAAACTGATTACTTCAGACAAACTTTACAAAGCAAATTAAAATTTTTATATACTCCAACTACTCCCAGGAGAAAGCTGTAACATCACTAGCATGGTCCATTCCACCATACGATTATATCTCTCAAAGTACACTTATAGCCTGAGAAGCAGCTTCTATTTGAGGAATTATTATTATTATTATTTTGTTGTTGTTGTTGTTAACTGGAGATGAAACAATTTATACGAAAAAGGTTTCTGATTTCATAAGTAGCACAGAGACAGTGAAAAGCCAGACAATTGCAACCTGTCTTTTCCAACAAAATACAAGGAATAGCATAAAACCATCAACTACCAGTTGAAAAACAATCAAAAAAAAGTATTTTTTTTACATACAATCTTTACAAGAGACTGCAATACTAGAAACCATTTAATTTCAAAGCTCATCTAGACATTAATGGAAGTGAAACCAGATAGGCACTGCAAAAACAAGAATCCAGAAGTATCCTTTGCTTCCAGAAATTTCTGAGCCAGAAACCTCAGGAAACTGAGAAAGTATCCTCAGAAAATATCAGGATATTGTTGCTATATCTCTTTCCCTGCATCCAGTTCAGGTGAGTATTGGGAAGATGAGCTGGTCAATTTTCCTGATAACGAACACTCTTAAATTAGCAAAATGCATGTGTAATAAATGCTGCAAATGTACACTGGAAAGAAAGAAACAATATTGACAAAAATAACCGAAATGAGTCTTGATTTCCCTTTATCTTTATTGCTGTAGTTTATCCACATCACAGGGTGCTAATTAGTAGGTGCTAATAGGTGTCAATCCCAGGCAGTGGACAGAGGTACAGTGCCAGAAGCTGGGGAAAGAGATTTGGGAACTGGTTAGACCCTGCAAACATTATGTTGGGTCATGGGCTCTGGGATGTATAAGAAGGTTTATGAAATTTGAACTTATCAGTTTTCCCTTTTCCTTCTGAAAAAAAGTGGTTCTTGCAATAATCTTACCTTTTCATCCAGTGATTCTGAAAAGTTTTATTTATATGCCTGTGCTACTATCTTATTTACCCAAAGCAACTTCCAATTCTGCCTTTTCATGTACACTACAGCTGTGCATTGTCCCACTGCTAGTGCTCAGCCCTGCAAGGTTTGGCATTCTTAACAGACAGTTAATTCCCACAAATTCAAGTGAAAAAAAAAAATAAAAAATGCTTCAGCACCATCAGAACTGGACTTTAATCCTTACAGGAAATGGCAATGAGAGAGTGGTGTTTAAACTGTGGGAGTCAATCACCTAATTTGTGCTTATGCAGCACCTAGCACAGTAGGGGTTCCCATTTCACTTGATTCATACATGCAACACTGTAATAGAAATAAATAATACTAAGATTGCAGTACTGATCTTGCTGTTCCCTGCCACTGGTTAATGAACTCTCATTATTATATTATGGAAATCCAAGTGTGTGTTCTGTAATTAGTCTTGTATCTGCCGCATACCATAACTAGTCCTTACATTCTCCCTAATGACATGCATCCTAGCATGGGGGCTTACAAATGCATTCCTCTTTAAAGACAGACTATATGTTTCACTTCTTTTAATTATCCTCATTTTAAAATATGTGAAACAACAGTACTTTCACATCTGGTCTTCCTATAATTTTATCTAACAGCTCCCCACACCCTCAGAAGGAAAATCTTTCAATTGCAAATTAGACTTGATTTTTGTAGGGGCATACAGCTATTTATTCATTCAGCTATTTCCTCTAAGAAACAAAGCAGTCCAGCATTCACTGAGTTAAGTGTAGAGTAGCTGCTGCCACTGCCAGTGACATCTTTCAGACCCCTGGGAATATGTTTCTTCAAATTCCCCTAAGTAAGTCTAGAGCCTTTCTACCAACTTTAGTGGGAAAACAGAGAATAGGATTGCCAGTACCATTTGGTCTCATATTTCCACTCTTCTAGCTCCTGCAGCTAAGCTTATCATTGCTGAAGATGTGATATGTGTCTATTTGTCAGGAAAGAAACAAGAAGAGTCTGACAAAATTGGAAGATCTGGTGTACTATAAAATATCTGGCAATGCAAAGCACAATTATATACACAAGTGACTCCTAGAAACCACAGATCTTAACTGAGGGTTCATTACCTAGAATAAAAAGTTTTTTCCCAAGACAAGCAATATCTGCATTAAAGCAAAGAAACCGGTTCTGTTTAGTTTTGACTAAAAAGAGGGGAGGGAAGAGGAAAGTGAAAAGCAGGCAGGAACAGAAATGCAGACACTAGATGAAAGGAATAAAGGTGTTCCTGGTGAGAAAATCTCCTCATTAGGTTTATTGGTGACTGTATGATGCTTGCATTCAAAACTTTTGCTGATAAGCTTACAGCACTCACAGTTTTGTATATTACTGTATATTTCCTATACAGATGGCATCAGTCAAGTCTACCTCTCCCTATGAGACCAGTCTATCCAGGTGTGTTTCTCACAGCCCCTTCCAGAGAAATGGGTGAATTGGGTGTCAGTCCTGAACTTGAAGAAGTACCAAAAGTCAAAAGAATCACACAGTTAATGCGATGGGACCCAGATGGGTCATAAATGCTCATAACAGAAGGAAGAGGCATTGTTGTGTACATTGTCAGGAGGCTCTGAATCATTGCCCAGGCAAAGACAGACATTCTTGCAGCCAACACACCTCTTCATCTTTGAATCTTCATCTTCCTCCCCAGTGTCTTTCCTAATGGTTTTGTTCTTGCATCCTGGCAGGCTTTGTCAGTACAGTGTATTTCCCTTGAGGAATCAAGACCTGCTCTGTTAACAGAAATGAGCAGCTGGTCTTCCACAAGCAGGGATTGCCAGGAAAAACAAAAAACAAAAAAAAAAACAACAAAAAAGAGGATTTTCTAGCATTTACCACTAATATGAGTTTTGGCAGGTTGGCAGGAAAATAAGAATCATTCACAATAAAGCTTTTTTTTTTTTTTTTTAGGGATGCCTGTACCAATTTAAACAGAAAAAAAAAAAATATTTGATTATAATGAAAAAGGAAATGAAAAAGGAAAAGAGAAATGTCACAAAGAAATTGGTTGATAAGCCAGACTCTCCCTGGTGTCTTCAGTTTCCTGTGGGAGTTGCTCCACTTTACTTATATAAGAAATTTTGTGCCATTACCATGGCCTCTTTTGTTCTTCATCAACATCTCAGGCACTGTTACATACACCTGCCATGTGTGACATGATTCCCATGCTTAATGTAGGGTTATTTTGTGGTACTTCAGCTTTAGCTGAGAAATTATAGCTTGGAGGTGAGGTCCATAGGGTCCATGATTTGAATCCCACATATCAGGAAGCAGAATCTCTGGCCCCATCTCCTATCATTACACCATCATCTGAGAAGAATTCCTCTTTGAAAGGCTTGTGCTAGTTATGATGGCAAACAGGGAAGTCTTGCTTCCTACAGACTTTGCCAAGTGGTAAACCATTTCTGTAACATCTTTAGTTTCTTCTAGAGATGTATTAGCAATTAGATTCCAGTCTATCTAATTCCAGAATCAGGATGTCCTTTCCAATATTTATAACTACATACAAGCAAAAGCATTTGTTTTACTCTAAATGAGTATTTACTCTAAACGAGTATGCGATTTCTCTCTATTTAACTAATTTACACGAAATTCAATTCGAGTTTTTGATGTGTTTTTTGTTTTTTTGTTTGATTGATTGATTGATTGTTTTTTTCACTCTGTGAGAGAAATATCCAAGGGAATAAGGGCGTTCTCAAAAAATAGAATCATAGAATCATAGAATATCCTGAGTTGGAAGGGACCCTTAAGGATCATCAAGTCCAACTCTTGACACCGCACAGGTCTACCCAAAAGTTCAGACCATGTGACTAAGTGCACAGTCCAATCTCTTCTTAAATTCAGACAGGCTCGGTGCAGTGACCACTTCCCTGGGGAGCCTGTTCCAGTGTGCAACCACCCTCTCTGTGAAGAACCCCCTCCTGATGTCAAGCCTAAATTTCCCCTGCCTCAGCTTAACCCCGTTCCCGCGGGTCCTGTCACTGGTGTTAATGGAGAAAAGGTCTCCTGCCTCTCGACACCCCCTTACGAGGAAGTTGTAGACTGTGATGAGGTCTCCCCTCAGCCTCCTCTTCTCCAGGCTGAACAGGCCCAGTGACCTCAGCCGTTCCTCGTACGTCTTCCCCTCCAGGCCTTTCACCATCTTCGTAGCCCTCCTCTGGACACTCTCCAACAGTTTCATGTCCTTCTTGTACTGTGGTGCCCAGAACTGCACACAGTACTCGAGGTGAGGCCGCACCAGCGCAGAGTAGAGCGGGACAATCACCTCCCTTGACCTACTAGCGATGCCGTGCTTGATGCACCCCAGGACACGGTTGGCCCTCCTGGCTGCCAGGGCACACTGCTGGCTCATATTCAACTAGCTGTCTACCACGACCCCCAGATCCCTCTCTTCTAGGCTGCTCTCCAGCGTCTCATCGCCCAGTCTGTACATGCAGCCAGGGTTTCCCCGTCCCAGGTGCAGGACCCGGCACTTGCTCTTATTGAACTTCATGCGGTTGGTGATCGCCCAGCTCTCCAACCTGTCCAGATCCCTCTGCAAGGCCTTTCCACCCTCATTCGAGTCCACAACTCCTCCAAGTTTGGTGTCATCAGCAAACTTGCTCAAAATACCTTCTATTCCTACATCCAGATCGTTTATAAAAATATTGAAAAGTACCGGCCCTAAAATGGAGCCTTGAGGGACCCCACTGGTGACCGCCCGCCAGCCTGACGCAGCCCCATTTACCATAACCCTTTGGGCCCTGCCCATTAGCCAATTGCTCACCCATCGTATGATGTTTTTATTTAATAAAAATAAAAATAAAAATAACAATAACAATAACAATAACAATAACAATAACAATAACAATAACAATAAAAATGTTAGCATTAACCAATGGTGCTTCACTTTTTTTTTCTTTTTTGGCTGGGTTGTTCATGAAGTTGCCTTGGCATGAAAGGACTCTAAGCTATAGCTCCTGCTCTAACAGGTTATTTACATCTATGGTGTATGGGCAGCACAGCAAATCAGTGGAGTAAATTCAGGTTTCCATAGAAGAGCTGAATTTACTGGACATTCAATGGACACCATATTCATTGGACATGAAAACAGTAGCTTTGTACTGACCTCAACAGCAACAGCCAACAGTCAGCCTTAATCTTCAAAGTGTTTTGGAATGAGGCAGAGAACAGTAGGTGAAATGAACACTGCTCCAATGGTGGTAATCAACTCCTAACTCCCTATTTGCTGGCTATCAGGCCACCTATCACATGACAGGAAAGGTACCAAAGAGAGAAGGCTATATAAACCCACTCTGTAAAGGTATAAACCCACTCTGTAAACATAATACACTACCTTGTTGCTGCACAACTTTTTCTTAAAGGACAATTTCTACCATTACAACAGCACTACTCCAAGCAATCTAGGGGACTCTTCCATAGTTTAACCGTGTCAGTGCTCCCAATCATTCCCCTACAACCTGCCTACATCTTCATTTCAGTAATTCCAGCCTGTTATATACAATTATACCACCTTGTACCATCCTCTGTAATTCCCCTTCCTCCTTGCTGTTTACACTTTTCAGAGATGCGTGGGTTGCCCACAGCAAGAACTTCACTCTGGCTCATTAACATTTAAAACCTCCAGCTAAATGTTTACAAGGTTACTTTTCTTCTAAGCTAACCTAATGTATGAGTTTTTCTATGCAGTTACACGTTAAGGGAATTCAAAAATACAGGAATTGACAGGAAAATGGAAGGCATAACAAAAGGAACAGAAAGAGTTTCCAACAATGCTAAAACGTAGCCTAAGTTTTCTCTATTTTATCTCTCAATTAGCTCATTTCATTGCTATCTCTAAACTCTTGATTAAAGCATTAGAGAACATTAGGACAAATAAGAAGGCATGCATTTGTTATTTTCTGTTACAGATTTTCTGTGGTCACGTTACTCCTAATACGGAGAATCAAGTTTAAATCATGATAAATACTGAACATTTTACAAAACAAAATAAGAAATTCCATCAGCTTTGATCATCCTGCTGGTCTGTATGTTTCCTGATCTGAAGTCACAAACTCCTGTTGTTTTGGATATACAAATAGTTCATTAGTAAGGGCTTTATGGAACCAAAGGTCTCAGCCTGTCTGAGAAATGAAGAACTCTACATGTGACACCCAAATTCTCTGCTTCTACTTTTTCCATCAAAAGTAAGGCAAGAAAGGCTAAAGAAATAGGGAAGAAAGAGCCTGAATCCAGAGGCATATTTCTATATAAAAATAGTCCTGCTTTCCATTCATCCTTGAATGACTTATGCCACACAGGTGCTCAGCTGTTACATGGAACTGTAATTAAGACACCTGCTCAATAGAGATCTGTGCCAGCAGCTCTGGCTGGCAGATGCATGCAGCTCATCGGATGTTGCTTGCTGGGGAAGCAGTAACAGGGAGGAGAAAGTTCCTGCAATTCCCAATGAAATGTGGGAGGCAAGTAAGCAGAATCAGCCAATGAATGAAACAATCATGTGAAGGTCAGCCATGGTCCACAGGATACTGAAAATGTGATTCTGCACAATCAGAATGCCAGAAAACAAAAGAAAAAACAAACAAACAAGCAAACAAAAAAGAGAAACAGCCAAGGTTCTTATCACTTGACACTGGTTGTTTGGGTTTTGTTTGTTGGTTTGTTTGATTGTTTGATTTTGTTTGTTTGTTTGTTTTTGTTGTTGTTGTTGTTTTGGAGATCACAGTTCAGAAGATCAGCTTTGATTCTAATTTCCTGTATTTGCAATAGACTTTTATAAAAAGAGGCTCCTTTCTCTCTTAAAATGTCAAGAAGAGGGATTATTTTTCTATTTTTAATAGAAACACTGCAAGGTGTGCAGAGCAGTACAAATGAATGGCACCAAGGACTCAATAAATTTACCAATATCCACGTATGGATGCCACTGGTGCCACTGGAGATGGCCAGGGCCCCTGGCACATCTGCAGGGCTAGCTTATTTGGCACAGGATCAGAACCTTCTATGTGGGGAAAATAAAGGCAGCTAAGATGCCCTAGGGCACCTCACATGGTCCATGTGGCTGAACCTGATGCTAAAGGATGAGACCACTCCTATCTATAGATGCTGTACCTGAGCAATTGGCCTTGGCTTGTTTTTACGTTCAATGAAGAGAAGGAGGTGCAGTTAGATCAGAGTTTTCACAGCTTCTCTGCCCTGTTCTAGGGTAAGAGAAATCTTTCCTCAAAGACCTGTCTCTCCTCATTGATGAGACTGGGAGCTCTGATGTGGTATGGTCTAACTGGAAGTGGGATATCTAACCTGCAGGCATGTTACATCTGAGCATCATTTGCTACTGATGGCTACAAAAGCTGAAAGCTCATGCCTACATCCCCCCTCCCCCTTGTTGCAGAAAGGCTTGTGTATAGGCAGAAAGTTTAGAACCATTCATCCCAAAGTAGATGCTTGCCTTTGCTGAGATCATTTATACATTCACCCAGATGAACATCACCTGAGGGTTGGTCTAAGCCTGGGGCTGGAAAAGAGTGCTGAGAAGAGTAAAGATACACAACTAAGGGAAAATAAGATGTGCTACCACTGTCTGAAGTCCAACCTTATATATTAAAGAGGTAAGCATTCACCCCCCTGTAGCTCTATGTCGTCCATAAGGCTTTATTTAGTTTAAGAACTCCAGAGAAAAAATATGCAAAAGAGACAAAAAAAAAAAAAAAAAAAAATCAGAGGGACTTAATCTCTACCCACTGCTTTTCCTTAAAAAAATCATGGTCAACATGAAGTTCTGTTGCTCTTGCATGTCGGTATTCTCACCCTACCAAGTTTAATTTGAAGTTCAGAGTAAATCAGCTTTTTTAATGAATCATTTAGTACTTACAAAATAGTAAAACATCCCACATTATTAAGTTAGCTGTGATTAATGTTCCATAAAAGATTTCTGCATGTATGGATATCTCCTGCAATATTTATCACAACCCCACAAATGACTGGGTCAGCACTTTTATGGTGAACCTCTAAAGCTTCTAATCTCACACTGGTATAAATCAAGAATAGTGTGGAAGGCTCAGAATATTTTTCTCCCATGTGTGGGAGAGTTACAGTGTTATAAAAATATTAATTGTACAATATTTAATGGTTTCAAAATTAGAAAATTAGTCTTGAGGTTGCACGTTATTATTGCTCATCATGATTTTTGTGGAGAACAAGAACTGATTTCCACCCTATTTCATTCACTGAGTAAAGAAAGAAATATATGCATTTTCATTAGGGTTCCTAATCTGGAGTGTTCCTGCATTCTTAGTAAGGAGGTTTACTTGGATAAGGATTTACTTGGATAAGAATACTTGGATTCCACAAATTCTCAAAGTTTTTCTGTCCTGGATATCCACATGATCACCTCTTCTCCTGGCAAATAAAGGAATAAGTTTTCTTTCTAGGGCAAATTCTTCTGAGATAATTAAAGACCAACTTTTATCCACTCTTTGACTAGAGGGTGTTTTACATCCATGAAACTAATAGCCTTGATGCACCTCAGGGAGTCAGGCAAGTATCTCTACAAGTAGACGATAGCTCAGTGCAATCTTCCTTCAATGCAACTCAGAGAATGATGCAGATTTACACACTCACTATTCCAAAAAGCAGGCTGTGAAAGGGTGCCAAAAAGTTGCCCTGGCATCCCGGTTAGATTCAAGGTGAAGTGTTTTGTATAAGATGGATTTCCTGTGACTTATTCCCTCAGAGATCAATTTTATGAACTATTGCCTGCCAAACTCAGAGCAGCAGCAGGGCTAAAAAGCAGAGCTAGTGGGAGTCACCTAAACTCGATTATCAATAGCTTTCAGGTTCAGGGGAATAGTGATATCCCTTCCTTCTTGTGCTGCCTGGCTCTCTTCTTTCATGATGTATCAAGAATGGTTGTTAAATGAGAGGACAAGACTGACAAAGGTCAGGGTCTGGTTTGTTGTAAATGCACAGTGAGTGTTTTCCCCATCTGGCCCTGTTTGAGCATACAGGATGCCACCTGGGGCAATGCCAGCCCCCTGCTGAGACTCCATCTCAGTGCCTTCAGTGGAGGTGTCCATCTGGGAGCAGCCTGTGGAAACCCATCACAGACATTCACAGAGCAATCCTGCAAACCCACACTGGTATCTGCCAGCCCCACAGAGATTCCTCAAATATTCTTGGGTATTTGATGTTATCTAACATTAGATAACATGAACTACATGTGTAGATAAATTCAGACCTAGACCTCCATCTGCTATGAGAGTGTAAACACCTAGAGCACGTTGTAGACATTCAGATGTCTGAACCTGAAGGTGAGTCATACCCCTGGGACTCAGCTCAGGAGCATTTGAGGACCTTTGAGAGAGCTAAATCCTTCTGGACAGTCTGCTGGAGGCTGGTCTGGATAGCCCAGGGCAGCTCAAATGTTTCAAAGGGCTAAAGAGTGAGTGTCTTTATCATCTTTGGTCAGTGAGTCAGCATTGAGGCCAGTTGCAGAACTTTCACTATGTTTTTTGTTTGGGAGATTTTTGTCTTTTCATCTTTTAATCTTAAGCACTATTAGTTTAGTTATGCATATTTGCATATTAAGGAAGGACTTTAGCCTCGCTTCATTTATTTTCCATAGGAAAAGTTGAAAGCAGTAGTCTGTGCAGTACAGATTGTTAAAAATGAAATATTTCCTTTGGTTGTCAAAAAAAACCCTGCATTAAAAATGAAAAGGTTTCCAACAAAATGTTAAATTAATGACATCTTTTTTCCTTCTTTATGTCTTTTCTCATTGTCTCACACTTTCTTTTTCAGTCATGAAATAGAACCAAAAAGAAGAGAAAACAGAAGCTGGGATCACAGGAGAAAACATAGAGCCCCCAACAAAATGAAGGAGAAAACAGCAGAAAGCAAATGCTTTTCTGAGCTCTTCAGTTCAATCACAACAACAAAAGTTTCTTTCTGGAGCCCACTGAACAGCAGTGATTTCAGCTGTCTGCTTGTTTTCTGAAAAGAACTTTTAAATGAATTTTCAGCTACTTTCAGACTGAACTAAAACAGCATGCAGACAAGCTGATCTGCACTGATGACCCAAATGTGATTTCCGATGTGAAAGGCAGTTCCTCCGTTTGCTTTAGAAGCCCTTCATGTTACTATAAGTATTTATGGTCATTAAAACAAGCCAGACAGAGACTGGCCACTATAGAGGTAGTTCCCAAACAAGAAGCTTCACATTCATGCAACTCAGATGCCATTTATCAGTGCTCTGCTGCTGGTCCACAAAGCACACCTGACTTTGCAGTACAATGGGCTGTTTCAGGTTGCCCTGTCCATCCTAGTATCATGATTTGTCTCCTTCCTTTTGGCATAAGCAGGGGAAAACATGTCTCTGGATACACCACATATATAGCTGTAAGCTGCACTTTTGTCTAAAATACATACTAGTTGCTGAAAAAAATATACTTTAAAACCATTGTTCAAGCTTTCTATGAAGTGTCAAGTCCTAAAATAGTGTCAAGTCTACTGTACAGATTAGACAACCAAAGAAAGTATATTCATGTCTTTATTACAAACTGTTTTCTTCTAGTTTAGTTCATTTAAACTTACACATACTGATGTCTTGATATTGCACACACATGTTGCATTGCATATTGCAAACTGTCTGCTTGATGACCTAAACAAACATGGGTGTGACAGAGGTTACAGACCCCAGTGACATGTCCTGTGGCTTCTCAGTGACCTCTGATAACAGAACCTGGAGTCTCAAGGTTTGATCTCTGCTTCAGCCCCTCTATAAATGCAAGAGTTCAGAGGCCATTATGCTCTTCATTATTCACTTAAATTGGAAAAATATGTGAACATATACTGAAATATAAAAGGTACAATATGCACAAGGACCCTAATATAAAATGAATGTGGTAGGCTATCTACTAGAAAATTGCGAGACAAATTCTGAGGCTATGTCCACGTTAACAAGTAAAGCAAGCCCACAAAGATCAGACTTGCAGGCTCATGCCAAGAACCTGATGTTGCTGCATTGTACATCAGGAGGTTTTACATTAGATTGTCTCCAGTCTAATCCATGCAACTAGATGCTTGTTAGTGTGTGGAGTGTGTTACATGTGCTTGGGGCGTGTTTTTTTTTTTAAAGCAATCCAGTTTATGCATCACTGCTCCCCTATGCAAACAGAAGACAGTAAATGGAGGTGATTGGGACATTAGCTCTAGTAGAGCATTCTTGTTCCAAACTGGAAGGGTAATGTAAAAGTATCCTGGTAAAACAAAAAGGAAGTTGGTGGCCATTTGTTAGTTAAAAACAAACATACAAACAAACAAAAAAACTTTTCATGTACCATTATTTTGCAAAGATTTTGACTCAGAGAAGTTCTTTCTCCCTTTGTAACACAAGGGGTGATGAGACAGACTGAAAACCATTGTGTTCAATTGAAAGGCAAGTAGTTGGGATTTAAGTTTAGGTTAGGTGAACTGGAGGATAAATTGACTTTTTTTTGGCTGATAGGGCTATCACTAGGCTAAGGTGTGGGAAACAAGGCCTGTGGCTTCTCCTTGGTATTTGGCATAGTCTTGGTCTAGAGAGGAAATCAAAACTGGGGTCACAGTAACTAAAACTGTTTGTTCACGTTCACAGGAGACCAAGCAGAAGCAATTGCAGAAACATTTGCAGAAACAATTTTTACCGAATATATGCTGAAGTTTTCAGAAGCTGGAGGTCACTTCTGTCAGTGAGCCCTATAGCCTTCATCTCACAGATAACAAGCATTGTTGCAAGCTTTAGTGCATTTTGGAGTGACTCCTGAATCCTTAGTTCTTCTGATGTGTTTTTAAAAATCAGTCTTTAACCAGGGCTAAAATGTGTTCGACATTCAGTTCTTTTGGGAATGTGTTAACAAGTTTTTCGTATTTACTTTGTAGGTTACAGTGCCATCCATAACATGTAATTTGTCTCAAATGTACAAAGATTTTGTGACTCAGATCTCTTGTTCCTTCTTTGGACTTCTCAGTATCACATTACATAGACATTAAATGTCTTTAAAACATTTAATGTCTTTAAAACATTAGTCCTGAAGTTAAAAAACAGGATGAAGAACACAATTGCAGAGAAGTTATTTTCATATTATTGGGGGGAAAAAAAAAAAAAAAGTTTTTCTCAAACAAAAGCAACATCATGAAAAGGCAATGCATCTGAGAAAAACACTGTGTCTGGAGCGCTTCATTTTGAATAATGGATTTGTTCTTTGTTCAAAAATCTTCTGTCCTGACTTTAATTCTCAGTGAGAAAGCTAAGTTTATATTATACTAAATTTAAAAGCTATAAACCCAGATGTTCCCTGATGTACTTCTATATTTTATCCCAAATCAGATTATAGTGGCATTGAATATAGTTATGTGACAAAACCTGTACTATATTATGCCATATTAATCCCTCTGTAAGAAAATAAATATTCTGCTCCCATTAAAATGGATCTTATTCACAGAAATAACCAATAAAACATTCTCAGCCATGAACACAACCTGAGAAGTCTGTGAATGTATTAATGAAATATATTAAGGAAGTATAATATCATCATAATACAAATCATGCTTCACTTTCATCAGATTTATTTTATTTTATTTTTTTCAAAACCAAAGAGAGAGACACCTCAGAGGAATTTGCCAAAGTTTGATACCTCAGAAGTCATTCATCTTTCCAGTCTTGGCATGCATACACACGCCGCAGGGTACTCCAGGAGAAGGAGGGGAACACACAGCTAGCTGGAACTCCTGAAAGCAGCACAGCCCACGAAGTCCACAGATGATTATTTCCTGGCTGCTGTCTTCTGCCTCTGCATCTGTTCACAGGAACTACCTGTCCTTTCCAATAAGACTGAGGTACAGATGGCAAAAAGTACTCTCTCAACAACTCCTTTTGATGTCACTCTGAGTTTTCTACCATGCAAAAGAGATGAAGAAAAATCTGATTTTTCATCTGTAAACTCACGTTTCCCAAAGAGCTCTTCCCCATAAAGTTCCAGCACTTTGGAGCTGAATGATTTTCAGGTTTGGAGGAAAATGCTCCTTTTACTTGGTAGAAGACAGCATCCTACCTGTGCCCACACAATGCAGGGTGCTCTGAGCCACTCCAGTCAGGATCTTTCGGGGACAGAGTCATCTTGTCTGGACCACACTTCTGCCACAAGTCTCTACACACTGACTGGGGCCCAGACAGATAATGAGTAAGCTCTAATACTCAATAAATCAATGAAAGACTCAATGACAGAAACCAGACTTCTGATTCCAGTTCAGTGCATTCTTTATTAGAGTGAGAATATGCAGTTACTTACATCCTGATAACCTGCTGGACAATCCCCTAATACACACAGCAGTGCTGTGAATGTGTGGACAGCTGAAGCTCCTGCTGTCTAAATTGTCATTCACAGTTGGAACATGAATACTTTTAACCAGCTTTAAAAAAATTAGTCTTATCAGTAGCAAGCCCATTTGCATGATTTAAGAGTAGATTCTCTCTAATTAGTCCACCATCCACAATTGCACAGACTGAAAGCTTGTTTTTGATATTGTATTTTCTCAACATCCATAAACCTAATAATTTTAATAAATATAATTTGTGCCCAGATCAGGAATTTGTTTTCCCGTGAAGTGTTTCTTCTTCTTTTATGCTGTTCTGTTTATTTTATTATGAATTGGTCTTTGTTGGAGCTACTTGGGATTAAACACCCAACACAGATAAATAACATGCAATGCAGTATTACTTCCTTATTAGACTTTGGACCTCTGGAACTCAAAAAATAGAATTATGCCACTATTACATTTCATGTTTTTCTAGTGGTTTATTAAGACTAGCAAAGCAATACTTAGGAACAAACTTGTCAATGCTTTGACACACACTGCACCTAAGAAAAGACTCAGCATCTAACACTATAACATAAAGACTCTTAAAACTACTGCCTGCTTCCTTAGGCTAGGATGGCAGTCAAAAAACCCTGCTTAACTTGCCTTCTCACATCCTCTTCACCTTCCAGGCACCTGCTTTGCTTATTAGTTTTGTTTAACTGTTAAGATCCCTGGGGAAAGGACTGCATTGGATATTTTGCATTGCTTGCAGAGTACCCATTAGATAAGGTCTTTATACTTGAGAGATGTTATTAGGCACTATGACAATGAATCTAAGCAGCCTTGCCAGGCATATAAATCTTATTTTCCTCTTGACCACATGCTTCTCCTTCTTCGCTCATTTGACAATAGGAACAGAGGGCAATGTAATACAATTTTTAGTATGAAGGATCTTATGTGTCTGACAAGGACTAAGGAAAGATGATCCCAAATGCCCATATTCTTGCACAGAGAACACATGAACCTGGTGGCCATACTGGGAATTGCTAACGATCTACACGGTGCACCAGAACTTGTAGATATGCTTATCCTTTCCTAGTAGGGTTTTCTTAGGTTTCTTTCTAAATGTTTTGGAAAAGAACTTGACAGGTAGATGCCAGAGGCTAAAAGCACTGTAGCAAGTTTTTCCATGTTGGACTTGGGTTGCCACAGCAGAGAAGAAAAACTTTATGTGGCTAGGGCACTCAGACCCAATTCACCTGAACTTCAGCACAGTGATCTCGTCTCTGAGCCCAGCAAAGGTCACTGCAGATGAGAACACAAGGACTATCCATGCTGACATAACCTTGCTTAGGGCTCTTAAATGGGTCAGAATAAATGTAGTTTCATGCTGATATTCAGGGTAAAGACTGACTTCTCCAATGTCTGAGAGAAGGGGAATGCAGTAACACAATCACAGAATTGTAGGAGTTGGAAGGGACCTCAAGAGATCATCGGGTCCAACCCCCCTGCCAAAGCAGGTTCCCTAGAGCAGGTTGCCCAGGTAGGCATAACCCATTTTATGGTGTGCTCTGTATGGATGGGGTTTACACACAGTCAGAGGGCATTAACTGCCCAGATCCCTCTACTGTATTTAGACAAACCTTCTAACTTAACTTATGCTTTCTGGCATATTTCCTATGGAAATGGAAGGCAGGTACTGCTTTTTCATAACAGCACCAATTTCAGAAACCAAAGATAAGAATATACAGGTGAGGCTAAAAATATCTGTATGAACCTTCACGAGAGAATGAAATGTAGCAGACAAAGGCATCATGTTTACAGCTAAATGCTCTTTCCCACACTGAAGGCAAAATTCCAGTTTTGTTTAAAGCTATGAAGAAATTCAGTTTACATGGAGCCAAGATTTCACCCCAGTTTCCTTCCTCCAGTACAATGTCTTCATGGAGAAGTAGAAATTAAATCTAAATAGTCCATATTTGATGTAGAGACATATTTTCACCTTCTGAGGCTTTCACAAGGACTCAGTGTTAAATTGTGTACACACATCCTGAGAAAACTGATGTTGAAAATTTCCATAAAAAAAAAAAAAAAAAAAAAAAAAACAGAAAAAAAAAAGGATATTTTTCCTTTAACTATGACCAAGCCTAACATAATAAACTGTAATACAGGCCTCTTTAAAACAGAGATGTTCTTACATATGCATAAACATACAATTACACTGGAATTTGAAGCTCAGAATATTGCTTATTATATTTGATAGGGTAAGACCAAAAGGCCACTGGTGTCCAGTAATATAAAAATGCAAAGCAGCAACTGGTATCTACCCTACAGAAAGGACTAAAGATTATTTTCACTTTTCTTTTCTTGAATCTAGAACAGATAAAATGAAGTAAATATCATGAGATTTGGTAAACATAATAAAATCATGTTGTAGGGAGGAAGAATACCTATGCACAGAATGGTATTATAGACCTTTTCCATCACTCACTAAATTAGCCTGTTTCTCTAGCTGTGTTAGCAACATGCTATAATTTAGAAAGTTATTCAATAATTGCACACACATAAACCTTCATTTGACTCCCCTGTGCTCATGCATTGCAATGAAGCCCTTAATTACAAATGAACATATATTATTATTTTCACAGTGTTCACAACTCAATGCACAGAGAGAATGGGGCACAGTAGACAAAACTCTGTGTAACATTTCCTTACATTTGCACCAGGTATAACCCTGCTGCACACTTCAAAACCCTGCTAGGAAAGCAAGATTATTAGTTTCCTCACATCCAGTGCTACATACCTCTGCAAGCTTCAGATACACACAAAAATGTCTCCTCATAACTCTGCTGCCACATGAGTGGTCCTGGATTTATTTTATTGAAGGGAGAGCTGAGACCCAGAGGATTGGATCAACAGAACAATTTCATTTTTGACATCTTAGAATAAGGACATGGAATTTCAGTTTTCTCAGACTTTTCATCAATCCACAGCACAGCTCTCATTGACTTTGGCTGCAGCTAGAAGCGATAAGCACTTCTGCAAGTTAGATGTGCTGTCCCGCTTCCTCCCACGCACACACCCAGCCCTCCTCCTCTCCAGGGCATCAAGAAATCAAGAAGGAAAATCTGTTCTCCTCTTCAAGCCTCCTGCCACTCTTTCTGGAAGAAATTGTGTCCCAGAGAGTCCAGCTGAGACCCTGCAGCTCAAGAAAAAAAAAAAAAAAAAACCAAAAAACAAAACAAACAAAAAAAAAAAAAACAGAGCTGCCAGAATCTGGGAACAAGTTAGCTGCCTAATTTCAATGATTATTTTTTTTTTTACCAGGATTGTCCAAAAGTCACAGTTTCTCCATTTATGGACTCTCCTACTGGGGCAGCAAACAGAACATTTAAGATAAAGGCAATGTTTCTCACCAGTTCTGAACCCATAATAATAAAGATGCTATAAGTTCCTATGTAGCATCCTTCTTTAACACCAGGGGAAAGAGTAGGTGGGAGGGGGTGATTCTAACTGAATTTCCTGAAATAGCTTTTTTTTTTTTTTTTTTTTTTTTTTTTTTTTTTTTCTGAAAATGTAAGAAGTTCTGGTAGCAGCAGACTTCCACCTGGGGAAATACTACCCAATTATCAACACTTTGGCAGTACTGTCTAACTAGCATTAATGACAGACATCAGAAGCAGTCCTGCCTATATCTGACACAGAATGAGCTCAAAACACCTGGACCTGTCTACTTAATGCCACTAGAGAATACAGAAATGCAGCAGTTTTGGGGAAAAAAAAAAAAAAAAATCAGATTCCTACTCTAGCCATTAAGTCTCTTGTTTTAGCTAGTACCTAAATTTTAAAAGGCAGGAGGAAGATGGGACTTTGAAGCTCCAAGACACCACGAGTTAAGGGGGATTTTGCATCCTGACTGGAACAGCTGGATGAGCTCCACGTTCCCATAGCCTGCTCCTGCCTCTGCCAGCTCCTACTGCTAGTGCTGATGCAATTGCCCCAAAATGTAGTGTGTGACTTTTTCTTCAGGCAGTCAAGAATCAGCTCATTAATTAACAGTTACGGTACTGCTTCCAGCTGCCACTTCAGTTGAAGGCAATTCTCTCCTCACTTTTGCAAGAAATCAGGGCTGAGGTCAGGAAAGGCATGCCCAGAACTACATTAAAAACAGTAGGAAAGGGGGCTGCAAAGTGCTGACAATAACAGACATGAAAATATTATGACACCAAAATATATGGTTATGGGTTTGAGTTACTCTGCATGGAAGTTGTCTGTTCTGAGCATGCATTTGGTGTTTTTCAGGATGTTGTGTGTTCATAATATGCTGTCCAAACATACCATAGCATGGTCTGCAAACCAAACCAGGTATGGGATGGTTAATAATATTCTCCACACAGGTATAATAATGTTTTGCTCACCCTGAGGCAAGCAGAAGCCAGCTAGGATGGCACCAAGCCTAAGCTTAGGAACCTGTTGGGATGGGTGCATTGGCAGAAGCTGAGCAAACAACTCCCACCTTCCTGCAGCAGGCCCAGCCTTCCTAAATGGGCTCTCGCACTGCACTTTTCATCAGCACATCTGAAGCATTCAGGAAAAGAAGGCTCAACATCCCACCTACGCTGGGGACGTCATGCCATGCTCTGGGCTAGCCAGCAGGGCACTGTCAAAGCTGAGCATTGAAAGCTGCTCTTCCAGGCTGAAATCAAGAGTACTGAAGTGTTCTGTAAAGCCACAGCGCTCAGCTGGCAATGCTTTTAACTGTGGCTTTGTTGTGTTTTGTTTTGTTTATGTGCTCAAAGACCAGCTCTTGGGAACGGTGGGATAAATATTCAGAGAAATGTCACCACCTAGATTAAATATACAATAAAAATATGATGGAAAGAGGCTCATTTAAAAGGGGATGGTTTATTTTTCTGATTACACTGTGCTTCCAATGTACTCTGGCTGGTAACAACAAGAAACTTCTGTTTACCTTTCTCATCTCTGTTTGTATTGAGTTGGACTTTTTCACAGGCAGTGAAGAGAGTAGGGTACCCAAACAGAAAGGGAAAAGACGTGCCTATGTAACATCCTGAACTTCATCCTCCATTTTATAAACTCCATCACCTTTAAGCTGTTAGATCTAAGAATCAGTCATTGGGAAGAGGAGGGAAGGGAAGCCTAATCTGTTGATCTGTTAAAACATGTTATCACTTGATATTGTAAACCTTGAACAGGATGTGTGTAGGCAGTTGTTTGCATCTGCACAATGTCCTATTCATGGCTGAAAGGAGAGAGAAGTTCAGCACTGGCAGGGGAAGTGGGGATTGCTTTCACCCAACTGATGTGCAAAAAACATCTTGTACTTGCAGAAAATTATGTGTTCTTGTTCTTCTGGCCCCTCCTGGCACATTTACACTGTCAGACAGCTTAGTATCACAGCTCATACCCAGGTGACCACTGCCTGGAACAGCAGTGTAGATGTAGCCCTACAGGTTGGCTCAGCTGTGGTCTCTGATGAGCCTTTTGGGCACTGCTTCTCCAAAGCAGGATTTCAACATCCTGTCTGTGGGCTCCTTCAGCACTCAGGAAAAAAAAAAAAAGAAAATCAGCACTGCTTTCTCAGCTGCAGTCAGTTGAGGATGCCAAAATGAGATATTAAATGCTGTATATTATGTTTGTTGACATCAGCAATCGATATGACAGTGTATGTGAGTAAAAACCCACAAACATAAGTACAGTGATTCCACCTTACACATTTCCATCAGTTTCTCTTAAGCCACATAGAAACAGTACATCAGGCTACTGGTTCACATTGGGAAGGTTTCCCTCCTGTCAGCAAATCACAGAAAATAGCTGAAACTCACAGAAAATAGCTGAAATGTTGATGTGTTTCAGCTATTTTCTGTGATTTGCTTTTTCAGCACAAGATCAGATTTTACAGCTCTTGACTGTAGCTTGAAATCCAATAACCTTGGTGATGTATCAGATAGCATCTTTAGCTTCAGCTGTGGTTTGGTTAACTTTGGAACATCTCAGCTGGGTACTGGTGGGACTCTGAATGACCTCTTTTGAATATCTTAAGAGGAAATTTAAGACACAACCTTTGGGAACACTGACACAAATGAAGATTGATATGGTAGTAGTTTATTCTTCCCTCAAATGGTCCTTCCCTTAAGTTATCCAAAGAAATTTTAATTCAGGAATGTCAGTTTTGACTAAAAGTCATTTTCAAAGAAGTATCTGAAATTCTCAATGATGAGTCAACAATCCTTTTCAGTTTGGTCATAGAACTTGATACTTCTTGTTTTGCTGCTTCCAAGTAGAAAATATTCCTGAATACTTTCTAAAATTAAATATTAGTAATTTTAACTTTAATTTCCAGCTACAGATAAGTACCTGAAAACATTGAAATTTTTCATAGTGAAGAAGCTTTGTTTTCCTTTCAGCTCAGCTGCTGGTGTAAGAACAGCGAGGACTATGCAGTTTTCTTGCTCAGGTAAATGAACTTTATTTATTGATTGAGGAACACTTAACAAGACTAGGAAAAAATAGCAAAGAAACTATTAGCAAAGAAGAGGATGATGATGAACATCAGAACATACAAAACCATTTGTACTTTCATTTTTTTTTCTCATAATGTTACCGCTGACACTCAGTTGTGATTAAGGATAAATTTACCCTCTTTCCCAGCAAGTGTCACCAAGAAAAGATTCATATCCCAGTCTCTGATGAGAAACTTTCAAACAGAGAAGAGGAAATGGGACAGATGTTACAGTAAGTCTGTTTTATTCCTACAAGAAACACTTCTGTGCAACCAACTTGCAGAAGCTGCTGTTTTCACCTACAGCTGGGAAAGGTTCAAAATAGATCTGATTCCTAGAATGATGTCAGGCTTGAATATTGAGTTCTGGACTCTTTGAGATGAAACGCTCTGTGAAACATTCCTTTTGCTGCATGAAATTGCTCATTTCAGAAATATCCCCACTAGGTCTATCAGTGTCAGAAAACTTCAACAGAGAATAGTCAGGGTCAACCTACAAATGCAATACACATCCAAAATGGAAAAACATCTCTGTGACTTAGAATTGTAATTGAAGTGCCTGATCCTGCAGCACAGGCATTTTCTTACTTGTGCCGAAGAGGTGACATTGGGACCTTTCATTACATTTCTGATTGCAAGGAAAACATGTGGGGATAAACTTTGTCCTCAGATTTGCACTGTGCTGCTTATGTCACAGCTTCTGGAAAACAGAAAGCCAATGCAGCCTAACAGCTCAAAGACTGGTAGGTTCCTGACTTTTAGAAGTCTTGTGATGTTTGTTCATTTGGGTCTTGACTTTTCAAAGCCTGAGAGTTTCCTTCTGAGGCCTCATGATGGCCCTGACATATCTCACTGTGCTGGGACTTTGTTTTGAGTGGCAGGAACCTACCTGAAGCCCTTTTTGTTGAAACAAAAGCCAGAGTAATCAGAGGTAATCAATGTCTTTTCCAACTGCAGTCTTTTATCTTGATGACCCCCAGCTGAAAGGGATCCCACAAGTTTCCGGGCTCCACCACCCTCTCCGCACTGGACCTATCAACCCCATATGCCTGTCCACCTACATCAATATGAATGATGAAGATCCATGAATCATATATCATATAGTCACATAGAGAAGCACAGTCTCAGGCTGAGCAGACTCACCCTCTCTCCTTTTTCAGGGTCAGTAGGTTTCTGCTGTGGGGTCAGCTGAGTCACTGGAATTCCTTGGTTGTGCTGTGTTCACACCGAAATTGTTCAGTGCCCTTTGAGCTGTCCCCTTGGCATCCCACCTGGCCTCTAGCTGACCAGTTCAGAAAGCTTTGGGTTTTCTGCAGGTCCCATATCAATCTCAAAGCCTGCAGCTGCCCACTCCATGGTGATGTCTCTTATGCTCAGATGCCTACATACAGGCATCTGAACCAAGCCCCAGGTCAACACTGACTAAAATGCAAGCTGGGACTACAAAGCATCTCCCTGTAGGTGTTTTAAATTTCAACTGAATGCCATCATAATTTTGACTCTTAATATTTGTGCATCTGTTTTGAAAAGGGGAGAAAAAACAACTTAATTAGTCAAAAACAAGGGTACCATGCAAGTTGTTCTTTTTCTCATATAGCGTTGTTTTTTGAGTGGTTGAAGTAGATATACTATAGTCAAAAAATGTGTTATTCATTCATAAAAACAGAAAGGGAAAAAGAGGGAAATTTCTGTTTCCACAGATGTTCTCCTGAGGGCATAAGTGAAAAGTCCTGGTAGCCTTCCTTACTCTGTTATACCGCATGTTTTGGGAGAAACAGTATCTTATTTTAGATATGTGGATCTTTTAAGCTTTGAGTTCATGTAGGGTATTCTTGACCTCCTGCATCACACAGGCCACAGTTCCTCTCGAAAGACCTTCCCTCAAACACAATTCCATTTGATAACTTGCTACATTTCTTGGAAACCTTTTGACAATTTTTCAACAACCTCTATTAAGCTTCGGCAGCTTAATAGACGGTTAACTCTATGTACCAAATTAAGCAGCCTCCTTGATATTCTTCTCCTCCCACAGTAAGGGTCCCATTCTCCATGTATCTAAGGTTCCCCAGCAAATTATTTTGAAAATAATTCACTAGAGGATGTTCTATAAGTATTTTACTACATTCTTCACATATAGCTACCATGTTTATATTACCAAGAAGGGAAAGAGTTGTTTCATGAATTCAACAGCATTTATCATCCGTATTTGCCAAATTAAAAGTAAATGAGACAACACTACATCTAAAATATTCTTTGCTCCTCTTTTTTTTTTTTTTTTTTCATTTTTTTTTTTTCTCTATGCTTTACGCCTTTTGCCACAAAACAGAAATGGGTCTGAAAGCAAACCAGCAGACATTCAGGGCTGCATTAATTGGGCTCCCTGTCTCTTTGCCACAGCAAAACATAGCTCTGTTTACAGCCAGATGCTAAGAATTAATTACATCCGTGGCTGAATGGAAACCTGCAAGCAGCTTCTAGTGCAAACAGAAGAACAGAGATACAGAGGTTATTGTTTTCATATGTCAAGTGACAACAGACTGGGAAGCCTTATGCAGTTCCCACCAACAAACTAATTAGAATAGAGGACGTTTCTCAGAATATGGTGGTGGAGTTTGTGGTGGTTTTACCCAGTCGGGCAGCTGAGCTCCACCACACCACTCACTCACTCCCCCTCCTCAAAGGGAAAGGGGGAGAAAATACAATGGAAAGGGCTCAAGGGTTCAGACAAGAACAAGGAATTCACCCTACAATTATCATAGGCAAAACAGACTCAGTATAGGGAGATTAATGTAATTGATTACTTATCACTAACAAGCTAGAGGAGTGAGATACTTAAAAACAAACAAACAAACCAACAAAAAACTAAAAGCACCTCCACAGGCTGCAGGCCCAAATCACTTCAAACTTCACACCCAGTTTAACCAAGCTTCATATCATTGATTGTAATGGTGTCACTCCAAGTGGAGAGGCAAATTCTCCATGCCTGATTACCACATATTTCACAGGTCCCTGATCCACATGTAGGAAATGCTCACTACTAAGTGAGCAGTGTTCCCTGGGGTATTACAGAATGGAGTTGCCCTTTGGTCCTTTACCATCCCCTCCACCATCCTCTGGTTTGGTTATCAGGACTTTTTGTTCCTGCTTGTGATACAGTGACAAGACAACTCTCACTATCCAGACTGCAGTCTGCAGTAAAACAGCTCTTCAGTGAACTGTTATAAAATTGACTGGGAAAATAGAAAAAAGTCAGCTGGCTAACTGATTGCATAAAATAATGATTAATGACAATATTTGAGCTATTTTCTTGCAAATGAGGTTATTGTGAAGGACACACTGAAATCAACTTTCTTCATTTACTTACTCCATTTTTAGGAATTAATTTTGGGTCTAGAAAGCAAGACATAAAAATAAAAGCCTGTTAAAACTACAGAAGATCTTAACAAAATGGCCACAAGCCAAAGCCATGTACTCTGATAGAAGCTGTCAAGTTGCATGATAGGGTGAAAAAACAAGGTGAAAGATTAGCTAAAGAAATGGCAAAGCTAGAAAGATTGTTGTACCATTGCTCCTGAGCCAATATCTTGGGGGATATGCTGAGTAGTAGAATCATCCAAGCTAGCAAGGGTATTTGGGAACTGTCACTGGCAACAGGAGCAGCAGATCTAGCAACAGCAATTGAACTCCAGTAGAAATCTCATCTAAGATTTGCATTTATAAGGCTCAGGTGCTCAAACTGAGCTGAAAATTCTGGTATGTGCACCAGCAGGTCATTACCATGCTGCAGCAGGTCTCATTGCATCATTTGTTCTATGCCTCTGGAGCCAAGGAGAAAAAGAAAATGGTGGTGACGCACGGCATCTACACTAGACTACTTTCCAGTCAATGGCTGTGTCTTGCATACATGGAAGTGCAGTTATGACTGATCTTTTGTCCCCAGATACCACAGAATAAACCAAACTGCTTTGCCAATTGCATGCCACCTGTCCCCAACATGTAAGGGAAAAGACCTCAGTCCAAGTGGTGCTTGTTGCAGGAGAGGAGCATGGCATGCTCAGAAGATCCCTCATAAATGGATCATTTCCCCCACTTCAATCTCACCTCCCAGTGACAGCTTAGTGCTGCAGCCACTCTCCCATCATCCAGCTAGACATGGGTCCCGCACAGTGCAGTCCCATCCCCTGAAGAAGAAAATCATTCAGAGGTCAGACATCCAAATGCAGAGGGAGAGAAAAATTTGGACATAATATGCATCACCTGAAAGGGAAGAGTTAGAACCAGATGGAGTGAGATAAAGGGGCTCCAGCTACGATCATCAATGAGTACAGATATTATCAATGCACAGCAGGTCTGAGACTATTCGTGAATGCAGGAATGACTCAGCCAGTCCTGCCGCAGAGACCATGCAGCTGATATATCCTTTACATAGAAGATAAAAGATTAACAAAAAAGCCAACAGACCCAATAACAAAGGCAAAATCTGATGTAGGCACTGACTGCAAGAGCAGAAAACATCCAGAGGAAATTTTGTAACTTGATGGAAGAGGGAAAAAATAAAATAAAATAAAAAATAAAATAAAAAAAGATTCACCCATTTTAGATCAATTTCCAGGGAGATTTAAAAGCTTTGGAAACAGGGAGTAGCCAAAATGCATATCCAGGACTGAGAAACTGAAAAGATGAATAAGCTGGACCTACAGTTTTGAAAAGAGACTGACACTGATTACTTTGTTCTGAGAAGGGGACTTTCTGATGCAGACAGTCATTTTTCTTGCATGCCTGAGACAGGTATCTCAGACCATCTGAATTATAAAGTCATGATGAATCAAATCTCAGAATTATGAAAGTATATCCTTCCGTGGACAAAGGAGCATCAGGACGTGTTAGGACAGGATAAAACTTTAAGGAGATGGACACTTCTTACTTTCATTGGCAAATGAAACTGGAAAAGAAGAGGTACCAACAGAAGCACTAACAAGAGCTGTACCAATACAAAAGGTCACAATTTGAAACAGCATCAGAACTTAAAATCCCCCATGGACCTCCTTCTGATGCCTGTCCAAATGTGTTTGACCCAATCCCAGCTTAGCAGGTGTTTAAAACAGGCTTAAAATTAGAGCATTAAATATCAGATGTCTAAAATCATCTCTAACTAAGAGCATGTCTGACTGTGTTATTTGGATATCGTGTCCCTTTTAGGCAATTTTTGGGAAGCCACCCAAGGTCAGCATGACTTAAAGATATTCTCATTTTCTTTGTGTGATGGATCTATGCACATGTTGTAAGCATTTAAGAGTTTTGCTATCATAAAGCTTTAATCTCCTTGTAAATCACACCCCACCTCCAGACTGGAGACAATAATGTTTTCCTTCCTTCCATCATTTGTCTATCTTTTTAATTGCAATTTCTTTGGCTGTAAAGTCTTTGGTTGCAAGGGCTGAAAATTCCCTAGAGCAAGAATTGTATCTCATTATCTATTTTAATAATGCATAACAAGGGATTGGCAATATCCTAAGACAAAAAGCAAGACCAAACAAACAAAAATTTTCTTTAACAAAATTAAAACCTTCTCAGATATACATTCCCTGTTCCTCAAAAGATCAAAAACAGATGTTTGTGGGTTTTTTTGTTTGTTTGTTTGTTTGATTGATTGTTTGTTTTATTTTTTAATATATATAAAATATTTCCAGAAAGTATTTCATCTTTTGTTCTAAATAGCAAGAGCTGGCATATGTGTTTTGCTATTGAACAGGGACAGAAATTCTAAGATACTAGCCATAAACGGTTTATCTTCCCAATAAATTAAAATTCTTAAATTTATTCCTCTTCCTTTCCTCTGTGAACAGTCAGGAAATGTATTTCACCACAATGTGCTTCTTGAGGAAGAAGCAACAGCTCTTACAAAACCAGAGACTCACTCCATATGAATTCTGCAACATATATCTGCTGGTAATGCTGACTCATGATGTATACACAAGCCACATTCACAGCATTTAATATGCAACATTTAAAGTACCAATATGTGGATTGAATAAAAGGGAAAAATAGAAAGTCTGTCAGAGAGCTGAATTCAGATGTTCTTTTCAAAATGTACCCATCATAAAATTCCCTGAAAAGAAAATAAATAAATAAATAAAATCTGTACCTCAGCTCAAGCATGGGGAATTCAGTCTTGTTTCTTTACAGCAATACATTTCACCAAGAGACTAAACTTCTTTATTCCTATTCATGTCCAGAAGTTCCCAATTGCCCTCCAGAGAGTCATCAGCTCAGGGATCCCTTCTTTGGGCCAAACACTAGGGCATCATAGCTGTCTGTGTCAGGTGTGGGTCCAAGTCTTGGGCTTGCCTTTATGTTCCACCTCTTCTCATGCCTGCTGCCACTCTTCTCACCCACAGAGATCCTTCTTTTCCAGTAATCCACACCTATCCCTGTTGGCTAATAATGAATGAAAAAACACCATCTCCACTGATCAGATTGACAATTTCTCACTTTTTAAAATTTAAGGGAGAGGGCACTTTGGCAGCTCACAGTTGAGCATCCAAGCCCTTGAAAGGGGGCATAGTGCAGAGAACTTTGCCACCTCCCTTCAAGGCTCCCAACAGTTTTTTGCGAAGTCCCTTTTTGGACCTAAAGGAATGGAGTCCTTCCACTGGTGGTCTCTGCTTTGATTGTACATTACTATGGGATAATCCTTGTATCCCTGTGATGAGGATTAGGCCTGATCCTATCTCTGATATTCATTTATTCTGTCATTATTCCTGAAAAGTGCTGGCCTGTTCACTCCTGGAATACTGGTAGGCTGAGCCCTCTGCCTGTTTTTCACTGAGTTGTACTGATGTGGCACAGTCTCATACTTAATCCCACTGAAGACTAACTTTGACTGAGAATATATCATTTCCCAATGTAAATACATAATTTCCTGACACTCAGCATCAAACTGAGTCAGGCACCAGAGTAATATTGCCCTGCTTCATACCTCCTACCCAGGATGCTAATGAGTCAAGCTATGGAAGTGCCTATGCAAGAAGGAAGGGCACCGGGGCATGGAATAGAAGCAAAAAACATTCAGGATGGAAAAGACCTCTAAGATCATCTAGTCCAACCTAATACTGACAAGCCAACCATTATACAATGCCACTTAGGTCTACACCTATACATTTCTTGAAAACCTCCAGGGATGGTGACTCAAGCACTTTCCTGGGCTGCCTGTTCCAGTGCTGCACAACCCTTTCAGTGAAGCAACTTCTCCTAATATCCAACCTAAAATGGAGAGGCCGAGATGTACGAAGAGACCTAAGGAAGTCTGTTGCCCTGTTCCCAAAAGTCTCATTTGGTGCAGGTGAGACATCTATAACCACTTTCCCCTCTCAAAAGTGTAGCCTACACAAACTACCCAAACCATCTGTACAAGCGGTCCAGACACCTAGTCTCAATTTCTGGAGCTGACCTGCATTAGCTGGTATCCCGAGAGCTGCTGCCTGCCAGGATTAAAAATAAATTAATTAATTAAATTAAAAAAAAAAAAAAAAAGAATTGCTTCTACACCTACCTGCATCGCATGAATTTACAGGGAGACAGGGAAAATCATTTTCTCTTTTTCTTACACATCAACCTCCTTTGGAAAGCACTCTGGGAAGCCTTGCAAAGAAGGGTTATATAACAACTATAAATTATTATTATTACTGTTACTATTATTGTTATTATTATTGGTGGTGGTTTTGCAGTTGCTAGAAATTCTCCAGATAGTCTTGATAGCACAGCACAATGCAACACTGAGCAGTCAAAAAAAGAGGTTTTACCCCAAGAACAAGCTTTTAGACAAGCTTAGTGATGAAACACCTAAGTGTCACATTTTGTTGTACCATTCTATGCAGCACAAAAAAAAAATACGAATTAATCCTCACACCAGCAGAAGGGGAAGAAATGTCAGTTCAGATCAGCCTTTAGGTCTCCCCAGTTACAACACCTCACCTCCCTCAACAAAGATGTTGAGAGGACAGCGTAAGAAGCCACACAGCCACCCAGAACAGAGGAATCTAACCCCAAGGCAATTCTCTTTGTAACTTCATGTCATTTGGAAGCTACAGCTGAATGGAAGAGGCATTGTTCCTTGTGCAAGGCAGGCAGGTAGCACCCTGTCAGTCTGACAGCTAAAGGAGACAGGGATGCTAAATGATTTGCTGAAGGCATTTGGGCCATGTTTGTATGGAGGAAACTCCCTACAATACGACCGCATCAGTGGAAATTCTGTAATGCAGTCGTCTGCACTGGCTCAGGGCTTAGAGTGCTCCAAGCCCCGCTGAACTCTGCTTTCAGATTAAAACATGCCACCTGCATGTACAAACTGCCCTTAACGACCTCTCCCAGCACCATCCCCTCTAGCTCAGACCCACACTAAACCTCAGTCCTGCGCTCAATCAACAGAACTTGAGCAAAATCCCAGTCCAATAGTGTGAGATTTTGATCCAGCTGAATCTTGTGGAGTGATTTATTCGACCTGCAGCAGAATGATCAAAAGCAAATCACTTGGATGGGGAGAGCCTTCCCTTTCTCATGGCTCCCCTAACTCACGCTGTGCAGCACTGCAGCAGTCAGCAACAGGCTGAGCTGTGTCACAGGGAAACCCCTCTGCTCTCGTCACAGATTTATGGCTGCCCGTGACAAGCAGATGTATCTTTAGCTCTGGCTAGAAGACGCTTGTGAGGTTGTCTAAATAATTCATCTTTCAGAGCTGATGTCAGCCTTTCCAAAGCCACGCTCCAGCGGGAGCTGCTTCCTGCAGCTAACAGCCCAAAGTCCCCACCGTGCATAAAGCAGCCTTCGGCTCATATGGAAAACATGCAATGAGACAAAGGCAGCTCATCGTACTGCATTGCAAAAGCCAGGCATAATGAATAAATTCACATGCCTGAGACCGACCGCTGTCTTATTTTGCTCCCACTGTCTGCAGTACTGCTGCTGTTTTGCTATTTGCACAACAAACACAGCCCTGATCTGCTCGATACGCTGGAATCAATATTGCTGTTTGGCAGGCTATGCAATTATGTGCAGCAATGAAAGCTAAAAGAAGATAATTGGGGCTTCCCAGGTAAACAGAAAGCTATTTTATCACCACTAGGACCCCACTGGTAAGGGGTTGTTAACAATATTCTAATAATTTCTTCATCCAGTCCACAAATGCAGCTACAGCACATCTTTCAAGAAGATGCTAGTCTGGATGTAAAGGTTTCAAATGACTGCAAATCTTCTGTTCTTTTACTAAGCCCTGACACTTTCAGCCAGACCAGCTGCATTGCACCCATTTCACAAAGGACTAAGTTCAGAGCCAATGCTGAAGTGAATTCTGAAGGTCACACAGAACACGTGGTAGCAGAAGGAAGATATTCTCCACCTTGATCCTGTTTCTAACCAAGACCCAAGATTGAGTCAAATGTGTCCCACGATTCTGCTTGTGACACTCCAGCCTCAGCCCTCTTAAATACCATCTAGATCTCTTCAGTGTTTTAGTAATGCAGATGAGGGAATGTTAAGCACCAGCTGGTTAATAAAATCCCGGGCAGTGTCCTCAGCTCACATGGTGTGTCCCAAAGCCATCAACAGCATATCCCAGAAGGAAATACACTTTATTGAATGGAGATAAACATTCAAAGTGAACAAAATAAACAAGCAAGTTGAATAAAGTGAGGAAGACACTGTCTACTGAGACTGGCTAACTGAGATTTAGACTAGACTTGGAACAGGTCCCCACCAATAAACTGAGGGGGTTGATTTTGAAAAAAACTAGCTGCAGCTCCTTTTTTTCCTTTGTGAAGGCTTCGCCTGCCTTATCCCAGACAGTCCATTTTCAGGCACACAGCTCCTGCACAGCTACGAGGCAGGGAAACCCCCATCTGCTCCCCTTGGATTTACGCTCAGCCATGACAAATGACTCCAGCTTCAACTTTCTGCGAGGAGACGCATATAGAAAATGAGGTCAAAAAAGGCTCGCTTTAAATTATTCATCGTGAAAAATGTGCCCTGGCTTTTTCGAAGACTGCGCAGCCAGAGAGGAACCACCAGCTCCCTGGAGCCAGAAGAGCTGAGCTGTGCATCTGCTCTGCCGCCTCTCGCTCGGCTCTGCAGGAGGGACAGCGAGCGCAGCACCACAGCAGGGCTGTGGGAGTCGGGGATCTGGATGACTCTGTTCCAAGAGCTGCCAACTGTCTCCGTGTGTCAGCCCGGGAGAGTTGGAGGCATCGATTCGGAGAGCAGAAGGGACTGAGTTGATGCTGGAAAAATCTCTCCACAGTGAAATCTCCCTGGTCTGCGCTAGGCGAGAGGTCAGACTGATTGACTGGGGTGGGGGGAGTGCAGGAAAAGCTCTGGGAGACTACTAGGATCATCTGGACTGTTTTTTGTAGGGTAATACAGACCAGGAATTAACACACAAATTTTCTGGAATTCAATTCAGTTATTTTTAGTTAGACAAAATAGAAAGAGAGCTATCCTCAGTGAAAAAACTGCTGGCAGACAGCGTTTGCAGTGAATCACTCACACTTTCAACACATAGACCCTTCTTTCTTCATACACAGACCTTAATTTTTCACCACTCAAATGTCATTGACTTGACTTTGCCCGTCCTTGTGTACAGGGGCCTCTCTCCTCACAGTTATTTCAGTTTGACTGAACCACAGTATTCACTGGTGGAGACGGCCTGCCAGGTGTTGAAAGGCAGAGAAAAAAAAAATAAAGCAAATAAAACAGGAAAACAAGATTTGAGCACTGATGGAAGCCAAAAAGTTTGAAGTCAGTACCAGTGCAACGTGGCAAAAGGCAGAGGGAATCCTCATCACAAGATGTGCTAGGCTGGGAAACTCTGTTGCCATAAAATCAATTGTATGTAATCTGCAGCAGAGATGCTATTCGTGCTGTAATGTATTTGCGTGGTTTGTTGGCTATTTGTGTAGGCTCGCTCTCCTTCCAGTTGACTTCCTCTTTCCAGAGGGATTAATAAATTCTCTCATTTTTCCTCAGGCCCCACATACTCTTTCACAAGCACCTTACGTGACACAACATCCTAATTTCAGTTTATTTTTCTGAGCAAAGTGTGGCATGTCTGCAGTCTGGTGCTCGGTGAATCTAAACCAAGCAACTGCTTTGGTATAAGCCAGTGTGTTATTGATCCCCACTGGGAAATTGCAAAGGGTTATTGCAAAGTGTAAGCAACTGCCAGGGTCCCATCAGCTCTGCAAACCCTCTATGTCTCAGGGTTGGGCTCTTATAATTTATTGTGCGGTGTTACTGATCTTTTTAATTAATTAATTTAATTAATTAATTTTAATTAATTTTAGTATATGCATATGCTTTCATATGCATATATGCATATATGCATATATATATATATGCTTCATAAAGCATATGCATATGCTTTCATCTCTGCCTATATCATTTTATTTTGAGCATTAAGACAAACAAAATTCTAAATGATGAAAGCTTTCTTTCTAAAGTGATACAAAGACTGTGTTTTCTCAGGAACCACGTGCACCACTATGTGCACCACCATGTGCACACTTTTTGCCTGGGACCACTTTTCAGAGACCAAACCCTAGAAGATACTTTTTGCAGGGATGTGCAAACACTAATATCAGCAAACATGTAATCTTGTTCTATGGGTTAGAGCAGTGTGCAGCTGCCTTTTTTAATGACTTCCAAACAAGCATTCCTTGCAGACAGCTATTTTGTAAATGTACAAGGGAAAAAAAATAAAAAAATAAAAAATTATTCCAAGCATAAAGGTTAGAAGAAAAAAACGTGAAATCTTGACTTTGCCCAGCATACCAAAATGCTCCCCTACGTGGTGTGTACATTAGTTTGTTAATCAGATAATGAGTCTCATCAATGCAGTTCACAAAAGGGGCTGCAAAGGCAGTATCAGTTCTGCACTGAACACCATCAGCTGCGATGGGAATGAATATTAGAAACAGCCTCTCAGTCTTACACTTTGGGAACTGGAGCCCAGTCTTGGAGGGCAGGGAAGGTCTCCAGTGCCGTTCATTTCAGTAGCAGCTGAAGAAATTTAATACTCTCTGGGAGTCACGACTCTGTGCATGAGGTTGGGTCTTTGTATCAAATAGAGAGCAAAGGAAGGAGGGAGAGAAAATAATGCTATAATGACAAACGCCGAACAGGCTTTATTTACTCTCCTGGAACTACATAAATACCAGTCTGCAGCCAGCTAAATGCATCGCCTGCTCAAACGTTTTTATAAGCATGAAATTTACTCAGCTGTACCCGTAACTTAATAGGCCAATTATTGATAAGAACACACCATCTACACCAGGATTAAGAGCTAAACACAGGATTTCTTAAAAATGCATTGAGAAATTAAAAAGCTATGTGGTTGTTACAGTTAATAATACCAGCATGAAGGCAATGCCTGGAGACATAGCTGGGATCAGGAACAAGTGCACCAGGAACCGTGTAAGAAAAAGGCAGCACAACATCAGCCCAGATGGGCTGAGAAGAACGGAAGAGGTAGAGAAAAGGCTGGAGAAGGGCAGCATGCAAGCAGCAGAAGATCTGCAAGGGTAATGCAAGTGCCACGAGTTGTCTAACCCCAGCTTTCTCTATGGGGTAGGTAAAATGCAGAGGTGAGGAGAGCAGTGTGGACATTGCTGGGAAGGTGAAGGGGAGACCAAAGGGTAGCGGGGCAATGCTGGAAAGGCCATGATGAAGGAGGTAGGATTTCTGGTGAAGTGATAAATGGATGGTCAGTCAAACAGTACGCAGCCAAGATAAGTATGGCCCACCTTACAGGAGCACACAGAGAGCAGAACATGTTGGCACCTTCTCACCAGCCCACAGACTGAGTGTCCTGGGAGCCTGTGGGGGGTCCAGCATGGATTCACTTCTGTTAGGATCCCACAGGCTCTCACAGGCTCCCAGCTGCTTTGTTCCCGTTGCCTTTTTTAAGATCTGCAAGTCTCTGAGCCTGGTAACGCTTCTGCTTACTTAGCAGTCGCTTTTCCTCCCTCAGCTGTTGCACTCCTTTCGTGCCCTCCCAAGGGTGCTTTCCTCAGCTTTCTTTATGTCCTTGCTGATCTGTTCAGTGAGTCCTAAATCTCACAGCGCTGCTTCTCTTCTCATCACTGGGAGGTGGGAAGTGCACCACAAGTCACACGCATTGCCTTCTGCTCCCAGCAGCAGGACGATGTTTGAACTGCACAAGTAGAGCTGTGTATCTGCTCTTGTCTATGATGCAAGTCCCACCCTGTCAACGGCATCTGAAGCCCCATGTAGACAACAGTTTGGAGTGAAAATCAGGAACCCACCTGAAAGAGCCTGTGTGTTTCAGTGCCAGCCCCTGAGCAGGCCACCTATTTTTTCTTTCTTGCAAACACTTCTCCACAGGAGCAACCTGAATCTGGATTTGCTGCCTGTCCACACTTTGCACATGCTCCAGGGTGATCACCTGGTGTTGGGGGATGAAATAGAAGAGCACTCTCTTCAAACAAACCATGTGAGCACAGTTCCTTGGTGGGGGCACAAGACCAGTGCTCACCTCTTGCTCCAGCAGAACCATCTGTCCCGGATGTCTTCATTGTAATAGTCCCAACTGATGTTTGGCAGAGACAAGGGCTCCTTAAAATTACTCTGAGATTGTCTGCCACAAGATTGCTAGGATTTGGACACAGGCTCATATAAGGGTTAGCTCCAGCTACCTATAGAAATAGGAGCACAAGGCGTGGGTGATAGGAGCTCGGGTACAGCACAATAACTGAGCTACTGCATCTCTGGTCCGCCACCAATAAAAGAAGGCTGGGCTTTTTACTGATCTTCTCCCTTTGTGTTAATTGGGACTGTTTGTGTAATTTTTGTTGTTATTTTTTTATTTTCAGTGTAAGAATATATATAACTATGTGCACCACTAGATTCAGACAGTCCAAGCTTGTTCCTCCACAACATTAGTATTCATCTTGGAACCTACCTTGGACCAGCTCTCTGGAGGCTCATGACTTCATTCCTCATCTCCCATTTGGGGACAAATAATCTCAAAAGACTTTCAGGGAGCACAGGGAAAGATAATAGACTGTCATTTTAAGGAGTCCTAAGGTATAAGGCACTGGGCACATAATTATGCATGCTGTTCACCATGCATTGTATGACTGCAGCTATTTTAATTATTCATTTGCATATGTATTAATCCACATTATGTACGAACAAGTGGTACTCGCAGAGACAAATTAGGCATGCAATACAATGGCTAAATTGTTTAAATAACATGAATGTTTATCATTCAGTTCCCTGTGTGCAAGACAGGGCTGTTAATAATTAGTTTCCTACCTCCAAAAGAGCACACATGTTAATTAATTAATAGTTGCAAAGCACTTTGAAGTTGCAAAGCACCATAAGAAAGCTATCCATTATTATGTACAGTAAATGTATTTCTAAATGAAATAATTTGGCTATTTAAAATCATTTCCCTTCCCAAAATCCCCTAGAATCTCTTATCCATAATATTAATTAGCATCTAATAAAAATATATGGGTTTAAATATTCATTTGGAGTTTCAGGAGCAGAACTAGTTTTCCATCCCCAAAGTGTACAGATAAGACAGAGTAGCATATTCAAGTACATGTACAAATACAGCTGTACAAGCCAGGTACCACAGACAGGGTGAAGTAAAAGATCTAGTTGAGAAGAGGCCCTCCAGACTTATGCTAGCCAGGACCAGTAGCCTTGGGTTTAAATAGCAGCTCTGAGGTGACTTTCTGTACCACCTTCATATTGTCTCATGACCTTCAGGTTGGGATGTATCAGTCACCTCACCAAATTGCAGCCCCCTCCTCAGACACAGTCTCAGGATGTATCAGAAAAGAGTTCTGGAGCTTTTTCACAAGTCCTGTATCAGCTTTTATCATGGCTATACTGTCTCTTGTCTGTGGACTTCAGGCCTCAGAAACTCATGGTGTACAGTACTTTGGTGATTTCCTGTTGCCTCACAAGGAAAAGTGTGTTCTCCTAACTCACATCCTTGGTGAATACTTATTGAACACCTGAAAAATTGCATAAAATGTGAAGAGGCAACCAGGCTAAGAATGAAATATCTCAGCAGGCCCTCAAGAGCTTGCAGGTGGTTTTAATTTGCTGCTGCAGGAGCACTCTGAAAGGAAAACAATCACCACCACAATGCCTCCGTGCTCCCTGAAAGAGGCATTTGATATTCAGAAGGCTGAAAAGAGGACTTCCAGCATGGAAGCTTATGGGGTTCACCTCAGGATTTTCCATGCCTTCCAGGTGCCAAGAAATTTCTAAAGGGCTTTGTGCTGCAATAAGGAGTGGGCCCTTAAAGTCTGATGAAATCTGTCAGCCGGGTAAGCCCTCCTAAGGGACAGGGATGATGGTTTGATGGTTACCTCTCTGAAAAAAAAGAAATCTTACACTTTCCACATCCTCAGTCTTCAGTGTTTTGATATTTCTTAGCTGTAGCATGGTTAAAGGATAGGAATAAGCTCTCCTCCTATACCTGCTATCAACTCACTGAATGTCAGCAAACAAGACATTTCATTTCTTTGGTTCATACCAAAGAAGAAGAATGAAGAAGGAAGACTGGATATCTGTTATCAATTCTTAAATCTCATTGGAGAAGTTAGTGATTTTATCCATAGGCATTAGCCTGTAAAGTACAGAAAAATTCATTATAAGTACCTCACTTGAGAGCACACTTTGATGAGTGCAATCAGTAATAAAACTCCCTAGATATTCTAAAAATAATAGTTAATTTCTTGAAAAATGAAATCTTCCATGCAGCACAGTGTAACTTAATACTGGACCTCACTTTGTTGGCAAAGAAAAGTCAACTGATAACCTAAAAATGAGTGGTTGCTTAGATACTGATGGTTATTAGAATGACCTGATTACTTTTGTTGTGTGCAAATAGAACATGCCAGTGACCAGTCATCTAAGAATTTCTAAAAGGGCTAATTTTTGCCGATCTACTGAAATTGTCAACATGACTGGCAGGAACTCAAATTTAAAGTGAGAAATTCTAATAGGGGACAGTAGTGGAATTTGTCCTCAAATTTCCTGCTTAAGGCTCCAAAAGCCAGAATCCTCGTGCTCTGCTGGAAATATATATAGAGTAAATGTTAAAAGGGGATATGGAAGTGACAGGAAGGCATTTATTTTTATATATTTTATTATTTTTTTTTTATAAAATACATTTATAGAATCAGTCAGAAAGCAAAAAGGAAGTAGCAATTGATATAAATTTAAAAACATATGATTGATAATGGGGAAGTGAAGGGAGAAAAGAAATGACCAATACAGCTGGAAATAATTACAACACATTTTTCAGTGTGGATATTGCTAGATGCATACAGCAAAACTGTTCTTAGGCAAGTAGAAAAAGCAGATTTTTGCAAAGGATAGATATTTCTGTCTGTATTTCAAACTGAGCAGGAATTTTATACCGAGGGTGGAACAGAAAGTTTGCCATCTGTGATGAAAAGAGGATGTGAGGTAGCATTTGCTAAAATTAAACATTTTTTAAAAAACAACAGACACATCTTGCACCAAGAGACTTTAAGGGATGGAAAAGTCTCAGTAAAGCTAATGTTAGTTTCAACAAGTCTTGAGAAACAAGGAAAATTTCAAATGGCTGCAGGACTGCCAACATCGTTTGAATATTTTAAAAGTGCAAAAGATGAGAACCTAAGCAATTACAAACCAACCAAGCTGATGTTGATCCTGAATAAAGATTTTGATGCTGAATTCTAGACAATATCAACAAAAATTATGAAGCAAAATTGTAATTAAACCCTTCAGCATGATCTCATGGCAAGTGGGTTTTGCCAAACCATCCCTTTTTGGGATTAAAGAACAATTGATCAATTAATTATAGTGTTTGGATTTAAAAGCATGTGACTTAGTAGTACCACACAGCATTCTGAATTTAAAATTGCAGTAACATACAATAAATGGATTACAACCGGCTTACTGACAGATCTCAAAAGACACATACTAATGGTAGATAGTTTTTAGTATAAGATCTCAAGAACTGGTCTGTGATCCAGCACTGTTTTCATTTTTATCCCAATGGCCACTGACAGAATGCCTTTACCAGTAACGTTTGCAGTCAGTAGGCAGTAAGCAAGAACATTACAATGAAATGACAATGAAAGAACTATTACAAAACATATCAACTGCCTTATCTAGAAAGCTAACCATGATCCCAAATAAGGTGATTCAGATGGAAATTCTTCCTAGATTATGGTCACACTATGAACTCCTGCTGCAATAATAAAAAGGAGCGGGGGAATCTTATTTATGAAAGTAATGTCAAACAAAAGTGATGGTATATAGAGAAAAACAAAAGAAGAAATGGGTTTAATTTATGGCAAATTTAAATAGACATAGATGGATACTGTCCCACAGGAGAGGTAAGGAAATGGAAGTAGATTGTCTAAGATATTTTTTGCTCACCATCATTTAAGATTTTCAAGAACAGGTCAGGCAAACACTTTTCAGAAATGACACAAGTAATATGACCTCCTTTCACTTTTGATCTAAGGATGGACAACATGACCAGCTCAAGCGCTATCCAGTCTTACCTACACTAGCTATAACCTCAAAATGTAAGACTTTGTATTCTCTAGAATACCTTTAGTCTGGGTGTTTGGAAGAACATCAAAAGACTGGGGGGAGCTCAAGGAAGTGTTATAGAAAGATAATGTACTTGGGGGTTTCACACAGTCTTACTCTCAAATTCCATTTCCCTCTAAATTGGAGAAAATGTCCTCCAAGCTCATTTAATGAAACTGGACTCCAGAGGCAAGAAAAGGTTACGTTTCATGTTGTTTTTCTTTTTTTTTTTTTTTTTTTTCAGCCCTACACCACTACAGTGATTTTTTAATGTTCCTAAACTCCACATGACGTCTAGTGAAGCTTGTTAATAACACAGGATAATCATCCACTGGATTCTAATGAAATTTTAGAAGCTATTAAAAAAATAGATTAAAATATCCTGGATGTCTATTAGTTACTTGGAGTTTCTTCCTCCTCCTTCTCCATCAAATCATTGGCCCCAAACTTAACACAAAGGGGCTAGTCAATCACAGTCATTTTTATCTGATCTCTTTGTCATCATTTATCTGCACAGCTTTAAAAACAAAAGCTGTACGTGGCAGCGTCAGATGCTTCCCCTTTGTGCATGCTCTCATCACCTGTCCCACTTTTCTTGTTAAATCTCTTTGATAGGAGTCTTCAGCACTCCTGCAAAATAATTTATGCATTCTTCCCACCTCTGCAACTACCTTGTGACAAGAACAAGAAGAAATCAAGGAGGAGGCTGTAATTAATGCATTTCCACCGTCTGAAATTAATGCCACAAAATCAGTGCCCAGCCTTGTCACAAACATACAGTGATTTTGTCTCTACTGACAGAGCAGTACAGGTACAAACATGGATTGCTCCGGCCGTGACTCATCAGTGAATCCCAGTCACACCTTAGTCCATGTCTGGGATTAATTCCGCAGTTTATCGTAAAGGAAGACTATAAATCTGATATCTGTGCAAAGATAATCTGTTTGACTGATCCCTTCCCAGAGCTGGAGCTTAACGTCACTGAACAACTCCACACATTTAATCCTCAAGATGTGATATTATATATCAGAGCAAACCCTTCCACCACCACCACCACCCCCCCCCAGAAAAAAAGAAAATAAATAAATAAAAAAAAATTGTTCCATTAAGGTTGTTAAGGTTATCACTTAGAGGAAATACTGATCTGTTCTCAATAATACAGAGAAGTGGAAATTAGGGTTAGAGGTGTCCAAAGAGGAGATATAAGAAGAAATGTATTAAGTGAAGAGCAAAACAGCAATAGAATTATACCCAGAACATCTTCAAGCAGTTTGGAAGAGTTCATAAGGGAAATTATGGGAATTCATAAGGATATCATGTGGGAACTGCTAATCAGAGAGGCAAAATCTCCTTGGCACCATCTCAAGGAGCAGGGCTGTAACAAATGTTGTAGCCTGCTTTTGTAAAGCAGGTGAGCTAAAACTTGTAGGCTTCATTGGAGACATAGGTAAGGTGCCAGTGAAACACAGGCTGCTGTGTTTCACACTCCCTTGGTGCCACTGTCTCTGCTTCCCAGTACTCACACCACAGAACTGGATGGAGACCTCAAGAGTTTCCAGTGGTCAGGATCCAACTCATGCCAGAGTATCCACGTTTTTACATTTCCAGTATTCTAAGGTATAAAGTAAGATTTAAAAAAAAAAAAAAAAAAAAGCAATTTGTATATTTTTAGGCACTCTTCCTGCCTATATTACTCTTCCTATAATAAATCATGAGGGAATAAAAAGAAGCCAAGTTCAAATTTAACTAGCTATTTTCAAGCAACCTTTAGGAGGATAAAGTACATCCATTAAGAAGGTCTCTCATGCCCCATATTTCTAGAATCTCTCTCATTTGTTATAATCATAAAGTGGGCAGGTGGGAGGAGTGTTCTTATCCTGTGTGCTTATGCAGTGCCTTGGAAAATTAGAAGTTTGATCTTGACTGGGGACTTAAATACATTAATGCTAATAAATCACAAGACAGTAAGGGTTTGTCTTAGTTAACTTCTCGTTCATATGTTACAGAAGAAGACAGTAAAAATTGTGAAAGAGGTCCCCCCAAAAAGTCACAAGGTTGGCTTTTGGTCTTTTCCTCTTAGATCCACAAATGTTATCTGTTCAGTAAGCTGAACAGTTAAAATAGAATATGACTGCTTCCTTTAATTATGCTGGGAAAGTGAGGAATGGGGGAAGCAGAAGAGCTGTTTGAACTGAAAACCAGTACTGGCAAAAGACAGAAATGAATATACACAGGCTGTGCATAAATATAGATATGGAATTGAAAGGTTCTGAGCCACTAAAATAGCGAAAGCCTTGAAGAGCCTTCAAATAGCAGCTGTGGGAGCAAACCAGCGGGATCCACGTACCCGGCAGAGATGTGCGGATGTGCCCAGGCTCTCGGCACACTCTTCACTCTTGGGAACTGCCTGGCTACAGAAGTGTGGACCTCAGTTCAGGTTAATTTACAGAGTATTGCAGCCTTTTTGCCTCCTTCTCAGCCTCCTTCATGACCCCTGTAGAGCTCCATTCTGTAGCTGCTACAGACACCTGTGCTAATCATTCGAAGCTAGTGCCAGCCCAGTACTGCACCGCAGTCCTCTTCCAAGTCCAGTATGGACAGCCTCTAATTAGCTTTCACAAAGACTTTATTCATTTAAGGAAAAGATCACATTATGTGATTGCCTTGGATGGAAGAGGACAGAGCTCAGTCACTGCAAAATTTCCTTCCCGTCCTGGATTCTCACTTCGCCGGCTACTTCTTTTCAGAGAAACAAATTAAACTCTCCTCATCTCTATAGTTCAGTCATGAGCTTGCCAAGGGAGTCTGAGAGTTACAAAGTCCTCCTGATGTCCAAATGAAAGCAGAGCTTCCTGAGCACATCAAGGGAGGATCCAGTTTTACCCTGTGGCTGTACATCATGGAGACCAATGCAGTCCTCAGTCACCAGGACACTCGCCAGGTGCTTTTGTAATATCAGAGAAGTAAATGGGATATTGTCTCACACAATATCTACTGAACAGACTTGTCATTTTTTCCTCTTAACTACATCAGCTATTTCTCCTTCTGTCCTCAAAATCTCACCCACACCATTTTTTTTAGACGATGAACCTGTTATGTTTCAAAAAACTTCTTCTGCATTTTTGCTTTTCTGGAAAGACACAATAGCAGCAGCCCTTTGCAGGCAAAATCTGAACCAAGTCCCTGGGAGAAATGAGAAGATTATGATTCCTTTTTTATCAAAGTAATAATAATAATAATAATAATAAAAAGAAAATGCACATTTGAGAGAGCTAGAAGTATTTACTTTCCAGTTTTGTATCTTGGAGGGCTTATGCACTCATCTCTGTGACTGCTTGGAAATGTAAACCTTCGAAAGGCAAAAAGAATAAATAAAGAAGATTAACATATATGTAAAAAGCTGCTATAATTAGCACAAAAAGAGTCTTGTGGTTAGAACTGCAAGAAACACTGCGAGTATCTTGGGATCTGTACTGAAACCGAGATTCAGGACCACTTTTCGAAAAGATAGATGGATCATCTCTAACTGAAAATTCAACAAAGGAATGTGTTCAAATTTATTTCAAATGGTGTTTCCCTAACAGTGATACAATAAAGACACTGTAGGTTTAAAAGTTTGTTGTTGTTGTTGTTGTTGTTGTTTTCCTGTTTATGAGCACATAGAAAAGAGGTATTTATTTGGAAATGGCTTTGAAACTTTTAACTCTTGAATAGGTGTTAGTGACAACCACCATGTATCTAATTCTTTTAGAATGATGAACGTGCTTCCTGCAAACACCTAGGTACAGACAATGCTAGCAAATAATAGATATATGTTAAACACTGTGCCTTTCTGCTTAAAAAATAAATAAATAAAAAATAAATGCTGTTTTATAACCTAGAGGAAAATAGGAAGATTTGACTGATCTTTATAATCTGCTCATTTTCCGTACCTACCTTTTCATTTTTTCCGGCTATAAATAATCCTCCCTCACATGACCCAGTGCACCCACAGATCCCTTGTGCCTTCACTCACATAGACACCCCAAGTGTGCAAGGGGCCCTGATTGCTTTTTTAGAAGCTTCTTGAGCTGGCCATATTTCAAGAAGAACATGGACACAGGCATGGGCATGAATCAGGAGAAGCCACAGAGGAGCCGTGTGCTCCAAAGGGCAGTTATCCCACAGGCACAATCTCCTCTGCTGTAGGATCTGGTCCTGACTGCAGAGCATGCCACACCAGTATCACGTGTTGCAAAACCATAATTAACGTTTAAAACAGCAGCTACAGTTAAGTCCCTGCTTGTAAAAGATGCCCAAACCTGTTTTCAATAAAAGCATTTTAATTGCTTTAAAGGTTTTATTAAAATCCCAGCAGACCCATTATAGTCAATTGTTTCCAGCCTCTACCTACCTAGTAATCACTCAGTTCACAATAGTGAAAGATATGTGCTCCATTACGTGCTCTCCTCTCCCTCTCTCTGGTAACCACAATTTTTTATTGACTGCTGTTCCCCAGGTAGTTTAGCAAATTTGGATCATCAACCTCTTTTGCTAACAATAGTCTACTTTACATTGAATTTAGGGGCTCAGATATCAAAGGATTTAGGGCATCTAAAAACAAGGAACGATCATTATGAAACAAAGCAGCTTAAGCATTATACCCAGAAAAAAAAAGACAATTTGTAGAAAATATTATCTTTGAAACACCAATGACAACTTTAAGCAGACAACAGAAATTCTGGGTGAAATATTCTTTGCTATGGAAGCTTTAAGTCTCCTACGATGAAAAAAGCTAGCAAATCCTCACCATTCACATAATCACCCATTCAGCTCTTCATGCCATGGCAACAATGTCATTAAATTAAGCATCCTGTCAAACAGAAGAAGGCTGGTGAGGAAGCACTGCCCTGGGTTGCATCAGAAGCCCACAGCAGGCAGGTAGGGTGGTATGGCACAGGGAACTGCAACAAGGACATGCCCTGCTCAGGGGGACCATGCCCCTGCACCCAACAGCCATAAAGGGCCCTGAGAGGTGATTAAACGTGTGTAAAAGGAGATGGCAACTTGGAAATGCTTCTTCAGTCTGAGATGTAAGGGGCTGAGTCTGTGCTGTGCAGGGCTGCGAGGTTACCTGAGTGTTCCTGGCAGTGACAGTGCTTGCACAAATACCGTACACACCAGGGAATAGGACTCATAGATAATATCCGTGGTGAGATGGTGGCATTTCAGTCTTGGAAACATTTCCTTACATCACATTTAGTAGTGGAGGCTAGCAGCTGTTTTAATGACATTAACACACCCAAAATGGGGAAAAAAATCAGTGCAAGATGACTTGGAGATTTTTCTTGCCTACAATATGTGTAGCCACACTGTTTGACACCAATAGAGTCATTTGTACAATGTGGTGGCATTTAAAATACTTACACTTCAAGCTAAGCTGCATGCAGGTACACTGAGCAGATTCTCCTGCTGCCTTCTCAGCTTGCCAAGGCTCAAGTGTAGCATCAAAACTTTCAATGTCTTGGAAGATGTTGGTTTTTTTGGAGGAGGTCATTTGCTGATTTATTTTATTTTATTCTATTTTTTAAATGATTATTACAAGAACTCATGGAAATCTGAAAGAAGCTTTATTCTGCTTCCTTTTGATGTTTTCAACTGTTGTCACCAGAATGAACCCTCTCTATTAATTCCTGCACGACCACTACTTTTCTAGCCAGAGATTTAAATAAAGCAGTGAGCAGCGATGTGCCATATTGGCATTTCTAAAATTAGCTGCACACTGATAATTCTGATTTCCAAACTCTGCTCCTTGCTGCAACAGAGCCAAAGGACACGACACTGAAAGCTGCTGATAGGCAGAATGTCTCATGGCTTTGCCAGAAGTATTTTTTTTGGGGGGGGGGTATTTTTGCATTATAGGCCTCTGCACAGCAAGTTCTTAGTTCACTTGATCTTCACCAGAAGATGCAGTCAGCTTCCAGCTCAGCTCATGATACATGGAGATGCCACTGTTTCTTCTGAGGGCAAGCCCCTCAATGTGCTGCTCGGAGCTGCTAACTCAGTTTTCCTTCCATTCATGTTGTCAGTGATAACTTCCAATTCACTAACAGGTTAGACAAGGATCCTTCTAGAAAAAAACATCTGCAGATGAATTGAGAGAGGTACTGGGGCTCGTTTTTTTGTTGTTTTGTTTTGTTGTTTTTTTTTTTGTTTGTTTGTTTGTTTGTTTTGTTTTGTTTTGTTTTGTTTTTAACTGAGACACAACAAGCATCTTGCAGCAGAAAGTGCTAATTTGTACAATGCTGAAGTGAGCTCTTCAGAGTCCTGCAAGGTACCCCCTAGGATCTCTCAATATTTGCCAGCTGAGACTGAGGAGCAGACACCGAGCAGAGGTGCCCTTCTTGGAGCGTTTCATTACCTTTTGCAAAGCACAGCACGATGTTGTTGTTAGGAAAGCTTTGCCATTGAGGGCTGGGCTTCAGCACAGCTCTGAAAGCAGAGCACAGCCCAGACACTAGGAGACCATCTTGACTCAGAAATGTACCTTTGAGTCACGGTTCCTCCTGCGCTTTCTTTTGCTTCTGGCTGGGAATATCAGTTTGTCCCAGATCTGTGTCAGCCCCAATTGATCACGTATCAAATCTTTACTGCGCATCAGTGGCACTGGCATGAGCTGGAAGATGCAAAGGTGGATGAAGCTACCTCAGTGACTACTATCTTTCTTCAAACTTTCCTCTCCTGTGGCATCTGCAACATTAATAACAGTATATACTGACAGCAAACTGGGAGCACTGGCAATGATTTTCGTGTTTCACCCCTCTTCCCCTGGATCTGACCCTTAATTCCTCTCTCACACTGAAATTGTAAGGTTTTGGGGGCAAAGATCAGTTATTCTGAGTTCATACAAATTTTTGCCTGTTGAGATCATAGATTGAAACTGTGTCCTTGCTGCTACTGCCACAAAAACATCTTTAATTAAAGTCCTACTTCTGAGGAACTGGTCTTCCATTTTCTTTGCTTTCTCCTCTCTCCCCTAATTATTGAAAAAAAATAGCAAAGTTCAGAAATTGGCCCTTTGTCTTCCAGTTATCACTATCATCCCACTGTGACAAGTTTCGGACACTGAAATTACAAAATCAACCCCCTGCACTATCTTGCCAGCCCTTCTGGCCCATCGCTCCTCACTGTAACTTTCCTCCCCAGTTGAAGCAGACACCTCACACCCCAAGCCCCTTGCTGAGAAGACATATTGCTGCTTGTGAGAGCTAGACGGGCAGGTGTAACCCAGCACCTGCACGAACACTGCCCACGTCGCCTGCACGCAGCGGCACCACATAAGGGATCCAGACATATGCAAAACTGGCTTTGCTTTCCAGAGATGCTAGAAACAAAGCCAACCGCAACCTATCTGCGCAAATCAACAACATAAACAACACACATGAGCTGAGCACTTGCCAGCTGGAGGATCACAAACCCACCTTGAGACCTGTGCATAGGATTCAGCCCATATATCTCCCAAAATGCAGCAGCAGCTGCTATTTTTCACCAGCTCATGGTGTCCCAGAAGAGGGTGAAACTCTCTATGTTGCACAATTCTGTGTTCGCAGCCACCTCCCTAGATCCTCTGCATTTCCATCAAAAACGGAAACTCAGCAGTCTGGGAAGGGCAGAGATGAGACAGATCACAGAGAGGGAACAGACTAAGCACACAGCATTTATCTCCTACCTTTTTCAGTCCCCAAGTGTCTGTAGGCCCACAGAAACCTTTTGCTATCCATGAGTCCCACCTAGGCTTGGAGTCCACTCTCTAAAGAGGAGTGACAAAGCAGAGGTGCCTAAGAAAGTCTCCTAATCTGTGGCCTAACTGAAGACACTGCCAGCGTAGTTGTTATAGGGGTGGCTTTTGAGTGTTGTTTCAAGGCCAGTTAGAGGGAACAGACTTCCCATTAGTACCTGACTTTTCGTTCTCAGTGTCTTCCCATATTACCCCTCAAATGGCTGAAACCCCAGTACTCAAAGAATATTTACTAATGTTGAACCCATTGCTATGCCTAGAGTGGCAGCACTCTCTTTTCCACCAGTGATGCCGACTTCCCCTCCTTACTAATACACATTTTTCACACTCTTCTTTTCTATCCAGGGCTGTCTGTCCCTCAAGCCAGGAAGGAGCAGTCTGTGAGAATCAGCACCATGCTCCTTCCAGTCTTCCCTTGCAAGAAGCTTGTCTCTGTGCCACGCATGCAAAACACTAATCATACTGAGACCAATGTTTATTACTGTAATGATAACTATTTTCTTGTTAAATTATGCCTGCCTCAGCTGGCAATGTCTCTGAGGAGGTCAGGTACGTCTGAGTCTCACCAGGAAGAAGGTTGGAAGATTTATGGAAGCAACAGAAAGGAACCTAAAATGTTGGCAGGAGCCTGGGGCTCTCTGGGTGGTACGAGGATGTCTCCTGGTGGTTCTGCATAGCCCAAAAAGCCTTCATCTCTGCTTGGCCCTGAAAGTACTTCCATAGAGTGTATAAATACATTGTAAATAATAATTTCTGAATTCATAAAAAGGAACTTCCTTAATCCAAATAGAATATGAGCTGCAGTGACTGTGGTCCTCTGCTATTTCAAACACACATTCACAGGTATGTCAAATGTAACCTTTGCCATCCCATTCATTTTGGCTTATCACATGACTGCACACTGCTAATAATTTTCTTATCTCCACTAAAAATGATTCTGGGGCTGAAAAAGGGTGCCATGACATCAAAATTAATCTCCAACTAAAAGCCTGATTTTAAACTAGATTTGCTGAACCAGGACAAGGCCAGTGACTTTCCTCTATCTAATCTTTAAATAATAATAAAAAGAAAAAACTGCAAGGAATGTCCTGTACATGATATACAAACCAGAAAGAGGGAATTAGAATTTGTCTTGTACCTCACTACCATGTTTCAGAGCAGTGCATTACATGAGTTGTAGAAGTGAATAAACTTATTGAAAAATGCACTATCAGGCCATGTGAACAGAGAGATCTGCTCTTACTAAAATCATCACCCCTCTTTTGTTCCTTTCCCAGTCCTACAAACCCTCAGGCTTACCATTGTTTCCCTTAGTCCCCCAGCTTGTGAATAACTCACCGCAGTCACACCTTTCCTTAAAGAAAGGAAGAAGTAGAAGTCTCACTTCATTGTTGCAAAGAAAAGCTGGAAAACCTGACCAGGTGGTACCATCCTGAAGAACCACAACCCAGTCATTAGAAAAAATCCACACCAAGATAGTCGTTTCAACAAGCAGTGTTTAAGACAGATATAGTTTTAGGTCTGATGTGGCATGGGGCTGCTTTCCCCTTTTAAAGGTGCAGAGACCATGGAAGATGTTTGTCCAGGACCATGCCTCCAAAGCCACTAAAGCTCCAGCATCAGGGAGAAGTAAGAGGAACAAGGAATCACTTGTGAACCTTTTCTGAGCCATCACACTGCTGCACAGCAAGGACTAAATGGGATGCCATCATTGGCTTCTTTCTGGGTCAAGGGGTCAAAGCTCTAACCTTGTTTTCTCTTTCTAGATTAGCATTTGTGGTTGTTATTTGAGGTAACAGGCAGACTACTCCTGAGAGCATTTAAGCACAAGTGCAATCTGACTTCTATCTCATTGACATCCCTTTTTATAGCTCAAGAGCAGATGAAGCTATTCCTCTCATTTCCCCCTGAAGTTACATTCAATATGCCTTGAATATGGTGTTCCTTTAGTCTTCCTCTTTATTCTTTAGACCTTCTTCAGGATTTGTAGCTAAACCATGTGTCTAGGAGAGAGAGGAAGGTTCACTGTCCCAAACAAATTGCCACAAAGCACACTGCCCTCTGATTTCAATTCTGGCCAAGATGTCCCACTGCTGACCAGGTCTTAGGGTTGTTCTCAGTCCACCCAGAGTGCACAAAGTCCACCATGTAGGCCAACAGGAACAGTAAGTTTTAGACTAAAGATGCTTCACATTTACAGTTGTGCAACTCATCTGACACAGGCACCAAAGTGCCTGTAGGGCAATGAAGCAGCATCTTCGTTACATAGCTCCTAACTTGTTCACCTACCAGAACAACCTTAATTCCCCTCCTCTTTGCATTTCACCTCTTGCAACCCCGTTACTCTTCATCCTCCTCCGTTTTGCAGCTTTATTTCCAACAGTCCCCTCACCTCCTCCCCCAGCTAGGCTGCTGTTTTGTCATCATCACTGAAGCTGCCTTCACAGCTGCCAGCTTCTTCCCTGTAACACTGCTGCTCTTACCTCACTCTAATAAAGCTCTGACTTTACGGTTTTGGTTAGGTGTGTGTGTGTGTGTGTTTTTTAAACGGAGTGGGTTGAAAACTATTCTTTTTTTCCCTCCGGACAAAGCAGAAAACAGACAGGTCCATCTGTTCTCCTTGCAGGATCAGTGGCAAAGAACTGCATGGACACCCAAAAATTACATCCCACTCTTCAACAGAGCTGACAGCTCTGAAAGACTGACCATATTGTAATTACTTTTTACATAACTCAGAGATATAGCTAGATATTTGTGCTCTGGGGGGGATAACATTGAGTTGGGACCCTTTCCAGGCAGAAGAAAAAAAAGAAGAAAAAGTAAAAATAAACATTTTTACAATTATTTTCTAACTATCAGTAAGGCCTAAAGCAACAATTTCTAACCCCTGTCCTGCAAAGCTGTGTGACATGATCTTTGATTTCTGCATGCACATGGAGCTTGGGAGACATCATCAGAGTCCCACAGGAACACAAGCTCAACCTACAAGATTTAGGTACAAGACTGAATCAGGATCCAAAGCTGCAAAAATTTGGAGATGTTGGTTCCTCTATTTACCTTCTCTGGAGGGAGAAAGGTGTCCCAAACTCAAGACAGTTAGAGATTTTAATATTTGGCAGCCATCTTAACGGCAAAAAGGATGGATTCTTTTCACCTATTGTCCAGAGAACTTTGTGAAGTTATTATCTCCACAAGACCTTCAGCAATGTGATTAGGATGAAGTTGATTCATTTAAATTTACTATTGATAATGCAGTCTAAGCCATGTTTTAATGCTCCTATTATAGACAAAGGAGATCTATTTATTTGGTATCATCTTTAGTTATCAGGGTGTGATTTATCGATATCATTATTTGCTTCAGGAGAAGTTGAGCAATCACCAATATGCCCATATCCGTTATCTATACCAACAGCTGAGGAGATAGAAATGAGCTGGTATAGACACCCACAGGGAAGAAGCCCACATTTACTTCTAGGAATCCCAGCCCTATTCTACTTCTGTTTCTATTACAGTTATTACTTATTACTTATGCTATGTTACATTTTAATATTAACAATTTGGTTAGGAAACAAGTGAATCTCTTCTTCCTGAGTTACTTCATCACTCATTTGTTTGTTTATCTGTTGATAAATTAAAATGCACACACACATATATTCCTAGTTATAACTGAGTCCTGCTTAATGGCAGCCAAGGATACCCAGAATTATTGATTTAAGCCCATCTTTTGCAGCTATGCTACAGCCTACAGCTTTTGTTTGAGGAATTCGCCAAGGTTGGTTTAAAAATGATAAGTGGAAAATTGGTAATTTGCAAATTCTTCCAGCAGCAATCTTTCCTGCTGTTAAATCTTATCTCTAGACTGAATCTATCTTGCACCATCTTCCAAACATTACTGTGTCATCGTTTATGCAGTTAAAAAGTCTTCTAATAACAAAAACTATTAGTCTTCATAGCCTCAAACAAATACTGATGCAGCACTCAGATTAATGCTTATAAGTACATTATCTATTTCAAGTTGCTTGGAAATTAACTCATGGTAGAATATGTGAAAACAAGCCCTGCCAATGAAGATGAGCACTGACACATTTCCATCTGCCCCAAATCTCTTTTCATCATTCATCCTAATAATGTTTCCTTTAGAGCTGCTGTTTCCAGAAAACTATAAGACATAACTCTATAACAGAAAAACTGTTTTATGGTCTCCAGCAAAATGTTGCTTACGAGGTGATAATGCCCTGCTTTGGTCCCTGGGAGCAATGATGTGTTCTCATCCCACTTGCTGGGGAATGTGATAATTTGCACAGCAAGACACGACCTTCAGTCCTGGGTATATGCTCGTTCACTAGAGAATGTTGTTGTCCAGGTATTGTTGCAGCAGGAGCTGCTATTCTTTATGTTTTGGGACATACCAGCTCTGGCAACAAATGGCTCTGCAAACCAAGACTTTGCATTGTTATTGTGTCTCTGGGAGCAATGGATGCAGGTGTGGTTCAAGCTGGGTATGAAATGTCATGCAGATCTTGGGTTAGTCTGTAAGTGGTGCTCCTAAAAATCTTCCTCTGTGCCTGGATACACTCAAGGGACAGATATTGGCTCAGACACCAATAAATCGCTCATTCCCTAACACCGCCATCACCCCTAGAGCAAAAAGTGATCACGAACAGTGACTCAGAAGTGTGTGGGTCTGAATCACAGCTCTAAGAGCTCCTCCTACAGTGATGTTGCTTGTACGGTGACGCTAACTTAGGGCTGTGCCCAGCCACACGCTGGTCCAGAGGGAGTACCTCACCACCGGATGCTGAATTCTGCATCAGGGAGCTGTGCAACCAAAAAAGAAGCACTAATGATGATGAAACACAAGGTGACTCAGAGAGAATTCCAGCACCTAGACTGCCTTGCATGATATGGACAAAGTAATTCCTATTTAGTCCCTATTCTGAGGGAATGAGAGACCTGCTCTTAATGCTGACATAAGTCTCTTGGGTGTGTTGGCACTACCAAAGCAAGTAGCAGAATCAAGTGTTTGCTATCTAAAGTGAGCTCAAAGCCAAAGTCCAGTATTAAGAAGACCAAAAAGTAAATACAACTATTTATGCAAGTCTGGATAGGAGATAAAATTGTCATGTCAGCCCTGCCGACCTGCTATCAGAGCACTTAGTCCACCTGAATTTGAGTCAGACAGTTATGGCTGGACTCTACTCTTGTAGTGGCATAGAGCATGACAGGCTGAGGTGTCCCTCAAAAAGCACAGATGGATGGCTTCCTTGAGTGATAATCCAGCAAACGATTCTCGGTGCTGCTCTTCAGCAGGCATTAAGTGCCACCAAAGGAAGAAGATCGGAGCAGGTGAGGAAGGGACAAGGACAAGGAGATGAGAAAGTCAGAAGGAGCTGTAGAGTGGGGATAAATTACTGAAGACTGAACGATTCTGCCTCCTGTACTTGGAGAATTTGAAGAAGAATTGGTGGAAATGTCAAATTACAACAGCATCAGTAAAAAAAAAAAAAAAAAAAAAAAAAAAAAAAAAAAAGAGAAGTCCTTGAGAAAGGACTATTTTCAATGAACTTAGTTGATTACCCTAAAGATCATCCCTAGCATTTCCCAGTGTCAGCACTCCAAACATAGACAACATTGGTGCTAGTTAGCCTAGCAGCAAGCAGCTTTGTTTGTGGTTAATATGAGGGTTGTTGCCTCCATGGTGGGCTGACCTGCCCAGCATCTCTGGCCAGATGTTACAGTTCATTTCTGTCTATGCATATTCAGGATTGAACAGAGTGGAAGACATCCCGTAATTCTGGCCCAGAAGACTTTCTGTTTTAAGAAATACATAAACTGACATACTGTGGGAAAACCAAATAAATAAATAAAAATAAAATCTATCAGCCCTCACAATATAAAATCTTTCAAATCTTCGAGATGCACAAAATTTAACACAACACAACCCTGTGGAGCAATTTGGTTTGACTTTGAAGTGAGCCCTACTCTGCAGATTGGACTGGAGACCTCTGAAGATCCTTGATATACTAAATGGTTTTATGGCTGCTCCTTCCGACAGCCCCATCAGGATCTACACCAAAAAAACAAGCAGAGAGATGATGCTTTGCTTGCTCAACTTCCCTGGGCTCTATCTGGGGAATATCCTCTCTCAACACTGGGGAGCAGGGAGAGAAGGAACACTCCATGTCTGCATAAGCCAACTCCTGAGGCAAAGGAAAGAAGCCACAAACAGCACTGTGTGAGTACATCTGAGTCCCTGGCAAGTCCCTGGGACAAGTCAGTGCTCCCTCACTACCCTGCATCTCTACCTCTCCTGTTTCCCCTCAAGCTCTCTTGCCTTACAGGGAGTTTGTTTTGAGCAGAGAAGCTGAAGCTCCTCACCAGAGGTGCAGGCCCTTAACCTTGGCATCTGTCACTAACAGAAAAATCAGTAAAAAAACAAACAAACAAAAAAAACTTTTGTAGTGGATCCAGAACATGCTCACGTTGCAGCAGCCAAATCCAATTGTTCTTCTAGCTTTAATAGATTTACTCTACATTTGTACTGACATGACTAAAAGAGGTTGCTGGCTCAGTATTTCTGTGAAAACAAGCAAAATACAAACTAGCAGCTGTTAAAGGAATACACCACCACCTAAAAACTGTTCCTTATGTCAGAGGCATTTTCATGCATTCAAATACGGAGTAGCTCTCTGATGATTTCAATGTTACATTCAATTCTTACTACTGATTCATCCAGTGTATGAAGGTGAGTATGCCCTCTAAAACTACTGAGTGGTGCTTGCATACCTACAGAGTTTCCAGCTTCACGGAGAAAACTATAGCACACAAAAATTGGTGTTGCTAAAAAGACACCTTCTAGAAAGCAGTGCTATCTGTTCATTGGTATGGGGGGCTGAGTGGCAGAGCAGAAGGAGAGGAGCAGAAGTAGATAGAAGCAATGCCAGTGGACAAAAATTCAGGAACAGGAAGAATTAGGACTGCTGCTTGCAAACTCCCACCCCAGTAATTCCTGTGACCAAGTGAATCTCCTACTCCACCCCAGTAACTCCTGTGCCCAAATAGCCACAAGAAGGTCCCAGGAAAACCAAGTCGATCACAGCCCTCGGTTTTAAAGCTTAGTTCAAAAGGTAGTTAAGTGTGGGTTTGAGCATGATCTCACCTGCAATTGTGATTATAACATAAACTCCAAGCAGCATCAAGAGCAATGTATGGGAGAGCTCAGGGAGATAGACACCATAGCAAAACAGAGACCAGAGGGAACATGAAGGGGTAAACTCAAGATTCCCAACTAGGGAAAGATCTTAAAGCTACTGAAATGAGCAGCGTAAGTGGGATACCAGAACTAAGAACAGCTACACCATCATTTTTTTCTTTGGCATAATGTCAGGGATGACTGTGGGCCCCTCATGGCCTGCAATAATAAGCAGCCACATATACATGTATACAGCCCTTCAGGAAAGGGAATCAGAATTTTATGTAGAGCCTAATATTAATACAAGCCCATCTAATAAGACTAAAATTTCTCCTGCATTTATAGACAAGACTCATCTGTCTGAAAATGGCTTTTACTGCAGACTTTTGCTAGATATCGAGTCACCTTGGCTCATACTATAGACAACGGAATGGAGCTGAAGCTGTGATTTATCCCCATGTAAAGCAGACCCCTACAACTGGTTGGACGAATTGCACCATAAAATGTATTGACTGTATTGACTAGATCTCCAGTGACTATAAAGAGAACTGAAATACCTATTGCAGGCACAGAACATTACATGTACATATCTAAATTTAGTTATCTTAATGTGGCTCTGAGTCCCATCTCTCAGGTCAGGTGAAAAGTTTCCCATCCTTCAAGTGTTTTCATCATAGACACCTAAATTCATGTTCATCACCCAATGCATCTTCTGTAGTCAGTGAGAAGTTTCAGGCACTGCAAGAAGTGATTAATCTCACTTATTTTAAGAACCATCTTCAGGATTAGATTAACTGCACTCCAGAAACTTCTATTTCCTATTTTTCTTCTGCAAATACAAAAAGAGTCCAGACAGCTACCTCAGATAAAGCACTAGATGGATGGATCCCATTGTGAATGTTGATAAACAGCCTCTCAAGCCCTGAGGGAAAGCAGGGAAAACAAGTTGTTTTAAGTAATTTAGCACTAAATAGAGTAGCATGTTTGTGAATGTGCGGTGTGATAATGCTATATTCTGGGAGCAGAAACTGCCATGAGCTTCAGCTGGCAGACCTCTGCACAGTGTCACTGCACGCAGGACCTGACAAGATAATGGAGCAACATCTCCTACAGTGAGTTAGACAAAACTGGGAGAAATGTCCAAATAGCAGCAACAATGCAACTAGCAATATCTTCTGTGTTGTACAGAAATCATAAGTTTGGTACTGAATGATCAGTGGTCTCCATCTCCTGGATTAATACCACAAAAAACTATTGGGCTTTGTTGACATGCCAAGATGTGGAGCTTGAAGTATCTGAACCTCCATGGGAGTTTGATCAGCACAAGAAGGGTTGAAACAGAAAAGGTAAAAGCCTTAACAAAGTTTCATGAGTAGGAAAATGAAAAGCTATAGAAAATAGAAAGTGTCATTAGACATACACAGAGGGCAAAACCCAAATTATTTCATTGGGGTAGGATTTCCTGAATCTTATCCCAAAGAAAAGCAGCCATTTGCATAGACCCAGGAGGGTACCCTCAAGGTGTCCATTTAGTTGTCTAGGACTACAGCCATGGCACAGGTCATCTAGCCATGCTGTTACTGGCCTGTGTGTGCCACTGCTTGGGAAAATCCCCAGCATGGCTTTGCCAATTAGTCTAGACGTACTTAATGGCTGTGGTAGGCATGGGTGAAGATGCTGCCACAGTGCAAGGGTGGTCCAGAGCCATGGTCCTACACATCTGATGCTACTGTGTAAACAATATCTGATCAAGGAGCCTTGCCAGTTGTGTGCATTGAAATTCTCCCAGCAGCAACTCACAAGCAGCAGTATTAGCAAAGGTAGAAGAGCAAATTCCAGTTCTTGTAATTACCTTCATAAATTAATTCCCCTGTAATTTCAATCAGCTGCTCTTGACATTCCCTCCTCAGGGTGTAATCCCTCCTTGTAAATGCTCTGAGAACTGCATGGAGAGGCATGAGTGGAGCAAAGATAAGCAGAGCTGATGCTGCACTGCTGAGCACCTGGTGGGCAGCTCCCCACCATGCACTTTGGGGGTTTTACTATCAGACCCTCGACAGCTGTACCTACTCCTCCTTCATCCCCATTGAAAACAGAAATTTTTTGATTTTTTGCATTTTCAGTCAGTGGGAAATGCCCTGTAAAGAGTCTTATGTTTTAGGATGAACATCTCTGTCCTTCATTTGAAGTAAGGTATAGCCTAAACCGAATGGTTCCTATAAAATGTATAAGAACTGTGACTTGGATGGATTGGGGCATTTAAGCTTTCAGCGTTGCTTTAGCTCTGCTTTGGTGGAGGACAGCACTAGAAACACTGAATTGTTATATGAGTTGCAAACTTAATATATCAAAAGGTTGGAAATCTGAGATGGGAAGGTAAACAAATTCATACATTGAACTGAACAGATAAAAGTAGCCCAACAATCAGGTCTAAACAAAAGGAAATGAGGAAATAATTGCTGTTTAAACATAGGTGCAGTGTCTCATGAAGTCCTAGTTCTTGTATTAATTCAGTTGACTAGCAGAAACTAGATGCAATTAAAAACTGGCTTCAGAGATATAAATAAAGCCATAACAAATGATATCATATTAACCAGGAGGGGGAGAAGTTGTTATTTAGTGAAATGCTGAATGGATTTTCTTAGTTCTGGTTTTATTAAATGCTTCCTTAATGATCTATAAAAATAATTAAATTGAACGTTAACAAAATTACCAGATACTAATCTGGAAGGTGATCAAAACACCAGTGAGGAAAGAAGAAAGTAAATATGAAAAACATCTTAGATTAGAAAACAATACTGGAGAGTCAACACAACCAAATACAGCTTGGCAAGGGAATGCAAAACACAACCATACAGCCCTCAGCAGCAACTCTGAAAACAAGGAGGACAAATGAAATGCAAATATCCAGAAAATGACATAAGGTCTAGAAAGTCTAGAAAGTCAAAGGAAGCAAAAGATAACACCTAACATGGACAGGATTAGGGTTCCTGCACTGTTGCTGCCATAAAATGGACTACCGTGTACCAGCAACCTAGAAAAAGGAAATTAGGAAAGATTTTGGCAAGACTGATGTATGCAGAAGGATGTGCATGCCACCTCAAGAGATATAGGATGCTTCTGAAATCAGGGTCTCAGCATCTCCCAAACTGAGACTCAGCAGGGCTGGAGAAATGCATCTCCACTTCTGCATGGTTTTTAAGACCCACCCACGAACCAGAAAAAGTCAGCGCCAGGTTGGTTGTGCAGAGGAAGATGATGACACCTAGCACTGCCTTCCACCACACCTCAATCATACTCCTTCACTGAGGCTGACCTCAGTGTCACCTTGGGTAGGTTTCTCCTGACTTCAGTGGCACCTTTCACTGGTTCCAAGTTAAACAGGCTCTTAAGTAGTTTGCATGCTTGAGGCTGGGGAAGGCAATTTACTTATTTCCAGCCTGAAAATTCTCCCAATGCGCCTTTTTCTAAGTAGGTTGCCATGAACCTAACTATCCCTGGGCATGTCCCTTTCTCCACAGAAAATGCTAGGTTTCCCAGCTATCACCCTAAGACAGGAGGAGGCATACACGTAACAGCTCTTGTGGCCCATATTCCTTGTAATGCTATTAATATTTATGTTATCTCTTTTAATACAGGATCTGCCTGAAGCAGTAGAGGAAGCACCGGCTCCATGGCTCCATTCCTTCTGTAAAGCTTCACACACAAGAAGGGAATCTTGCATTATTAAATACAAAAATAAACATAATTATTTTTTTATACCATACAAGACTGATCACAATAGTGTCCTACCACCCAGCTGCCTGGATATATCTAAGGTTACCACTCTATTGTGCTTCCAAACAACATATAAATAATCTGTAACACTCATGTTACTGATTTTGATTGGAAAGTTTATTTGAGTTGTTAAATTATGACCAAATCACTTAAGTCCAGACCTTGACCTTGAATGTGCATTGTCATCACCTGACCTTGTACACACATCAGTGCTGGAAAGGACTTCTTACTATCCATGTATGCACATGCACAGGTTTGTATCTTGGCTAAACTGTGAATAAAGATGAATAAAGAGGATTTAGTCAAGTAATGTTTGAAGATGGGGAACCCCAAAGAAAGAACAGGAAGATGTCAGGTCAGTAGCCTTTGGTGGGATGTTTGGGAGCAGCAGGCACTGCCAAGGCACCTTCATGTTCACTTACACACTGAAGCACGGTGGTATATAACAAGGTAGATATGTGAGTTTTTTTTTTATCCAGCTGTTAATATACATCAGCTTCAGTTACTATTTTTTCCATTGAATTTGTCTACCAAATGAAGCAAAACATATGTGGGGAGGCTCTCCCAGCTCAGTTTTAAAAACATCTCAGATGAAATTAAGAAATAAAACCCGTGTATCCTCTCCACCAGGCAGCCGACCCACAGGTGCCCAGACCTGCGAGGTGCAAGGAGTGAAGCGAGGCACGAGAAGGGACTGAACTGTGCGCTGCCTCCAACCTGAGCCCATCTGTTGTGCTGGGGACACCGCAACATGTCTGTCACAGGGTTTTTCTGGAAATGGTGCCTCCAGGACTGGCAGGGCAGCACTGCGACAGTGCTACTCCTCACTTCTGAGTTTCTCAGAAGAGGAGAAAAACCCAGGTTGGTGGCTGCTGGAGGGGTTCTGCTGCACCCCCTCTGGACAGGATGATGAAATTTGGGACAGTTTGGTTTTATAGAAATGACAGCAGGGACTCTGGCATCTTTCTGAGGGGCTCATTGCTGGTGGAGTTGATGGCATGAGGAGCTGCTGAGGGTTTGCTGTCACTGGTGGTGCTGATGCTCCCCAGCACTGAGCTCTCTGCCCACACGAACGAGCCCAGCCACTGCTTCACCTGGCCATGACCCACACCCCTGGGGATTTAGGGCCCACAGAGGAGCACATCTGCACTACAGACATCTGTGTGCCCGCAGCTCCTGCCAGCCCTCCCAGGCAGGCGTTCGCAGCACCAAAATTCGGCAAGTTAGCGGCGTAGCCATGGAAACACTGAGCACTGCAGGCTGACCGACCCGGCACCGATCCCCGAGCAGGTCTCGCTGTCAACACCAAAGCCCTGGTGAGGAGTTCTGGGGCTGTAGGTGATGGCAAGCTGAAAACACACATCTCCACCCAGACCCCTGCCCACCAGAGGGCCAGGTCTGTAGTCTCAGAGCCAGTTTGGGCTCTTAAGGAAGCGCTGGGAACCCATGAGTTTTGTTGCACCTGCCAAAGTGACTCCAAAGCAGGACCGTAACCCTCTGGTGCTCCACAGACAGCCAAGATTTCCCCAGGCTCTGCCTCCCCTTCCCCACCACCACAAGCAAACACCAGCTCACTGCTGATCCCAGCAAACACCAGCTCACAGCACTGCTGATCCTGGTGGAGGAAACAGTCACATCCTCATGCCAGCCCTGGGCAGCTCCTGCAAGCCTTGGCAGCAGAGGTGTGCGGTAAGGTCTCCAATGAGTAAGACTCCGTTATTTTTTACAAAGTACAGAGCAGAATATTTATCCGTGCATTATGATGGATTAGGATAAATAATTAAAACAGGGCTTGCACTGGCGAACGCATTCACAAAGGGAGCTTGCTAATGGACCAGGCTTGCTCTCCTGCTCCAGGGATTCAGAGACCAGTCCATGCCAGACAGGCAAAGGAAGGGATCTGATTTATCCTCCTTCTTCCCCCAGCCTGTTCCCAGATTACCTTAGGGTGATGGCTCGGTGCATCTTATGGAGCATCTCCCGAAGGGCCAAGAGGAAAATAATGGAAAGTCCCCAGACACCCAACCTGTTCCTCAAGTCCCTCAACACCCTTTCCCACAAACAGCCCACCCAGGATCAGTCATCCAAGAGGTTCCCAGAAACACCAATGATCATATCCCTCTGCCTCCTCTGTTTGTTCCAGGTGGTATTGAAATATGATTAGATGGGAAATAGGGAAGGGCGTTCATGTGTTCCCCGTGGTTTCCCCTTTCCCATCAGGAGGTATTCTGTGGTGATCCACAGCAGCAGAGATCAGCCAATATCGCACACTCTTCAAAAAATAAAAATAAAAAAGGAAAATCCAGTCCTGAGCCTTTTCCTAGTCTTATTTTTCTGTGAAAGTAATGGCTGCAGTTGTCTCGGGGGATGGTAAGAAAATAAGAATATCTCCTAGCTACCTCTCCTTCAGCCTCTCTTTTCATTAAGTCAGGCTGAAAATTTTCCACAAATTGCCATTGCAAAGTTGATCTGAATTCTGTTACCTTTCTGGAGTCTGTCCATCATCCACCAAATTCTTTCTGTTTATAATTAAAAATAAACAGAAAAATCAAAATCTTTATTTCTTTTTTTTTTTTTTCCCATTAAATTAATTTGTGTTTTTGTGCATAAATAAAGCATTTGGACATTTCATGGAGGTGAGCAGGGCTCAAGTCAGCAATCCTGGCCAAACCACTCATCCCACGAGGCTCAGCATCAGGGGATTCCTGCTATACAGCGTGATGCTCAGCACAAAGGAAAGCTCAGTGCACCACGGGAGCTGTAGTTACACCTACAGGGAGAAAAGAGCAGGGATAACTTGTAGCCTGACCTGCCACCCCCACGAACCATTTCCAAATGAAAAATCTCAAAGGTTTCAACAGTTGTGTGTTTTGTTTTTATATTATATATATATTAATATATATACACACACATATACATATACATATACATATACATATACATATACATATACATATACATATACATATACATATACATATACATATACATATACATTCCTGCAAATGTGCAGTAGGTGTTCAGCTTTGAGTAGGTGAATTTTTTCATGGGGAAAGTCAATATTTTCTCTTACCAACCACCCCAACAAGATATTGCCACCAGGTCTGAGACCACTGGTGTTCTGGCAGAGCAAACTTTAAAGGTAAATCTGCCCAGCAGTACGTACAGGGAATAGATGTTTTCAGGAGAAGGAAATGGAGTCAGCTTCTTTGGGACCAAATCACCTTTCTCTGTGCTATAAGCACAGAGCAAACTCAGGGCAAACTCAGATGTGCAGGACGAGGGAGGGGGAAGAATCACAAGAAATCTCTCTCCTATATCTTTCTGCAAATCACTGCCACTGAAGGCTGAATGCCAAAACTGACACCAGAAATTCCCCTGCATCTTGTCCCTATGGCCTGGATGGGCCTGATCATATTTTTGCATTCTCATTCGATTATTTCAAGGGATTGAATCATTTCAGTAGATCCAACTGCACCTAAAACAAATGAACTGTTTACACCAGGAACCGTGTCAAGCCTTATTTATGTGCACATTAGAACAGGGAGATGCACGAAGGATCATGACCCTTTCGCAGCCATATGGGCATCACTGTACAATTTAATGAGTTCCCATCTGCACTACCCTTTTAAAAGGTAGGTTGTTTTTTTCTGGCATCCAAATTTTGCAAAAACCTTTGCAAAGCCCCTTCCTGCCCTCACACAACATCCTCAGAGTGTCTGAAAAATGCAAGCCTCTTCCATTGGCAGCTTCCCACCTCTGAAATCCTGGGATAGACAGCACCAAAGCCCCTTGCATCAGCCCTTCCTTAAGCACCTTATGAGGAATCCATCACAGCCACCCATGCTGCAACCCCTTTTGTTCCTCAGCTGTTTATTCTCTCAGTCCTACAGACATGAGAGCAACTGTCTTACTCTTAATTTGGTTGTATTGCAAAAATATTGATATCTGCTGAAAGGTGACTCTGAATGAGATGAAGTATGATGTTTTATTAGGATAAATGGGACTTTCCTTTCTAAGTAAAATGGCAAATTTGTAGACTTTATGGAAAGGTTGGCGATCAATCTCTCAGCAACCCAAAAGAAAGTGTAAAGCATTCTCGTGTGAAAAGCAGCAATGGGGAGCTGCCGGGACAGCACTGCACGGCGTCACAGCAGCACCTCCAGCCTGAGAGGGACTCCTTTTCAGAAAGAAAAAGGCTAAAAGGCATTTCATCTGAAAGCAAGAACAAAGACTTCAGACATCAACTCAGAGTGCTGCTTCCCTGCTGCACTGCTCCTGCTCTCGAGCAGGTCATTGCTCTCCAGACACAGGAACAAGCTCAGAAAGCTGGCAGCAAGATCTCAGCATGCTGCTCCATCACTTTCAGAGGGTTTCTTTTGTAGGGCCTGATTGTGTAGCGAGGTAGGAGCCCACAGCTTCTGCTGAGTTCAAAAAGATGCTGAGACTGAGCAGAAACTTGGACTGCAGAGCACCGCTGGGTGACTCAGGAGGGGATGGGCTGGCAGAGCCCAGGCAGAGCACTGGGTGGCTGCTCAAGGTGTTCCGTGCTCATACCTCCTGAGGGGACAGGACACATACTCCAACTGGAAGCACTGCCATGCTCTCTGCTGAGCCAGCATTGCTCATCTGGAAGCCTGTTCTCCTCAATCTTAATGCCATAAAAACCCCACAGAGCAGCATTCCCTCATCTCCCCATCAAGTTCGATAAAGTTTGGGGAGGATCTGGCCGAGAAAGCACTTTTGGGTTCCTGCCTAGGGGACAGTGTCTTCCCCGCTGATGTTCAAAGGGGCACAGCAGAACCTTCACCAAAAGAAGTGGAACCATGGTAGGAGTTGTGTGTTTTACTTCCCTTAAGGATAAAGACTCCTAGAGGTGTTTTTTCATTAATGTTCATTGACTGGCCAATACTCTTACTGATTTGTGTGGGAGCGCATCAGGATCACATCTCAGCGTCTTGCAGGACTGCAGTCACCAAGGAGCTGTTGGCCACACAGAACATTGGGGCCACTCCTAAGAAGGATCAAACCCTACAAAATTACATTTTTGCCCATTCTATGATCCAGGTTACACAGGGATTTGAAGGGTAGCCACACACCTAGGCAGCTAGTTAAAATGAATGTTGTAACGTGGAAATTTTTATACTCACTGCACACAAATGTGACTTAGCCCACCTTAGCCTCTCTAGCCCCATTCACCACCCCATTGCTTGTTCCCAGGCAGGAGCCTGGGCATGGATTTGACCCAGCTGCCATGGCTGTCCACAGAGAGATGCCACGCTCTTGTAAGGTTCTGTCGTGTGCCAAAGCTTCTTTTATGCAGCCTGCGTGGGCTGAGTGAGGCAGGAGGAGCGGGAGGTGCGCCTCCGTCCAGACACAGCTCTCCCCAGGCAGGAACCGTGTTATGCAATACCGAGCACAACCCAACAGCGAGCTCTGTACAAAAAGCCTCCCCCAGCACAGCATCTTCCCCCGGCCCCAAATGCTGTCTCTCCCTGCCTGCTACCACAATTTATTCCAAAGGAAAAAAAAAAAAAAAAAAAGAAAAGAAAAAGAAAAAAAAAAACAACACATGATGGTAGCTGGTGTCCACATTGTCACAAAAACCAAGCTGGAAAACAGGAGCCTTTGTCCCAAGACCCACTTCATGAAAATACTGAGCAGAGGGGGGTAGCGATAGGTGAATGGCACATAACGCTGCCTTCTACTTCTCGCCCAGGGCTAAATCCCTGTAAACATCCACGAGAAATTTGCCGGAAGGTAGAATCACAGCCCTACACTCAAGGTGTTTATCTGCAAGTGCAAGAACTACACTGGTGATCAGGGCTTCCCAAAATCCAGCTCCAGGCTCGCAGCCCATGCAGCCCAGAGCACTTTGTCTTTGGCAAATGAAGCAATTTCAGAAATCACTGCTTAAAGCCTCTATCACACAGAGCTCTGTATACGTTACAGCTTTCAAGAGAAATAGTACACCACGATCACTGATAATCCCTGGGGTTTTCAAACACATTCATAACACTAAAAAAGCGCACATTTATTTTAACAGGACTCTGCCAACTTCATTGTATGCTGTAAGCAGCCTTATTTTTTTTCTATTTTCTTACAAAAGCTTAAGGGTTCTGAATTTTTAGGAATGCCAGTGGTCATTAATTTACCTTGGCACCTTTGGGCCAGAAAACGAGTTTGTTTCGTCTCTGCCTGTGGCTGGTTTAACTTTCTGGTGGAAAGGGCTGCAGTGCCTGGGCTTCATGCCCTGCAGGGTAACACTCAGTGGACTGAAACCTGATGGCTTTCGTTTGCCACCTTCAGCTACTGTAGGAGCCGGCTCACACGGGGTTTATAAAAGCTAGTTTAGCCACATGTAATGCTCTGTGCTGAACTGAAGCCGGCAGCGTCCCCTTAAGCACTTCGAGCCTTAAACCCGCTCAGAGCTGGCTCCCGCTCCCCTATCCCGCTTCCAGGGGTTGAGGCGCGCAGGTTTGGGCACAGCGCCCTGAGGCGACGCGGGGGCACGGCCAGAGGGAGCCACGGGCTCGAAAGAAACCGTTTGTTTTGGGAAACCAGAGGGAAAAAAAATAATAAGAAAAAAAAAATAAGAAAAAAAGAATAAGAAAAAAAGAATAATAAGAAGATAATAGTAAGAAAAAAATGGTAAGAAGGAAATAATAAGAAAAAAAAGAATAAGAATAAAATAATAAGAATAAGAACAAGAATTAAAAGAGTAAGAATAAGAAAAAAAGAATAAGAATAAGGAGTCAGAGTAATAATAAGAAAACCACTCAGCCAGCACATCCCTTAGTGAGGTCCCTGCCGTTCCCCCGGCGCTGGGAGCGAATCCCCCGGCCGGGGATGATGAAGCAAAAAGGGGCCCCCAGGCGCATCCTCCCGGGGATCCCCGGGGGCCGGGGGTCCCGCTCCCGCTGCCTGTACTCACACGAAGCCGTGGTAGAGCAGCGCCCAGCCTCGGGGTCGCTCCAGGGCGTCGTAGATCAAAGTTTGGACCCGTCGGTACTTGGCGTGGTTCCTCTTCACCGGGCGGCTCAGGGGGGTCTTGGCCAGCAGCCCCAAGCCCGGCGGGCTCCGCTTGCCCCCCTCTTCTTTCCCGCCGCCCTCCAGCAGCAGAGTCCCGTCGCGATCGGCTCCGGACCCCAGGGCCAGCGAGCCCTGCTCGGGGTCTCCACCGCCGCCACCTCCGCCGCCACCGCCGCCACCTCCAGTCGCCGCCCGGCCGCCCGATGTCGCCGCCGCCCCGCTAGCGCCGCGCCGAGCCTTCAGCCCCATGGCCGGGCCCCGGAGGCGAGCTGCGGCTCGGCGGCAGCCCCGGGAGCCCCAAGGCCATGATCCGAGCTCCCCGCCCTCCCCCCCACCCCCCCCAGCTCCCCCCCCGGATGGTTGGGTGGTGTGTTTGTATATATATATATATATATATATATGTATATATATATATACGTGGATGGGGGTATATATATATGTATATATATATAATAAGGGGAAGGGGGGATGGAGGGGGGGGGAGGCGGTCACATCCCCCTCAGGTCATCCCCGCCGGCGGGCGGAGGGGAGGCTGGAGCAGCGCGGTAGGCACCTGGGAGGGGAAGCATCGCGGAGTTTATTTACCAGCCCGATGCCCGAGCCCCTTCCTCCCCCCTTCTACCCCTCCTCCTCTTCCTCCTCCTCCTCCCAGCTCCTGCCTGCCTCCCCCCTTCCCCCCCCCCCACCCCCCCCAGCCTTCACGTTAGGGAGTGGCCCATTGTATGCACCAGCAAATAGCCGCCTGCCCCCCCCCTCTCTCCCAGCCCTGGGGGGGGAGCTGCTCAGCCCCCTGTCCCCCCAAACCCGTCCATCACCCCTCCCAAATGAAAAAAACACCGGCTGTCAGCCCCCCCCTCCCCTCCTGCATCCCCCCATCAGCCGCCGGAGGATCCGAGCGGGGAGATCCCGGCAGGCGGCGGGAGGGGGAGACCCCTCTCGACACCGGGGGATCCCCCCGCAGCATCACAGCCCACCCACACCCCCCCCATCCGCACACACACCACCCCCCGAGGGGAGGGGAGGGAGGGGGAGGGCATCCCCGGCCCCCCGCGGAGCAGGAAGGAGGAGGAGGAGGAGGATGAAGGATGCCGGGAGAGGCGGCTGGAGGCGCTGCCCGCCGAGCAGGGCTCGCTCGGAGCCGAGCCGAGCCGATCCCCTAAGCACGGAGGTGGGGTGGGGGCAGCACGCCCGGGCAGCCCCTAACCACCCAGGGCTCAGGTTTGGGCACGGTTCTCTCGGGGAGGGGATGCTGCTTCTGCCCCGGGGCTCCAGGGCTGGGATCCAGCAGCTCCACAACACCCCACAACCTGCCCCACAACACCCCACAACCTTCCCCCAAATGTGTATCAGCCCCCGGGTCCTGCCCCGACCCTAAATCCAGAGGGGGTTTGATGGTCACTCTCCTTCCCCACTCAGTTTGGTGGCTGAGAAGCCGGGAGGAGACAGCTTTTGTGTGCTTTGCAGCCCGCATGCCCTGGGATTTCCGCCACAGCGCAGCAGGAGGATCCCCTTTCCTCCTAGAGGTGATTTTCCGTGAAAAACCTCTCTGCGGGGCTGAGCATTCACATACCTTGGGAGGATACCAAGGGTCTGATCGAATCTTCCTTGTCAGATAATATCTAAAAAAAAAAAAAAAAAAAAAAAAAAAAAAAAAAAAAGAAAGAATAGAGAGAGGGAGAAAAAAGAAAAAAAAAAAAAAAAAAAAAGAAAGAATAGAGAGAGGGAGAAAAAAAAAAAAAAAAAAAGACAAAGCCCTACAGATTGCTGGTTGTTTTCCTGAGAAGTCCCCCTCCTCCAGATGGGGGAGTTTTCCTGGTATCTCCTGAAGAGATGCCAAGACACCCAAAAGCCCTTCCAGATTTATAAGGGAAGCAGATTTGCCACCTACTCGAGCAGCTCCTGCTCCCCCAAAGGATTTATGATCTGAGTGGTCCCTTCTCTTTCGCATACCAGGAAAGGATAAAAAAATGGAAAGGGAGCTCCTGGAGGTGGACCCACCAGAGGCTTGCAGGGGCCACTTCACAGCACCCTGTAGGAGATGTCACAGGCATGTCTGTCACTGCAAGAAGATGCTGGGGGAGAAGGACTTTATTCCCTCAGGTATTTGGACCTTCTGAAAAATCGAGCAGCTTCTGTGTCAAAGAAAAAAAAGGCTCTGAGAGCCCGCAACTCCCCTTTGCTACCATTCCCCTCCCAGCCTGCGGCCACCACCTCTGCCCTCCACTCACCAGTGAGCTCCAGTGTTAACACCATCTCGGTCACCAGCCTTTTTCCAGCCTTCATATCCCTGAGGGGTTTGTCCAAGGGCAGATGTGAACAGGCACCACGGGGTCTCACCTGCACACCTGTGGCATCAGCAGCCAGGGGCAGGCTTCCCAAAATCCCCATAGCCCCAAGGCCATTCCCAAAATCACCGCCCCGGTGTGGCACCAGGAACATGCAAGTTCTGCTCCCTGCTCTGCTGACATCTATCAGCATCATCCAAATGGCATTTGTAGGCTGTATTCCCAACGAGGGCTGTGGGAGGCTAGGAAGTTTGGATAACTAGGCCATTTATCTCTCTCCAGCTCCTGTTCTACCTCAGTACAATAGCGATGATGCTTTCCAATACCACAGGGGAGCTGTAAGCATTAGCGAGGATGTATGGGGCGCTGAGAACAGAGCGCTTATCCAGATAACCCCCTGTGCCTTAACCTTCATCCCAGAACTGCATGGGAAGAGGCGGCAGGAGAAGGGGGAAGGAGAGAAAATTTATAGCTAACCAATTCATCACAGTTTTGAACCACAACAGTGAATGTTCAACAAGAAATGGGAATGGTAAATTTATATATATATTTTTTTTGGGGGGGGGGGGGAAGATGTAAATTATTTCCATTAACCAAGGGTTGTACAGATGTCAAATAGCAATCAGTGATTGATAGGCCAGCACACGAGCTTGTTTGGCCTTTACACAACACTTTTCAGTATCAATTACAAGCTGTTTTTTGTTGTTATTGTTGCTGTTGTTGTTTTTTTCAGTTGCATCCTCCAAAAGGCAGTCCCTCAGACAATTTCAAGTTCCAAATTACTCCCGTAACTCCCGTACAAACTAGCCATTAGGACCAAAGAGGATATGAGTTTCCATCTCCTCTCCAAATTTAAAATCCCATTGCTCAGTGTCAGGAATTCTCCTCCTCCATGCTCCATCTGGGATAACTATTGCGAAGATGTATCTGCACTGGCTGGGAAGCAGTTTAACACAGGGGGAGTTAGGTAAAACCTTATAAATCAGTGCACAGACAGCCAGTAGTTTTGTGGGGCTCTGAATCAGCCCCTATTGCTGCCCCAGATACCCTCGCTGCTCCTTGGGTCCCCAGCCCTATTGCACACCTGCTGGCAAAAAGCTCCCAGCAACTTCCAAGGGAGCTTGGACAGATGGAGCACTCCAGGCTATGATTTGGCTTGATGAGCAATTACGCTCCATTACTATTATTTATGATGTGTTGCTGGCAGCACCCAACGCGCACAAGTTTGATATCCACCTCCTTGGCTGACACTGGAGGTCTTGGTAATCAAAAGCAAGTGCTTCTTGCTGAGCTGGAGTTTGCAGCCAGGAGGCTGCAACAGGCTCTGCTCAGAGAGTGCAGAGGGACTGGTGGTAAACATCTCCAGTGGGTTATGCTGGCCTTTGCCAAAAAGAAACCTGTTTCAGTCAGACAAGTTACACTCTAAAATCATAGGAAAACAGGAAGGGATTGTATCTGCTGGTCAAGACAGCATGGTTTGTTTTGGCTTATTAATAGATCTGATTGATTCAACTGGAGCATCTGAATCACGCTTACAAGAAGGAAAAATGCAAATGGAAATTCAGGAAGATTCAGTTACGCTGAAAAAAAAAAATATATATATATATATAAATGGGAGTGGAATGGACAACCAGCAAACAAAATTTGAGAGTGGAATGGACAACCAGCTGCTCATGAGCTTCAGTGGCAGGGGGCAGAGATCTGGTACCTGAAAAAAGTGCAGAGGAATATCTAGGAGTCAGGAAGAGAAAGCAATGCTATCTATATCATGAGTGAAACAGTCCTTAAAATGCCAGAGGTAAGTGGGATCTCAGTGTCAGTGCTGTGTAGAAGGTGTTGAATATTTTTGCCCTTCTCTTTCTGTCCTTCTGCTGGCTCCCCTATCTTATCAAACAAAATGTTTGCAGTGCTTCATGGTCTCTTTTTTTCTCATTTCCCAATTAATTTCATTTCTGTCTGGTCTCTAGCACCAACCTCCACTCAACCTTGATAGAAGCTACATCAAGCACCCTCATGCTCTCATCTCCAACTGCTTCAAGGAGGTCTCCAGTCACATACAAACCTACCTCATAATCCATTTAAGTTTTTGTTTTTGTTTTTTTTTTTTTAAACTTCAATACTGGGATGTCCACGAAATCAATCAAAGTGCTTGCCCACAGTCTGGAAGCACCCACTCCTCATGAATGAGACAAAATACAGAGCACAGCACCAATACCCCAGCTAATTCCAGCAGTAGGAGCAGTCTACTCATAAAAGAGATTGAAGCTCCACGGGACTGATTTCCAGGATTGCTGTCCCAGTCACAGCACTGTGCTGCAGCAGCTACACTATTCAAACTCCCACCTAGCTTCATACTGCAATTTCAGCGTTCAGCAGCAGAGAGATGTTCAGGTATTTTCTCTCTCATCTCTACACATCCATCTCCTCATCCTTTCCTTCAGTTATATGTGAAACTTATTTTCAGGGCTTGTGTTTTAAGGCTTAGCATTGGGGGAATCTAAGCTATGGCTATGGCTACTGCCTGCTAAACTAACACAAAATGAAGCTTAGCAGATACCAGTGCAACAGCCTACAGTCATGCACAAAACACTCTCAGACTTGGTCTTAAGTCAGTGTTGCAGGTTTGATCTTTATTTTTAAAAGCTGTGACCTAGTTTAACCCAAAGTTACAGTCTGTGATCTGCAGATGGTCCAAGTGATCAAAATGTCACCTTCTGGCTTCCAGATCATTGCATGACCTCCATGAAATCAGGCCAAGGAAAAGGGCACAAAAAAGTGTTACTGGGGAGAGTGACATCAGTGTCTGCTCCTTGAAACTGCCAGTGGAAAAAGGGGGGGGAGAAGCTTAGAAAATCTCAAAGCTGTGCAGAAAAATAAAAGGTAGTTATGACAGCCAGCTCTTCCTTCCCTAGACTACAGATAAGCCTGATGAAAAGTAGCTGCTGCCTCAAGCTGTTTTCCTTTCCTCTGCAGCAACAAGGTGCAGCTGAAAACCAGAGCCTATATTAGCACCTTAGTGGCTGAGGAACTGTGACTGGGGTCCCAAAACATCAGTGCCTGTAGACCTATCCTTTTCTCCTTCTTTGTGAATTTTGTGGGTGGTTTCACTGTCTTGGAAATTGCTGAGGCTCTATAGCTGGCAAGAATTCAGCCTTTGGGCATGACATTTACCTTGGTGAAACTGCAGGGAATAGACAAAACACATTAAAAAAAAAAATATATATATATATATACATATATATATATACACACATACATATATATATATATATATTTGGTTTCTCCATAGGAAAGACGCTCACTTGAGGGCCAGATTCCTTGGTCTGGGAGAAAGCAGGACAAATGTTTCCTGTACTTCAACTGCACAACAACACATAAATCACATGTCACCTGTTTCTGTGGCACCCTTAGCAATGGTAGGCCACAACTGCTAGATGTCATTGGCCTCACTGCCTACAAGCTTCATGAAAAAAAAAAAAAAAAGAAAAGAGAAGAAAAATAAATCTTCACCTCTATAAATTATGGCACAGACAAAAGAAAATCAATAAACTGTATCTTCACACTGTCTCAATGCCATTAAAAGAGCATCTTAAACCAATCAAAAGAGCATTCATAATTCACTCATGCACACCTTTCTGAGCCCATGGCACAGTGCAGAAAGCACATGTGCACCTGTAATCTTGTCCAATCATTTCACATAGTGAGGCAGGAGGAAGGATTTCCTCCAGCAATGTTAATGCATTGTAGAGGTCTTGTCCATCAGCAGCTCCAAACCTTGGACTACTGGGGTCCTTCTGAGCTCTGACTATCTCAGTCCTTGGATTTCCTGGGGGGAAAAAAAAAAAAAAAAGTCTCAAACTTCTTTATTTCTCAACCCACTGAGCAGAGCAGGTTTAAACTTTCCAGGCTGTTGGATTGCCTTACCACAGTTCAATTTCAGGCGTGCCCCTTGAGCACAGGTGGCAGGGCAGAACTGTGACATTAAAAGTCAAAAGGCTGACTTGAAAAAATGACAAAGTTCTTCAGAGAGGGAAAGCAAACAAATAAAGATGGTTCTTCCTGGTTTTTTTCTCTCATCTAGTCTCGTGTTTTATGACTTTCCATCAGCTGCTTGGAATTTCTCACTCCCCCTGCTGACTGTAAGTGAAGGAAAGTAAGGTGAGAATCTCACTTCCACGTGTGGGGACATCACAGGATCAACCTGAAATCCTGATGTCTGAACTCTCACTGCTACAGCTGACAACTCTGAGGAATATGTAGTGGACTCATTACTGGCTGAAATGATTTTTCTATTTCTTTTCAGATAATTGTTAGGCTTGCAGAGTGTGCCTAATATAATGCAGTGTCTGTTAAAGCAAGTCTATCAATCTGACACTTTCTCCTACCGTCAAAATAATGAATTGGAATGCCAGTACTGGAAGTCTGATCATGCTGGGGATTCAACAACAGATGAGGACACTCTAGATTCAGGCCTTTAGACCTGAAGAAATTGTGTTTTCAAAGATGTGTCTCACAGGGAACCTACCCAGTGATTTCCTTTACACTTTCTACTTTCAAACAAGGGAGTAGCCTGGCTTAGCCAACAAGTAACTCTTCTGGGTGTTTTCTGGGGGAAAAACAAATATCCAAAAACTTATTCTAAACTTATACAGAATAGAAATATTCACATGACATAATTGAAAAAATAAAAGAGGGAGAAAGGGTGGCCACATATGGGAAGAACCGTTGAATATCAGTTAATATTTGATATAAATTGACCCATCACAGTTCCTTCTAGTAGAGTGCTTTGAGTGTCTTGAATGCCAGAAGCATGCTTCTCTGTGACACGGGCTTCATCAGTGTTGGTAAAATGAAATGTTTGAATACTGGTACAAAACTAGTACCAGCTTTGGGTAGGATCATAACATAACTTGGTTGTATGAAGCACCACACAAGATGATGGCTGCCAAGCCATCATGGTACAGTCTGCTTTGCAATACTCAATAGCCTTATGCCAGTAGACTCCTAATAGTTTCAGTGAGAGCTCTGATGAGTAGGAAGGGGTCTTCAGACATTATCTCAGTGCTGTGTCTGACTTCTGAACACCCAGATGGACACGACTGATGGAAGGACCTGGCATATATTTTAATTTCAAGGAACTTTACCCAGAAGTGCACTATAATTCACAGATGTCAGCCTTTTATATCCAACTCTGATTTGCAAGGCTATCCCACTCCTACTTCACATTCAGCCCTTGAGAGAAGAACATTCTTTGAAAGAGGCTGTGGGCTGGCAATGATCCTATGGGCAAAGTTTGTATTCAGCATCTTTGGTAAATTCTAGTCCTCCAAAGATGCCACTTACCACCTTCCCCAAGCACAGGAAGAAGATGCCCTGTGTTAAGACACCCTCTGATTTCACAAGTGTAAAAGTAAAAATCTATTTCCAGCCTCCCTTTCCCTGCCCAGTTATCTATAAGATGACACAAAACCACAGCCAAATTCCCCCTCTCATCAGCAGCCATCTCTGACAAACAGCTTCATGAGGGCTTCCAAAACACTGCAGCTGTGAAGGCTCAGCAAAAGCCTTGAAGGCACCACCACACACATATCCTAGTTTTCAGATGGTTTCTCGTAGGGCAAGCGCAGCCCTCATACCTATGCAGTCTCTTCATGCTGAAGACAACAGAGAGCTGCACAATGCCACGAGAACACTTTTTTTTTTTTTTTTTTTCTACTTGGTTTCCAGCTGGACACCCTCCTCAGAAGTGATATCCCCTTTGAATTATAGCCTAAAATATATGGTTTCTGTTATTCTAAAATGTCCCCTTTCCACTTCATAATTTGCGTCTTCTGACTGTTTTCAGTAGAACAGATTGTCATTGTTTGTAGAAACCTGTATTTTGGTGCATAGAGATAAAAATTGATCAGCCTGCACATCACTAAAGCCAGCTTTAGGTAAGGAAGCACAGCGTGGCTTTGTTCTTCTTGCAGGCCCAGCCATAGCACAAGGCTTGTTGTTGTGCAAGGGATGGCTGCACTGTGAGTCTGCCACACTGAATGACTACCCAACTTTTCTGGAGAGGAAATGTCTACACCCGGTAAAGAGGGGCCTGGGTGAGTTCACAGCTTTCCAGTGACAATATGGGCATACTCCTTAAATCATATTATTGCTAAGTTTGATTGCAGAATGGAATATCAGTAAATAAATAAATAAATAAATACTGTGATAAAAGACAGTGTGTCTAGTGGATACAGGAGGAAGGAATAAGATTTGCTCTCATCAGTTCAGAAGGAGAGTTGATTTGGCATTTGAGGAGATGTAGCACTTTAAAGATCTTGTTGTTTCTTCCTTCTGTTACCTTTTCTCCATGTGGCTGTGTTCAACACAACCCCATGCCCCACCAAGGCAGCAGCTGTTTGTCTCAGTTCCTTGGGACTCAGTCTTGTGCTTGACTTCCTTCCAAGGCCAGAGCACAAAGTTCTTGGGAACACCAGGGCCTTAGTGCTTTGAGACTGCAATGTCTGGCACTGCACAAGGCCTAGAATGAGGAATGGGATCCCTCAGTGCTGCAAGAACAGAAGTGCTACATTATTAATAAGCAGGTGAACAAGAACTTATATCACTGTGCAGTTCTTAAGTATGTGTATTGAGGCTCTGGCAGTGAAAGCACATCTGTTAGTCTCATCTCCACCAGATGGTTCCTTTCAGCGCCCGAAGTTGCTGTCATTTATTTCATCACTAATTTTGTTCAGGGGCTGCTGAGGAGTGGGCAGTGGTCTGATACCTGAAAAATTTGCCAGGAGCACAAATCTGTAGGAATTCTTCAGCAATAAGTTTAAGCCTCTGTCAGGGTTTTCTTCCCTTTGAATGGTTTTGAACAGATTAAAGAAACGAAATATCTCTTTTTAATAAATACATGAATTTTGAGTTAAGCCCTTATTTATTTATTTTTTTACTTTATTGGAAACAAGTTCTAGAAGAAGGCAAATCACTTTTCTCACTAAAAAAAAATAGTTTGTAAAGCTGGTTCTTTTTCAGTTTTAAATAAATAAATAAATAAATAAAGGTACATTTCATAGTAAGTTGTTAAAACTAAGGCTAAGCAAACAATAATTCAAAGTTTAAGTGTCTGAGCAGTTCTTAATGCCCAGGATTTTGGGGAGGTTTATACCAGGGTACTGTTTTTTCCTTGGGGAGGACTCTGAGGACATACATGGCTGGCCATGGCAGCACCACTGAGCAGCAGGGACTGAATAGGATGTTCTCAGTCAGTTTTGTCTGTTTGTTGATCTGTGGGCCCTGTGAACTGGGAAGACTTGCTGCAATTTTAGCTGAGGTTCAGTAGCAAGGCCACATATCCATATGCCTGCTTGAATCTTTAGACAGCCTGAAATCACATTCCATCTTGTAAAGTTTCACCTTTTAAAGATGATGTTATAAAATTCTGGACCCCCAAGCTAAACATCAGTTTTATTCTCTGGTTTTCTGATTAAAAAAATAAATAAAATCTTCCTTGCACTTATATCTGTTCATCTATCTGCCCTATTTCATTTTCACAGCAGCATACCCGAGCTTTGAATGAGTCTGGAAATTAGTTTGTAAAAGGAGTTTGAAGCCAAACTGAGGAGCACTCAAAGTTAATTCCAGCTTGATCCTCTGTGATATGCAGAAGATCATTTGTGATATCTAGATTCATTGCAAATCCTTTTGCTGAAGACTTTGATAGTTGCTCCTAGAAGGTTAAAAGAACAAAATCATAATCAGATGAATAGATTGAGTCTCTTGAGTTCATGATAGGACTTAAAACAGAACTGAGGGATTTTTTTTTTTTAATTATTTTTATTTTTTAGTCAAACTCAAAACATATTACTGGGAAAACTACTATATAGATAGAATTGTGTGGAATTCTTATTCTACCTATTTCTCCAAAAGTTTAGACAGAGTCAAATTTTCTCATTTTAAGGTTCACTTGAGGAGTATATTTGTATGTTTTACCATTGCAAAGTTCTCTTTTAGAGGTTCAAACCAGAAGTAGTATAATTAGAAAGTTGGCAAAAATAAGTAAGTAAGTAAATAAATAAATAAATATTTTCAAACAGACAGAAAAAAATGACTCCCACTGCCCTTTCTAACATCTCCTTCCATGCCTTGAGATTGCTTGTTCTTGCGTTGAAGTTGCACAATGTTCTTTAATGGTGTCGTTCTGCATCTAGCAACCAACAGCAGCCAGAAACCATTTTTTTTCCCTTTCTGGTGTGGTAGTTCTTTCTCCTGGCTTATAACATAATCCATCAGTGTGACTCTAACATCTTAATAGGCTCAGATACCAAAAACACCACCCACCTAAGCTGATAACCTTGAGGCATTCCTGGAGAAGCTGGAGTTCAGGATGTTGTTGATTCTTCACTAGTGCACAAGGAAACTTAATTCTGCCCACAGAGAAATGACTTTTGACTCTGCTGTAGCAATAGTTTTTGGCTACCTAATCTGGTCATTGCTCTAGGTTAAAATGTCATTTGTTAGTAAAAATGTCATTTGTGGGTAAAAAAAAGTAATTTGTTAAGGTAAAGATGTCCTTTTTTGGTAGTAAGATTTTAATTTAAGAGAAATTAGAGCTTGGGGGATCTGATGGCCTCTCTTTTCTGTCATGGGGATTTACAATTCCAGAAGGGTAATCCCCATGATGTGGGGACATTTCCTGGGAACAAGGGCTGATAACTTTTCTGTAGCTTCAAGTGATCACTTAAATACACTCTTCTGATTTCATGGGCCAGTGGGGGGGAAGCGAATTAAAAAATAATAATTATAGGTTTGGTCCATGTAAAGGGATATTCCTTAAGTTTGTTTCAGAAAGGATTGCTTTCTCTTAATGCCACAGTGTGAAGATTTGAAAATTGCAGTCCCTGCGGGACTGAAGCCTTGGACATTTCAAGGGCCAGAGCACATCCCAGACTTTGCTATCACTTGTAGAGGATCATTCTGCAGCCTCTATTTCAGCAGACTCTTGCTGAAATGACTCATGGTTGAATCTCACCAAGAGCTCTTCATGTGTTAAAATGTCTTCTCAGGCATTATCTTGTTCAGCATAGGTGCCAGTTAGTGAATGGGGACAGATTTACTACAGGAAAAAGAGATAAAGGGAAGAGCTGTACATGAGGAGCTGTTTTGCCAGATCACCACCTACTTTCAGGCCATATTAGACCTGTTTTGCTCCTACCTTGGACCAATCATTCTGTCATTAAAGAATGTTCTATGAAAGAAAATCTAAATGTATCTAACCCTGGAAAAATTGCTCCCAGCAATTCGTCATGGAGGTAAGTGACAGAGCAGTTTAAAGGTATTCTTGGTGCAGATCCTTCGCCTGTAGCTGACCTTTGTGCTTGAAAAGAGACTTAATTCTTTCTGACTGTCAGGACTCCATTCTTCAGAAGCATCACTCTTCACTAAAAGGGAAAGTGCTCGCACCACAAGATATTTTTGTTCATACCAGGAAACTACAAGAGCATTAATTTAAATGCATTAGCAAGGCATTACACACTTGTGCACATCAGAGAGAAGGCTGTATTCCTCCTAATGACCTCAGCTGCTTTTTGGTGTTTCTGTCTGTGGCATAGCTCTGCTGGACCAGAAGTGTCACTTGCTCCTACCAAAGAATGAAAGCTGGAGGGGCAGGAGACCTGGGAGGTTGAATCTAGAATTCCCAGGTCTCATCTCGCCAGCTCAAAGCACAGCAAGGGACAAGCCACTTGGCAGATGGTTTCCAACACTTGCACATAAATCACCTGGGTATAAGGTGCATTAACCACCAGAAGTTCTGCACTAATGCAAGTTATCAAAAGCTAAGGGTAAGGATGACTTAGCCAAACCAAAAGGCCTCAGTCAGGTCTTTTGAATACCTCTATATTTCCCTGACAGATTTCCAGCAAGCTTGGAAAGACCAGAACACTGCAATCAGTTGGACATTTTCCATACAGGCTTTAGTGTCCAGGCTGGGAGTTACTGTTTGAAAGCCCCAGTGCTTACTGATCCATGCCTTCATTTCCCTACTTTCTAATAGGAATAATAGTCCTGTGGCAATAATTACTATCTGCAAAGCACTTCAGAAGCTTGTACAGAGCATTCCCTAGAGCCAGCTACCTACAATCAATGGGATATAATGGCCTCATACTATCACAATAATTAAATACTTCCAACTCTTCACTTAACCAATGTTTACAGTGCACCAGTGAGACACAGGAAATCTTAACTTTATCTGGTTGACAGAGAACAAATGTAAAGGAAAAATTTGTACAATGTTCAGAACATCTCTATAATGTGAGTAAAACCTCGGGCTTCTGAGCAATTACATTCAAAAGGGCTGTTAGGCAGCTCAGACTACTTAATTTTAAGACTGCAGGAGTCCCCCTTGCAGCTCAGAGAAGTGCATCCATGCACTGTATGTCCTATGCTTGGATCCTGGCAATCAAAATTTTACAGAATATGGCTGGAGCAGTCATATTTCTCTGGACCTCTTCAAGATGTTCACTATCTGTTTCTAAAGAGAGACCTTCAATAACTTATTTCTGGGACAGGAGAAATGTTCTCTAAAGTATGTCTTAATAGCCATTTGCAAGGGACAGTATTATATGTTTCTTAACAAGAGATTTTGAATTCACACAACAATTTCAAGATTATTTTGGCCTTTATCATATGTATACGGTATCAAAAGTGGAAGTCTGTACTGATGGAATTAAGAATAGAAGATAGAGGCATTTTGTAGGTAAAGGTATGTAGGGCCACATGAAAAATAAATAAATAAATAAATAAATAAATAAATAAATAGTTTTAGCATTCCGTATCTGAATATCTGCATTAAGTTCTGCCTCCCCTTTCCATCCTCCAACAACCTGGAAGAGAAAGGATAATTCTGGAGTTTCTGAGCTTGTAGTGTAGCTACATATGTTTCCATTTCTTTTACTATAAACAAACACACAGGCTAGACCCATAATCACAAATGCTGTCTCACCAAAACCTGAACTTCTGTTGACCTGCCCCCGTGTTTTGCGTCTTTGAAAGAAAGCAGAGACTAAAAAGATGGATCTGAATGAGGAGTGTTCTGTGCATAGCATGGTGCAAAGTGCATCTCCAATGTGATTACCAGGAACCAAGTGGGACTGTGCTATTTCAAAGTGATTCTGAGTCATATAATGTATCCCCCGGAGAATTTACTGCAACATAACAGCAGACAGACCATCCTGTGTTTGGAAAACACTCCATTTGATGCATCTTCAGAGTAATGCTGAATAATAGAAGATATTGTGTATCATCTTAATTTTTTATGATACAGCACCACAATACAGGTCAAACAGAAACATTCACTCTTAAAACACCATGGACAACTCTAGGAAGTCAGAGTGGGGATTTTTGCTTTGACTTCTGTGCACTTTGCTAAATCAGGTTGTTTATAACATCAAAATTTGCACAAAATGCTTTGAAAATGGCATCTGCTGCCATTTTTTAACTTTAAGATGAAGAACTTTTCTGGCAGTTTCTGAATGAAAAAATTAAAGGAACATCTGCTGGCCATTTGTTTCTACTTCCTCTCGTTACACTCATATATTAAACTGCTCATAATCATTCACAGAAAAATTACTATTTGACCTCAAGTAACAAGAAAGATCTTTTCCTTATGCCTGACCAAAGTCTACCTAATAATTCCACCATACCTAATGGACTTTTCTATCAGATACTTCCACAAGTTTTGCTGAAACCCACGGCAAGCTCAGTGCAGTTTCAAGTGGAGAAAATTTTATCAGTGTGTAGTGAAGACCCCTGGACTTTTGACAGACACCCTTTCCCCAACATTATGTCCCTCATGCCTTCAAATCCAAAACTCACTCTGCTCATTTAATTCCTACTTTGGGTTAAGTCATTTTATGTCAGTGTCATTAAGCATGAGCCAAACTCTGCTTTACGTGAATAAACAATAGAAGATAAATTCTGTTGTCTTAGAAGGACACTAAAAGCAAGGGGGAAGATATAAGGAACTCAACTTTAACAACATCTATGTCTGTGCACTATATGTGATTTGAGAAGCATTAGCATTTTGTTTTGTTTCAGTCTTGTAATTATAAGGATTGTGTTTCATTATCCTACTGTAGCTCTCTCTGTGACATGGTCCCAGTTATCTTTCTGAAAGAAATATTTCATATACAGTATCTAATTCTGTTGGTTGATCACAAAGCTTTGGAAGTTTCTCCATTTCTTATATCAAGACAGAAAGAAATAAAAAAAAACAACCATTTATTCTTAAGGAGTTATTATATTCTTGAGGATGATATAGGGACACATTTCGAACAAGACAGTTCATATCCATAGAACTGAATACTTGGAGTATTCACAGAAGAGATATATTTTGGTGGCTTATTTTTCCCCTTTTCTTTGCAGGATATCTCATTAAAATGGGGGTGGGGAGGAACAGTCTGCATTAATTGTCTGACATAAATGTATGGGGAAAGGGTTTGGGTTTGTTTGTTTTTTATTTATTTTTATTTTATTTTTTTTTTCCAAAAGATCCTGAAGACATTTTTCCCCATACTGTATAGAACCAGTTTTCTATCTCAGAAGCCTCCCAGGTTGCCTCTATAAACAGTACCCAAAGAGTTCTGTCTTCTGCTTTTCTCCTCACCTCATATGCCAGTATTCTGCCCTTCCTTTAACAAAGTCCTTCCTCATGCAAACCATATGTTCATAGCTAATAAGATGATGTTGCCAGTGATACATATAATCTTATGTTCCTGTGTGCATATGCTAACTACAGTATTCATTTTGAATATTCTCATATTCAGAAGGGAAAAGGTCTTTCCTATATTTATGCTAATTAGCATAACATACTCTACCCAGAATTCATCATATTCTGCTAAGCTCTGCCAAAGAAAATGTATTAATAGCTGAACTGTTGCAACCCTTTATTAATATCGACTTTGCAAGCTCTGTACCAATTTTAAGGCACACCACGAAGACAGGATTTTTGTCCTCATTCCTTAAATCTTTATGACTAAGTAATCAGAGACAATGAAAAAATGCTCCAGGCAAAACAGCTTGGGTGTAAAGACAAGCAGTGTTTAACTCTGCACTGGGTCGTTCTGTCTTATAGCTGATGATCAGTGACATGACTCTGTGTCTTCCCTTAAAAAAATTATCTAATTATGCTTTATCAGCTCCTGACATTCATGAAAGAAGGATTCCTAAAGACAATGACTGCTTCCAAGAACTGCTTGATATGAGTGGAATCTATATGTACAAATACATATATTTGTGTGATGATGGTATTGTCCAATATGCGATACACTCTCTCTGCCTGGGGGATCACTCTTCTACTGAAGATTTTTAGCAAAGGACCTGTTTTGCCTGCATGTTGAAAGGGCTCATTCTTCTTGGGTTTCTGGGTACAAACTGACACAACCATAATTAATAGAAACCTCCCCAGATTATTATTGTTTCAAAAAAGAACATTCATTAAGATACACAAGGAGAATGTGAAAATATGGACAGAAAGATTAAGAAAAAGGAGGTGCATTATAATTTGTACAAAAACAGATGCATGACTATAAAGCAGAAAAACAAACAACATGAAAGAACCACAAAACATCCTTGCATTTGAGCTACTTTCCATTGTCTCAGTATTGGAAGAAGAAAAAATTGTGGCAAGACTTGTAGGTGAGCACCATAGCAAGGCAACAAGTTCATCAAGGTAGAAGTTTTACCAGCTATCTTGGCCAAGAACAGGAAAAAAATATATAGTAATAGCTACATAGTTCTATTTGGCATATTTTTTAAGACAGTCCCTGTTTCTGAAGTAGCTCCCCTAGCAAAACAAAAACTCTACAACTTCTGCTGGTAAACACCACAGCCGCTTTTGGTTCCCAAGTCAAAGCATGAGGGCTGTCTCCTGAGGTGCTAACAACCTTCCTCTGCCTTTGTTTTCTACTATACTTTTTATTCTGATTTGACAGGGCTTTTGAGATCCCACTGGGTTTAATGAGGTCTAATTTTAGACTACAGTCTTTCCCATTCTGTTAATACTTTATTGAAGACTATTGGTTTTATAAGATACTGTCTCTCCATCTTCCCCACATTGTTCTATTTTATCAATATAGCTCTTTTTTTTTTTTTTTAGGTGTTATTTTTTTTTTTATTTTATTTTTTTTATTTTTTAGGTTTATTCATTAAGCACTGATATGAACAGGGAAATATATATTTGAAGGCTGCTAACCCTGACCATTTTACTTTAATGCAACAAATATACTTGGTTTTTAGTAGAAAACTTGTCAGACAATACCATTGGGATCACAGAGCTGTGATGGGATAGTTTAAGTGACTGAAGTGATGCAGATGGACAGAAGCTCTTCAGGAAGGACAGGCTGGAAAGGCAAGCAAGTTGCCCTGTATGTGGGAGCAGCAGAAAGTCATAAAGCTCTGCCTAGGGATGGATGATGAATTTACAGGTTAGGATTAGTGGTCAGAGAAACGTGGGTTCACTGACTCTGGTCTTTACAGGGGATTTGAGTCACCCTGGTATTGTCTGGAGGTCCAACACAGCAGGTCACAAGCAATCCACTGCCAGACGCAAAGGTTTGTTATCAGTGGCACAATGTCACTACTGGTGTACCTCTGTGGTTGAAACTGGGACAAATATTGTTTAATATTTGCTCTGCTGACCTAGATGAAGAGAGTGAAGCCTCAAAAGCTTCCCAAGTGATAAAAAACTCAGAGGAGTGGCAGTACCAGGATGTGTTAAAGGATGTGCTGCCTTTCAAAGGATCATCAACAGAAAGTAATCTGAAATTGAACAAATGGAAATGAAGAGTCCTGCATCTAAGATAAAACACCATCCTGACCATATGAAAAGCAGCTTTGCAGAGAAAGACCTGGGGGTCCTCCTGGTGGACATCAAAGTGACAACGAAACAGAAGTGTATTCTTGCAGCAAAAAAAACCAACAGACTCCTGGGTTACATTAGGCAGAACATTGCTGGCCGGTCAAGGGAGGTGATCCCTCTCCTCCATTCAGCACTGCTGGGATATCTGTCCAGTGCTGGGGACATGTACAAGAGAAACATGGACATACAGGAGCAAGTCCAATGAAAGGCCACAAAGATGATGAAGAGACTTGAGCATCTGTCTTATAAGGAGATATTAAGAGAGTTGGCAATGTTCAGCCTGGAGCAGAAAAGAATCAAGGGGATCTTCTCCATGTGTGTAAATACCTGATGGAAAGAGGAAAGACTCAGATTCTCCTCAGTGGTGCCCAGTGACAGGACAAAGGCAATAGACACAGTTGAAATAAAATATTTTTAAAAAGCTTTTGTACTATGTGGGCACCTGAACATGGAGTATGTTTCACAGACAGGCTGTGGAGTCTCCATCCTTGGAGGTATTCAAAACCCAGCTTGAGATTGCCTTGGGCAACCTGCTCTAGACCACTCTGTTTTGAGCAGGGGATTGGACTTGGTGAGCTGCAGAGCTGCCTCCCAACCCCAACTGCTAAGTCATTCTGTGAAATACAGACAGCTCAACCCACCCGGTGACTGGATGCAAAAAGGCATTAACATATTCTTTGGTTGAGTAAATAAATGTGTAACTTACATTCTAAAGATACATAAAAGTGTGACAGGAGGTTTTTGTTTGGTGCTTCAATAAAATGAATGTAATAGAACAAATTCTCTTAAGTCATACTTAAAGATCACTGCCTCCAGCCCAGCTAAGTTCTGAGGACTTGTACTACAGATCTGACATGCTCAAATCTTTAGCACCCTTAATAGTGTTACTTAATTCTTTAACACAAAACTTTTAATCTATTTTACTCAGATAGTGGGCAAGACAAGAGAGACAGTGTGCCAATAGCTGACCTAGAAATTAAAGCCAGCCTTTAAGTTTATGTTCAGAACTCCAGCTATGAGATGGGACCAATGCATTTGACACTGAAATATGTTTGTGCAATTAGTCTGTTATCCATCAAACAAAATTAAAACCCCATTGCTCAGAGATCTTCAGGTGCCATTGTTTGGCTTTGAGCAAGATTTGTTCTCTTGCAGAACAGTAGTCCCACTGGATGTTCTGAGTTTACAGTTTTAATTAGCCAAGGATAAATTGCTGGGGGAAAGCAGACACTCACTGTTCGTTTGCCATCTCAACATGGTAACTCTTCATATGTCAGCATGGAAGAAACACAGATCAAAATGAAATGGCAAATATACCCTCAGACATTGCCATGCTTCTGTTTCTTTTTCCATCAAAAGCTCCTGGGGAAGAATTTCCTCTGGTATCCAGGGCCCTCCTTTTGCATGAATCTCCATATTTTTCTGCATACTTATGGTACAGTTAAAGAGAACAGTATCCTCTAGAATTTAATTTTATTCTACTTCAGCCTAATGATTTCCTGATCAGCCCCAGCAGGGGGGCTGATCTCCTGAAGGAGAGGGATTAGGAAGCAAGAAGCAAAGTTCTGAGAGCCCTGTGGCTTAGCAAAGGCAAAACTTTTTTTTCAATCAGTATGACTGATGAAAATTAATATCTCAGAGATGCTGGAAATGATTTAGTGCATAGCCTTCCCCATGTGAGAACCATAACTACAGCCTGGGAAAGACATGCTGGAGGTTGCCCAGAGTCCCAAGTCATCTTGTTGTAACTTAAACTGGGATAACAAGTCTCCTGGCAAGCCGTGAGATATGTGGCAGGTCCCTGAAGTCTTGGCAGCATTATCTGCATTGGCAGGGAGCAGACCTGGGACCACCCAAAAGCCCTTCCAGCATGAGCTGAGAAGGAGGCTGAGTCCATTAGGAGAATTACAGTCATTGAGCAGGAAGACTTGGTTCAAATGATGTAGGAGTTGATCCCTGGACAGAAAACTTTGGCCAGACTTCAGCAGAAAATCTAAGAGGATATTTGTTGCAATACAAAAGAGACACAGGCCAAATGAGGAGAACCATATACTGTAATTAATTAATGAGGAAGGACATAGAGCTATTGCTGCATTGTGAAATCCAGCTACTAATTATGAAGAGGAAGATACAAAAGCATTGCTTTTCTGCCCACTAGTTCAGCCTTATGACTCACTGGGTCAAACCCATCTTTGGTTTAGCACGGTTGATGTCAGCATAGTCAAAAGTAGAGAGAAATTTAGTTTTTCCCTTTCTAGAAGCAAGCAGTGATCCCCAGGTTCAAGCAACTACTTTATATCAGAGAGAAGCTGCAGATCACAGAGGTTGACTGCTGTGTTATTAAAGCAGGTGAGTTAATTAAAGCTTTCTGGTTTACAACAAGGATTGTGTCTCGTTCCTAACAGTTGATGTATCTGAGCTCTCCTCAAAGGTCAAGCATCCTTTTTCCTTTCTGTCACACAAGTACTTTTTCAGCTGGGTTTGTGGAGCAAAGATGACACTCAGTGGCTGGTTAGGTTATCACAGGTATGTGTTTCCAGCACTTTTCTGAAAAGTTTGTTCTTAGATGCTGTTGGCAGAGGCTGTTCACAGACTGCTTTGCCATTTGGGGTACAAGATCATCTTCACATTTCCAGCAACAGTAAAGCACTCCTGCCCTCCAGTCACATTCATACTAACCAAGGTTTTATTTTTCATGCACATTTTTGATGTAGAATTTTTATCCTTTATATTCTTTGTAGAAAACAGGATCAGGTCCTTTTTGAATTCATGGTCACAGCTCCCTCTATGCTGTTAGGAAGAGCCTTTGTGCACACCCTCCACTGCGGAAACCCAAAGACCTTTGAAGGAACTGTAGGCTTTGGATTTCCCTGAATGCAGCAGAGATGGAGACTTGCATCAGGAGCACAGTGATGAAGCAAGGCAAAAGAAATGTTAATGGGGTAAAATAGGGATCCAGGTAAGGATTTACCATGTAAGGGGGAGAATTGGGATTCAGGGGGGTTAGGTTTCTCCCCTGTTCTTTCCCACTAGCATGGCTGATGGAACCCACTGTGTGGAATGGCAACCCATCTAACCTGGCCATTGTCACTCAAAGACCTAGATAAAAGACCACTGACTGCACGGTATGTACTACATACACTGTATTGTGGTGACCTCCGCAGTGCATGCTCATCTGTCTCAACACCTTCTGATTATGCCTGACCCCCTTACCAGAGATGAGTTATGCTCAGGCTCCTGCATTCATTACTGTTATCACAGTTTTACCCCTCCCTCCCAACACATCTCCCAGAGTAAGGCTGCATGCAAGCTGGAGGTTTGATCACAAGTATCATTGTCTTCACTGATGAGCTACCCAGATGAAAAGACCTCTGCCAACAGTCCCATTTCTCAGAAATAGGTGTCTGTATCCCAGATATGATGTGTTCATAAGCCTCTTTCATTAGCAACATAAATGTAGAGAAGGCAGAAATTCAGTTCCTTCTATGTCTATGGCATTGTCATATGGCAGTTCCTTCAATGTCTATGGCATTGGGGAACAAGGATTTTTTTTTTTTTTTGCATTAGAGCAAAGACAATCTTCCCTGCTGCTGCCCACGGTCTTTCTGGGTTAAAAGAGAAGAGTTGGAGCCTACAAGGCGTGTCTGTCAACTTTTGCTATCTGTAAGATAATGTATCAAAAAGGAGGAAAATGAGGATGGATAAGATTTCACTTTCTAAATAGAGTGGTGCTGGTTTGGCTAGTGACTGATGCTAGGAGATGATTGGCAAAGTCCTTTTTGCTGATGGTTCTCAAGTTGAAAAATGCAGAGGGCAGAATACAGCATTCCTGTAGTGAGTAAACTCTGGAAATATCTGTGATTCCTAGCATGCTCCACTTGCAGCAAAGGAGAATATCTCTTGCAATATATCATCCAAATTTTTCCTCCTTTGTAATCTGACCTGGACTTCCTCACCTCTGCCCCACTTTCACAGACTGTCCCTGCCTGCTTCACCTGGTAATGCAGCAGATAGCAGAGCATTTATTAATATTATATTCTAGTTATACAGTTAGGCATTACAATTATTGGTTAGCTTCAGGACTCAAATGGGAATCATTTATGATTACTCATTTGATTCTTTTTAGGGCAGGGATCACCATTTTTCTGTGTGTGTACAAGGCACAGTGAATGGCAGTAGGTCATATCATAGTGAGTCTAATGGAGAAAAATGCTGCTGCTTCTATCAACAAGGATAATGATGAATAGCAGGTAGAGACATCATTCAGAGAAAGTGTTTTGTGGTGCCTGAAGAAGAAAGAGAATGCTGCAATAGTGTTTGGATTTGGGAAGCTACATTGGCAGACATGTTGGTGTTTTAAAATGCATGTTTATGCTTAGAATACATTTATATGCTTATATAAGTATGTACTTGGTTGTTCATACTCTGCAGAACAATTGTCGAACATACAGGTAGCATGAAGATGGCAGTTGGATAAATTCTGATTCCAGGCTTAAATATTCTTTCTTTTTTTTTTTTTTTTTTTTTTTTTTTTTTGTACCACTTTATTATTATTATAATTATTATTTGTTTTTACCACTCAGCCTTGGATCAAAACTTTTACTTAAACCCAACTTTCTAAAAACAGTTAAGGTGTCTGATGGTACCAAAATCAAAGCAAACTAAGTTTCTGAATGCTTTTAATGTCCACTGAAATAACAGCTGCCTAGAAAATCACTGAACGTTTTTCTGCCATGCTAAGGACTGACTAGACTCACTTAGCATTTGCCTCACTGTTTCACAGTTTTTGTCTTTAAGTCACCAACTTCAATCTATTCACACTTTGATTGCTTTCTCCTCCAAAACTCACTTCTCTCTGCCAAAATCTTTCTAGCATTATATTATTACTTGTTTCCAACATGCCTAAAAGTTTTTAAGTTTATCTGGATGCAGCTCAGTTTGTGAATTAAAGCTACACAAGTGCATAACCAATAAGCCAGACAAAACAATACTATCCATCACTCAATGTATTGCCTGCTGCAGAAGTCAGACTAGATAAAGCTCAGTTCACAATTGCAGATGTTCCTGTTAGTACACCCATGAGAACTACATTAGGGTTAGCACCAAAGAAAATCACCTTTCTCAAAATAGTTTGCGAACATGAAAATCTTTCAGATTTCAGCTAAAGTTTCTAAATATGAACTATATTGACTTTATAAGAATATGGTTTGCATACAAAAAAAAACATTGAAAAAAAAAAACAAAAAAACATTATACGCAAATGATTTGAATACAAATGCCCAAAGAAACGAGAAATTAAAGTGCAATCAATGTATCGCTGGCTTTAAATGGAGGAGTGTAAACTTAAAGCTGATGGTGTAAATAGGGTCATGAGCTCAGAAGAGGGTGAGCAGCAGGAGGACTACATTACAGACAGCAAATTGTGCAAACACTAAAAGTCAGGAGCTGCTGTTTAGCGACTGCATCCCGTGCAGTCTGGAGTGGGACAAACCTGAGTATCCAGTCCAAAATTATACTGGCTTCTTTTAAAAAGTTCCCTACAGCTTTGCAAGCTCATATCTAATTCACTGCTTGCAGTTCCCTTATGCCTTCTTCATCATTATTGCTTTCTCAGTGTCTTTCTCCTATTGAGTGTTTCAGCTGATTTCTCTCTCCCCAGATGTAGGCACTTACATTATCCCTGAGTCTCATTTTGCTATTTTCTGCTCTTACTTTTAACCTCTAAGAGGGCTTTAACCAGTAAAGGTCTTGTCCTTTTGTCTGCCTATCAGCTGTCATTACTGGGATCAACAAGGCCCTAAGTCACCAGTCACCAGCTCTCTGTAATCTCATCAGGACTTGCAATTGCCATCAGTGCATTTTCCAAACTGAGTGTAATGAAAATAGAGCACCCTAATTGAAATTCTTTTCCTTGCATTCCTTCTGTGTACTAAAAAGTCATTTCTGAAGTAGGACACTTCTCTTCAGTCTGGACCTGTATCCTTGGTAAGGTTGACTTTTAAAACACCACTGCCCTATTCACATGCTGCCCTTTTCTCTGTACAGGCTGTCAAACAGTTAGGATGTCTACAGAGTCTTCCTTAGTTCTGTGGTTTTGCAAGTCTCTGTTTCCTACATAGTTACTGAATACCAGCAGCGATAATAAACCACCCTACTCTTTGTTTTCATCTTCTTCAATAGGACAAACCTTTACTCATCTTCCTGGCACCATTTCAAATGAAGACGTAGTACCAGGTAGGACAAAATCGCAGGTAGGTTCACATTTGGCTGCTGAGGTGAGATTACCTTCCACAAACATTTGCATAGGCTTTAGGGAAAATAATATCTCAGATTAAATTCTGACTTAATTCTGCTACCAGCTTTTGGAAAGAGAGTAGATACATGAAGATGTCTGAAGGAGTAGAGTGTTTTGGAGACAGCATCAGCTGAGAAGCAGTAGGAGAGGGTGGTGCAGCCTTTTAGGATTTGTGGAAAACAAGTGAGGTTGCTGTGCAAGGAAAAATCAGTACTCAGCTCACTAAGGACAGAATAAATGGTGATGCTTTAACCTACAGTAAAGAAAAGCAGGCAGCAATATATACCAGTTTTAAAGGCAGGTTGGGCAAGGATCTGGGAAATGTTTGGTCTATCTGTTCCGACCTTGAGAAACCAAGATGGTCTCTGCATGCTCTTGGTGCTCTAATTCCCAAGGCCCTGCAACAGTTCAGGGAACCAGAAGCTCGGCTGGTTCCACAGTGAGTGGGTGGCCACAGAAAGTACTTGACAGTGGGGCCACACTGAGGTGGGACAAGAAATACATCAGCAATGAGGGGCAGAGGACTAAGGGCTGCCTGAGCAATTATAACCACAGGCTGCTCACCTCTCATTCTCTAGGGAGTAGAGAAGTGCTCCACAAGAGAAGTGGAAAGGGGGCCTCAGAGTCAGCTGCAGCTTTGCTGAGGTTTATTCTGCTGGCATAGTCTCTCAGAGTCATCAGCAATGCTGGTTTAATTGCATTTACATACTGTGCTATTTCCGAACGCCATGCACAACAACCCTAATTTCGCTCCTGAGGTGAGATGCCTTTGCGCTTCGCTGACAGTCTTAAGCTTTAACTCGTAAGTGACACAAAGCCCTGGTCTGTGATCATGTCTCTGGGCACTGGTCCTGTTTCTTTCTCCCATTAGATCTCCCCCACCCCTGTCCTGAAATTAAATAATCCAAGAAGGCTCGGGTAGGAAGACTCAGCTCTCAGAGAATCATAATATGAATGACCTGACCTCCACTCACTGACCCAATTCTCCCTGTTTAAAAACAGAACTGATTTCTTCCCTGGCTCTTCTCAAGGAAGGGACTTCTGCAATAGACAGATAGTGTCATATCATGAGGCACAACATGTTTTATAACATATCTTTGAGTTGGCCTGTAATTTTTATAATGGAAGGCATTCAGCGATGTTTTAAAGGCCTGAAATGATGAAGAATTTATCTGATTCATCATGAAGATAGGATAGTAAATTGCCCTTTTGGTTAAATATCAGCTCAATTTTTCCATTCCTGGCAGTGTAGTTTCAGTTTATAGTCGCTGGGTCTCAATGTATTTTTACCTGCTGGATTAGAGGGCCTGTGGTTCTGTGTCAGCTTTACAAGGAGGTGCTCACAGACTGTCAGCAATGTTCCAGCAGTGCCTGTGGGCTCCCCGTGTGGAGGCTGGGGCTGGGGCTCTCACTGCAGTGTGCGATTTTCAGACCTTGAGCCACTCTCAGTCTGTGCTGCCAGCTCTCACTGGAGCATTGCTGGCGGCCCTTCTTGTCCCTGAGTGGCCATGTGCAGATCTCATTAAAAAAACAACTCATTCACTTATTTGTGAATATAGCTTATGCTTTTCATTTGCTGACTTTGATGGGTGTCTTTTTATCTGCTACTTGAAAATAAGGGAGAAAGCACTAGGTATCTATGAAATGTTCACAACACTCATCATTTTCATTCATTGTGTTACTGAAAAACTATTTTTATTAAGTTTTACCTTATTCTTTTTTATTACTGTTTAATACTAGAATTTAGAAAAATGTTTAACAACACTCAATTGCTTTCTAGATCTATTAACAGACCAAAATGTTCCTGTTGCTGAGGAAGATTAGTACAAACTTGTTTGCTGAATGAAAAGCAAAATTAAAAGAAAACATTTGTACAAATGAGACTATTTGTCACAAGTGTCCTTGGTAATGAAATACAAGGTGAAGTTGTAGAAATACTATGATCTTGATAAAATTCTAGTAAACTTGAATAACCTGTGTGTGTGTGTGTGTGTGTAGTCAGTTCAAGGAACTAATTTCTTGCTGTTTTCCCTGGGGCAGGGTTCCTAGACATCATGCCATCCTCATTAATGCAGGAATTGTTAAGCTAAATGACATACATACCTCCTTAATTTTAAGCTTAACAGGTATGACTCTCTCTCTTCATTTTAGGCTAAATGAATCCAGCACCTTATGCTATAATTCTGTGTAATAGAAACATGAACCAGCAAAGGTAGCAAGGATTAACAGAGCCTCATTTAATTCCCAAGAGCACAGTCAATAATAGTTTCTTGAATGTACATTTTGTTTTGCTTCAAAATGAAAAGCAACATACTGGTATTATAAACTTCCATTATACGTCATGAAATTAGTTTAAAGATGCAAGAATATCTTTCCCAGTTTTCTCCTGGTGAAAACTGACATAGGTAGAAAATCTCAACATGATTAAAATTCTTAAATGGTCCCAGTGATTTGAAGTCCTGTTATTTTTAATTTCAGTGACAATGAGTTTACAATTTCTTGGCTGATTCTGAAAATAACTCCAATAAAATTGTGTTTGGATGGTCAAGATATTCACCTTACCTTTTATATAGTGAATCTACTCAGATTTTAGAAAAATCACACTCTCTTAAACTGACCTGGGATTAGAATAACTGAAGCTGACTTTTTTCAATGGCCTTAGGTAAACTGATATATGTCTACTGTACCTCAAAGTGAACTTCACAAACACATGCCTAAAGATCAGCTTTCTTCTGTGTGGAATTTGGAATAAAAATATATTTAAAATAAAAGGCACAAAGTGTATGAGATTTGAGAAATGTTCAGGAATGCACTGTCACCTCCCCCTCCTCAGAAGAAGAGGGGAGAAAAAAGTATGATGGAAAGAAAAAAAAAAGGCTCGTGTTGATATAACAATAATTTAATTGAAGGGAAAATGAAGAGGGAAAACAAACAAACAAACAAACAAACAAACACAGAAAAGACCACACAGAAACACAGAGAGAGAAAAAAAATACATACTCTACTTCCCATCAATTCATGATGTTTGGCAACTTCCTGGGATGCAGGGCTTCAATAAGCATACTGGTTGTTTGAGAGGACTGACATCTTCATAACGAGACCCCTTTCCTTTCCCTTTCCCACATTTTATTGCTGCGTGTGACACCACATGGCATGGAATATCCCTTTGGTCGATTTAGGTCAGCTGCCCTGGTGATGTCCCCTCCCCACCTCTTGCCTACCCGCAGCCTGCTGGCTCTTGGCAGGGTGGATTGGAGGGAGTCCTGATGCTGTGCCAGCACTGCTCAGCAGTAGACACAACACTGGTGTGATACCACTGCTGTTCTAGCTACAAGTCCAGAGCACAGTGCTGTATGGGCTGCTGCGGGGAAAGTTAACTCCATCCCAGCCAAACCCAGTACACTGGAGCAAGTTTCTTAGGTTATGAGATGCCTGCTATCTACCACAAAGCAAAACTGTCCATGCCTCTAAGAAAAAGTTGTTTTCCTTGTGAAATAAAACAGCTTCATCCATACTGCCCATGGGGAATGTCCCTGGGTTGCATTTGGAACTACCTGGGAAAGTTAGCTGGCCCCAGGAAAAAATGCACCAGAAACAGCTTCTGCAACCTGGCTATGGAAAATCAATACCATTTTTGCACAGATGCATCAGATGTAGCCTGAAAATACACTTTCAGCTAGTCTGGAGGATTAGGCACCTTGTCATAAACACTAAAAATAGATAACTCACATCTTCAGAGTGCTTATGTCTCTCCATGACTAAAAAAGTGTGAAAAGTGACTAGGAGAGAAACATCTACGTGGTAGACATCTAAGGGTAGATGAGATGACTCTCCCTGAAGTGTCTTACAGTTACATTTGCAATATGATGTCCCAAATTAGATTCAACAGAACTTAATTAATAGCTTAGTTCTAAGTATATACTTCAAATGTCCTTCTTACTTATGGGTGATTTCTGAAATCAAGGCCAACTCTTTTAATTCTGGTTTCACTGAAGTTGATGGCAAACTCCCACCTCTTTCATTGGAGCTTGGACTCCATTGTAGGATTCAAACCTCCAAATAAGAGATGCCTGTTTTATTTGGATTACTTGCCAGTGGTTCTGGTGATGGGCAGCAGAGACTGACAAAAACAATTATAATTCTGATATTCTGGACAGCTTTTCTGGTGTAGCTCTCCTCCAGCATCTGAAGACTTGGCAATTCTTAGAAGAAAGTCCTAAGACTAAATTAGGAAACGTTCCTCACTGCTCTATATTAACAGCTTGCAAGCAGCAGGAGACCAAGGAGATTTGCTCTATGAATTACTTTTATTTATTTATTTTTTAAATGGAGAGAATTAGTTCTTTTCTTGTCCTCTATTTTTATTGCAACAGTTTTGCCAGGACTCCATATGCCAAGATGTAATTAGTTTTCAGAGTAGACATTTGGAGCTCTGGCATAGACCATGGATAGTTTTAACAGCTTCTTTTCTCTTTCTTCTGAATATTAAGGAGGGGTATATAGTTCTCTTATACTTTTTTCAAGCATCTCCAGAGTTTAAATAATTTTTCAGAATTAAATAAATCAAAAATAAAAGTAAGATTAACACAAGTCTTAGTTCAAAGAAGATATTTTAGGCACATAAAAATCAGGAATTCCTATAGTTGTGATGGTTCATTTCAGCACAAATTCAGCCCTGCCTTTTAATTATACATATATTCATCCTGTCTCTCTCTTTCTATATAAGAGAAGAGAGACTGAATAAATATTGCCAGGTGAGTGCACTAGAGGAGAGCTGATTTTCTGAGAAGAGCCATGTCTTCCGTTACTCTTTGTCTCTGGAATGCTTGATATTTCAAGCTTAATGTTCCATTCATTTCTCTTTATATTTCATGTTTTTTTATTTGCTGAGCCATTTGGAGCTAACCAGACATCTGGAGGTACCATAATATTTGTAGTGAGTTGGAGTCAATGAAACTGAACTGAAGTTATTGAAAATTTTTACTGATTTCAGTAGCTGGGATGTCACTGTTACACTACTCAAACCTGTGCCTGCTCTACATGGCATCAGCCATAACCACACTGTTCCTGAGCTCCTTCAGGTTTGCCTTTTCTTTTTTTTTTTCCTTTTTTTTTTTTTTTTTTTCATTTTCTTTTTTTCCTGCTCTTTTACTTCCTACAATATTGTGAGCCTGATCGAAAGGAAACAAAACCTAGGCCTCACCTTGGCTCTGTACTCGGAGGGCAAAAGAAATTGGGACCTCAGTTTACTCAGCAACTAAATACGCAGAGCTATCAAAGAAAAAAGGATGTCACTGTTCACTGAGCTGGTAACAGAGACTAATCCTTTGTAAGGCTGGAAGAAATGTCTCTTGGGTCTTACATAATCCAGAGAGCTCAGTTTCAAAGGGATGTATTTTCGTACGTCAGAAAGCCAGGCTCTGGCTAATAAGGTGTTTAACATATATGACACAGTTTTAACAAAGAAAAAATGACAAACATGCAGAATGTGATGTTTCCCCTACCCACTGGCTCCCCCTGGACATATCCTGAAATCCCACGCTAACTAAATGCATGTGCAAGCAGAGATGTGGCATGTATTTTATAATCAGAGGCTTGTTTTCTATGAGTTAATTTCACCAAGAAGCCCTACAGAACCTCCTTTTTCATCAAAGAGCAATGAATACTAAGAACAGCTGCATACTGCATGCTGTGCATGCCCTGCCTTCAGCCTTCTAGTATCACTCACCAGCCAACTCCCCCTGCCCGAGGAGCTCAGAACAAGCCACCTGCTGGCCAGGACTCCCCCCATTACTACATGCCAGCAGGCTTCGAACAAGTGCCTGGGATGCTGCAGACTTTCCTCAACTCTCCTGTAGAAAATCTCATTCCAGGCCCAAACCAGAGGGCTGGGTGTCATCATCAGATTGTGATGCTGTGGACATTGCAGTAGGAGGCTTGTGACCAGCCATGAATGATCAAAGCTGCTTATAAATGCCAACATGCACTACGTGGAGAATGTTCACACACACAACTTCCCACAAGTCCCTCCCACCTCCTTTTCTTCAACATTGCCATACATCTTCATCCTCTCCATCTCTAAAAGAGTGTCCTTATGGCTGTTCAGTTGTCCTTCTGTCTGCCAGGATCACTGTTAGCAAGATTCTCCATTTTTCCTCAATCATGTTCACTCCACTGTTGAAGAAGATGCTATTTTTTCCCTCCACTGATGACCAAATCCAGTCCTTCCACTGAGGTGCAGTCTGTTCTTCAAACTCACAAGCTAACATCAAAACAAGGTAATATAAGAACAATGGAGGTCTTTCTTTTTGTTTTTTTTTTTTTTTTCCATGAACCACTTTGCCATGTCTCAAACAGCAAAGATTCCATGGTAAAGGATTTGATTTAATGGCTGAAAAATAGCTGAATGAGGAGAAATACCATTGTATTGATTATAAATCTTTCTTTTCTGGATCAATAAACACAAAATAAATATTTTCTAGGTCATGTTCCACTATTGCCTCATCTTTTTTCTCCTGGTACGAGGTTGTAAGATTTGAGATGGAGAATAACAATCAGCATTTTTCCATATTAGAACTCACCTTGCTAACATGGAAAAGTCAAAAGGTGATGCAGAATGTTAATGAGTTTCAGCCCATTTTGGAGTTGTAATAAAGTCTTTGATTTTTATTTTTATTTTTAATCTTTAATTTTTAATTCTCTCATCCTTGGCCACAGGGTGCAGCATGCACATCTCCAGACATTTTCATAGCAAACTTGGGAAAATGATGTGAAAAAAGATGGGAAAAATTATGTGAAGATACTGGAAATGATGTGAAGATGCTGGAAAAAAAAATCATTACACGATATTAGAGTTTGTTGGCATAAGTCTTTAGGCGTATAATCACTTGAGAGTGTCTAGGTTAGGAGCATGTTCAGCCCACAGAAAAACTTTCTGGAAGTTCCTTTCTTTTTCCTTTGATAGAAGGAACCTAGATTTGTCACTTAAATTTAGGTGAGATAAGCCACACTCATTTGTTTTCTGAAAAAAAAGCCCTTATTTGTTCCAAAGCCAGACTTGTTACAGGAATTGAAGGTGACCCGCTTTAGAAAGTGACATTCTCACCATATTTTATTTTTTACATCTACATTTACCTGCCTTGCTTATTAATAAATAAATAAATGATTAAAAAAAAAAAAAATCACAAAAAATTAACTTCCCAGTTATTTAGGCATCTAGTTCTGTAACTACTCTGTGCTGGTTTTTGTGCAATACATCTCAGACATAGCCTGAGTTCAACTCCCTAGATGAAATTTAGCTTGAGTAACCAGGAAGACATCAATTCACAGATTATGTGCCGTCATTTTTCCCACCTAGCCAAGTCTTCAGATTGCAAGATATCCAGGGCAGGAGCCAGAGCTTCCTGGACCATTACTTTTATGTTCTTTGGCACATTGCTGACACATTTGGTGTCATTTTTTTCTCTTATTCTCTTAGCACATAAAACACCCTGTCTTGATCGCAGAATGACCACTATCTGTAAAGAACACGAGCTTAATCCCAGAAAGAGAATGGGAAAAAATAATAAAAATAATAAATAATACAAAAATAAAAATAAAGAGAGAGAGAGAGAAAGAGAAAACAAATGTACAAAACAGGTCCTTCTGCCAATGAAACAAAATCCTATGACTAGGAAAAAGCAGAGCAAGATCATAGTCACAAGAGAGCTGTGTTTTTACAAGAAACACAGAATTAGCAAATAAATGAGCCACATTTTCAAAATTGGCCTATTAAACTGTTGAGACAATTTTCATTCTATGCAAACCCTTTTGCTTTGTTGTAATTTTGCAAATTCAGTTTCAGGGACCAAATTTAATTTAAAAACAAACTGGCGAAACCTTCCAGTGGAAATGGTGAATTTGTCAGACACTATGAGTACTACAGTGCTCCCTACTACCACCAGGTGATTTTGCTGCCTGACACCCCACATGTCCCTGTTTTGAAATGGGAATCAGAGAGAGTGAGGATTGTGATCAGGTAACCCCATCAATCCTAGGAGGATTATATAAATCCTTGTGGAGAAACAGGCAGGTGTAAGTGAACTCTGGAAGCTGCAGTGTACATGTCAAGCTAAATACATGTAAAATAAAATAAAATAAGGAAAAATGAAACAGTGGTAGTGAGGACAACCCTTTCAGCAAGGCCACATTTTCAGAGTCTGAAAACAATGCCAGAAATCAGATTGGAGCAAGGGCAAGGCAGAGAGCTGAGACCCTATCGTGCAGTCACAGAATCACAGAAGTAGCAAAGCTTGTGATGGAGAAGAGAGGGCTCTGACAATTTTTTAAAAGGCATGCATTTTCACATGAAACTGCTTAAGTACATGATAACACTTCACATTTTCACCTGTCTAGTTCTTTGAAAAAGAAAGCACTTACTGTCTTGCACAGGGAGAGTGGTTCGGGCAATAAGTCAATTCTGAAATCATGCAGAAAGGTCCAAATTTGGTGCTTTGCACAACAAAGCTTTGCCAGCTTTGCCATGACTAAGGGCTGTGAATGGGAGCCAGGCTGCAGGAATTCAGGTTTCCTGGCAGCAGGTTGGTAACCTGCTGAGCCACTGTGTCCTTACTACTGCTTTTGGTGCACAGCTCCAAAACATCACCAGCCTTCCAGCAAGGCATTTTGGTGAGGTTGTGCACACCCTCCTCAGTTTTGAAGTGAAACCCATAATTTTCAGCAAGTGAAATCTCCCAAGACCAGAAAAGTTTGAGATAAAACCATACAATTAGAGTTTTACTTTGACTTGTGGACAAGTCAAAGGCTATGCTACCAGAACAAAGAGCAGATTGAAGATGTTACAGAATCAGTCAGCTCTGCATGGGTGCCTTCCTCTGCAATGCCTAGGGTTCTGCAAGCAGCACCATTCTGCACAGGCCTGAGGGATGCTGATGAGATTTGAGATGCAGGTGACAGACACAGGGCCTCAAGCAGCTCTGCTGGTTGGGTAGACAAGTCAGGAGAAGGGAAGAGTGTCCTGTTGGAGAAAGTCAGCAGTCCTCTCCTTTCCAGGCCTCATTAAGGGTCAAATTAATCACTTGATGGACAGTGTGAGGAATAAGGCAATAAATCTGAGACAGCAACAGCAATACTTGTTATTAAGATGTTGTTTGTCTCAAGCATGATGAAAAAAAAAAAAAAAAAAAAAAGCATTTGTCACCAAGTCATGGCTAGGAAGGACTGCAGCTGCAGACTGGAGGAGGAAGCTTGCTGGCGTTGCCTCTCTTGGCTTGCTCAACTTTTGAGATATGAGAGCAAAAGCAGGCCAAGATGGCAGGGCCTCATCTATCACAGAAAGATTGAATTCACTTCTGCAGGCTGGATTTTATTTCTTTAATCTGGCACAGGGTAAAGCTGCTGTCCTCAGTTAAACTCAAAACGAATCTATGAGAAGGAATGAAAGTACTCTTCAGATGAGGAAGGTTGTTTTGTTTTTCCTCATCTGCTCCTGCTATGGCCTCACCTCCCATTCCATCTGGGCCTCTTGTTTTCCTCAGATTGATTTAAATGGGTGAGCTCTCAACTAAGATGCCATCAAGAGCCAAGTCTGACTGCAACACTGTGGATGGGGTGTGCCTTGAAACATAGACAGGAGAGTTTCCTACCTTCATGGTCCATAGCCAAGCAGAGAGGACAGACGGATAATTTGTTTTGCCAGGGCTACAAGTTCTAGTCTTCTCAATACTTTTTGCAGAATTCTGAATCACCAGCTGAGAAATTCTGCTTTATGTCATGGGACAGGATTAAGGCCCAATGTCCTATTAATGATGGGTTAAACACATGCACACTTAGCACTAGTTTGTGGTGCATCAGTGGCATGCATAAGCACTGCACGTATTTGTATCTTATTTCCAAGGATGCAAAACCTATGCATGATGATACAGTTGGATTTTTGAATGCACAGACTTTCTTAATTTGAAATGACAGAATGGAGGAAGAGACAAATGAAAACTGCCCAAGCTCATAGTGAAAGAAGGGTTGGCAACTGTTTGCAGATCCTGTATGCAGACCACAACTCTTTCTCCTGACTGATGTTCTCACTGATGTATTCACTACTGCCACTTGAAAGATTATGTTTAGACTCCAGAGACAGACTTCACTCCAGAATTATTTACAATGAAATTCACAGTGAGTTTCTTAACTAACATTTAAAAAACTTTTGCATTTTTATAGTCTACCATATCTCTATATTAAACTATCAGAGTATCCAAGGGGAAATTGTCAAATTCTGCACACCCGACAGAATGCAGCAATAAATTTAGTGGAGCTACTGTAATTGCTTCTCTCTGAAATGGCAATGAATATGATGAATAAAACTTCTCACCGACGTCTTATCATTTCCAAGAAAGATACGTCATATGCAGATATTCATTTGTTAATTGTCATGCAGTCAAATGCATGCAAATGATGTACAAAGTGGATCAACTAAAGACTATTGACATGCAAATCATATGTTCTTTCAAGTCGAAAAGGATTAAGAGAACATTCAGTTATTTCCAGCTCCAGTGCAGAATAAGAGTTCATTAAGTTTGGGGAAAAAAAGGGTGTGGAGGGAGGGCAGCAGGAGGAGGGGGGAACAACTTGAAAATGGGTTCCTAAAAGTAAAATTAAAAATTTGCACTACCATCTGTTGGAGAACTTTTTTTCTGGAATGACTTTCCAGTTGAAAATGTCAATTTTGAAAAACATATTACTGCCAGTTCTTATTGAAAACAAAGATGGCAGTTGTATGGTACCTACTGGCAAAGGTCCCAGGAATTTACTGTCAGGCAGTGACATGGACAAAAGTGCTAGAAGGTTTTTTGCACTTTGTTGCTTCAGGGTATCTCATTATGTTTCAGTATGTTCTGCCTCCCCCTCATCTCCCCTCCAAAACATGAGAGTACCCTAGCTCTTGTACCTGCTTTCTGTGGAACTGGTAGCACCTTTCCGCATCCTACCTGCCAGCATGAGGAAGAAAAAAAAAAAAAAAAAAACTCACTTGTTCATTTATTTTTTGTTAAACCAATAAAATCATATGGGAAGAAAGTGTCAATTTTTAGATGACACCTTTTTTAAAAATTCCTTGCTGTTGTGTCTTGTGACCATCTTATGTCCTTAGCATAATCCGAAATGCTGCTATATTCCATTTTTTCATGTATTTCCACATAGCCAAATAAAGTTTTTAAGCAGGAACTGATCATCCCATATGTTAAACTCAGTGCTTTTCAAAAAAGAGGAAAATTACTGCCCACTTACGGCATCTCAGATTAGATATTAACAATGGAAATAACTGAAATCACTAGTCACTTGAAAATTTTAGTGTCAACATTTCAATTTAAATTAAAATATTTTAGTGAGCATGTGAAAGAGGATGTTCTAGTTGATATAATGCACTCAAAGAATGTTTTGTGTTTTTTTTTTTTTTTTTTCAAAAAGCTTTTGACAAGGTTGAAAGATTATGAAGGGAGCTCAGCTGTCATAGGATAAGAAGGAAGGTCATCTCAAGGTTTAAGAATTGCTTAATGACAGCAAATAGAGTAGGATAAATGGTCAGTTTTCACAATGTAAGGGGATTATCTGTAGATCCCCAGAGAGACCTGTGCTCAAAGTTGAGCTGCTCAACATCGTCCAAAATGGTAAAGAAAAAGAGATGGATAGTGAGATGATAGCATTTGCTGAGATAAATTTTGAGGTGATAAAATGACTTGGAGTAGTCACATCTCAAACTGACTGAGAAGAGTACAAAAAAAAAAAGTGAAAATCCTAAGTGGACAGGTGATTGAATGAAACCGTATTTCGATGTTTCTAAATGCAAAAGGAAAAATAACTCTTCCTAAAACAGCTCGATCTATCAGTACATAGTGGCAGGTGCTTGTCTAGCTATCGAAAATCAGGAAACAAAATTTGAGATCCCTGTAGAGAGTTTTACAAATATGTGGAATCAGTGTTTGACAGTGTTCACAAGATAAAATACCATTAAGAACCTATAGAAAAGCAAGATATAAGTTTTCCCTTTGGAAAACCACAGAACACTTGTTTCTTGTATATTGTCCTAGTCATTCCTGGATGTAAAGTAGAAAAAGTTCAGAGAAAGATGGCAGTGAAGATCAGAGGAACTAGAAATCCCCAGAGATATGTTGATAGGCTTAAAATAAACAAAGCCCAATATTTACAAAACACATAATTAAAGCACAAATCTTGTAGCCACAGGATACAGAATAGAGGGTTATAAGAATAGCTAATATGAAAAAAAATTACTACATGGATGCATGGAGCAGTGTGCCATTGAAGATAATTGCCTGTTAGCCCTTAGGTCAGGATATCCTACAATTGCTGACTATCTGGGATTTTATCAGGCAAGGATCACTATTCTCAATATTCAGTGCTTCCCAGCAGGGTATGTAAAATTGAATTTTGCTTCCTGCAAAAGGAGTGAGAAGAGACTAGGCTGGGCTAGAGTGTCCAAAATAGCTTCTGTATCTGTCCTACCAACCTGGAGGGCTACGAGGTGTGGAGGGGTGGTCACACAACCCATCAGATCTGTGCGTATGGTGCCATTCCCTACATTTTGCTGGCCTTCAACACGTCCTCTTTGGTATTGAGTCACATCTTGGGCTAAGAAATTTATCAGTGAGTTTGTTCTTCTTGTGCTCAAATAATAGGCTTCTGAGCTATATCCTCAGCTCTGCCACTGCTGAACTGAGTGGCTAAGATACATTACTTTATATCAGATCCTTTATGTGTTCACCTGTGAGATGAGGATAAAGATCTTTTCCCACCTTTTACTCTTGGTTCACCATTAATTTCAAAGTCAGTGAAGCTCAGCTACATGTGGGAAGCTTCTAGGACTCCTCAGGAAGCTAGCAGGGGCTAGATAAAACAGTAAAGCTCAGATCTTTCTGGGAATATCTCAAATTTGACATATGGGAGCAAAAGACCTGTGCATCTGATGAGGATTTATTATTGCAAAGGAATTTTACCTTAAGTGAGTCTGATCTTGACTTTATGCCATACTATCTGCAGAATTTTAGAGTTACTTTACACATGAGGCTGTTTATTCAAATTCCTTTTGCAAAAGCAAATGGCAAGCTCCTGTGAGCATAAAACAAGAACTCCAAAATCAGCATGAAAGTTATAAAATGTCACCACATACACAAGCAACAGACAATTGGAAATGAACTGGTCAAATCTGTTTACATCAGAGTTTTAGTCCAGAAAAGGATGGTAATTTTGAAGTGGTTCTCCTGTTGGTTTCCATTTGCTGTACCCTTGCTTGCATTGCCAGCAACCTTGGGGTACGCAAAATGACTCCTCTGGAATGAAAACAAGACTGTGGAGCGGATCTAATGCCATTTACTGCTAGTGGTGAAAAAAGGGTTTGAATCAGTGAACCAGACATCACCAAGCATCACCATAGTCCGTGCACAGGGTGAGGTGGGATGTGGGTCATTAATGACTCTGTATGAGACAGAAATCAAATGGTGATGAAGCATCTGGGTGTGACTGCAGGTCTACTTGAGCCCTGCTCCGTCTAAGGAACATGGTGAAAATAGCTACAAGCATCATCTCTAAAAAAGCAAGATAGAGCAGCAGTCTGCTAGCAGTCTTCCTGGGTGATCTAGGTTTGATGTGTTTTGCGTCTTATTCATGTTTTTAATATTCTCAAAGCCTAAGCTGTATTTAGCTCAGCAGGAACCACCTGCTTTGAAGTGAAATTAGAGGTATCATTACGAATTTTTGTCACTTTCTCTTTAAAATCAAAATAGACGGCAAGGATTTATTTATTTTTATTTATTTATTTTTATTTATTTAATGCAACAGATTCATAGAACCATCTGAACAGACTAAACAAAGTCTTGGGTTCTTTCTTCCATTCTGAGAAAAGCTCCAGGTCAAAGAACACTACATAAAATCTTTAGAGCCAAGTAGGGAAATCTGGAATCTCAGTCTATCCAGTCAAAGTATTTCTTCTTTCTTGATTCAAGGGACAAGTGACAAATTTAAGGTCTGGTAATTCAGGCGTTAACAGGTGCTGAAATTAATTCAGTGCCTTATATAAAAGGCAGACTTTTCTGTCTCTAATAGTATGTAGTAATTTGCTTCAATGTTGAGTTTCAGATATTATAGCCAGCTAATTCTTAACAGTAATGTCCCTGATTTAAACGATCATTTTTGCCACCTGACTTTGAATCCTGAACTTACACAATGGGTAAGAAGAAAGAGTATTTTTATCTATCAAAAGAATGTGAAGTAGATCTAAGATTTCAATGATGAGATATCAGAGTTTAGTTGACCCAGGGAAAATAATTTGACAGAATAAGTACAACTTCCATGCCAAATATTTCTCTACTACTTGGAAGAAAATATTAAGCTAAGTAATCTCTTTGGAACAAGCTTTAAAAAGCTTCCATTAGTCATTAAACCCTTTCACTGCCTCATTAATTCTAACAGTATAATCTGGTTTTGATTAGCCAGGTTGTTAAACGTCCACTGTCAAACAGTGATAAGGGGAGAAAATTTGCTTTAGGGATCACAGACATGTAATTATGTGTCTCATCACAGCTGATAAAGAGTGAAAAATTACCTTCAGCCCCACAGAAATCACCGCAACACAGTTAGCACAGAGTAATCTGCCTATATATTCATATCTAAAAGGGACACACTAACACATCTCAGGAGCCTTTGAAACTTCACTACCACTTTGAGAATGTTCAAACCAAATCTCAAGATTTGTGGGAAGGAAATTGAGGAAGTTTAATTGATTGACCTAAAATATTATAGACCTGTACTGGAGACAGATTTGAAGAAAATTTTAATAATGTTTGAAAATGACATAGTTTTATACGTGAATTGCCAGATTGAGCAAAACTGTAAGCATAAATTGAAACAAACATGTGTTTATTTAGAATAATTTTAGTGGAATAAATGCATCTTTTCCTATAGACATAAGGGAGGGTACTCATACATCTGAAGATGTAACTCAGTGCTGAGGATAAACACATAGGAAGTTCTGAGAATTCTGTAGGATATCAGTATATTTAAGTGTTCAAAAGACTAATAGAAAGTCTCAGGTTCATGGAAATTAAAATAGAATGAGATAATAATAATAATAATAATAATAATAATAATAATAATAATAATAATAATAATAATAATAATAATAATAATAATAAAAGATTCCCTTAGATGATTTCCACTGCAGAATGAAGTTCTGTGCAGATCCGGTAAGCCTGGATTTCTTTTAGAGCTGATGGCTTGCTTCACTTTAGCTATACTTCACAGGTGACTGAAAAATCTCTGTGGATGTTTTTCCCTTTGAATTTTTTTTTATAGTGCTGGTGCACTTTCATTTAAATCTGGAAGCATATTGGAAATTTATTATCAATCTCAGTGAAATCTTTAATTAAAAAGTCAGATGGCTGCCTGCCTGGTTGCAACACCAGAGGAGCCAACACTAATTTATGTACACTGTAAAACAGGCATAATTATGCTGCCAGTAGACTTACAGATGGTTAGCATTGGAGCACAAAAGCAGGGGTCAAAGCATAGCCACAGCTCACATCTTTCTAACCAAATGTTCACCAGTCTCGTCTTCTATACACATATTTTCTGTGAAGTTTCTGGGGAGAATGATGCTTATAGTTTAGAACCATGGAGCTTTTAAGTGTTTCTGCTTTGTAATGCATTCTGTAACTTCAGAGATTTTTTTTTTTTTTTCCCTAGATGCTAAGGCAGTACTGCACCAAACATTGTATTCCCAGTAACAGTAGTAAAAGTACAGTGTAACTTGCTTATTACAGTATTCCTGTGCTTCACGCTAGAAAAGGTGTTGTCAAATAGTAAAAAAAGTCTCTTACACGTTGAGATACCTCCATGCATGCAAAAAACTGCTACTATGTGCAGATCTGAGCTCATCCAAAGGCAAGTTATTGTACCAACATCTAGACAAAGTACGGCTCGTCCTGTACTATATCACCTCTTTGAATGAGCAGATTTTTGATTCTTGATCCCTGGCCAATTCCCACCTAGTCAGTACTATTTTATACAGGATTAGCAGGGGTAAAGTCTTTGTAACTGACTGTGTGGCTCACATTGAAGGCTTCTGATGAGACATTCTTCTGTGTGGAATTATGTGATTGCTGCTGTCTACAAGAAAGGACTTGTAAGGCAAAAAAGCAGAAGAGATGAAGTCCAATCTGTCTACTTGACTTCATGTTAAAAGAAACAAGGAACAGAAGTAGCACGTCCAATGGTTGCATCATCATCTAATTTTAATAAATTTTAAAACCAGCTCAGCTAATTCATGGCAATTCTGAAACCAATACAGTAAGAGTTTTGAGGCCGTATGTACTACATGGTTCTAATAATTCTCTGACTGTAAGATGTTTGGTGCAAGAATGGGTTGTACAAAACCCATCCCAGAGAGATCCCAGCTAGATAGTTCCCAAAGTCCTAGCTATTGGATAGTTTCAGCACATTACTGTCAACTAATAGCAGCGCTACAGCTATTTATAGTCATTTCTGCTTTTTAAAATGCAAAACAAACTGTCGTTCTCACAGCAGGCTCTGTTTTCTAAAATGGTGTCTTACCTTTCATCTACAAGCATTTTAAGATGCTTTCTTGTCTTTCAGTTTTCCCAGGTTTTTAATGATATTTTATTGATATTATGCGTGTATCAGAAGTGGAAGGAACAGCAGTATACCAAGTCAGCAACATGTTGTGAATGAGAACAATAAGTTTCAACCTGCTGCTAATGATTTTATACCAGAAGAAATACATCTATTACCAAATCATTTATGGCTAAATGACAACTAACAGGACCTAAGTGCTGTAGGGTAAGGGAAAGGATTGTACCACTCCAGACATTTACTGCTATTCATCTACCTTGTCTTTTGGGCCCAGAGATTTGGCATTCAGGCTCTACTCTCCATCTAGCCCACTAACACAAGCAGCTTTTGGAAATGAGACTCTTCTAAATCCAAGTCAATAGATGGTCAGCACTCATGCCAAAGCTCCATGCCTTACAAAGGGAGTACATATAATTAGATTGGTGGCAAGATATCAGCCGCTATGATTAGTTTTCAACCACAAAAGCAGAATTACATCTCTGTGTGAGAAGCTGCTTTTCAACAAGTTCAAAGCAGTACATGGATGTTATGTCTGCATTAGCCCTGCAGGCAAAATACTTCTGATCCTTATTGCACAGGTGTTTTTATTTCCATTTCCATTTTCTATGTTTCCTTTTAGCCTCTCCTGCCCTCCTCCTCCTGGGGTCTGGGCCCTCTGACGCTTCTCCCTCACCCTGGGCCTCCTCCTTGGCCTGTGCCCGCTCTGCCCTTTAGGAAATCTGGTTTCCCTGAGGTGCCGCCAGCTTGGGGCTGGGCTCAGCTGGGCCCTGCCATGGGGCCATTGGAGCCACCACAGAGGCCCTGCAGCCCCTGGCCAGCACCTGGGCATGGGCACCCTGTACAGTCTCAAGTGTAGCTGGTTTTATGTGCAAACCAGGAAGTGATCCATACTCATCTGTATGGACTTATCAATTCTGTGACACCAAGAAGTAAAACATAATTCTTTTTCATAGTTCAGTCAGTAGGCATGATTTGGAATTCATAGACAATGAGGATATATTGCAAAACAAGTTGATGTTTTTATATATCCCAGCTACCAGGGTAGAGCTGATTAAGTAGATTTCAGGGATGAGAGGCTTGGATCATGGAATAATTTACTCAGGAACTAGAAAAATCAAGTCAGTATACAAGACGGGAAAAGAACTATCCAAGATGATACTATAATAGATAAATATGTGCAAACTCAACCTTAGCTAATGCCTTTGTGATTACATACATTTTCTTTTCATCTCTCTGTGTATGTAGCATTAGTATGGAACTCCACTTTTTTATTTTATTTTATATCCATCTTAGATTGCAACTGAACAAAAAGTATCAATTCAACCCATCAGCCTAAACTGATGGATTTATTCTGCTTCTTTCCAGAACTCTTTAAAAAAAGACTATTTATCCTTATCTTACATTAAACATCTATGGAGAACCATAAAGCACTTTAGAGAGGCTAAAAAAGGTGGAATTCAATAGCAATGTTTTCTTTTTAATCACTTATTTATTTTATTTTATTTTATTTTATTTTATTTTATTTTATTTTATTTTATTTTATTTTATTTTATTTTATTTTATTTTATTTTTACATTCTGTTTTTCACAATTAGGGATGTAGCACTTTCAAAGAACGTATCGAGAAGTTTACGATGTACTGACCAATATCATAGATAGGCATTATCTGAACCTAGATTGTTACCTAAATAACACATTTTAAGTGCAGTTTTAATATTTCAGTTATAAGTGCAGCTTATTAATTTTCTATCTTAAAAATGAAAACAAGATCCAACCACAAAATACCCTCTGATACTTTCAGAGTTGCTTTTGCTCCTTATATCCAATTTGTCTGGAAGAAAAAGCTGTTTTGAAACACAAGCATTTTCTTTTTGCAGGGCCAAATGAAGCGTTCCTTTACAAAGGAAGTTTCAGATTCATTAGCAAGGTAATCTTCTAGATCACCGGGTTTTTATTTATTTATTTATTTATTTGGCTGGAGTTTCCCTTTTTTGTTTGTTTTTTCATTTGTTTTAATAAAAATGTCTTTAAAATCAGTGTACAAAAAAAAAAAAAAAAAAAAGTATTAATTTTCAGTATAGAATCAAATGCTAATTCCCCAACTAAAAGATAATAGAGGCATTCAGGCACATACATTCTTAAATCATTTGGTAGACAATGGAGCTAATGAGGCTTGGTTTCCTGTGATTTTGTCAAATGTCCCCTGTGTATTCCTCACTTCAGCAATCCCCGAACCTAAAAATATTTTCTGTGATCTTCCCTCTACAAAATTTCATTGCCTTCTCAATACTATCTCTTTCCATAGTTACTCAAGGTCTAAGCATATTTCCTAAATACTTCCCACACTTACCTTGGCTTTCCCCCAGGTTCCCAGAGCCCCACCATCATGACTCCTACTTTAACTACTGCCTAAGCAAGAATGATAACATGCACACAGAGCTACTGACATATTGATTAACTGAGTAGCTACTGTCCAAATAAGTAGTGGCTGAGTTGTCTTCCCAGCAGTGGAGGTGTCCAGAGAATCCCTTTTTACAAGTCAGTGATGATTTTTACTAAATTTAGAGGATCTGAATATTTCTGGGACCTTTTTCTGCTGTCAAATAGGGTAATAATAACCAAAATGATTTTTGAAAGCAGAACTGAGATAACAATAACATGAACCTTGTTTTCCTAGGAAACCAGGGGGGGAAAAGCAAATTTGGTCTTACCAAATTGCAATAATTTTCAGTAATGGAATGGTAACCTAGCATGCATTTGTTCTTCGATGCTGCCTGTTGCACTTCTAGGGCAGTTGAAAAGCTGAGGGAAAATAAGATAATGAAGTCTCTGGTCGCTAAAAATGGGCTAAAATATAGGGAAGGAATAGCTCGTCCTATTCCTCCTGTCCACCCTTCTTTGATCCCAAGGCTAATCACAGCTAAAAATTAACCTTGGTATTTGTAAGGGACTCTGAAAAACTTGGAACTGTCTAGAGCAGCTGCATTTAGAGGACCAAGAATGGTCTTAGTGATTTCTCTCAGCTGCCCCACAGTGCCACATGTCTGAGATAACTTGTTCAGTGATATCCTCTCACAACATTTTCAAGGAGTGGTATTACTATACCAGCTCCAGAATCCTGGAGCTCTGCCTTATGCTTAAAAATTCAGTCACTTATCGTAGATTACAGCAATGTCTCTCATCTCCAGAATGCATTGCTTTCTTTTACTGTTGTCCTTCATGAAAAAGAAAACATTGGAATAATACATAGAGATTTCTGTTATCTTTAGGTCAGTTAGAATAATCACAAATCTTGTACAAATGCTTTTTCTCCTTCCTTCTCTTTTCTTTTTTTTTCAGTAATACGACATCTTTTAAGCTAAACAATACATCATTTGAAGAAATGACAATATTTCACTTATATGGCTCCCATTCTGATTTGGGATTTACTGCATAAAAAATCCAGAAAAAGAAAGAATTTCTAGAAGCAATATTCTAACAGAAAACACAGAAGAAAACAGAGGCATAACAAAGTTTATGATAAGAACTGTAAATAATATTTCCAACTTCAGCTATATTATATTTACTTTACGCATAGGTTCATGAAAACAACTCAGATATACAAGCCACATATAGAGGGACTACTTAAGAACATTTCAAATTAAGGGAGGAACATCTTCATTATCTTCAAAATCAATATAATTCTTCTTAGTCTCTGAAATCTTCTCTGCTTGTAGCCTAATAGGTCCCTGTCCAATTCGTTCCTTTTCTTGAATTATTTTTGTCACATCAGGGAATGAATATTTACTAGGATCAACTTCTAATTTCTCAACTTGTCCACTCCTGAAAGAAGAAGAAAGCAAATGAAAAAAAAAAAAAAAATCATTTCAGTGTCAAATACCACAATTCAGGGACACTGTTTATAAACCTGTTGTCTTCTAAGTGAGACTTGGTACTAAATTTATTTATTTATTTCACTTTTTTTTTTTTTTTTTAATTCATTTACAATTTACAATTAAATGAAGATTGAGTTCTTGTTATTTGTAATAACATATTTGCTTATATCAGCTTATATCACCTAACTCACGTTTTGTCAATGTGAATCCTAACCATGTTTGTATTATGAAAAGGAAAAAAAAAAAAAAAAAAAAGATATATAAGAAATGTCTGGGGTATAACAGAATTTCCAGATTCATTCACTATTAAGGTAATTCTTTTAGATCACATTTAGAAATGTGTACAATCCATGCATTAAGGCAACCAAGCAATGACATGATGATCAAAGATTTGAAATACTCCTATAATTTCTGTCTTGCAGCATTGGAAGGCTGGTTTTTGTTTGTTTATTTTTTTTTCTACTAAAGGAACTAAATACTTAACTGGAAAAAATCTAGCCTGTTTTCAAGTAATTTGTAACAGTTTACAGCAAAAAAAAAAGGCAAAATGGAAATGTAATTGTTCAATGATGTTCTAATTTCTGCATATTCCAACATGATTTTTACATTTTTGAACAAATTTTCCTTTTATACTGAATGGTACTTTGGGTCTAAGTTCCAAGCTCAGCATTACAGATGACAGTACATCAGTCTTCAAAGATGTGAGAAAACTGCCTGCTTACCCAGGAGATCAGAGAGACTTATTAGGACTAGAACAAAGGAAAAAGTAATAAAGCCACTGGATGAAAGAATGCATTGTTTTGATGACAATGTAGGTAATGAAAATATGTAAATAAAGTACATTAGATGATTTTAAACTGAAAATACACCATTTTTACTTGTTAAAAGTACAGCTCATTTTGCCAATGAGCTGCCAAAGCCTGTTTCACCATCAAGGCTCGTGAGGGGCCTGAGCAGACATCCCAGTTCACTTTGTGTACGTGTAGAGGAGAGGTGCAGAGGGATTCATGGCAGGTTTCTTCCTCTCCTCTGCCGAGGAAAGCAATAACAGAAGAGGTGTTAGTCAGCTTACCCACTTCTTTCAGCCTTATGCCTCTAGGTTTTTCTTGGGAGTTTCTTAGGAATTATTTGCTCATTTTCCTGAGCTCATTTTCTGCTGCCTTAAGAATCCAAAAAAAACTTTCCCTGCAAGTGGCACAATCAAAAACTACTCAGAAGATAATTTTATGGATAATGAGGGATCATACAAGAAAACTTTTATTTCTTCACCTGGAATGTTCTTCACTTTATAAGGCTAGATCTTTAATGATATTACACATTTTTTTTGAAACAAAAGTGGATGTGCTGTGTGGCAACACTTCAGAAAATGTTCATCCCCAAGAGGTAAGAAACATTTTTATCTCCTTTGTGATTTGTGAAATGTGCTGTGACCTTGAGTGATTCTATTTGTAGCCACTGGGGAGATTCCAAAAAGAGCACCACCTGTCCAGAATCCTAATCTAATTGCTAATGACTAATCACTGATTCGAAGTACCTCAGAAAAAGCTAAAAATCATAAGTATGAAAATTAATTAACCTCAGCATGTGCTTTGTTCAAATAGTAGAAAAGGTTTTCCTTGATTTGATGTATTTTAATTAGTAGTGGTAATTTACATTTGTTCAACAGCTCTAAAATTGTACAAATTGCTAGTCATGAAAATATAGTAAATTCTACGGAGTTTGAATAATTTATTGCTTAGTAGCAGAATAAACTTCAATACACTAACTAATTAACAGTGAGTGTCATAATTAACTGTCCACATCAGCAAGCTATGAAGGGATTATAAACATCAGTCATTCTCAAAAATTAATCAGCACATGCTATCTACAAGTATCTATTAGCAATGAACAATAGGGAAAATAGAATCAAGTACAGATGATTTTTTTCTTTCCAAAAATGAAGTAGATTTTTACGTACTTAAATATGCATGGTGCAATATTCTATATTTATTCAGTAAACCTCATGGTACTATCTCAACTACTATGATACATGTATTTGGCAGGTGACAAGACAGTTGTGATAGTCAGTGCAGCTAGCATGCATTAATCTCCTGTGAATATGCTCTTCTGATCATGTAATCTGTGCAAAAAGAGCTGAGTATTGATGATGTCAAGACTAACTACCTAAAATTGTTGGAAAAAAAATTAGAGTTTTGGAAGAAAATTAGAAAATTAGAGAAGAAATAATAAGAAGAAAATTAGAGTTTTAGGTCACCTAAAGATTTTTTTCCCTGTAAATCTACTTAGAGGAATAAAAATAATCTTGTTGCTAATGTGGTTCCATGAGCAATAGTAAAACAATAGTGATGAAGACAATAATATTGCTTGCAGGACCAACTACAGCACATCTGGAAACCCCAATAATTGCAAATTATTTCAAATTCAGGTAAAATAAATAAATAAATAAGTTCACTGTGTTGGGCACTGCTACCTGCTGCTGAGCAGTCTCTACTCAGGGGAAAATTATGATGTAAAGATTAAATGACTATACAAAATAGATAATATTGAATTAAATGTTGTTTTGTTTTGTTTTGTTTAAAAAAAAAAAAAAACTATTATTTTTTTCTGACATTCCTTTCCCTTAGAAAGGCTATTCCTATCTCTACATAGTTCAACAATGTTTTAAAAAAAGAAAATAATAAAGAGTTCACTACAAAAAAAAATGATAGTCAGTCCTTCAATTTTGCATAACTATAGCAGCCTGCTGAACAATCTGGTGTGTGACAGAACACTTATCTGATAATTTGATATTTTTTTATAATTTACACTTTTGTTCACACAGTTCTTAATCCCCATATTTGATATTTTAATGGTTTGACAGTTACATTTCCTTGTTTCAACTTCTGAATTTCAATAAAAGTTTAGATTGCCAAACATTTCTCATACTTCTTATCCAGAAAATGCACTTTCTAACATTCTGACATGATTGAGTTTCCTTTTTGGCATCAGCATGTCCAAAGATATTTACAAGGTATGAGCAACAGCTTTGAAGAGCCACTTTTTCCAGTCTTCTAGCTCCAGGTCTTCATGAGAATGCAATTAAATCCATACTATAACCTTAACTGGGATAAAAAGTGTTTTATTTTGTTTGTATTTTGTTTGTTTGTTTGTTTGTTTGTTTTGTCTGTTTGTGTTGTTTTTTGTTTTTGTTCTTGTTTTTTTTTTTTTTTAAATATTGCTTAGTCATACCTGATCTATATTCTGTTTAAAAAGTCAATTGAACTCCTGTAATTCTTCCTATTCCAGACAACATAACTTGAAGTGAGAGCAAGAATTCTCAATATCTACATAAAAGCTATCAAACTATGTAGCCTGAAAAGATTATATCTGCAAATCTATTCAACTCTAAATTTGTGATCTACTCCTAGGTCTCTGTAGATGGCACACATGACATCTTGGTAGAACTGATACCTGATTTGCTATGTGTGATCTTTTCATACATATATTCATCTCTTATGCAAGCCAGACCAGAGCTGCACTTACCTATCTCAGCTAAAATATTTGTTCTTGGTTTAGGAGCAGAAATGATAGTGAATTTGGGTTTTGAAAAAACACATAAATCCTCTTGCAATTCCTTCAGGTTAGTTTGTCTATAGATCCATTCAACTTCAGGCCTCATCTTACCTCACATTCCCAGACTGGAAATTAATTTTGTTCTACTGTATTTCTCTTTGCAACATGAATTTCTTTCCTTTCCAAGTTGTCACACCTTTATGTCTCTCTGTGAACTTTAGAAATTTATTGTGAGAGATCTTCAGCCATTAAGTCTGTGGAAAGGAGAGGGGTATTCCCACATGGTGCAAGGATTCTTTCAAGGATTCAAATTAAGACTCCTTACTTATGATAACGTTTGCTAGAAAAAGGGTGGAATTAAAATACAATGCAGTGATTTAAAATATCCAAGATCTCTTGGCCTATAGTTCAACAAAACTTACAAACATTTTATGTATCTGATGTATCTGCCAACAAGTCAAATTTGTCTGGCATTAGATAACCTGTTCAAAAGCATTTATGAGTGCACTAGCAAATAGTGATGGATACTCCAGCAGCATATGTTTTTCTTTTGTTTTTCCTCTCAAGAATACAGATGAGAAAAAAAAATAATACTTAGTTAACCAGTGCAATAGTGCAATTGTACTTAGCTAAAAGGTACTAGGATTTGCAATGTTTGAACTAGTTAGGTAGAAAAGGTAACCTTTACTTTACATTCCTTATTTCATTGTGAACAATATATTTGATATTTTAATGTTTGAATTTGTTGATTTGTTTTTAATTCTATGTTGTGAAGTATTATAGAATTTGATGCTCCGTTCCTTCGCCTCTTTAAATGGACCTATTCTCTAGCTGTATTTCTCTACTTCTGTACATAAAGAATTACAGTACAAATCAAAGAATAGGGAATCTTCCATGTATTCTTCCATCCTTTACTGGAAGATTTCAGGTATGTGTATATTAACATTTAGAGACATTTTGAGTTTTCTTTTATTTTATTTTATTTTTTTTTCTTTTACAATGACATAGGAGGAACAGTCTCAAGCTGAAGGTATGTTACTTTTGTAACTGTTACTCTTAAAAGTTATAGTATGACTTTATTTCTACCTATATATATACTTCATTTATGCAATTGCGAAAAACTCAACTTCTGTACCTCATAGATGAATGAGGTCAATTACAGTAAAGACTGACATACTCAGCTACTATATTAATAAATATTTTGGATGCATAATAAATAAATATGTCAAATTCCTGCTATGGAAACTTATCTCTTTGAAGGTTTGAAGTATAGTTTTGTATACAATCACAGAAGAAATTTCTCCTATGTGGCAGAAGTAATAATAGTATCATCATGCAATTTGGCTAACAAGTTAAGAGATTTAAAGCACTATACTGCAGTGTAGAAGATTGTCTGACAGAATTTAGCTAAGACATCTGTAGCTGTCAAGTGTAATCACTGTAATGAATGTTCTTCTGTAATCTAAGAGAACTATTCAGCAAATTTTTAACATCTGGCTAGTCAGCAATTTTTCAACCAGAGGTCAAAACTTACTATTTGTAGTAAGAGCTGTAATTCAGAATGCTTCTTTCCTACTTCTGTTTTTGCGATACATATTCCGGTAATATATTAACAGTAAAATTTGTATTTTTCCTTCAAAATCTTCAGTAAGCATTTTCATAATTACTCAAAGCTGTACGAAATCAAACACAACTTCTTAAACTTTTATTATGCCATGGGGTACCTTTAGTTCATCAATTGGCAGGGAAGGGGCAACTCCCCATTATGGCTATTTAATCACCTACTGTGTAGCCAAAACTAAATACACTCAGAGAGATCTAAGTACATATGTATTCTTAACCCTGTAGTTGCTAGCTCTTTTGCTGTTTGGCAGAATCTGGAAGAGAGATAACATCAGGTATCTACAGAAGGAAGATCTAGTTTTATCCCGGAGAAAAGTTCAGACATTTCTTTTAACTGATTTCTTTTAATGTTTCTAAGGCTTTAGCTGTGCTTCTGCTGGAAAGAACCATCACTTTTGCGCCATTTGGCTTGGACCTTTTAAAGAAAAATTACGGAAATATTCAGTAATTAAGAAGATGCACTGCTGCCTAAAGTAAGGGTGCAGTGGTTGTGGCTCATTAGGAATCTTAAAGTTTTGCAGTCACCCTATTGTCTTCTCATTAGGCAGGCCACTCAAGGAAAGACACAACTGATCCTTATTAAAATTACAAAATAAAAAGCAGAAATAATGACATCAGTAACTCTTGTGGTGCCATTTGAACAATGTCCCAAATATTGAGAGCAAGAAGAACAGTTGTGATCAATAATGCTAATTTTTACTAACTACTTAGCCTTTCCATCAACATGTTATCACAATGAAAACACACAAGGAAACAAATATAACAATTAAAATACAAACAGGTAAGATGCTTAACAAACTTTGCTGTTACCATATCTCATAATGGTGTGAACATTGCTGCCTATAACAAGAGGAAAGGCAAAATAGTTTAACACATATTGTGGCATCACTTAGTAAGTCCAAGTGGCTATGAGCCTGTCTGACTACCATAATGGCTAGCAACACTTGGTAAGAGGAAAAACAAAAAACAGTGCAGCCCTGATATTTACTTCTTACTGGCAGTCACTAACTGAAAGAGTTTAAGAGCTGGAGTTTACATCACATGTAACAGGATGGAGCTATGTTATAAAACCTTGAAGAACTGCTTTTTGAAACTACTTATTGGTGCAGTAGCTCAATATGAATACTGTATCACTGTGCAAATACATTCATGAGGTGTTCAAAATCATTGCTTTCTAAATGGTTTTGAGACCTAGACTATGTAGCAAGGAGCTCTGCAGAGGCAATTCTCAGTAGGTGGTTTGGTTTTAGTGTATACTAGATCAATATCTGAATGAGCTGATGAAACAGAACCGATCTGCGGAAATAAGTGCTTTTTTGGCTCTGCCATTGGAGCAGATCACTTTATAAACAGCACCAGACAGGCCATTAGTCTAAAGCTTTCATACATAGTTTTACTCTATACAAATCAATATTTTCATACTTTCCACAATAAGATACTCAATAAAAAACATATATTCTGACAAGTGAATAACTAATGTATCAAATAAATAAATAAATAAATAATGCTAATGTGAAATAAAAAAGGAATTACCTTCTTGCATTTTTTTGCATTGTGTCAGAAGGTTTGATTGAAGTTGATAATTTTTGCTTAGCCAGGATTATTTCTTTAGCCTAAAATACAAATATACAGAAAAATAAGTCCCACAAAAGTTATTTATGCTAAAAAGCATCTAAATAATCTATCCAAAAAAAATTAAGAAGGTGTAAATAATTTTTTTCATGTGACTTTTATGTGATTTTAACACTCTTCACTCAGTGTGAAACACGCATAAAGCCCTTTTAACCAAATGATCTGAATGGAATTATATTCAATTATATATATGAGTTTATATATCTTTAAATATTTAAATATATACATATATATATGTATGTGCTGTATTTTTTTAGTACAATGCTAATAATGCACATTACTGATTTTCTCTGTAGCTAATGAACTTGTTCATGATGTGTCTCCTTATATTTCCGTCTGTGTCCATGTGCTAGTTCAGATATTTTTATTAAAGAATCTGCTGCCCTCTGGACTTCTCATTCTTTTTAAAAGGGACAAATGTCCACAAACTCCCTCAGCAACTTTGCTGAAAACAGAATCTCAAGATTGAAGACAAGGTAAATTCCCTTTCTCAAGGAAAATACCATTTTTTGGAGGACATATATGTTATTTCTTATGGCAAAAGAAATTCCTCATTCCCTATTTAGCGACATCAAGGGAGAGGGACCCCTTAAAGTTTGAAAGGAAGGAGATGAACAGGAACTATGACAAAGAGTATCAAGTATTTTCTAGTGACATTGGTCTGAAAACATGCTGTTCCAAACCTGCTCTAAAATGTTCAAGAAATAAGACAGATCTCATGGCTTTTATCATTCATTTCTGAAATGCATTGTCAAAGGGCTGATCCTTTCTGACTCTATGTATCCTCTAGTGAAGAAAAGTCTTTTTCTTTGAACTTTCCCTCTTCTCAGTAGGCTGTACAGTGTTCTGTTCTTCAGTAACTCATTTTGTTGATCCATCTGAAGCTAAGGTTCCTTGCTTTGCCCTCAGAGCACATCATCAAGGATGGTGAGGAAAATTGCTGATTCTGCAATCAACAGAAATGTCTCCTTGATGGGTTGTGATTCTGTCAAGGGGCTTTCAAATTAGGAAAGGGTTAGCAATTGTGTACTGGAGCATCTATTATTGTCAAATATCATTTGACTCAAAAGCTCCTTTGCTCAAAAGACATCCTCCTACCTCTGTTCAAGAAAAATCTTAAGTGATATTCTCTTTTTTCTTGTTTTTGAAACAATGTGTAACAATGACACATGAGCTTCACCAGGACAGTGATTGCATATTGATCTCTCAGAGATGCCAATCAAGTTAGGACAAATGATCTGGAAAATGGAACAGCCACTGCTTCAGCTGTGGACAAATATAAGACTTTGGGCTCAGTAGCAAGTTCATTGAATGAAATTTAAACTCTATAATATACAGGAAGAGGGACTAATTGAATATAACAAAGCTTTCTGCAAGTAATTCTGTGAACCTATTGCTAGTATTTAGTGTAATCAGAAATCAGAAAAGAAAGGAACAGAGAAGCACAGACAGCAGAGAAGTCTAGAAATTGATGTGTTAAATAGAATCTGGAATATATTTGAGAAAACAGATGGAATTTGTGAAAACAATATTTTTAAGCTGAGTCATCTTTTCAGCCTACAATTTATTCCTGCCATGGCTTTCTTCTTCGGCACCATGAATTCCACTGAGTAACAGAGTTTCCCTGAAACACATTTATTTTGAAGGAAAAAAAGATTTCTGGGGTTTCACAGCTGTATGTCTCCATATGCCTTTGACAGTAATGAAATATTACTGCATTTGCCACACCTAGAAAAGTGAGAATTTTATAATGAAATTCCATCAAATAACCCTTACACTGACATGCATAATGTATACCCCTCTATTTTTAAATTAATTAAGGAATCTAACTCTCATTGATCTTTAAGTTTCTAAATGATTTCGAAGACCCAGGCTATAAAAAGCTGTCAGAATTAATTTTTTACTGCTTATATAATAAAGGATTAATCAAAAAGTCAAAATTTTCTTCTCTGATTCACTAAAATAAGGGAAGTCAACTATTAAAACATGACACAGAATGTCTCAGAACCCTAAATAAAAACTGTTTGGTAATAACACTGGTTTTGATGCTGTTTCTCAGACAGTAATTAACATGCTACTGGTGTAATCTATGGATGGCATTTTGCAAAATCACTGATTTAATATGCCAATTTTGGTCAAAGCCAATAAAGAAACATTCAGTTTTTTACTTTCCTGCATCATCTGCAAAGATGACACTGCCAGAGCATAGAGGCTGAAAGGTTGAAAAGCTTCATGTCACAAATATTTTTCCCAGAAAATGAAGCATTACAATGTACTTGCTATCAACCCCTTACTCATACAAAATCTCTGTACAGACGATTAAGGTTATTACAGTATAAACACCACACTTGAAAAGTGTCACAATTCACCGAATGTTGTGTCCTTCAAATTTGTTTTGATGACCTTCCAAATCTGTTGGTAGACAGTGCCTTAGAAAGACACCCTTTTTACAATGATTTGCTGTGCAATAAACAGTACATTAAAAAAAAAAAAAAAAAATCTGAAAAGATGGTGAAAATGATTTACTTTCTTTCCTTTATGTGGAATTTACTATCTCTAACATCTGTGGTATGGCAAGGCCATCAGAGAAGCAACTGAAGAGGTTTTACTTTTCATTTTAAAGGCTAGGGAACTATGAACAGGCTGGAAGATATATGCTGAAAAGTTTAGCAACCTGATCAGAAACTCCCTAAAGCAAACGAAAAATACTGAATTCAGTTCGTTTTCTGTTCCCTTCCTGAGAAGACAGAGGTATTTTCAGGACACTATTGCAAGAACCCTACTGCAGAAGTTTACTTTTTTGGTTAGTAGTATTCTTAGAATGTCAGTGACTTAAAGAATGTGCTAAGTCATTTATCTTGTTGCAAATAATTTTATTTTGAGAATAATTATTTATCAGGAACACAAAGGTTAAACAGCACGATATAGTCATTAGGTTTGTCTCATCACTGATATAAACTGAAAAGAAGTTGCATGAATTCTGTTCTTCCTATCATCTTATAAAAAGGAATTTATATTAAGTTGATGATATAAAATTAATATTCTCAAATATTGTTAATAACTTCAGCCATAATGTTCTCAAGGAAAAATAACTATTGGCATTCCACTTACTGCTAACCTTTATTCATTATACTTAGCTTCCTAGAATACATCCTGTTAATATCAATACAATATGTATGGATAGAGAACATCTGAAAATGATATGTATCCCTCAAAATATAGCTTGTGCATTCCAATTTAGTTCTGAAGGAAGGGAAGAGATTGCATGACTGTAACACAGAACAATTCTTTTGTACCTGCCAAGCGGAATTGCTGCAAAGTAACACAGATCCATCTTTGTTCAACAAATCCACAAAACTTGATGTATCTCAGAATCATAAAACAGTTGAGGTTGGAATGGACCTCTGGAGGTTATTTAGTCCAAACCCCTGCTCAGGCACTGCCACCTGGAGCCAGTTGCCCAGGACCACATCCAGGTGGCTTTTGAAGATCGTCAAGGGTGAAGAAACCATGACCTCTTTGAGCAACCTGTGCCAGTGTTTGATCACTCTCACCATTAAAATATGTTTCCTTATGTTAGACAGAGCATTCTGGTGTTTCTCTTTGTACTTATTGCCTCTTGCCCTGTCATTACCCACCTATGGAAAGAGCTTGGCTCCATCATTACTCCCCCTACAACACCACCACCCCACCCCAGTCAATTAAGACCCTTTTGAGCTTTCTCTTCTCTAGGCTGAACAACATGACCTTGGTTATTCTGTAGAAACCTCCTCAGGTCTCACAAGTGTCTCTGAACCATGACATTCTGAGATGAGGCAGGCTCAAGACCTTCAGCCTAGGTAAAATATATAGGTGTAGGTAAAATATCAAGATAGGTGAAACATGGGTAAAAAATAAATTTAATCATGGAATAAAGGCAATTCTTAATCACAATAGAAAGAGGAAATATTCACGTTGCTCATGTAGGTACTGCTTTCTTGGAAGATAGCAGATTTGAATGTACACAGAGGCTCCTTGAAATATTTATGTTTTCTAGGGCACTGCTCATCCACAAAAATGCTATTGAAGTCTAATAGAAACTCTGTTCAAAAGCATTTGAAAATAACATTATCCAAAATGGCAAATGTCAAGGCCTCAGTTTCAAATAAATAAGTGTAGGAAAGTGTAAATTCTCGTATTAGTAAATTTTGAATATTAATTAAATATGAATCTTAATCAAATGAGTACAGTTTTCAGCATTCCTCAAACTCCTGGTGAAACTGTATGCTTGATGCTAAAATTACAGCTTGTGATTTAATCAGAGGTTGTCCCTGCAGGGTCCTACTGAGTCCCGCCACTAAACCACCACATCCCTTAGTGCCACAAAGGACAGCATGACTCCATGCAGGCAATGCAGGCAAGAGCACAAGTGAGACAGAACACAGAGTTAGGAATATTAGGGGAATATGACTTCTGCCCAGGCTTCTTTAAGTACTGAGGCCTGCTGTGTAGCATTTCTCAGTTGAAGCACCATGTTGCCACAACCCTCTTACTCTGTGAATACACATACTTGGTAGAGCTGATCAGTGTATCATTTCCATCTAGGGAAAGCATGAAAGGAAAGTGAATTAAGCAACTCTTGTTCTGATCACCTGAGATGTGAGAGTAGTAGTACATAATGCCTATCCTTGAACCACAATGTAATTTTCATACAGGTGTGTGCCACACCAATTTTGAAAAACTGATTTGTTTCTGTTATAGGTAGAAAAACTGCTTATTTTCAGTTCTTTTAAAAATACATCTTACATTGTTGCACAATATGGCAGGTTTTGCAGAGGATATTTTCATATATAAAAAGCTGTTTCTATTGAAAATATAGGAAATAGAAATAGTTCCATTAATACTGTTTTCCATAGTGTTCCTTTAAAGGAATCCTAAATCCAATGGTTTGGCTCTATAATTAAATTGTCATTCTGGAATGTTCCTTCTTTCTTTGAGAAATACATCCTGATGGGAAAGGCTAGCCTGAATAACTAGCTAGTCAGGTGTTACCTGTAACTCAGAAATATTCTCACAGTACTCACAATATTTTAAATACCTTTCTATAATGCCTCCTCAGATTATTTAACATACCTTCGGCATGCTGACAACTAAATGACCGGTTGTTTGTGATCTTTTAGCAGAGCTGCTATCTGGCTTCACTTCCTCAGGGAGCACAAGCTGGAATGGCTATGACAAAATATGGAGTTGAAGTATATCATGATAAAATATTTATGTATTTATTTATTTATTTATTTGACCGAGACAGAACACATGCAGAAATATAACTATCACTTCCTTTGATCTATAGAACAGTATGCGTCTAAATCCTATCACTATAAATATAGTATTACTAATCCTAATAAATGATTAACATGCTAAACAGCTTTTACTTAGAAGTATGGTTATATGTATATTCCTGAATTGCTGTCATTTCTGAAGTGACATTTCTAAAGAAGGTTATAAAATGATGCTTGACTTATATTAGCAATTAAATGAGAAAGATTATCTAGTCTATTTTAAACATAAAGTAATTTTGAAGTTTTATTTATGCAGTTGTTACAGTCATAAATGCAGATTTTGGTTTACCATTTAAATACTAAGAATTTTTCAAAAATTTGATGATAAAATTATAACCACTGAGAAAGAAGTAAACTTGAATTTTAAACACCCTTCCAAAAGAGTATACATCCACTTGTTTCTGTCTACTATGAATTCCTGATTGTGAAATTACTAAATACTAGCATAGGGTAATTAACAAGTTCCTTTCCTCAGTGATTTATTGTACATTGTTTTGAGGGAATAAGAAGAAATAAGGAGTGAAACAGAGAATGGAATTTCATTTCAGGCTTTACACCTCTTTTGGTTAGGACTTCAACAGCATATATGTGGTTCAGAATAATGCAAGTATGAAATAATGGTTCTTCTGCATAGGTGCATGGAATTTCATAATCTGTGAAAGCTCCAGTGTTCACTGAATAACCATTGTAAACTTTTAGTCTTGATTTGAAATTAATGTAGTAGGAAAATACTAACCTTTCCCTTCACCAGTACTCGTATGTAAGTTGTCTGAACATCAACATCAAGCAGAGATGTGTCCAGATGTCTTTGAAACAAAATATGAATAAATGAATCAATCTATTATACAGTCCAGTATATAAACATTTAAGACTACTCAATTATTTTATTACTACTTCACAGTTTGTAAAATATGGCTTCAATTTCAGGTATTAAGTTAAATGAAATATTATTAGCATTTAATATTTTTGGAAGAAAAATATGATCTTCCTATATGTGTAGGGAATGTGTAATAAAATAATGTCTAAGTTCTGTCATGTCCACCATCAGTCCTTCACTACAACTATTGTATATGTTTCAAAATCCTTGTAGAAAGTGAAAAGTTTTTTTTTTTTCTATTAGTTTAGTGCTTTGACTTATGAAAATTCATCTATTAGCTATTAAAATTGTGAAAGTATTTTTCTACTTTTCTTTCTAAAGGCTTAAACAGTACCTTTGTAATAAAACTTCCTTTTTTTTACAGTGAATTAAAAATAAAATAAAATAAAATAAAATAAAATAAAATAAAATAAAATAAAATAAAATAAAATAAAATAAAATACATTGTATTCCCAGAAAACACAGTCTTTTTACATTTCAGTACTGACAGACTTGTCACTGTGACCTGCAAAAGCTCCACTCTAACATCTGCTCTTCTTCTTGTGATACATACGCTCTTGTTCTTGTGACCTGCTAGTGAAAGCGCAAATGCATATTCCCTATATCCCTGCCTTTATAACATTAATTCTCAGGTGAATTTTTAAAACTTTCTAGTTTACATTTCTTATAAATGAACACAGACTACAACACTATATCCAGTATTTTATTACACCTGAACAGATTTTCTGAGCTTCCAAAAAACCTAATTCTTATAATTCAGAAACAATGGAGCAGGCCTGTTTTGTGCAAAATTAATAAGTTTGAAGGGAAGAACACCTGCCATGAATACTATTTCTGTGCTATGAAGCTAGTTCCAACTTTAACTAGTTCCTATCAGAGCTGAAAAAGCTTGTGGATTTCTAACCCCTTTTCGAACCATGAGCAAGGGAACTGTTGTGCTTAGTAGTTACAAATTAAGTTATAATTTAACTTATAAGAGTTATAAAGTCTTCTTGTCATTTTTTGGCATGTTTCATCCACATTTCTTCCAGGTAATGCTCTGTTGTAGTTTAGGAAATAGGACAGACCATAGACTCCTTCCATTAAGCAATATGGACAAGGTTGCCCTACTCTGTTTCAAGAAGAATTTAACTATACAAGGACATGAATTGTACTGGAGCACTTCTAGGGACAGAGAATAGACATAAAATCCCACTCCCTACAATCCTAACCAACTAATGAAGAATGGAAAATATTTTATGTAAATATAAGGGGACAGCACTGGAAGAAACCTGCCTGTGGACTGCAGAAATCATCAATTCAAAAAAGGACTACTGAGACACACTGCTCATTTAGGAGTAACAGAACAACCCAAAGGATCTTTATTTTATACATTTCTGTTTCTTTGGCAGAGGTTTCAAGATTTATTCTATCAATCCCTACATTATTTTTCTTCCACTTGAAAACTCCCCATTTACAAGGAGGAAAACAATTGAAATTCTGCATATTAGAACTTCTGAATGGCAAAATGAAGTGGAAAAATAAATAATATTTCTGACCTGTAAACAGAAAGATCCAAAATGAACTGGTTGTTTTCTTCATCATCTTTCAAGGAGAAATGAAGCCTAATAATAAGGACAAAAAACATCTCCAGGATCAACATAATTGGGGTGAAAAAAACAAACATTATGGCATATTTAAAATTCAACTGCTAGCAATTTTAGATTTAACACAAATACCCTTTAGACAAAATCACATGATCATTTTAGAAACAGTTGCACTTTTCCTCATGAACAGGAAAAATTACTAACGTTTGAGCTAGAGTCATTCAACATTTGTTTTCTATTCTCTCCACCCAACACTCAAGAAACAGAAATAAAAATAGTGCTGAAGGTCAGTTAAAATTAAGATCAGTCTGTCAGTGCAGGGAGAGAGACATCTGCTGGCAAAGTGTCTGATCTGTTGATGTCTTCGTAGTTAAGAAAAAAAAGTACATGAAAAGCACAGACGGCCTGAAAAACAGTGATTCTAACTTCATCTTTAAAAAAAAAAAAAAAAAAAAATGCATGCTTGTTAACAGAAATTAAGTTGCCTGTAGCATAAATATCTACATGTGCTTTTCCAAAATAAAAAAGAAAAAAAAAAAAAGATAAAGATTTGCTTAATTTCCTTGATTCAAGGCTGTAGTGAGGTGGGGGTTGGTCTATTCTCCCATGTGCCTGGTGACAGGAAGAAGGGGAATGGGCTAAAGTTGCGCCAGGGGAGTTTTAGGTTGGATGTTAGGAAGAACTTCTTTACTGAAAGGGTTGTTAGACATTGGAATGGGCTGCCCAGGGAAGTGGTGGAGTCACCATCCCTGGAGGTCTTTAAAAGACATTTAGATGTAGAGCTTAGTGATATGGTTTAGTGGAGGGCTTGTTAGTGTTAGGTCTGAGGTTGGACTCAGTGATCTTGGAGGACTCTTCCAGCCTAGATGATTCTGTGATTCTGTAATATTTATTAAAAATGAGAGTGCATTAGCTGTGTGTTTGTGATCTGGTGGCTGAGTTCTAAAATTTTTGAACAAATCTTGAATAAGGAGATCTATTCTAGTCTTACTAGCCCTACTCACACTCTCATATATTCCCAAGTATTAAAGTAGAGAAAAGATAAAATAAAACCCACCTATAAATGAGATGATTTTATAAATTAGGTATAAGTTTAAAATGAGAGGGTTTGGCTTAATTTAATCTATCTGATACATTAAAACACCTAGATGTCACCTTTCAGTGACATTAAAACACCTAGGTATTTTATATAATAGAAAGAATAGAATAGAATATTTTATGTAATAGAAAGAAGCTCAAATTTGTATACATTCTTTCAGCAATAAAAACATCTGTCAGATATATTTTATAACTCCTTGCTCTCTTGTATTCTGATACCATCAACTTGGAAGAAAGCTTAGAGAACTTTAGGTTAATGGATATTTTTGAATGGTAAACTGCAAATGATACAAAACAGCTTTCTTTCCTGTACACACTTCTTTATTTTACTACACCACAAAATTAGAGAATTCACTAAAACATTAACAGTAAAAAAGAGAAGAGAATTGTAAAATTTTCTAGGTGAAAGCTTGAACAGAATCAAGGAGCAGAAATAGTCTTTTCTCAGCAGCACGTTGCTATTCCTCTCAATAACCAATGTTCAAAAAGAACCTTAGATAAATTTGGACATTGCATTGGATACTAGACTTTTGCAATAAAAGAGTAACTTTGGGGAGCACCACCTGTCTATTAGCAACGCTTTCAGTGAAGAGCAACTCTTTTCAGTGAAGAGCTATGATATTCTTGCTGAAGCCATAATGACAAAAATTGCTCAGTGATCTGACTTTACTTGAGCACATCCACACAGTAAATTCTAATCCAGAAAACTCAGGTGATATGAACAAGACTGCTACAAACAGTGAACTCAAGGTGACTGTATTGCTTAAACAAAGATAGCTAGAGCTTTGTTCTGAATGTCTCTGCTTTTTAGAGGCATAATTACATTCTATTAATGTAAGATTTAAACTATTTAAGGCTTGTCTTCTTTGAACTAAAAAAATCATTCTTTTGCTTTTCTGTCACTTTCTCAGTTCTGCCAGGTTTACATCTGTTATGAGAGGACAGGATGATTTTGACTAGAAATATTACTTGGACATATTTTCCCACATTTAAAGTAGCTACTTGTACACATTTATCTTCAGCAGTCAAGCTTTCACTATTTTTTTTCCACTATTAGCAAGATGCTCTAAGAAAGAGTCTTACCATGGAAGGTAATAAGAGTAAAGTATCTTATGTCATTTACAGAAAAACAAATTCTTCTGTCGTCAAACACCAAGATATTAAGTTAGACAACCTTCAACACTTAACTTACTGAAAAGTAATTAATTATTTTTCCAGCATCAGAATATAATTTCAGGAGTCAGTTTCACCATCAGGAATATAATACTACACATGAGAACTTGTCAGTTCTCTTATTATCATCTTGTATATCCAAATAGTGGCTCAAATCAGCTATAAAGAAGTTAACCACAGCATTGCTTCCTTACGTACTTTGGCATGTTGACATTTAGAACTTTTTCTTCTGCAGTCACCAGTGTTGGAAGAAGCTTCTCTCTCTTTTTTGGCTCCCTTAACAAGACAGAAAGAAAAATGTTTTATAATTTGTCATTCTCATATTTTCTGTTGTATAGCTAAAATAAAAAAGAAAGAAGATGGCAAGAAGTTAAGTATACCTTATATTGTCTTTTGCTTTCCGTTTTTCTTCAATATATCTGTGAGTTTCTAATCTAGATTCTGGAGTATAAGGTGTAGGCTCCTCCCAAAATCTTCTGTCTTCTTCATCATCTTCAACTGTCCTCCATGTTTCTTTTTCTGTTTCTCCTTCTGATTGATGGTTTTCTTTGTCCTGTAGGGAGCCTGGGCTGAACAAGATCACAAGAAATGTTATTTTAATTAAATGAATGAAGAGTAACGGTATTGAAAATGTATTCTTGCAATAATTTATTTTTTTTACTTCAATACCAATAGTTGCGTAATTCCTACAGAGAATAATAGTTTAGAGATTTGAATAATTTAGTCTGTTCTGCAACTTTCATCAATCATTAAAACATTTTTCAACAGAATAGTTTTCATTGATTTAACTAAGAAGTGATACTATGGTTTTGCTTAGCTGTCTGAAAACCCTGACAGATTTAGTTTCAGGAGCAGAATTTTCAAATGCCTTTACAACCTTCAGGAGCAAAAAAACCTTCAGTCCCTGTTAAGTTTAAGTAGTCGCAAAGTCAGAGAGCAGCAGGTTAGAAATTTTAAGATAGCAACTTTTTACTTACGCATCTCCTCAAGTGCCATTTTAGAACCCAAATACATTTTCCCCTAGACCTAAACTTCTGTAATGTTCAGAAAGTCTCTAGCTATATAAAATGAAAACTCTGAAACCACTGTACTACCTTAAATAACAATTTCCAGCTGTCCTGAAAGAAGCTATCAATCACACCACTTTGGAACCTAGAAAATTTAGTTTGGAGTTCTTGGACAGAACTTCTGTTGTACTGACTACAGGTTAGTAGTTAATAATGTTTATAATTATGTTTTTCATTAGAGACCATAGCTGAAATGCTAGAATCCTGCTAGAATCAGCAATGAAGACAAACATAAGACTTTAAGTGGAATTATATTAACAACATTGAACAAGGAAAACCAAAATTCTTAGTGAAGAAAGAGACGAGTGATATTTACTTACAAACTGCTGCTGCTTACTCTTACCTATCAAATCCAAGCTTAGCTTCCACTTGTTTCTCTTTCCTATCCTTTCTTTCATGCATCCTTCTTTGAGCCTCTTCTTTTTCTTTGGCTCTTTTGAGAAGGTAAGATTGTTCCTGTTCTTTAATTTTCTGTTTCACTTCTGGATAGTTTTGAAGAGCTTGAATCCTCTCTGAACGTTCTATTTCTTTACTATCCAAATACTTCCCAAAGGAAAAAAAAAAAAAAAAAAAAAAAAAAAAAAGCAATTTAAATATATGAGAAATGTAAAACATATTTAAATCAATACATCAATTAAACGGCAGGTTAATTTAATATTTCTTTCAAACCTCTAAAGCACAACATAAGTTGTACTGCATTAAAATAATTAACAGTAAGTTGCTATTCAGATCTGAAAATGTTTGTGTGTCTGAGAGCTGCCTTTTGCATTTTCCTGGAATTTTAGTTAGTCATATTGCTATGTAGTAGAAAGAGTCCCTTCAGCCATTTCTGATATTTGTCTGCCTTTTATTAAGCTCATAAAGCTATTACAAAAATATTTCTTTAGATAATGTTCATTTAACTCAGAAATGAGTTGAGTCTACTCTTAAGAAGTTAAGCAAGTGTCTGTGCTTCTCCAAGGGAAATTGGAAGAGCATATTTCAGGATTCTGACTGCCTCTTTCAATGACAGAAAATCATTAGATCAGTCACTGTACAAAACCTCCATCTCAGAATATCTATTTACAATATAGAGCATTTTCACATCAATTTCTACTGTTTTCCTGCCTTGTGTTGTTGGTATGGTACATATTGTTGGTACATTACCAATGACCTGGTAACTTTCTAAAATCATAGTAATAACTTAAAAATACACTGTGCATATATATGTACACACACATATATAAAGCTAAAAGCCAGAACTGTACCATGTATTTATCTTTTCAGAACTTTATTTAAGGATCTCCAATGAAAATGACAGAAAAGTTAACAAATGCATGTGGCTTACTATAATTATTTATTATCACGTTACTTAATACAGTCACCTATTCAGAACAGAATTTAATTTTCTGTGGACAGTAAGAAAAATATTCCTAATTTTCCTACCACAAGCACTTAATTGTTTTGAATTACTATGTTCAGTCAACAAAGCTGGTTATTGATTTGGACATTAATTTAACATTAAAAATCTTACTTTCAACTGATGAAGTGTTGCCACTACAAATTGTCTATAACCTTGAAATTCAGTACATGGGTTACCCACTAGAAACAGTTCCTTCAGATGTATATTATATTTTAGGGTTTCAATACTGGAAAGTTCACCAATGAAATTTGCTGTCAGGTCAAGTTTCTTCAGATCTTCACAGCCTGTTTGAATAAATAAATAAATAAATAAATAAATAAAACAAAACAAACAAACAAACAAACAAACAAACATCATTCAATGTGGCTACTCTATGTGGCTAAAGAGTGTCTAATTGCTTCAGGAGAGCAGAATCCTGATGGATTTCATTTCTTTGTAACTTAAATCTTCACTAACATTGATTTTATTACTGGTTAAATTGTTAATATTGGTGAGAAAATTGTATGTTAACCAGAAGAATTAATTATAAACAGAAACACTAAATTTGCTAACAAAATGCTCTGGGAAATTTGGATCCAGAATTCATTAGCCACTCTTTTTATCATAATATGTCCATGAGTCATAACCTTGATTCTAAGAGTAAAAAAGTTCAGCTAAGAGCAAGCTCAACTTCTGTGCTCATCATTTTAATCACTTATTTTCCTTTGCAGGTCTATTTGGCAAGTATTTTATTCATAATGGAACTGAAAGAGCATAAACAACGCAAAATGATTTATTAGGGGATTTAAATAACCTCAATTTTTGCACAGCTAATTCCCAAAGGTTCTGACTTCTAAGTAAATGACAAATCACAGTAATAAATAATGCAGCCTGATAGAGGAACTTAAAATTTACTGGCATGAAAGCAGATGTAAGTTTCTTAGCAAATTGCCAAATAGGTAATGTACTACATATTTCTTCAACTTTTACAAATTTCTGTGTAGCCTATTTGTTTATTTTTCTGTTTGATTTAAACCATCCTCCTGAAACAGCTTGCACACTGTTTAAACAAAACAAAACAAATCAGCTTTTTTTTATTGTTCTGTTGCCAAGGTGGACATTTTATATATTCAGCAACTTGCCTACGCGAGAAAAATAATGAAATAAGTCAAAAGTCAGATTTTATTCAGAAAATATGGAATGTGTTTATGCATGGCTTTAAGTCTTAGGATTTGATCTTTGCACATGCAATTATCATGTCAAGATAAATGGTTAAACATAGATAAGATAGACAAGACTTCGTGTAATGACAGAAAAAAGAATCACCTGAAAAACTGTAAAAATACTCCAGACTGACAATGCAACTTGTGCACAGTGTAGAACCTTCTTTGTGAGACTTTTGATTGCTGAAGATGACTGCTGAACCATTACAAGAGACACTCTTTATATTCCGTATAGCATCAAAAAATATTGCATTGCTCTAGCTAACCTACCTAGCAGATCATCTTAACTTTACAGTGAGGCAATACCAATTCTCTATGGGTTTCCTGAAAATTTTGATCTCCTATTTTGCAAAATATTAAAGAATAGAGCTGTCATAGATGACAACACTGGTAAGAGAATATGTAAAAATCAAGTTAAAATGCACTTAAGAAACTGCAGTGACAGAACGTCAGCAGTAGGAACCACTTGAAACACTGCACAGAAGCTGTCTCCTTCTTCTGACAATCAATAAAGTACAGAATCACAGAATCACAGAATTTCTAGGTTGGAAGAGACCTCAAGATCATCGAGTCCAACCTCTGACCTAACACTAACAGTCCCCACTAAACCATATCCCTAAGCTCTACATCTAAACGTCTTTTAAAGACTTCCAGGGATGGTGACTCTACCACTTCCCTGGGCAGCCTGTTCCAATGCCTCACAACCCTTTCGGTAAAGAAGTTCTTCCTAACATCTAACCTAAAACTCCCCTGGCTCAACTTAAGCCCATTCCCCCTCGTCCTGTCACCAGGCACGTGGGAAAACAGACCAACCCCCACCTCGCTACAGCCTCCTTTAAGGTACCTGTAGAGAGCAATAAGGTCACCCCTGAGCCTCCTCTTCTCCAGGCTGAACAAGCCCAGCTCCCTCAGCCGCTCCTCGTAGGACTTGTTCTCCAGGCCCCTCACCAGCTTCGTTGCCCTTCTCTGGACTCGCTCAAGCACCTCTATGTCCTTCTTGTAGCGAGGGGCCCAAAACTGAACACAGTACTCAAGGTGCAGCCTCACGAGAGCCGAGTACAGGGGGACGATCACCTCCCTAGCCCTGCTGGTCACACTGCTTCTTATGCAAGCCAGGATGCTGTTGGCCTTCTTGGCCACCTGAGCACACTGCTGGCTCATATTCAGCCGACTATCAACCAATACTCCCAGGTCCTTCTCCGTCAGGCAGCTCTCCAACCATTCCTCTCCCAGTTTGTAGCTCTGCTTGGGATTATTGCACCCCAGGTGCAGGAGTCGGCACTTGGCCTTGTTGAACTTCAAGCAGTTGACCTCAGCCCATCAGTCCAGCCTATCCAGATCCTCCTGCAGAGCCTTCCTACCCTCGAGCAGATCGACATTTATTGGTGGGCATAATCAATAGCTTCCACCCTTATACTTAATCTAAATTCATTTACAACTCAACTGTTTCAATAAGAAAAGGCAAAATCATTCATTTAAAAACCTTACCTTCCAGATTTTCGATTTTTTCAATGTTGTTCAAAGCTAAATTTAAATATTCCAGCTTCTTTAACTTACCCACATTCTCTGTAACAAAACACAGATCCATTATTTCAGTTTCCCTCATGGGAAGGGCATTATTATTTTACTTGCTCACTTGACTATGAACAAACAAGAAAGCAGAAAAATTGGAAGGACAAACCTGAATATATAATAGACTATCAGACATTAATATTTTAATACTAATAAAAAGATTAAAACAGAAATTCTCTGCAAAGCATAAATTGAAATGAAAATAGTATAGTCAAATAGGGAAGGCTATAAACACATTTTATCAAAAGTTCTATAACACAGATATATAATGCAAGAGGACTGGCCAAAAAGCATGGTGAAATATTCCTTTCATCATGAAAGTCATGAATGCTCAGACCATACTTTGTCAAGCTTTATAAAATTTTAGTTTTACACTCACTTATATAGAAAAGCTCGTTGGTGGGTTTTGGGTATATATTTTTAGTATATTTTTAGTATATATTCAATTTTTAAAGATATTCTATCTACAGGGTTAATACAAGAAACTTAAATAATCAATAAATCCATACTGTATTACATTTGGCAGAATTTATGCTGTTTTGAAATAAAGCCTAGAACTATTCTTTTATGTAACACAGACTTGCTTACACAATGTAAGCAATGTACACAATGTATGCATTGTCTATAAAATGGTAAGGGGGTATTCTGGCACAAATGTGGTCTAGGAAACTTCCTTTTCTTCTGGAATTTTTGTGGTAACCGACTTTTTCTGAAAATTGTTTTAAAAAACAACAACAACAAAAACAAACCAACCTTAAGATTTATTTACATTTCTAATATTAGGAAGTAAAGGGGAAATTAAGAAATTAGATGTGAAAATGTCATTTTCAACCAGAATTTTCAAATATACATGATCAGTTGAGAAAGCAGGAGTGGGATGGCCCACAGTTATGGGTTAGTTACTATCTTTTGTGTTTTTACTTTTTTACTAGTGTCATAGTGAATATATGAACACACAAATGTAACAAAAGTAATGGTGCAATAATAAGCAACTTCAAACTAATCTGCTTTTTTGCCATAAAAGTGAAAAACAACGTTGAGGCATGCACTAGCATTCTGGGATACAAAATTTATCTACCAGTTTAATTCCTCAGAGCTCATGTTTCTACAGTAGAAAGTTTGGTAGTGCTGTGTTTGCACCAGTCACACTGTCCTTCACTGCAGCTCTTCCTCCCATAATACATTGTTCAAGGTTTGTGGTGCTATATGTCCATGTACTGAGTGGAAGTGGCATAGTAGGTAACGTTAGTTCATATACTACAGAGGCACAATAGAGGTAAGTAAATAATGAAAAAGTCACACGATTGTATAGATGGCTAGTGGCTTGGGAGCTGGAAGGTAAAGCCATTTGCAGAGGAACACAAGATCTGCAACGCTGAAGGGTCAAGATCCTAAATGTTTGCCTACTTCTTCAGAGAGGCCTAGCTCACCCAGCTAAATGGTGCTGGTAAACCATGAGGACACAAGGGTCTCTGAGATGATCACACTTTGTGTCAAAAGTATTCACAGCGCTGTTACTGTTGCTGTATGGGAGAATTTCTTTCCTGGTTTCTGAAATATTAGTTAGGTAAGAATCAATTTACATTAATTTCAGGCTTTCTTTTATATAATTTTGTACTAGTTTTGGGCTTTCTTTACAGGAAAGCATTATGTAAAATCTAAACATCACCTGATGTTATTTAATGCACTTTTTTTTCAGAGTGTAAATCATGGAAGGAGTGCAATACTGCTTGATGTTTATTCTAAGAGAACAGAATTAGAAAGTTGCTTTAATCATAGAAAATGTGCCAGAGAGAAGAATGGTTAAAATGGAGTAGTACACAGGGCACAAGGGGACGTACTACATTGTTTTGCTTCAAGGCAGGAACAAATTTAGTAGATAATATTTTCAGGAATAATCTCTGATCAATTAAGACCATTTGACAGAAATAAATGAGTGAGGATTCTCTTTTTTAAAATACAGTGACCCAAATTTACCCTTAATATCACCGTGATGTAACCAGAATACCTAAAATGACTTATCTAAATCTACTAGACTGTTCTAGGCCAAGAACACTACTAGACTGTACAGGCCAAACAAAAGATAGCAGGCAGCTCTCAGCCAAGGATAGGAGCATTCTATAATCTAGGATCTAAAATGTATTATTTTCACCATGATCTATTGAAATGTGCAGGTCCACAGTGACTGGGTTTGTTCTGTCAGAACAGCTAGCATTTCTTCCTTTGAATACACAAAGGAGATGAAGAGGGAATAGGGCAGTAAACAAACTTCAGCTGTCCCAAAAGCGACTGGAAAATGCAAATGTCATTTGAGAAGTGACTGAAACACAATTATGATACAAAATACACAGTGTAACTCATGATACAGTTCACCGAATTTTCCCCATTCACCACAGTTTTTGAAGATTTGACTGGGAAACCTATCTGATGAAGTCAAAAAGTTTACCTCACAGTCTAATTTACAAGCTGCACTGATTAACTGTTGTACATACTTTCCCTGCAGAGACAAACAAGAAAATTCAAGCATTCATCTAACACACACAGATCATGTCTACGGCTGAGCTACTGGTCTAGGCTCCTCTATAATCAATAAAGAGAAATAGGTTCTTCAAGGTGCAATTTGTCTTACCTTAAATTGGCTGTCTAAAACCAGTGAACTAAATCATGCTCAAATATTCTTTCTTCATAAGGGAGGCTACAGTGACTGGCTAAGATATGAATGTCTAAAAGTTAGGTGACATGAATTCTACCACTTAGCTTACTAAGACCTTGGAGAGAGAGTTTTGTAATTCACAAACAGATGATGAAATTAATTTCTCAGCAAGGACTCATGAAGTTTAGTTGTGGCTGTACATTTCTCCTAAGGTATTTCTTTAATGACAGCTGACAAAAAATGGGATGAAATCTTTTGCCTTAAGGACACAATAACAGTGAGAAAAACAACTTATTTTGGTACAATTTTGATGGAATAGATCAGCATAAAGAAGTTTTTTTAAAAAAAAAAAAAAAAAAAGTATTCTCTCTTAGAAAATATTTATCCTCTCTAAGAAATGCAGATTTTATCGATACAAATACTCCCTAGGAAATCCCTGACAAGACCCTTCAGGGTAGGACAGAGTTGAAAGGACTTAAAGCCATTGCCTACAGATCCTAAGCACATTATTTCATCCTAAAACCTTAGATTTTTTTCTACCTTTCAAGGAACTTCAAAGAATATGCTAATATCATTCCTGAGCATTTCTGATTTTCCAGCCTTTATAAAGCCCTTAATAATATGTTTTAACCTTTGGTTAGCTCTGAAGAGGTCAGGTAGTTGGACTAGATGATCTTTGAAGGAGTCCTATCCTATCCTATCCTATCCTATCCTATCCTATCCTATCCTATCCTATCCTATCCTATCCTATCCTATCCTATCCTGTCCTATCCTATCCTATCCTATCCTATCCTATCCTATCCTACACAGTATCTGTAGCATCTAAGCTTTTCCAGCCCAAGGCCTGATGTCATGTCTTTCTGTGTACCTAGCAAACTTAAAGCTACACCGTAACACCACAAAACATAGATCATATGGAATTATATCTTCTCCTGTGGTACAAGAAGATCATTGAGATTCCTCTGTAAAAACTTGTCTTTATGCACAAAAGCAATAATTGTGTATGAATGAAAATCATTTCAATGTTAAAAAAGCTACTGTTAAAAGCTACCTTATAAAAATTGAATTGAAAAGCAAGCATGAGGATAGCTAGTCTTCTCATGTCACAGTCCATGGTATGCATTAAACTATCTCTCCGTTTGAACTGTTAAACTGTCTTATACCATGAAAACATGATATATGAGTTGTATCTTGACACAGGAGATTTAAATCAATAAAAAGGTGTTCTGCACTCATATTCTAGTGAGTGTATCTCACATCTCGTATCTCAGCACTATCTATGTTTTTCATTTAAAATTTATCTTACAAATTTCTGAGCTTTTTAGAAATCTACTTCCATAACAGGGAAAGAAAAGCTTGTAGGATCAGATTCACAAAGAACTGTTCTGTGGTTACTTACTGCACATTCCCAAAAAGTATAATACAAAAGATTTATTTTGTTGGTTTGTTTATTTTTGTTTCTGATTATGCATGCAATTCCATGTAATAAGAAACATATCCAGAAAACACTTACCAATTTTGGGAATTAGATTATTCTGAAGATAGAGAATTTTCAAATCTCGACACCATTTGTCAAGATATTCTAGTTTTTCTATTTCTTGCTGATGTAAAGAGATTTCTTCCAGTGAAAAAATTTCACAGTTATTATGTTCTGCACGTCTTCGAACAAGATCTTCGGTGACTGAAAGAAATATTTGAAGTCATTGGAAAATATATCACAGAATCATAGAATCATTAAGGTTGGAAAAGACCTTCAAGATATTCTCCACCTGGTTTATGAACAACTTAGAGAATCGTTAAAATCTTTTGTTCCACCATACAAAATAGATATCTAGTATGAACAGCAACAAAAAGAGAATCTGCTACAAAAGACAACAAATGCCAAGTAACTTCAGCTCACTCTGCCACTGTAAACATGATTTGTAAAACAGTCACATCACCTGTAACGTTTAGAAAAATACATACAAAAACTGCTGAGTCTTTTGTAAAAGTGTAATGCAAACCTTGCAAAAATGAATCCATCGTGCATTGTTTTCGGCATAGCTTAGATTGCAAAGTGATTCATGAAGACAAGCAATGGAGTGTTTTATACTCTTTTATTTCCTGGTGACACTTGTTCACATCAGAGGTACCAGGGGAAAAAAAAAAAAAAAAAAAAAAAAAAAAGTAAAATAGCTTCACTCTCATCATATTCTTCTGCCAGCACAGTGTGCTGAGAAATATGCAGGATCAATGTTGAAAGCGGACAGATATTTTCTACTTTTTTCATGCTTGAGGCAAATCCATAACTAATGCATGCTTATAAATGTTTATGGTGGGATGAAATTAATCCTGGGTATTTATTAGGCACTAACAGTTCATCAAAAGCAAGCGAAAGAGTTTCAGTGGCTGAAACTCACCAGAATCTGGGGTTAAAGATTTTCATGTACTAATATTTAATGCCAGGCAATCTTTCAAACAGTGAAAAGTCTCTGTATAATGAAGGTAAAGAAATTCTATGAGAACCAGTACTCACTCTTGAGCTAGATGTTTTTATTTTGCACCAAAAAAGTACTGGCATTCTCATCTCCTTGATAAGCAGTGAACTACAGTGAAGTACTGATTAAAAAATTGCATTTTATCAAATAAGCATAGGTATTTTCATGGCTGCAAAAACCTAAAGAAGCCTAGCAAGCCTTTCAAAAGTTCTCCGAAGAAAAATAGTTTAAAAATAAATAAATAAAATAAATAAATGCAGAGATCTATGAAAACATCCCTGGAGGTGTTCAAGACCAGGTAGGATGGGGCCCTAAGCAACCTGATCTAGTGGGTGACAGCTCTGCCCATGGCAGGGGGGTTTGGAACTAGGTGATCTTTAAGGTTCCTTCTAACCCAAGCCATTCTATGATGCTATGAAAAGAAGTTGGTCCTGACATGCATTAATGAAAGATATATTTAATTGCTTCTTTATATCAGGGAGATTTTCTCAAATCATCTGTTTTTGTTACTGGTCCTGGAATTGCTGCATGTATTCTTGTGGTCTGGGCTGGTAAAAGCTGGGTAATCCACACACCAATACAGTCTATACATGTGCTTGTCGGTGTAGTTTGTCAATCCACAGCCTCTGGGAAAGGTGTGAAACAGGCTTTATATGTATGTTATATTATTTTCAGATGAACAGGAATAAATTTCCCATCTGTTCACCCAAGTTTTGTCTGATTAACCGAATTATGTAATAGTGGTAGTGATACTGATGGAGTGTTGATCCTGTCTGCATACAAAGCATATTGGGAAAGGTGTCTTTTTATTTCTCAGTCATTGTGGGTTGGTTTCCTATATCTGAACAACCATCTTCTCTTCAACAGGCTACTGATTAAACCTGAATAAGTTATTAGAGAAAATAGAACTATGGCAATAACCACGACTAAATAATTTAGTCTTCACAGAAAATATGAAAAAAAAAATCACCATTTCTAATAAAGTACTTTGCAAATATGCTGGTATAACAGAAATAATGACTTAGTAATATGTTTAGTAAGTATTATTAAGTAAGAAGCATTCTTAAGTAAGAATACTTACAAATGTTTTTAGTAACAGATCTTTTAGTGACCGTATTTCCAGTGCAAACTGGTATTTCTGAGCAAGAGAACAATATTCCACAATCTGCAGACTTACACTTTGGAGACAGCATTATGCTCTATGCCCCTTCTTTATACAAAAGGAATTAATATGAACTATTCTTGACAGTTTTATTACAGTCAGATTTCCATTTGCTGATGAAAAGAAACTTGAACTGATTGTTGCAATGATTATGCAAAAATGCTAATTTTCATTACCAGATGGTTTGTAAGGTAGAGACAATAATTCCCAATAGAAGCTACAGTGGGGCTTTATTGACCTGTTTTGGGGCTGCTGTAGGGAAATGAGCGAACGTTTGACATTTTGTATGCTACCTACTGGGTTTAAGAGGAATGAGGGAAACAAACTTGCAAGAGAAAACAATTAATCTGATTTTTTTCCAGGCACTGACAAATCACATTGCAACAACAGTTTTTGATGAAAAGTATGTTAACTAGATTATCTGATGTTGCTGTGTGCTATAACAGAAGAGTGGACCAGAGACCTGAGAGATCACAGCTACTCTCACATTCCCATGAACACAGGAGGAATTAAGGGGAGGGCATCAGTAGACAGGAGATAAAACAGATCTTGAAGATCTTGCAGCTGGGCTTCTGGAAATTGTTTTATTCAAGATTTAGCAGATAAAAAGGAAAGCTTTAAATAAATTGATAGAATAAGCAGTTATATTAAGAAATAATGTGGGAAAATGGCATTTCAGAGAAGTGAAGTATTCAACCATTATTTTAAGACTCATTTCATACCATGCTGCTGAGGAGATGAAGCCATTCTCCTTCAGGCAGTGCCTGCTCAAAGCAGTCATCTGCCAACTTCATGCAGAGATAAGGATTTGCTTTCCAAAGCATTATTTTAGCCCAGCAAGGGACTGGCGGTCCTGTGATGGTATACAATCAAAATAGATCACAGGGAAAATCACAGAGGAACGGGATTCCTCAGTAGCTTTTTTCCTGAGTGATATGTATGAGCACACGGTCTTTTAGGTCACACTGCTTTACCTCTAAAAGATTACAGATTTGTAAGTAACGGTATGGTAGATATTAACCTTATTCAACACTTCTGTTTTGTTTTGTTTTGTTTTACATCTCTGATAAAGTACTTGCTTTGGCTACCTCTACCTAAAAAATTATTTTAAAAAATTCAATGCAGAATGGCAAATTTGTAATTACAGGGTAAAAACCGGGCTTACAGCTCTAACTCCTAACACAAACCATCCCGCCAAGCATCTCCCCTTGCAGCAGGACATCCCTAACATGGAGGGGTCCCTGCCTGGGCTGTGCAGCTGCTGGGCTTCTCAGGGGAACAAGGCTGTGCTGTGCTTGGTAAAATAATATGGGTTGTTACTCCCAGGGAGCTAATTAATGCAGCTGGGTAAATAAGAGTGAGGGAAGTGTGGGGAGAGGCTGGCTGCCAGGGCATGGAGAAGGTGGTGGGGAAGGGGTGGCAAGCATGGGGAGAGGAAATATGGGAGCTGGGGAGCGGGTCAAGTTGTGGAGAGGAGGGACGGGGTCCTGGGGAGGGAAGGGAAGGGAAGGGAAGGAAAGCGAAGCGAAGCGGCTCTCAGTGACACTCACTCCGCACCATGGCTGCCCGCCGCTTCACGCCGCCGCCATTACAGGACGCCGCTGCCCTGCCATGGCAACGGGGCCTGGAGGGACATGGCTGCCGGGGTGCCCCCAAGCTCAGCTCCGGGCTGAGGGGCTCCGGGTCCCCGAGGGGTGGTCCCCGCACCCCAGGGTGTTGCCAGGTTCCTGCCCTGCTCCCCTCAGCACTGCCAGGGGCTGCCACCCACAGGGCTGGGGATTGCCCCCTTCCACCGAAGATGCTGGCTGCTGCCCTGTTCCACTGGGAAGCGTGCCATAAAGGGTTTGGGGATGTTGTTTGTGTGTTTCAAGGCTCAATCAAACCTAAAGGTCATCTACTATCAGAAAATTCACACGTATTTTATAAGAATTAAAAAAGACCATGGGAATCTATTGGAAATGTTGATTTACTAAGTCGTTTACCTAGGATGTAATTCATTAAAATATGGAACACTGTGTAGCTTTCTAATGTTCTTTCTGTTTAGGGGATAGGAGTAAGAAGGTATCATTGAGTTAAAACTAATAAATTCTGTGCCAATAACGAGACACAAAATAGTTTATGCACTTTACAACCCCCCTGTATTTGTCCTAACTGCCTGTGGCAGTTACCAGCCCACGCTGAGGACAAAAATGCTGACAGAGCTGGTTGCACGGCACCACCTTGTGGCCCAAGCCCGCACTACAAAGCCACAGAGATGAGGCTGGGGGCGAGGCCTTTTGCTATCTACTCATTTATTTTGTATTAAATTGAAGGCCCCTTCAAATGATGACTTTTATAGCTGATCCTTTTACTAGGACTATTAATTTCTGACTTGAGAGTACAACTCACAATCAAGCTAATCAATGTCAAGAAGAGATAGCTCATTCTTGCTATGTTCAATATTTTAAGTACTGTGTCTTCATTGTACTGCCCAGAAATACCCATTATTTTGTTATGCTGAAATCCTGTTCTTTCATCCTTTTGCAGAGAGTCTATCTGATAGTTCTGAAGAAATGGAATTAAAATGTGCAATGGATTCAATTGCAATATAGTGAAGGGAAACATTTATTTCATGATCTCTGTGCAGAAAATTAAGATGGTTTGATCAATGCCAGGTCAAGTTCTACTCTTAAAGAAAAACAGGATTTGCAAAATTTCAATCCTTTTTTAACATGTAAACAATTTTTTTTTTTTTTTTTTTTTTTAAATAGTTATCTCTTCACATACCAGCTGATATATTCGGAAAGCACATTGGCTTCTGCACTCTCAGTACCTGGTTAAAGCTAGATCTGAAAGGAAGCAGCAAGATACAAGCTTCATCCAGAGCCTAAAGATTCAGAATAAATACCTTCGTGCCCTGGAGGAAGACCTCAAGTAGTCTTTTACAAGCTACATGGGTGTAGGAAGAAGAAATCATATCAGGACAGTTTAGTGTCTCCTGTGCCCCTTGTTCCATATGTCTAAGTAATTAATATTGCTTTGGATTAAAAGCTTTAAAGTTCATGTATTCATTTAAGGAAAAGAATATCCAAGTTCAGTCATTCTTGGCAATGAAAATATACTCATTTTATGCAAAATTAAATGGCTTCAGCAGAGATCAAAGGATGCTCACTGCTTAATAAGCCTAGGACCAGAAAGTCTGTCTTTGCAGAGGAGAGGAGAGTGAATTACATGCAGATGTGATTAAAACTCTGCCAAATCTGTGCTGAATTGCTAGGTTAGGTTTTGGGCTGTGTGGTGGTGACACACCTGGGAGGCCCCAGCTGGTGACTGAGCAGGCCAGCACCTTTATTTCCACTGCTGAAATGGTGAGGCCTGTTTTACCTGAAGCTGATGTAGACAGTAATTTTTTCACTTTTTCGGTGGTCTGATGGGTCCTTAAATTCCTTTCATTTTCAATATTCTAATTGTCTATATGAATGCTAGTTAAATACCCTATATCAGAGCAGATCTATGCAGCTCTAGAACTGGGCTCTACTATCTTCTTATGTTATCAATAAATGTTGAGCACTAGATGGGTGTGTGTCTTCCTGTAAATGAGAGTAATAACTGGAGATGACCATGCTCTGAAATGCTACCTATGGATTTTTTTTGTCATTGTTTCTTATACATGAATGAATTTCAATTGTCAAGAAATTCATTTTTGCCCAGTTTGAATCTATTTTGCCGCTGACAATAAATAGTAAATGATCTCCCTGTCTTTATCTTACATAGGCTTTCTCATGTTATTTTATCCTCCTGTCCTGCTGGGGAGGAGGCATGAGAGATTGGCTGGGTGGGAGTCCAGCTGCTAGCCAGGGCACAGCAGCAAATAGAAATGGGGGATTGCAAAGAGGTGGTCTAGCAAGATCTTTGTGGAAGTAGAAGTGCTGAAGTGGATTTCTTGAGGGTATTTCAAATCCTGAAGTAACTCACCAGTAAATAAGGCAGAAATGGATCCAAAGAGGTGACTTTGTGAGTTAGGGTAAAATTACAGAAGATGCTTTCCTCTGTCTATACCACATTGTTTTTCATTTTGATTTTCTGTTACTGTTCCATTAATGCAGTTATCTTGTAATTTTTTGGGGGGTTGCCAACTTTGTCAGTTTTACAGAGGGGACACTGCAAGGCTGCTACAGCCCCCCTGTCCAACCAATAGTGAGGCTGAGCATATATTCCCAGCAGGCACAGAGGACCCAGCAGGTCCCTCTGGGAGCCAACTCCTCCATGCACAAATGAAGCTCTCACAGAATCTCGCTCTCAGAGAGAATCGCACATGCATGCCCAGCTCCTGGGAGACATTTCAATTTCTTGCTGGCTGGTCTTCCTTGAGACTCCTGCTGATGCTGGAGCACCCTCATTTGCTCCAGTTGTCGTGTGACCCCTGGTCTCACTCCAGTTGCTGCACTCGGACTCCCCGTACACACATATGCTTACCAATAGAGAAGCCTTCAACCAGAAGAAGTTAGAAATGGGATTTAATGAGAAGATCGCTCTGATGATGCACAGTCCCCAGGACCAAAGCTCTCCTGGGACAGCCCCGGCAGGGGTTGGGGCAAGGACTCATGTCTCTGTTAATGGGGCTCTGGCACTGTTCTTATGCCTCCTGCCTCCGAGCTTCTTTGTTGTGGAGGTCAACTTTGTATCCCATAACCTGAAAGGATTGCTTAACTGCACAGAACATTGGCTTTTTTGACTACTATGTTACTTAGCACACATGGGTTAATTCTAGATGCTGAACTAGGATAATCACACTGGGGACTTTCTTGTCTTCATTAAAACTGCAGGCTCTTCAGAACAAGGATTACTTCTTACTATATGCTTCATGCAACAAAATATTTGCCATCTGTAGGACATTAACACAATGTACATATTTTTAAAAATGTAATTTGGAGGTTACAGCACTTATTGTGTTCATTATTTTATGAGTTATTTTTTACTCTAATTATGTGCTAAGAGCTTCAAGTAATGCAAATCTGCATTCTTAGCATGAGACAATGTCCATGGCACAAATAATGTAATAAACCACATTACAAACAGGAGAATGGACTTGAGTAAGAACAAGAGTCCCATCTGGAATTCATTCCTTGGATAAACTCACTTTACTGCTTTAATACATTACATGTTTATTTGTTAAATGCATAAAACAGTACAATATAAAATATCATTCTGTGTCATAACAAAATAAGCTTTACAGCATTATCATCACAGTGCATCAGAAATATCTTGAATATGTGCTCACTTCATGAGAATATACTCATGTAAGGTGCTATAGCCCTAGAGAATTGATGTCCATGGATAAATTTTAGCTGCTAAAATTCTGCAAATCAGAAGTTTAGATGGAAATCAACTGACTGATACGCACTCAGAATCTGGAACTATGTCTTTCTATTTATTTCTTGTTTAATTGAGGCCCTGGGCAACCTGCTCTAGTGGGTGGCACCCCTGTCCATGGTAGAGGGTTGGAATTAGATGATCTTTAAGGTCCTTTCTAACCCAACACATTCTGTGATTCTATGATTCTTTGATTCTATGGTTGTTGGTTTTGTTGTTACTATTATCATTATCATTATATTCTATGGTGTTAACAGTTACTTAGTAACTAACTGTAATGAAATTAGGCTTTCATTTTCATACCAAAGTACCAATAAGTCCTGTCCAAAGAGCACATAACCTACAGGGCGAGACAGAAAAGGCAAATAACAAATTAATCATAATATATGCAATTCCTAATAAACAATTTTAGTACTGATGACACTCATAAATATAGGAAAAATGTAAACAAGAACAACTTAACTATAAAAGTAAATGATAAAGAGGACAAGCAAAAGGCAGCATAAGAAATTGTACAAAAAGAATAATATGAAATGAACTAGCAGTTTTACTCAGAATATATTAAAATATACAAAGATGTTTACAAAACTCTGCAGCTAATTCACAATAAAATACACAAAGAAACAACTAGGCTGAATGGCCATACCTATTTCCTGTATCAGCATGGTTTATTCAATACCATTAAAGTCAAAATGTTAATCTTAGTCCATATGGTTTGAGTTCTATTTGTAATACTTCCAGGAGAAAAAACAGACTTGATCACACATTAGGAACATTATAAGCTAAGGGACTCCATAACTATTATAATTCTGCTTGCTGCTGTTCACTTCAACATGAACATCCACACTATTAAGCACTATGTGATATATAATCAAGAATGACCTTGAAATTCTGCTGAACACACCAAGAAATATAAGACAAGTCATAATGATAAAAAATAATTGTAAGGAAAGGTATCAGATAATATACAGGGAGTTATAAATCTCTATCTTGAATTTCTTCTTCGATTTCCTTTTTTTTATATATATATATATATATATATAATGTGCTATATTAGAACTGAGTAAGAGTTTAATCACTTTAATCACTGAGGACAGAAAGAAAATTCTAGGAATCCTCACTCTTTGTAGATGTGTTGGTTAATCACTGCCCAACAAATGGTTTTACTTGATGAGAATTACTGTTCAAAATTATTCTAAGCTTTATTCCCTAGTTAACAGAAATTGCAAATACTAATTACATCTGACAGTCCAGATTTAATCATTTAGATTAGAAAATGTTGTCTTCAGTTTTTCATCAGATAGATTTTGACTTCAATTTTTCTTCTGATGGGATTGAACTTAGCACAGTATTGTGCTTCTTTTCAGGGAAACAATATAAGGTTTGCTTTCCTGTCCATTGGAATATACTGCAGGGAACTGTCAAAGGCAATCAGTCTGGTAACTGAAGAGAACTTAGTTAATTCAACGTTAATGAATATCACAGAGGGCATCTCTTAGCAGATCCCATGCATCTTATTTTTAGCCTTGAACTCCTATTACAAAATTGTTCCAGAGCTTCGCCCTCTCCTGATAAGAACACTCGCAATTTACAGCTTTTATTTTTTCATAGACAGATTAAAGCAATTCATATTACACCAAACTTTTAGCAAGCTAAATCAGCTTCTTCTTAACTTGCTGTTGTATGTTGACCAATTAGCTTACAGTGAATTTAAGCTTTCTTGCTTTTCAGTGTATCACTTCTGTAACTGCAGAGTAATTGCAGTCTTAGACTTTTGTCTCAGTACAGGATATTATTCTTCCAGATTATTCTTCCAGGAAATTATTTAAATACTAAAGATCTTTTAATCCTCTTTAAAAATAAAAATAAAAAATTGTTTAGTAAAGGATCTGGTATAACTAGCAATAAAATAGATAACACAGCATATTTATAAATATTACACTATGACACTCTCAGTGCTCTCTATAGTTTAACAAAATAAAGCAGAATAATACTGACAAAAATACTCAAGTGCATTAACTACAACTAAACAAGTTTTATGAAAAAGAACATTCCCTTGTCACCTTTTATTGAAACTGCAAACCCAAGTCTTGTTACATCGGATAGTCTGCCTTCATGTAAGACCAATGTAATGATCTGAGCAAATGTAAACTACTATCATAAATTGCTAATTTGGGTGAAATTTCCCTGTTTGAGCTCTTAATGTTGAGCTATTGATGCTTCGCTTCAAAATATTACTAGCATATATTTATTTACCCTTTGAAAGAGAAACATACATATTAAATTGCTGTAAGTACACTTTACGTCATTGCCTCATTTCTTTATATTTTTGATGCTAGAAATATGGCTATAATGTGCTTGATCTTGGCTTGGACATAGAATTGGACAGACAGTGGTGCTTCAGTTTTGTAGATCCTTTTTTCCACCAGAACCTTTAGTGTATGTGCTTTCGTTGCAGTTTTGAAATCCCAGTCATTATGCCTGCCAGCCTGTTTGTATCCCGTCAGCAGACCTAGCTCTCCCACAGCCAGTATTTCACATCTGATTTACCAGCTGGGGCTGTGCTAACATCACTTTTAGCACAACAGGGGACAAGTAGACTAGAAGGAGCACTAGTTATAGAATGATTTGGTGGTCAAGAGTGTGCTTGCTTACACATTATCATCATTTTGTTGCACAGGAAGATGAAATGAATTCTGTCCTAGCTAAACTGGCATATAGGGAGATATTTAAAGTAGCAGATTATTAAAAGCTTGGAGTCACAAGACAGCAGTTTTTGGTTACCCACAGGATCCATGTGTAATATAGTCTCTGTGGTAGCAAAGATACAAGTTGAAAAATAAGGCTCAATGTTTCCAAATTACAGTTACTAGCTGCAGGGTGTTTTTTGTTTGTTTGTTTTTGTTTCTTTGTTTTGTTTTGTATTATAACCCAGGTAATTCAGAGCAATTATTGCTTTTCCACATACTGACTGCTGGTTTTCTGAAGAATCTCTTCCTTCTAATAATTGGGCACTGATTTGTCATCATTTACTTATACTTTTTGTGATGTTTCTTTCTTCCTTTTTTCTCTTTTTACAGTGCTAGGTATAACTGCCAAAAGACAATGCGCACACATGATACAATAATGCTTCTGAAATATTACCACATGTACTCATTATCCAAACCAATTATTGTTGACAGCATGTCATTACAAGAAATTAATACATATAAAGTATTTGAAGACATCAGCTATTTACCAAAAGCAAAATTAATGGGGATTGCTAAACACTTTCACCATTGGTTTACTATCAAAGTGCTTGTAAGACTCATGCTTACGCAGGACTTCCTTGACATGAGACTAGAGGTACCACAATCTTTTTGCATTACTGCTTGCAGAAGTTCACCAAGAAGTATGGCATCACCTGTAGTTTGACCAGAACAAAAATAAAGCTAAAATGAATTGTATTCTAAAGGAAGAATACCAGTAATTCTGATTGTCTTGATTTTGTTGTTGTTGTTGTTGTTTGTTTGTTTTTGTTTGTTTGTTTCCTTGGGAAAATGTGTAACAGTGCCACAAGGAGGTATCTAGTAGTTTGATACTGAGGAAAACAAATTTCAGGAGGAAGAAAAATGAAAACTGGTAGTGAACTGAGAGTGAAATACATAGAAGTAAACACTCTGACTTTAAGTTCCTGTGGAAGGCAGGAGAAGAGCTTGTTTTGAAATGCTGGCATGCTGTCTCCAGTGTCCTGGACCAACCTGTATTTCACTTCTGCTAGGAAACAAGTCCCAAGTTCTCCATTCCATCCTGTAGTACCTGCTTTGGTTAATATTGATGCTGGCTTTCAAAATCAGTAAGCTTTAAACCTCTGGTGTTGTAGCCATGGATAAATAGTCCCACTGACTGTAGGAAGTGCCATATCTAGTGTCCACTGCTTGGCTGTGGATGAGCAGTATGCATTTTTCATCATAGGCTTTCATACTCTGCAAAGTGATCAAGTGCCTACACGCAGTTCTAAAATGCTTTGTTCTCAGGATGAACAACCTCTTTCTGAGGAATGACTCCAAGGTTGCACCTGCAGCTGTGCAGCTGCCCTTAGATCTCAGAAGCTGAGCTGCACTCATCCAAGAACTGATGAACAAGGCTGTTTTATCCAGTCTACAAGGAACACAGCTCCTGGGCACAGCTCCACTTAGGTTCTTCTTTTCATTTTTGTCTTTTCAACTTAGAGAGATGAAAGAAACAATGAACCAGGACTGGGATGGCCAACTTACAGTAGAAGGAAGTGAGTGCTCCTGTTTTAAGGGCTCAGAGCTATACCAAGACTTTGAAATGCTTGATAAACAAAAACTGGGGACTGAGAATAAAACTTGACTGAAAACTATTAAGGAAGAGAAGAAACTATACGGGTTTTTCAAATGTTTTGGACAGGTACAGGTTGATGCTGCTTCACTTGTTCAGTGGTACCAGACTAGAGCAGTACAGCACCTGGCCCTACTGTTCAGTTTAAACTGAAGAGGACTTACTTTGCTCACTACTGAAAATATATATATATATATATATATATATATTTTTTTTTTTTTTTCCCTGGGATAAAGCAAAGTGGCTGTTTAACAGCTTAACACCTACTGTCAAACAATAACAAATATTTCATCCACATAAAATCAAATAGGCGTTTTAGACAGCAAAGTGGAATAATTCACTGTGGAAACTGGCAAAAGTCCTACAGCTAAACCTGCTTTTAATGAAAAGCTCAGGGAACTCTTCTGTTGTGCTTGAACCCTGTTTCATAATGGGGCTCTCCCAGAAATGTGTGGAATTCTTTCAAACTTAAACATATACTCACCAATATTTCTGCTTTTCAATTGTTCCTGTGGGGGGGAAATAAAAATAAAATGTGTATGTTTTTGTATGTCCTGATTCAAACAACAGTTCGTTATGTTCAATATATTGTGTAGGTTCTGGTTTGTCACATTTCCTTATGCTGTTGGATTACTTGTTTGAACAGGTATCTTTTCTTTTGTGTTGAGGGTAAAAGAGGTATTCTTTGTACCCCAGTAAATGGAAAGCTCTCAGAGTGTGTTTGTTTGCCTCTTGTGAGAACAGCTTTGTTTATGACTCAGGACTAAACTATTCAGGAAGTCTGAAAGCTGTACTTTGCAACATGCTAGTCCTAACTTGGTGGCCTTGATTTTATTTGGAATAAGGACATAGTGACAAAGTGTAATATACTATCCTTGGGTACTTGAGGTGTTGTGCTAAGACCCTTGGTTGATCAAAATCTGAGTCTATCACTGCAATATCGCTCTCCAGGCTTTGCCTATTTCCTAGCTTCTCATTTACTCAATTCAAATGCTGCAAATCTGTCAGATTTGTCCTGTTGCCCTTGGGATACATTAAAACATTGAACTCTGACACAGTATCAGAAACAAACAGTGTCCTTTTGAGCTTCACTTTCACCACATATTCAGATAAGCCCAAATGTTTTCAGTCTTAGCAGCATTTTAGACACATTCAGAAGAATTTTCTGCTGCATAGAAAGTGAAAGAATAATAATTCATAAATCAAACACATGCTTGCAGCACAGAGGCCTATGCATGAGCTATTCTGAAGAAGTAATTCAGATCTATGATGCTGCAAGTATTTTTCTCCAGAAGGATTTAGAAGCTACAACTCTGTGCAAAACTTTTAAATAAAGCAGTCTGAAACAGAGCCACATTAGCACCATTTTTCAACTCATCAGATTTAATATTTCTAAAACATTTATCAGACTAAAGTATGAGCCAAAGGCAAAGCTCTGTGCTGAACCTAATGGTGCATTGGGTTAGTGGGGCATGTCTTATGTTCATGTCTCTGCATGTTCGTATTATAGCGTATTAGGTTCGTCTTCCTTTTCTGTGAACAGTTAACTGTTACAAAATTTATTGCACATTATTAAAAGTCAGTTTTTCAAAATAAATGGAAATTTTCTGTGAATACAAATCAGTAACAGGAGAAGCCAAATCCCTATCAAAAAATTCATATCATGCCTTCTATCTTTTGACATGAAAACAGAAGGAATCTCTCCTTCCTCTCAATATAAAATTCCTAAATTTTTCTATTTATCACATGACGTTATTGCTACTTACCAAAACTTAGCTGTTTTGAAAGATGTGACAAGACCGAAAAAAGATGACAGAGCAGCATCTTGGGACAAAAGAACTGTGAAGTTTAAATGCAAAATCCTGTAATTGATTGAAGGCTACATTCTGTCCCCATATGCCCACATATTGCTCTTATCAGCATCAATAAGAGCCACAGATTTACATCTAAGGACACTTTTTTGTCCTCATATGTGACTTAGTAAAAGATTATGTGTTAAGTAGAAAGAAAGTTTGTACTTACAAACTAAAATTATCAGCAACAAAGTGGCAGACAATCCTCCCAGAAAATACCTGAGAATATAATACCCATAAAGTTTAGAAAGAGGCAAGAAACGCATATTAACAGAGGTGAAGACTGGGTGCAAGGAGAACAGAAGGTTCTTGCAGATGAACCAACAAAACTATCCTAGGTGAACTGCAATTTGAAACTTTAAGTTACTTAAGCTATTGTGGATAATGTCCTAGAAATAAAGATCTCAACATTCTCTGACTGAGAGAAACACCCATGTTGGTCATTTGGAAAGACATGGATCCATTCTGATTCTTCTCAGGCTTCCATGACCCTTGTCCAAACACACTTGACAAAGTAGGTGCCTTATCTGCATACAGATTTCTTATTTTGTTGCATACCTACATAGCTGAGATGCTTGTCTGCATCAGCTATCATGTGAAAATACATTTTCACAGTAAGATATATTTAACTTTGAAAACTAGACCCTTATTTTATCTTTTATTAACCAGGTAAAATGGAGTAATCATTAACATAAGGAACACATAATAACAAAAAAAAAGAATTACCTTGTACATATTGAAATGATTAAACACAAGACCAGTGCAGCCATCTGAGCAAGAACATTTCGCACTGTGCTGTTTTGTTTTTCTAAAACAAAAGTATGGAAAATAATTCTCATCAGTTTTCAGGAAAATAAATACATGATAGGAGGTGTTTGCAAAGACTGTCTTCATCCCATAAGGTCAGTCTCTTCAGTTTCTCTCTGTTTTTAAGAGTTCACTTAGAGTGATTCAAAGCAGAAACCTAATTTTCATGCTCTGGGTGTCTCTCAGGAGTCTTTTTCCCCCACGACCATAGAGACACTGTGCCCTTCAATGCTTGCAGGAAGCAAGCGTTTTGGAATAATTGCCCTTTTCAGTTTTTATTCCCATGCCCTTTCCTCTATTTTCCTCTTCACTTTTTTCTTTTTACATTTGTCACTGAAAATAGGAGGGGAAAAGATGTGAGCAGGGAGAAGTGAACAATACTGATTTTAAGATTTTATTAAGGAGTCATTTAAAATGCATGTTTTTGGAATAAATTTTGTTCTGCAAGGATCTATATCAACATTTTTAATGTGTGTATTTTTGGTTCGCTCTAAAAATGCAGTATCTTAGGATAAGAGTGTAACATACCTGCCTTGATCAACGTCTCTTCATTTGCATTTATTATGAATTGAGAGCAGGACGCTGAAGCACAAAATGGTTTCCCAGGCTGAATAAACTCCTCATCTTTGGTGAGAGAAGCTCCAAGAGATGCTGGAGTTTGCCCTTGCGGAACATGGCTATCATATTCAGAGGAAAAGTCTGAATCGCCTGCCAAAAGTGCATATGTAAATGAGACCACACAAAAGATGAGCTTTGAGAATTTGTGGTAATAGATTTTATACACACACACACACAATACTTAATCATAGGGAGGTTTTCAGATTCTTAGGAGTAGGCAATTGGCAGGTTCAATGTATGCAAGAGAAAATATTCAGAGCAAAGACAAGGCTGCATAGAGCATTACACAATGATGTTATTAAAAGTGCCAGGTGAAAGCAGCCAGAGCCAGATATTAATTACACTGGGATAAATGTCACTGGTGATGTCTTTGTATTCAAGCTCAGTCTAAAAATGTCCTTTTGACACAAAGGTCTTTGTGGACTCACATTCCATGAACTTTAATGCCAAGAGCTCAACTCACCACTTATAATTCCATTGTTCATCTAACCTTTACCTGCACATTTTGGGAGACAACCCAAACAAAACCTATAGGAGGAGCTAAGAAATTTCCAGAAAATATAGGCTATAATATTGTAGCTGGTCAGAGCTTACCAATATCAGCCTGACTGGCCTCTAGTTTACTGCATCCATCAGACCAGGGATCATCCCCATGGGAGGACTCTGTATTGCTGAGGACAGTGCTGCTGAGCCAGGAGCTGGAGGCACTGAGACTGAACAAGCTGGCAAGAGAGCGGCGGATTTTCTTCTTCCGCCTGAATATGCTAGAAAGAAAAGACACATTGTCAAGGGATAGAATTAATTAGTCTTAATGAACAGGGACAGAGTTCTGAAGCTTGCAGAGCTGAGATGCAAGAACCAGGTTTGGATATGGTTCCCAGCTCCGTTGTTGACCCTGGGCATGTCACCAAGGATGTATCAGCAGCATGGTAATGTATTGGGCTACTGTGATGTTGGGTATTGTGGTACCAAATGATACTACTGTTGACAGACTTCGATAGTACTCCCAGTGTTCTCATGCTCCCCATAAGTTTCATGTGGTATAGCCTGGATCCCCAGATCCACTGTACTTTGTACTTTTTTGGACTGCATTTTATATCCCATCCTAGATCAATGCTTTTTCTGAAATTGAGAGGGAGTTTTCCCAATGAGGAATGCTAGGACCAGACGTTTTTATTATTTTTTTTTTTTTTTAATTATTTTATTCCTTATCATGATAACACCCCATTGGCAAAATCAGTTGTAACCCTTATTTTTCTTTATTTCACACAACTCCAATTATAGCAACTGTACACTGAACGGTTTTCGGGTAGTAAAATTAGTTATGACTGAAAATTAAAGGATTTTAATCACTGCACTCTGCAAACTAGATCAATTTAGATACTCCCATTAACAAACAACACTAATATACATAAATAAAGGAAAAAAATAAGAAATCTTAAACCAACCAAAATGTAGGCAGCCATGCAGGTATCTCCAGATAAGCGCAGAGATGTTGAGCCAACTGCCAGCCTGGAGTAAAACCTGCATGTAGTTCACTTACCGAACTAAGTTCTCTTTGTATGTAACACTTGTCTGGGATGGTGTCAGTGTTATGTTGCCCTCTTCATCAGACAGAAAACTGTCTTCTGTCAAAACGTAATAACCGTTAGAAAGCAGTCGGGGGCTGCGGCGACATGTGAAAAGGGAGCCTCTGAGAGGGTCGGTGGAACAATACCCGCAGGCAGTGTCATCAGCCAGAAAGGCACAAGCATAACTGAAAAGGAGAGAAACCCAAACCTCCAATTAAGTGAATGTCTAGACAGTGCAAAAGCATGATTTAATAATAGCAAATTTACATATGCCATCAACTCTCAGTTAATGGGAGCTGGCAATGAGAGATGGATTTAAAATATGCAGATAATGCTTTTACTTCTGGACCTAGGAGGCTTCAGCCAACTGCAGTGTGACTGCCTCACGTTTTCCAGAGCTTCAGATTACTCTTTTTTTTTTTTTTTTTTTTTTTACTTATGGTGAGCCCTTTCTCCTCAACAACTTGACTTTCCAAGTGGCCATGCAGTGACATCCATGAAAGGAAAGGAAGACATTGTATTGACTGAGTGGTTGAAATGGGCTTCAGCAGCAGGTTTCAGTATCCCATACAGAATGTGACAGAGGGGGAGCATGATTTCAGTAGTGGGGGGAAGAAAGTGGACTGGAGGTGTTCTAAACCCTCATAATTGCAAAGCTATTGCTTCTAATGCTCCATTGCAGTACTTCTAATGTCTCTTTAAATTAGTAATTAAATTAGTATCAGCACTTTAATTCCGTGTGGCCAAGGGGAATTTTACAAAATCTCCAACAAAATAAAAACAAAATTAAAGAAGTATAATTTTCCTCAATACCTCCGCAAAATATGTTCTGAGAGGCTGCGTCTGTGTTCTCCATCAAACGCTGTTGAACCTGCAGAGGCAAAGGCCAAGTAAGAAGGAGTTGTTATCGTATCCACTGACAGCTTAAACAGTTGACAGGTTGTCACTGACAGGTACTTTGTGTAAATAATAAAAGAAGTTAAACAAAATGAAAAATTAATTAAGAGAGTGGTTGAAAGAGGTAAAAAAAAAAAAAAAAAAAAAAAAACAACAAACTAACATAGGAAAGATGAGATGACTACAGGAATACTGTTTAATATCACGTCAACCAGGACAACATAGAATCAGAGACAATCATAATCAAAAACTTGTACAGGTTATTAGTAATTTTAATGTTATTTTCCCAGAAATCTGGTTCATGCTGAAAATAGTACACATTACAGAGTAGAAAGGAAGGGCCACCATTACCATTGAAACACATTTTTTGGGTAAAATTTGCAGACATGGCACAGCAGGCATGGGGAAAGAGACCATGGCCAAAAATATGACAATAATACTGTGGCAGAAAATTAAGGAAATAAATAGGATTTGTCTGGATTATTACGGCTGAAGTTTGCAAAGTACTGCCAGATGTTCAGCAGCTGCCAGAATCAATCTTATGAAATGCAAGCAATGGTTATCCATAGGGAGAATTTATATCCGTTGTTACATAGAATCATAAAAGATATGACCTTTCCCTATAGAACCTTACCTAAAAGTGTCATTAGAGCATCATTCTTATTAAATGCCTGTCACTCACCTATGAGAGAAGATAGACCTAAGAGGATTTTTTTTTTCCTTTTTTTAATGTTCAATTTTGAGCTGAAGCAAGGGAAAGACATTAAGGTCAGTGTTCCTACTTTGGTAGTGTTGTTTACCCTCATTTGGAGCTGGGTTGTCAGTCACAGCCTGGATACTGAGCCTTGGGAGCCAGCAGAGTTGCCAAAGAGGGAAGTAAAACTTTCTGGGGTATTTTTTAAAAATTAGTCCTATTATCCTACTCCCATAGATACTGTTTCTCTGACATTAAAAAAAAAAAAAACAAAACAAACAACAACAAAAAAACACATTTCACTTTACTGTGAGGAAAATTATGCTCTAACCCTGTCAAAAACAACTTGCAGAGAGACAACTGGTAGAAACTTGGTGGAGGTACAAGATGTCAAGCAACATCAGTCAGATTGTCACACAGCAAAATGTCCCAAAATGAATGTTATGTGTGTTTTACTGACTTACATGTTGTAGACCTACTTTTTCACACACAACCAGCATCTGAAAGAACTTCTCTTACTTTATGCAAAATCATGCTTACAATCATGATACTCAATTATGCAAAAATATTATACTAAAAAAAATAAAGAAATGTGTCTGAACACTAAAAAAAAAAAAAAAAAAAACAGGAAAAAAAATCAACAGGTGGTTAGTGGTTAGTAGACCTGGATGTAGACTAAAAAAGGCTAAATCCCAAATTTTGTCAGTCTCCCAGGATTCCCTCCACACCAGGTTGTTTTTATTAAAAACACAGGCAAATATGCACAAACTTACTTGCTCTTGGTGTTGATGCAACATGTGATATTCCATACATCTTGGAAAAGTTCATACACCTTGGGATAACAGGTAATATAGATTATCTGTTAAAGAGTTTAAAAAGATAGAGAGGAATGTTTTGTTTTATTTTGTTTTAAAATCAGGAAGGATACCATCATGAACATATATCACAGTATTAGTTATAATACAGTCCACTGAATATTCTCACTAAGACAAAACTGATTGGTTGTAGGGCAAATGTGTTTGAAAAGGGATAGAAAGGAATAATTGCATCAACTAAATCTATTACAATTCTTTAATAATCTGACAGCAAAACTTCTTTCCAGCAACTGATAGCCATATCACGGTTGTATTGCACTTGATTTTCTCACTTATGCTAACACAGAGTAGCAGCCACTAACAAAGAACAACTGTAAGGATAGTAGCTTACATATGGATAGTGCTGTCATTAGAAAGCTTTGACACAAACTGAAGAAAGCAGCAGAGCAAACCACAGTTCCGCTGCTGCTAATTTGGATTACTTCATAAATTTGTGAGGTATGTGAGGTATGGCTCTGCAGGACTGAAAGCTTGTACTGAAGGCAAAATTCAGGTAAAATATAGTGTATACATATGCTTATAACACAGTGTAAGAGCTATACACATGTAAATACATTACTGGGGAGGCGATGACTTTCTCTCTTTTAAAGAACAGTTTCTGAGCAGTTGTAATTTGCTTTTAACCCATTTTAGTTTATGATAATGTCAAGCTTCTATAAACAGTCATGGAAAAGGGAGTCCAACAAATTTTTTCTCCACTCACTATCATGAAAATCTGTGGCTTATGCATGGGTGAAGAGGGCTCTTGAATGTCATAATTAGCTCAATGCTGGAGAAAGCACGTAAGCATCATGTTGTAGACAATGCTGCATAGAGTCCTAGCTGTATTTAATATTCAGTTCCATTTGTGGGCTATTAACAGTGTGAGCAGCTAGAGTAACAACACAAGCAAGCCGAAACAAAGCATTTGAACCACCACTGTACAATTAAGCAGCAGTATATGTAAATCACAAAATGAGCATCAATATAGAACCTTTAACAGCATGAGAAAAGGCCAACAGCTTTAAGAAAATTCACTAAAAGTGAATCTAAGATGAACATAGCAATAAACTATGGCAAGAATCCAAATTGAAGTTTAAGGCAACACCCCCTTGAATTTCAAAACACCTGCAAGCATGTGTCATAATATAAAGAAAAAGTCACTGTGCAAACCAAATCTTTCCCTCCCCAAATTAAATTAATCTTTAAACCAACTATGTCCTGAACTGATAGCCAGCAAGACCTTGTGCATGTTTACACTGTAAATATTTACATTAGGATGTACCAAAATATAGAGCTAACTAGTAGAATAGTTGAAGTCCAGGCAACCAGATTTATTCTATAGTACCTACCAAAGATAAGTGTCTACAAAAATATTTTTATTTGTTCACACAAATCAGTCATTACTGAAGAGCATTTTAGTCTTCTCTCCCTGCAAGTAATGATAAAAACATTCAGAAAAATACAAAACTTCCCGAAGAGCAGCATATAAACGATTCTGAAGCTTAATTATTTCTCAGCTGACAAAAGTATTAAGAGATAAATATTTGTAAAATCTTCCAAACCTGGAAAATCCATTTCACTATTAACAAATGCATGCAAAAAAGTTTCTCATCAACACCAGAGCCTCTGAGACATAAGTGTAGGGTGCTCTTTCTGCAGCTTCCTGGCGCAGAATGGCACTGGGTCTTCGGAAAGGCAGGTCTATGAAGTCCCTTGTTTCCTTTTGAAAACAGCCCGTGCAATCAGCAGCACAGAGGCAGAATGAGGTCATGCTTCCTGTAATGTAGCCTCACACCAGAAGCATTCATTTTGAAGAGCAAACTGAAGATTAAGATTAGCTGGGGGAACACACTTACAGATCGTTGTGAAACACAGGCAGACGGATGATAAATAACATTTCTTTCCAGTTATGACATGGAGAAGAAAGACAAAACCTTTTCTCATACAGCAAAGTGGCACAGATTTTAATTTCAGCTTTACTTTTCTATCGTACTCAGAAAACTTTAGTGGTATAACCAAGTCAGACCAGTGAAAGAGCCAGTGAGCTCACTTGTGAGCCTGACGGGCTTTGTTTGATGTAGGAAAGTGAGACAACTACCACAAAATCCATGCACAGTAACAAGATACTTTGCAAAAGTGTTATTGTACAGAAGAAGCATTTAGTAAGAGTTCACAGTTGTTTAAGTTCCATGGTCAAAAACATTATTGGAAATATAGGTCATGTAATGTTAAGATAAATTCCTTTGAAAAAGGGAATTTTCTAAGATGTCCTGGCAATCAAAATGATTGGCTGCAGAACTGTTACATGCAGAAGTAATTTAAACCAGACTACTCTACACCTATGAATTACACAGCTGTAGGGAAAAAAACTTCATCTGCAGAAAAACAGACAAAAGATGCAGGTATGCATCTCTCCTGATGTGTGCATGCATCACTGACAAAAAGAAAGCATAAATCTAGTAAAGTATGACTGATGTGCTTTAATGACAGCTTTCTCTTTGGAGAAGGAAAAATATTTCCACTGATAGCAAAGTAATGGAGAATTCTCAGTAGCTTTCATATCTGAAAGCCACTATCCCACAGGCTTTTGATGCACGTACTTCGTGCACTGGTGAATATTTTACAGGTAGGTGCTAGCCTATGGTTTAAATAAACACATAAAAGTTTATATATAGCTTATTTATTGCCCTCCCTGTTGTTCCTCAAAATATCTACCCCACCCCAGCTGCATCTCAGCCTTGTAAGTATAAATTATAAGGAAATGAATATGCCAACAGTCCGCTGTGCAGTAGTTTCAGTGCAGTAGTTTCAGGTCAGTTGCATACATTGCAAGTTTAACCCACAAAAGGAAGGAAACAAGAAATTACAACACTAAGTACCACATATATTTCTTCTCTTCTCCTACCCTTACTGTACCTTTGACAACACTACAAATACAGTATGAAACATACTGCCAGCAGAAAACACATCACGCTGGGTCTGACAGCCCGTGGGAGGCCTCCACCTGCAGGGTTCAGGCCCTCAGTCTACACAGTAGCAGTCCCTGGCTCCCAGTCTCCCCAGTTGCTGTTGCTATACTCACACCCCATATACCTGCACACAGAGTCGAGTCCCTTTTTGAAGAAAGAGTTTATTAAGGAGACAGAACAGACCGTGCTGATCAAACGCAGGGCATGGTCAGACCAGCATACTGACCAGCAGAGAGTTTACTATGAGACAGACCTTCTAATATCTTTACCATTGCACTTTCCTACATTTCTTCCTCCCCAAATCACCTAAATCCGTACCTTTCCACACCTTTTTTCTCTCACCTAAAAATCACATAATAAATCTTGTGCCATCCCCAAATGATCTCCCCTTGCACCCCCTTCCATGTCCCATGCTGCCAGGCAGCAAGACCCCTCAGTCCCAAAGATGCTCTGGTGTTGACCCATCTGGGTGGGTTTCATACCTGGACACTGGGGCTGAGGCTCACCTGGGGCCCAGACAGGGTGTCCCTTCTTTTGAGTCCTCACTTCATGTTCTCACCTGCACTCCTCTCAGAAAGGGTATTTTAGCAGTGAAGTGCCCAGTAGAGTGAATTAAGTAAATGTGGTGGAGGGTGGAGGGTGCTTATTGATTTAATGTAAAGTTCACAACGTTCAGATTTTGCAGCTTCAGTGACCATGGTATCAAACCATTTGTCCCAAATCACAGCTCTATAATGCCCTTTATAGAGTATTCAACAAGCAAAAAAGATTCTGAGATATCTAAGAACTAATTGAAACATTCAGAAAACTAGGAGAGGATTGGGTGGTAAAGAAAATCACAGAGCAACTACATGGGGTCCAACTGAAGACCAATCTTGCCTACTATTCTGTCACCCACAGGCACCAAAATCAGGCTCATAGTGTAAGGAGCAGGATGAGAATTTACACCTTTCCCTGAAACTCTTCCTGTCTGTATGCTTGCTGCAGAGAAAACTGAGACTCATTTTAATTCACCTTTGTAAATCATCACCTTTTAAGCTAAGTGTATTGCTTTATGCAGTAGAACCACTTAGCAACGTCTGAACTGTCCTGGTAATTGAAAAACCTAATTCTCACAAATCCAGCTATCTTATTTCAGTTTTAAGAGAAGGCTGTTCCTTCATATAACTAGAGTTTCACTGCAGTTTACAGAAATGTCACATTATATATGACTTTAGTAATTTGCTTGAAAAGAGGAACAAATTCATTTTTAGTTTTATCAGATGGAAATCCTACACCACCTAACTAAAAACCTTGCTTTCAGGCTTGATGTTTTTTTTCTTCTTTTTTTCCAGCTTAGTTCTTTTAGCTTAGTTGCTCCTGCTACACATGCAAAAAAGAGCATTCCTATTTTCATGGTGGAGTACAACGCATACATTTGCTCTGAGCTTGCTGATACATCCACACTGCTTGGATCTCAACATGTGCTTACCTGCCAGTTACCTTTGTATTATCCTACACAAAGAGTCCAGGTAGAAAAAAAAAAAAAAAAAAAGAAGGATTATAAAGGATTCAAATCTATCAAACCTTTAATGCACTATAATACTTCTCTGTGCAAAGCCATGACTTGTCCGTGCTGCATCTCCTTGCTCTTTGATTTTATGGTATCACAAGTAAGTTTAGTTGATATGTAACTTGATGTAGATGCAGAAATACTGTTGAGAGGAACTTATTACAATATCACTTCAATTTACAAGAGCAGTGGAAAAGCATACATGGGGAGAAGAGAAGCTCTTCCGTAAGCATCTGCAACTCCCCTTGCAACCAAAAATACAGATTCTTTAACAACTATTTTAACAGAGAAAGGCTAATACTCAAATCCATCAGTCAAATCAGAGTTTAGTTGACATCCCTAAAAGAAGTTACAGTTCCTCATTAGACTTCTTTGTAAACTTCCTTACAAGAAGGGGTACCATCTAACAAGAGCAGTGACCATTTCTGAACAGGCAGGTAATGAACAAACAAATCTTTGCTAACATTTGGCTGATTTAATTTTATTAAGGATTATGAAAGTACATAAAGTAGGAAGAAACCTAGAGAGGTGGTGAAGGCTTGATTGCCTTCATTCCTTGTCTTCCACATCTCCTTGGGTAATGGTGGACAGACCAAATGTATAGTGGCATCTTGGTGTCTGAAAGCTGAACAGGTTACCTAGATAAGCACATCTTTGGAGTACCACCTAGGTGCTCCATCTAGACAGATACAATCTGAACCTCTGGTAGGGAGTTTCCTTGCTGCATGACGAGTCCCACAGTGAAAACAAATGTTTCTCTGGAGGTGGTGATGTATTGCTGATCTGTGTACCTGAGCTCCTGGCTGTTTTTTGTGACAGTCTTGTCACAAAAATGTGATCAGAACGGAATAATAGGGGAAGGTCACTGCTGTGCAGTGAAGTCTTCTGGACATCATATAATTCGAAAGGATTTAGTAATCTCAATGTATACTGAAAATATATAGTTGAGAAGGTATCAGTACCACTGGTTCTTAAGGCATGGATACTGACAAATTACTCACATTACTGATGTCATGGTCTTTTCAATAATAAATTGTACTGGTGAATGCTCAAATGAAGACAGATAGCAACTGGCAGTGTTACTCTAATAATGTTCTTTAAAATGCCTGTCTTACATGGTGGCTTACACAGCACCCTTACCAGTTGTCTATTTATATGTAAATAACCACTGTAGAATGATGGTGACGGAGTCCCTTTTTGCCTGTATTTAAGCAAAATCTAAATTTGTGAAGCTTGTACAGGGAACATACAGGACTTTCTGGAACTGTCTACAATCTTTCCAGCTGTGCCGTACTTACTTGTCACATTTCCAGCTGAATTCAAAGTGCTGTCCTGGACTGCTAGGGAGAGGAAAAGGTACATGCAGGCTTGGTATGCCATGGAGGATTATAGTACACTAAAGGTGAAGTGGGTTTACAGGTTGGAAGCTTTCCAGCACTGCATAAAATCAAGAATTTGAATGTGACCTAGTAGGCAACTGAGGACAGAGACCAGAACTTCCAGGAACATGTCCATGGGATGCCAGAATAGCCCTAATGGCCAAGTATCAAGAAAATTCTCCCATAAACAAATGTTTTACAAGAATTTACAGGCAGCATTGGAGACTCTGGGCTAGTCGTTGGGTTGGCAACCATCCTTCAGCCCCTACAGACACCCCAGGACTACAAAGGAGAGAGGAAAACATCACATCAGTATTACAAAGCGACCAGTAGTGCATGCTGGCAGATGTGGCATATTTGTTTTCATTCTCAGTGCCAGCCTCCACCTGGTTGGACGGATGTGAGTTTTGGAGTTATACCTTCCTTTGCTCCAACTTGCAAATTCTCTCTACACGTTTGTATTGGCAACCTGACTGCAAAACTAGATGGCATGTTTTGCTGTGACTTAGCCATCTCTCCTTTTCTCTTACAGCACTCCCCAATATCTTCATGACTGAGATAAAGATCCAGCTGCTGAGCCCTCAGTGACTCCAATACAGTCATTGTCCTGGCAGGACATTCCTTCTGTCCCTTTCCCTCACCCACCATGAGGTCAACTCTCAGAAATTGCAGACCATGACAAATTTACCACTGGGATATGCTTGTGAGTCAAGTGCTCTGCTCATCCACCACAAATTATACGCTGAATTTCAATTTCACAGCGAAATAACCTAGGAAATCAATGTACAATCAGAGCAGGTATTAGCACAGTTTCCATTCAGTACAGTTCTTACCAAAGCTTTCACAAAGTTCAATACAATATTTATTGATGTGTTCCAATCTATAGACCCCGCCAAAACCATAACAGAGCCTCAAACATATGGCTGCAATATGTAAGGCAGAAGTAAGCAACACATTGCACAGCACTGCTTCCCAGGCACAAACACAATTAAATCTTGAGAGGTCTAACATTCATTGCAAAACAATATTCAGAGCACAGCAAATGTTGAGTGTGCCCACCAGAAACATCAAACGGATGCACAGAGAGTGCTTCAGCTGGGATGTAATGTGCCTCAGCAAAGCTGCCATCATCCAGAGCTGCTCCCTTCCACCCACACCTGCCTCCCAGGTTTTCCCTTATCCTCCATCAACAGCCAGTGTTTGCTCTTTCTTTTCTTTCTTTCTGTGGATTTGGGACTCTCACTCACGTTACTACTACTTGCATGACCTCAAATTTTGTTACTAACCTTGCCTTACCAGTACTCGCTCCTGAGCATCCTCATCTTTACCATATTTCACATACAGTATTGCTACAAGGGAATATGATTCCTGGCTTATAGCTTCACTCCAACATGCACAAAAATACAGTGTTGTGGCTGCAATACCTGTACAGCAAATAGCCAGATCTCTGGGAGAAATAATTTATTGAATTACATATGTTCTGCAAAGAACAAGAGAGCAATTGAGGAGAAAAATAGAAAAATAAATAAATAATTCCAGCTTCAATGTCTTGAAAAAATGGAAAAGACTGGGTTTGGTGTCCAGACTGATGGAGTTACTATTTTGTTTGGTGTCCATGGCAATGGCTGCTGGCAACTTTATTTTCTCATACAAGGTCAGGTGCTCCAAAACAGCCACCTACTTCCTAGCATCTGGAAAATGTAGGGCTTTAAGAGGAAAAAAAAAAAGAAGATATGGTTGATGAAATAGTGGAAATCTTCACAAAATGAAGGAGGAATTTCTGGAGAGGGGGTGCCTTTGGGATGAAATAAAAAGGACAGAGAAGTTGAAGAGGACAGAGTAACTAATGACAGATGGTATTAAAATGGGCAAAAGAAGTGGCAGAAAAAGGACAGATGATTACAGAGCAGAGCTAGGCTACAGCTATGCCACCTACACAAATGGATAGAGGGGGCAAAGGTACTGCTGCATGTTTGCTAGGCTGAAGCCATGCAAGCACCATTAAAAGAGAAGCACCAGCAGTCACTTTAAACACGTCTTAGGTAAAATAATAAGGGTAAAAACAAAGATGAAGTTTTATTCCATTGTCTATCACCTTGTGATTGCAATATCTGATATTTAAGGCAACTCTTTTATGGACTAATCAATTGCCCACATGTAAAATAGATGGTAAAATAAACAACCTGATGTCTGGGTCTCTCACTGTAACATTTTTTTTTTTTCCAGATGTTTGCTCATTCTTCCACATCTTTTCTGTACCCTTCCAGTTTTAGGATGGCTTTTCTAAGCAATAGGCTATTTTAATAACAATATACTGGTGACAAGTACATAGATAAAGTCACCTCTCTACTCCTACTCAGTATTTCCATGTGCATGTGCTTTGCAAAGGCTGTATTAGTCTTTTTAGCATCAACAGCACACCATGAGCTCATGCTCAGCTGATTATGAAATCCTCTCTTCCCCCTCCAAGTCTGTGAGTCACTGACTGGCAAGATAAAATTTCCTATCCAGTTTGGTTTCCAGTTCCTGTATAATATTCACCATGCTAGCAATGTGCCTTGTGAAAAAGATTGAACACCAAATTTTGTCAGGAACAGAAATAATGAAATCCACCATTGTGTGTCTCTCTGCCTTGTGATGTTCTGGTGTCTGAAGAAGTGTAGGCACCAAGCCTCTCTGTCACAGAGAGGTCAATACAGTTGTTCTTCCCTGCCCATTTCAACAAAACTAGTTGGGGTAGTATGATAAAATGAGGTCTCTGTCCCTCTGCCGAGCTTGAAGGTAGAAGTTTCAGAAGTAAAAGGAGAAAGGGAAAGCAGACTACATAGACATGTCAGCCCCGTTTTCCTAAGAGACGAGACTAAATATCTGAGACTTTTTTTGTGCTAAAATAAAAAAGGTCTTGGCCATACTCCACACTGGCCTTATGGAGGAACACACTAGTGGATTTTGTTGGCTTTATAAGCTGAGGAGCCTCCCCTGGGCGTGTCTGGGTGACACGCTGGCTCAGACGGGATGGAGAGTTGGGTCCCCTTTCCATCGTCCTCACCTCATTACAAGGAGACCCCACCAAACGGACACTGCTGGTCCCCGCAGGACATCTCTCTGACTGTTTGCAGACAGTCAGGGCACAGCAATGGCTGGGAGCCATGGGAGGACCCTCTGGGGTGGTAGGGCAGGCCCAGGTTGCCCCCAGGGGCCGGATGCCCAAAGGCACAGCATAGAATCATAGCATCATAGAATTATTAAGGTCAGAAAAGCCCTCCAAGACCACCTGGTCCAAGCATCCCGTACCACCAATGTCACCCACTAAACCATGTCCCCAAGCACCACGTCCAACCTTTTCTTGAACACCCCCAGGGACGGCACCCCCAGGGACGGTGACTCCACCACCTCCCTGGGCAACTCATCCCAGTGCCTGACTGCTCTTTCTGAGAAGAAATATCTCCTCATTTCCAACCTGAACCTCCCCTGGCACAACATGAGGCCATTCCCTCTGGTCCTATCACTAGTTACCTGTGAGAAGAGGCTGACCCCAGCTCCCCACACCTTCCTTTCAGGTGGATGCAGAGAGCAATAAGGTCTCCCCTGAGCCTCCTCTTCCCCAAACTAAACAACCCCAGTTCCCTCAGCTGCTCCTTACAGGACTTGTGTTCCAAGCTCTTCACCATCTTCATAGCCCTTCTCTGAACTCTTAAAATAGAAGGCAGCTTCACAAGGACTGAGCAAAGCTGGTGGTTGACCCCAGTCAGCAGCCAAGCACGCATGCAGCCTCTTATTCACTTCCCCCTGCAGCAGGACAGGGGAGATAATAGGACGAACAAAAGCAATAAAGTTTGTGGGTCAAGATGACCCACATTTAATAAAAGAAGGGAAAAGAATGAAAATCAATAGCAAGAAACGAGCACTGCAAAGGCAATCACTCATCACCTCCCACCAGCAGACCCAGCCAGTCTCCCTGTAGCAGCCAGTCCAGAATACAAAAGCCCCAACATTCTTCTTCCTCTGCCCCAGGTTTTATTTTTGAAGTTGACGTTATATGGGGGGCGATATCCCTTTGGCCAATTCAGATCAGCTCCCCTGCTTGGGTCCCCTCCCAGTCTCTTGCCCACCCAGAGCCCACATGCTTAGGGGAGAGTGGGGAAAAAAAATAATATACATATATATAAGAAAAAAATAAAATAAAATGGAAAGCCTTGGTGTTGTGTAAGCACTGTTTGGCAACAGCCAAAACACCGGTGTGTTATCAGCACTGCTTTAGCCACAAATCCAAAACACAGCACTGTGTTGTGTTTTACTGTGAAGGAAATGAGCTCCTTTCCAGCCAGACCCAGTACAATCTCCACCCCTTATTCCATACCATACTATTTGTACCATACTCAGGTCCCACGCTATCCAACACCTCCCCATCCATCACCGCCCCCCTTCTCATCCCTTGACATATACACAAATATAATCGCTTTAATGTATGGGCCATCTACAATTGTTCATATAAGTTGATTGAGTTCATTAGAGCTCATTTAGTCCATAACTTGTGCTCCACCCAGAAGCTTTCCATTTCTGATGGTTTCACATAGCACAACAGGATCCACTGACAAACACAGCATACAAACTTTCACTTTCTGATTATTTTTTATACAGTGGGGCCTCTTAGGCATGAGCCATCTCCTCAGGCAGTGCTCTGGAATATTTGGAATACTTGCCTTCTGAACAGACCACCGCTTCTTCCAGGATTTGTGGGCAGCTGGGGTTCCCATCTGAGCCCATTTAACGACCAACTCACTCCATGTAGTGTATGTTGCACTACATGGAGTGAGTATGATCTGTCCTGTAAGCATCTACTGCACCACAGTTAATCACGGTGCCAAGAGGAGCTGGGCTTCTGTACCAACTATTTCTGAAGCAGCCTAAACCCCTCTATACTCCAGCTCAAAAATCCTAGAGGTAGACTTCACATATCTCCATGTGTTTTCTGCTGAAGCTCCAGGTGACCCATGCTTCCTGGCTGTGGTATAGAGATGTTTCTTACAGCTGGTCCCATCTTGATGGGCCCAAGGCCTGCTGCACAAACTATCTACCATTTGATCCACTCAAAAGCCTGCTGTTTTTTAGGCCTCACTCAAACTAGTTTTTCTTTCAGGTTACTTGATAGATTGGCCTCACAAACTGACTAACTCAGATTACACATTCTCCAGAAACCCGCTATACCTAGGAAAGCATGTGTTTCTTTTTTTGTTAGCTTGTGGGAACACAGCTATTGTATGAATGTTATACCAACGGGTACGCAGTGATGCTGATTTTGCCATTGCAACAAGCCCAGAAACAAAGTCCTGCACCTGGGGAGGAACAACCCCAGGCACCAGGACAGGCTGGGTGGAAAGCAGCTCTGCAGAGAAGGACCTGGGAGTCCTGGTGGACACCAAGTTGAACATGAATCAGTAGTGTGACCTTGCCACAAAGAAGACTACAGTATTCTTGACTGCATTAAGTATCGCCAGCAGGTCAGGAAAGGCGATCCTTCTTCTCTGCTCAGCACTGAAGAAGTTGCAGGTGGAGTGCTGTGTCCAGTTCTGGGCCTCCCAGTACAAGACAAACATGGATGTATCAGAAGGAGTCCAAGAGAGGGCCACCAGAAGGATGAAGAGACTTGAGCACATCTCCTACAGGGAGAGGCTGTGAGAGCAGGGACTGCTCAGCCACGAGAAGAGAAGGCTCAGAGGGGAACTTATCAATGTGTACAAATACCAAAGGGAAGGTGCGAAGTAGATGGAACCAGGCTCTTTCCAGTGGTGCCCAGTGCCAGGACAGGAGGCAATGGGCACAAACTGGCACACAGGAGGCTCCCTTCAAACACCAGGCAGCACTTCTGAGCTGTGTGGGTGACAGAGCTCTGGCATAGGCTGCCCAGAGAGGTTGTAGAGTCTGCATCCTTGGAGATTTTAAAAACCATCCTGGATGTGGGCCTAAGTGACCTGCTGTAGGTAGCCCTGGTTGTGTAGGAGATTGGACCAGATGGACCCCGGGGGGCCCTGCCAGCCTCAGCCATTGTCATTCTGTGAGCCCAGAGCAGAGGAGGAAGGTGGAACTGCTGATTTGTCTCCCCAGGATGGTTCCAGGAGCACTGGGGCAGCACCAACACAGGACCCTAATGCCAGGCATGCCCCAAGGCCAGGGCTTTTATCAGTGGCCTCCCAGGCAAAGTGAAACAAATTGATAAGCAGCACAGCACTGGCTGACAAGAGGCTCTGAGCAGCAGCCCTGTAGTTTAACACACACCATGAAAGCAAGAGACTAAGTCAGTGCTGCGACCAGCACTGGCAAGAAACAGCTTTATTGGGTACAAATCCAGCTTTACTGGATACAAATCCAGCTTTATTGGGTACAAATCCAGCCGGGCAGGCTCCCGTGTACCATTGCCTCGAGCCTCCCCGGCCTCATGGCGGGCGTTGCGGTGGGTCGGTGCCATCAGCAGCCAAGCACCCACCTCAGTGGGACGGGGAGAGAATAAAAAAGTTAAAAAGTCGAATGAAAAAAGGGAAAAAAAATGGGGAAAAAAAAAAAGGTGAATTAGGAGAGCACACCCCCAGCCTCAACCCCCAGCCTCCCCCCGCTGCCTCCCTTCGGGGGGGGGGGGCAGCAGCGAGCTGTCAATCACCCCACCACCACCTCCGCGCATGCGCGCGGCTCCTTCCCTTTGTCTCCCCTCCCTCGTCAGGCGGCGGTGGCTGCTCCTTGATCACGTGCCGGGGGTAGGGGCGGGGGGTGCAGATGGCGGCGCCCAGGCGAGCTTCGCGGTGCCGTCGCGGAGCGGTGACGCGGCGGCGGGGCGCGGGGAGGATGGGGCTGGGGCCGTGAGGGAGGCAGAGGAGGGCGGGAGGGCGAGGGTGAGGGCGGCTGCCGCCGCTGCTCCGGACACCTCGGCGGGGGGCGAGGCCTGAGGGGGACGGCGCCGGAGCCCCGCCGGCTGCCTCGGGGCTCGGAGGAGGCGGTAAGGAGGGAGGGGGGGGGCGCAGGGCTCCTGCGGGCCCCTCACGGCGGCCCTTCCCTTCCCTTCCCTTCCCTTCCCTTCCCTTCCCTTCCCTTCCCTTCCCTTCCCTTCCCTTCCCTTCCCTCAGCTCTCTCCATCCCCGGCCCGCCCTGCCGAGCCCCCTTTGTGCTTGCAGCGCCAGAGATCTCCCCCCACCATGCCCCGGGTCCCCTTGCTGAGGGGGGAGCTCAGGGCTGCGGGCCCGGGGCTGTTCCTCTGCAGGGGGATCTGGCCCTGCAGGCTGGCAGCCCTCAGGAGGCTGCCCACCCGCCGGCTGCTCCGTGGTAATAAGTAATGGGGTAGTGTGGGGTGGAAGGGGCCTTAAAGGTCTTCTAACCCCAGCCCCCTGTCGTAGGAAGGGATGCCACACGCCAGAGCAGGTTGGCCAAGGCCCTGTCCAGCCTGGTCTTGAAAGCAGTGAGCTCGGGGAGTCGCAATAACAACGACAGCAGTGGGGCAGAAAAACATTTCCTAGTAGTGACAGAGCTGTCAGAAATACTAAAAGGCAGTTGTGAGGGAAACTTACGTAGCGGTAAGGACAACACTCAAGATTGCATAAAAAGGTTGAAGATAGCTTCTCTCCCCCCTCCCTTTTTTAATTATTTTTGGTGTTTTTTTTTTTTTTTTTTTTTTTTTTGCGACTTAACTCATCTGTTAGGTCGTGTTTATCTTTCCATATGCATTCCCCGTAAACTTTGTCATTTTCCCTGCAGACTCTATGTAATTGATAAGCTCCAAAAAACAGCAACAAATGTGCAGTACCACTTCAGAGATGGACAAAATTATTATTAATAATAATAATATTATTATTATTATTTTTAAGGTAGACTTAAAGTTGATGATTATTTTTAGGGGAGGGGAGAAATCTGAATAAAAGTGAATTTTTTAAATGCTTTCTGTCATACTTGATTGCACTTCTGAAAACCAAGTGAGTTAATGGAAACTCAGGATGCAAATTTCACATCTGTTTCCAACTTCTGCCATGTGTTTGTTGTCAGTGACATATTTTAAACAACAGTACGTACTTTAATATATATTTTTTTTCCCTCTGAAGGTAGTGAAAAAGAAAGTATCAAGATGAGTAAAAAGCCTCCAAATCGTCCTGGAATCACATTTGAGATTGGTGCTCGTTTGGAGGCACTGGATTATTTACAAAAATGGTATGGAAGACCTTGCACAGTATTTGTTAAGAGGAAAATTATTTTGTTTACACTGTAATGCCTAACTAAATGATGCACCTAATAATTGCCTGTTTCACATATGAACTTTATGACTGTCTGAGTATTTTGTTTAGAACTACTAGGCTTTAGGAAAATATCCTCTCTTCAGAAATCAAACAAAACATCATTGTTTTGTTTGTTGTTTTTTTTTTTCAGTTTGTTTGTTTTTAGTTGCTTATGTGGCTGTAGTAATCATAGAGCATTTCCAGCATAGCATGGAATGCCAGGGTTGTGTACAACGTGATTCTGTGTGTTAATGTGGCAAACTTCTGTCACTAAAGGCTTGCTTTGTTTTAAGTTTGAAGGCATACAAGTGAATTTTCATGTTCAGTTATTGTACTTCACATAGCCTAAAAAAAAAAAAAAAAAGAAAAAATCCTTAAACAGAGTTAATGGAACAGGTAAAGTATGATTGTATTTGTATTAGTCAGCCGGAGGAATAACGTGCTTAGAACTGAGCCTCTGCAGCATCCAAGCATTTTGTAAAAGCCAAGAGTATAAAATGGAAATGTAGGACACACAATAGTGGGGCACGAGGACCCCACTACATGGCACATGTATTGTCAAAGGAGTCATTGTTTTGAAAGACAAATTCTTAGCCAAACTTTACTTAATGCAAGTTTCATGATGTGCTGGCCATTCTATTTCAGTCTGAAAAAAACTCTGGCTTGGTTAAAGTTAATGACACTGGGAGTTGATACAGAAGTTTTTTGTTAGCTGCTGTCAATGACTGATTAGTGCTAGGAGATGTGAGAGCTTGGCCCCACTTCTCTGATGAAAAGATTTTGGAGAATTCTCATGTTCATGTAAATATCTGATCCTGCTAACTCCAAAGTATGTGACAGAAATGTGTATTATTTACACATTTAACCCAACTTTTTTATACAGAGCATGTAACTACTGGAGTAAACATTTATTTGTAGGCTTACAAATAAACAGCAGAAAAGCATTTGTTTTTACAGCAGAAGCATTTGTTTTACTAAGCAGTTTCTAAAGGAAAATATGATTTAAAGAACAGTTCTTGTTCTTATTTGTTGCTGGGGGGGTGCGGGGGGGGCTCAATGACTGATTCTTTAACTGAATGCCAAGATCAGGAAACTGAATAGTGGTATAAAAACAATATAACTTTATTAGATCCTTTTTTAAAACCTCCTGTGACAAAAGTAACTGGCTAATATAACAAGGTAACAAATGTTAGTATGTAGAAATAGCTTCAGCTTAATTGTATCAAAGGTAGATGCAGAATATCCCCAGCATATAGTTTGTATTAGATCTGTCCAGCTCTTCCACAAGGAAGGGTCCCAAGTCAGTTCTGGAGTACTTTTGTGCGTGGTTTGTATGACCATGTGGCAGACCTGTGGCAAACAGCTGAGTGCTTGCTATTTTCAGGCAGAGTAGGATTTATTCTGAACTTTCTAGGAACCGATTTGCCATCTGGACCAGCAGGTAGGCAGGCCAAGTTTTACGTGTGTGTAAACATCTGTGATGCCATGGGAGCAGGAAGTTAATATTAATTTTTTGCAGTTACAGTAGCAATTAAAACAGGGCTCTTTGTCAACTGAAATAACATTCATGCACATAACCAAAGAGCTTGCTAGAGAAGGCTTACTGTCGCGTTGTTATTAGGGTGACACACTCTTAGCTGTTTAACTGTTGCATAAGGGGGTGGTGGATGTTTTTTAAATCCTTTCTATATATAAGCTGTATGCGGTCCCCTCATCTGCATGCAGAAATAGAACATACTCCAAAGAAAACAAAGTTGCTTGGCTTATATGAAATCATTGTGTTTTTTTTTTTAACAAAGCAGAAAATGAAGAGCAATAATATAGCTTAGCTCCTTCTTCTTTGTACAAGCAGCAAAGTGAGATAAACACTTGCTCAAAAATAGCATATAAAAGGGGTTTCATTCTTTTCATTTTTCGTAAAGCCTTCTGTCGTGTAAAGACCTGATGTCCATAATAATAAATTTTAAACGTTAATCAAGAAATGCTTGTAGAGAAACAGAATTAGTAAAGTTTTGCTATATGAGTTTTGCTTTTTGAGACATTTTTGCAGGTGGTAAATTTTCAGCAGTTGCTTAAATTCACCTCATGAAATCTAGTGTTCTGCTTGAATTTCTTAAATTTTGGAGATGATCTTGTGTACCTGGACTATTTATTGCTTAAAAAAAAAAAAAGGCACGTTTACATGAAGAAGTGTTTGGGTCACTGATGTCATTTGGCATGTGCAAGTACCAAGCAGGAGAAAGCATGGGGAAAAAAATCAACAAAGGCAGCCTGTCAGTGAGCGTGTTTTTGGTGGTGTTTTGCTTCATTTTGGAGGTAACTGCAGTTACTTCCTTAGAAACCAAAAAACACGGTATGCTGTTTCAGGGGAGGTCACCTGAGATAATGAGTTTGTACCACTTGTTAAATTTGGATTTGGCAAAGCAAGCTCTGAAATGCAGCTCTAAACAAAATCCATGTGAGCATCTGTCAGCAAGTAGTGAGATGGAATTGGCTGTCAATAGAAAATTATTAGATAGATGAAAAGTAATCAGGGACCTGGAGGATAAGACCTGTGAGGATAAGGTGAAGAACGTGGTCATGTTCAGGTTGGAGAACAGAATGCTTCAGGAGACCCACCACCAGACTTTGTGGACATACACACATCATCAAGAAGACTTAGCCAAGCTCTCCACAGTAGGGGGTGGTGAGAAAGCAAGAGACAACTCTCACTTCAAGTTTCAGCCTAGGTACAAGGAGAATATTTTTCCCCCATTAGGGCATTCAGGCAGTGGAGCAGGTTGCCCAAAGCGCCTGTGTAGTCTTTAGGGTTGGAGGTTTTCAAGGCTGGATAAAGCTCTGGGCAACCTTTGGGATCCCATATCTCACCCTGCCTCGAGTGGGTGGTTGGACTGGAGAATTATGAGGTTGCTTACATCTTGAATTATCCTACAAACCTATATAAATAGTGACGTGGACAAGTGCTCTCCACCTCTCACAGCCAAGACAAAAGGAACAGCAGTAAAGCTGCTGCTCTGTATGTTCCCACCTGTGAGAATGGTTCTAAAGCTGTCACTTCCCGTGAGTAGGACACGGTATGTGTAAAGTTGATGTATTTAAAGATAGATCTATCTTTGTATTCTTGTGAATTCTGTTCCTCCAGCTCTTTACTGGTTGTCCTGTAAGTGCCAGGTATTGCTTTGAAAAAGTTATTTTTCTGAGACAGTAATTTCCATTAATTTTGTGTAAAAATCTAAGTTGTAAGCTAGGTGAAGAAGGTGGGATAGGCCCTTACAGCAGATCTGGAATGGAAACAGCTCACCAAGATAGGTTAGCTATCAGAATAACAGCAATCTGACTTGGTATGTTTCATTATTTCTTTTATTTTTACTTTCCTTCATTTACTTCCCCCAGTACGAAGGTCTTTGCCTATTTTTCAGTCCTTGCTTTGGATTTCAGTTGACTGGGGTATTTGGGGTATTTGAAAGGACTGAAGGCTCTTCTTTGTATTGCCATAATGTAGGCTAGAAGCTGGGGAGGTAGAAATAGGCTTTGCAGACTTTTCAGATGCAGGAAGACTATTTGTGGAGAGGTCAGAATGGAGCACATTTGCTATTTTATCCTCGATGAGGCAGAAGGAAACACTTTTTATACCATTATTGTGAAGGCAGGAAGTATGTGTCTGTTTCTAGACTTACTTTAAGTAATTTAACTTAGGCAAATTACACAGTATTTTTACATCCATATTTATGGTATGGAATAACAGTTTTGTTGCTTCTCAGGGTAATTTGCTGCTTGTTGGTCGCTTCTGAAGAGTCAAAAGGAAGATGATAGAAAAATGAAAAACACTGCCCTTGTGGCCACTGATGTGTTGTGTGGATTGGAAAAAATGGGAATTTTTATACCGTCAGGAAATGAAAACTGGGAGTTTTCCCATTACTTATTCATGTTTGGATGTTGGAGCATTATTGTTTTCACTCCTGTGCTTCGTACTGTAAATTTTCTAAGTTTAACAGCTTTACAGAAATGTTAGGGAATTCCTACAAGGTGGAATCTCTGGAACCTGAGCCTGGAGAACATGCAATATATAAACTGTGCAGAGGTTGTTAGCTGGTAATGGTTTTCCTGCTCTGTCTTTAAAAAATGAGAACAAAAATATTTGGATGAAACTTTATTCGGGATTATGAAATGCTACTTCCAGCATGCCTGCACGCTATTTTAAAAAAAAACAATCAACCAACAAGCCTTGCAGGTTATTCCTTACCACAGGAACAACACTTTCATTAATGAGCTGGAGTGTGGTAGTGGTTTTTCCGTAAAAATAAAGACCACTTTCTCAATATTTTAGAGTGTATTATGCAGGTCAGTTGTACTCTTACAGTTTGTTCTGGATGAAATTTGGCAAATCTGCCCTGTATATCAAATTCATTCTGATTCCTCGGTGTGGAGTATGTGCTTTAAAAACCTGGTATTGAAAATGTTGCTGCCATTTTGTCTCTTATGGGCAGGAAACACATACTTGCCTCTGAAACACTCGTATTTGGGGGTTTATTTTTTCAGTAAAAGTAGAAAAACTGTAATGCCAGAAGACTCTTCCTGTGCAACAAAAAACGTGCAATAGTAAATTCTGTAATTTGTATGCTCTTTGTTTTTTTTTTCCACTATGGGATCAGCATTGTGAAATATTCCTGTTTCTACACGTGTGGCACATTGTGTGGCTAAATTTAGTGAATATCAAGGATAGTGTCTTGTTGCTAAATCCATACGAAGTTATTTTTGGTTTGCCTAATGACCAATCATACATAGCTTGAGTAGTTCAGAGATTTGCTAAATCTTCCATCTCTGAGGGCTGGAGTTGAATGCAGGTTTTGGATTTATTCAGCTTGAAACCACTAATTGTGGCCAGCAGGGTGAGGAGGGGGATTCTCCTCCTGTACTCTGCTCTCGTGAGACCCCACCTGGAGCCCTGCATTCAGCTGTGGAGTTCCCAGCACCAGAAGGACACGGACATACTAGAATGAGTCCAGAGCATAAGGATGCTCAGAGGGCTGGAGCACCTCGCCTGCGAAGACAGGCTGAGGGAGTTGGGGTTCTTCAGCCTGAAGAAGGCTCCGGGGAGACCTTATAAAAACCTTCCAGTGCCTAAAGGGGGCCTACAGGAAAGCTGGAGAGGGACTCGTTGTCAGGGGGTGTAGTGACAAGGGGGAATGGCTTTAAACTAAAAAGAGTGGAGATTTAGATTAGATATGAGGAGGAAATTCTTCACTGTGAGGGTGGTGAGGCATTGGAAGAGGCTGCCCAGAGAAGCTGTGGATGCCCCACCCCTGGAGGTGTTCAGGGCTGGGCTGGATGGGGCTTTGGGCAACCTGGGCTGGTGGGAGGTGTCCCTGCCCATGGCAGGGGGTTGGAACAGAATGATCTTTAAGGTTCCTACCAACCCAAGCCATTCTATGATCCTATGATCCTAGCATACATTGAAGAAGCATAAATTATTGGAATAAAGTCACCATATGGTAGTATGATTATTAGAAGTTTTAGGTATGTAAAACCAATATTGTGGACTTAAGTGCAAGGTTGTTTTTTAGAAGTCTTTGTTAGGAAAAACTATATTTCTTAAAGATGAACAGACCTGGTCCTGGATTTTCTCTGTTGAGTCATCTCTAATGAGACTTTATATTTTGCATTCTTTTGTTTATTAAATGATGTTAGCTTTGCTGTCCTTTATTTTTATTTTACCTCCCTGTCTCTCCAATATATTAGTCTTTTGATGCTTGGCTTGCTAATTTTTCCTTAAAGCTATCTTCAGTCTTATATTTTTGTCTCTAAACTATATTCTGGGTTTTGCTTCCTCCCTCATAATCAGTTTTCTCTTTCCAGGACAGTATACAATATTACGCTGGTTTATCCTCTCAGTTTTTGTCTGCTCACAGTGCTTGGAGTGACAGTTTTACTGCTGATGACCATTTAAACTTAGTGGCCATACAAAAAATACAGCAATAGAACTGCTGTAGCACAGTGGCATAATGGAATTATTACTGTGCACATGCTTAGAAAAAGGAGAATTCTGACTTTCGGCTGATGGTTGCTGAATTTCATAACCATAGTTCTGCATCCCCTTCTTGCTGGCATTTGGTAAACATGAGATTTCGGACTGTGGAGTGAGAGTGCCAGTGTTGTGTCTGCTGTGTCACTGCTGCAGCTTCAGGGCTTGTGTGCTTCAGCTCTTATCCCTACAAAGGGATCTCCCTGTCCTCTTTTCAAGGGTTTTTCCTTCAGTCTATTAAATACTTCCTATATCATCTTTTACTTCTACGCTGAAATGTTTCAGGTAACGTTGTCACTCATGCATTTCTTGTGTTAACTATAAATTGCCTTAGAAATTACAGAGCCAGGCTCTTTCCAGTGGTGCCCAGTGCCAGGACAGGAGGCAGTGGGCACGAAGTGAGACACAGCAGCTTCCACATGAACCTCAGGGAGTACTTCTGTGCTCTGCAGGTGACAGAGCACTGGCACAAGCTGCCCAGAGAGGTTGTGGGGTCTCTTCCTTGGAGATCTTTGGGAGATGGAAGTGTCATCAGTCAGGGCTCAGAGAAACTGTCTTGTGGCTGGCTTTGAACATGGCTTCAAGAAGAGAAAAGTTAAACCAGAATGCTAGTTTACCATAATGAAGTTCCTTAAACCCTAATGGCATCCTATTTTGACCTATGGGTTTTGCTTTCTGCTTTGATAAAATATGTTTCCAGTTTCACTGCTCTTTTTTGACTGTTGTCAACCTGCTTTATGCAGGTTGAAAGGAGGCTGATCACGTTGCTCCTCTGAAAGATATCCAATGGAGTTCTTTTCTTATCAGTGAAAAGATTTTTGTTAGTGGGGTGGGAAATGAGTCTGAAGTTTAAAGCTAAGATCTTGGTGTTGTTTTTTTAGCAAAACTATGTTAGGAGCTTGGAGAGATGGCTCTGAAAATATTTTGCATTTCTGAAATGTGTGGATGAGACAGATGCAACAAGATGTTTGACAGTCCATGCATTCTGATCTGAGAGTAAGATGTAGCTGAAGTAGTTGCAGTGATAACCTAGAAAATCAAAGTTTTCTTCTTTCTGCACTTTTGAGAAGTTTAGATGTTGGGAAGCTGTATGTATCAGTGCAGCTGAAAAACTAGGGCTGGAGAAATGAGTAAGCTGAAGGAGCAAATTGAGTTTGACACCCTTTAACTGCCCTTTCCCTTGTAGTTACCAGGAAAGAAGGAAAGTCTGGACTTTGTGAAAATGTCCATATTTAATTGGAACATAGTGTTAAACATTCCTTTATCAGCATCCTTAGTATTTAGGAGAGAAATATTTGAAATGGAAAATGTTGTCAGGGTTCCTGTATCTGTCAGATGCGTTTCTGGCTAATGGAATGTGCAGTAGCACTGGAAATTGGTTGCTCAAGCTCTGCCCTTTTATTATTGCTCAACAGCAGCATTTTGTTTGGAAAAACAGGTTGCATCTTAATGACAGTGGAAGGCAGCTGTCCTTTTGCTATGGCCTTTCTTTTCAATTCATTTTTTATTACCTTTATGCCATCCGTAACTTCCTCTATTTTACTATTATATTTGCTGTTTGAACACAAGAAATTGTTTCTTGTTTTGTTGTGGTACCCAGAATATAAACTCTGGAGAAAATTTGATAAACAAATTCATTTTTTTCATCAGATTCTTTGCACTTTTGAATCTCTTTCAATATTCTTGTTAAGGGTAGGAGGATCTGAATTCTGCCTCATTCCAGTTTTCTCTGCATTTCACAGTGGAAGTAAGGGAATCTAATGATTTTTGGTGGGGAAAATGTAGTAAGTTTGTGACTTGCTGCCCTACTACAGCTTTATTAAATAAATCACTTCGGTGAAACAGAAACGGACAGAATAGTAGTTGATGAAGTTAGAGAAATTCACCATTTTTTCCTTAAAATGTAATCTCAAATTTTATGGTTCCCAAATTAGAATCCAGGTTGCATCTTTGCCATGCCCCAAATTAGATGCCTCAGACTTGCAGCTCAGCCCTGGTAAGTTCTGCGGAGCACATACCATCTTTGCTGAGAGTAAGATCCATACCTCAACTGACATACTTATTTTAATGCATGCACAGTTGCAGAGAGATGACTACTAAAACATAGTTGATATGAATCAAATTTAATGGCAGCATTCACTGAAGCTGATCTACAAATTAATAAGTAGCTTACATTAGGTAGAAGTATTCTGTTGACCTCTGGGTTTGATCAGTTGCTCAGATTTGTCTGAAATCAATCAGATAGTTTAATGAAACACTTCATATGTTAAAAGCAAAGGACGTACTCTTCAAACAATTTTATGTTCTACCTATCCCCAAGTTAACAAAAACTGCTACAGGCATTCGCTTCAAATAAACAAAGGTTTTAGAATTGTTAAAACACAAACTGCTAATGCCTGCTTCAGTCAGTGTGGGTGTTTCAGGTTTACATCTGCGATGAAGCTGATAATATCACTAATGTGTATAGATTGCTCTTAAACTCATAGTAGGATGGCATGTAGCTTAGTATCGTGACCTTTTTCAGGCTTGGGGATTTCCCAGTGCAAGGTGTTAATATAAATTCTTGAATGGTCATGTAAGTACTGATGTATGCATAAAGAAAAATAAACAGGGGAAAAAAAAAAAAAGAAAAAAAAAAAAGAAAAAAATTCTGAATTTACCATTGTGCGTTTGTTGTTCAAGGTATCCATCTCGTATAGAGAAGATAGATTATGAGGAGGGGAAGATGTTAGTCCATTTTGAACGTTGGAGTCATCGCTACGATGAGTGGATTTACTGGGACAGCAACAGGTTGCGACCCTTGGAGCGACCAGCATTAAGGAAAGAAGGGCTGAAAGATGATGAAGAATTTGTTGTAAGTGGCACATGTATTTTGTTTTTGACTCATTTTGGTAAGCTGTCCTACTTGATTTCCTGCGTTAAATCTGTCTAGCATGAAATGTTTAAGTCGTCTTTGGAAAAAAATCTAAAGGTTCAAAGTATTAATACCGTTTGTTTAAAATAGGATTTTAAACCTGGAGAAGAAGTCCTAGCTCGTTGGACAGACTGTCGATATTACCCAGCAAAGATAGAAGCAATTAATAAAGAGGGTATGTATTCATTTCTGGTCCACTGGTAAGGACTGTTTGCATGTGCTATACCATTGCTGTGGTCAACTTAAAAACAAAACAAACAAAAAAGCCAAACACAAAATCAACAATAAAAAGGTATGCATGTAAAGTTTTCCTCACTGCCTCAATATTCTGGTGAAAATGTTTCTATTCTGTCAAAGGTAATATGTTCATCTTTTATCCATCTGAGGTTAGAATATCGAAATTTATCCTGGAAGATTAAAATGCTCAATGCTTGTTCAGTGCTGGGCAAAACATCTTTTGCATAGTGCTATAGTTATAGTGTACTTGGTGCTGATTTGGGCTACTCTCGACAGATTTAAATTTTCTTAATTGTTTCAGGAAATGGTCTTTTTAAAGTTCAATTGATGAGGTAAAAATAATGAGAATTGGGAAGTAGAACAAATTAATTTATATGCAGTACTTCTTAATAGGGTAATATCTCTAGTGAACATAAGTAAAAGTCAGATGAGGATTTGATTGTGAATTGATTTTTTTTACCTTAGTGTGGCAGCTTAAATATTACCTGATTCTTTCAATGAATTATGAGCAGAAGTGTTGTGTTAGCATAAACGTGGTTGAAAGTGTCTAAGTGGACAAAGAGTGGCAATGTAAAAGCAGGGTTTCATTGGGCTTGGGTCTTATTTTTCTTAAAATTCTTGATTAAGCCTGTAGATAACATTTAGTTACCTTTTTCATATAGTCTGCAAAGTATTTTGATAAAGCTTTTATAGTAATGAGTTGTCTGTTTCTCAACTACTCATAGTGATTCCATCAATCCTCTTCTAGGAACGTTCACAGTACAGTTCTATGATGGTGTTATTCGGTGTCTTAAGAGGATGCATATCAAATCTATGCCAGAGGATGCAAAAGGGCAGGTAAGAATATTAGGCGTCTTTTTGTTAGGTTTCATAGTGATTTTTTACATCTTGAGATCGTAAGAACGTTGTCTAGCACAACAAGTTTTAGATTAATATTTATTGTAGGGCCTGTACTGTCTTGCTTCACCATTTTATGGATGATATATCAGAGTGTGCTGCTCACATAGTCATGCCTTTATCTGATACGTCTAGCTGCTGTACACTCTGTTGCTGACTAATCTGTTCCCAGAGTTTTGTCTTGCATGGTTCACAAAAGCAGGGACATCCAGAGACATTCTCCTTTGTCTTGTGGCCTTTCAGGAAAAAAAAGCTTTTACTTGTCAGTGGTTTGTGCTGGTGATTTATTTTTTAATTATTTTTTACCCTCTTGTTTGCTACAGTGGTAGACTTTTGCCCACGTGTTCTTATTAACGTGGCTGTTCAGTAATTTTTTTCCCCCGTATCAAAACGTTTAGGGGTTCTAACATAAATATTTCTTTATCTCTGAACAGTGCCCTGTCACTGTTGAAGGAGAAATGCTGAGCAGAAGCAGAAGAAGGCTGTGAAGCAGAGGATATGATTGAGTAACTAGGCATATCTTTACTCAAAAAACAGCATCAAAAACAGATGCATGCTTTCAGTGGAAATGATGTTGGGTTTATCTTGTGTTCTCATCTTTAATGAGAAATTAGTCCACTGAAACGATTTGAGATAAAAAAAAATATATATATATAGAAAGATTGTTCTTATTTGCTCCCAATTTTCTTCAGACTATAACTTTTAACTTGAGGAATACAATTCAATATTTCATAATTACTCTTGTAACTATCTGTGTTTTGCTTACGTGATAAAAGCAGATAGATAATATAATTGGCCTGAAAATGTTTCTGTATTTCTGGCCTACCTGTTGCAGGTGGATGTATACTTGAGTTGATCATCTCTACACAGAATATTGTAACATTGTGATGGCAACACTTGTACCATATAAAGTACTTTTCCTTAAAGAGATTAAACTGAAATCCATGGGCACGCTGCCACTGGTTTCTTGCTGTAGTGTTGCAATAACTACTGCAGCTCTATGTAAATATTAAAAATAATAATAATAATCAATATGATACTAAGTTAGGAAGCTAGAGTATTTCATTTTCCTTTATAAAAAGGCAAACATGGATAGTGTGGTTTTGACTGAACTAAAACAGTCCTTTGACAGTGATCAAGTCTTTTACTCGATCCTGCACTTTGTCCTAGGAGCCATGTGTAGTCCCAGGTTACTACCACTAGGCGTTTTCAGTTTAAAAAAACTTAAAATCAGTTTCTTACAGATGTTGATTAGCAACCGCTTTGGTGTCCAGACATGCTTAGTGTTAGTCCAGCTCATCTATTATCTCTAATTTTGCATAATGGTTGAAACTTACGGTGTCAGTCTCATGCATCTCAGTAGTAGATGGCTTCAGTGAAGACTTCAGACAGAATAAATGAGCTAAACTCATGCTTCTTAAGAAGGATTAAGAATTTTAAAAGCTACCTTGAAGTAAGAACAACACAAGGAAGCTTTCTGTACTGCTAGTTGATTGTAGTTCTAGTATTTTATTCTCCAAAATTCAAGGTAGGCATGAAGCTGTAGCTTTTGAAGGCAAAAGTAACTTTCCACAACGTCTATTTAATCATTGTGCTATGACAAAAATGTTTCTTCTGCGATATTTTTGTGGTATATAAGAAGATAAATGTGATCTAAGTTCTTTAAATTTAATAATCTGAAACCAAGTTTTGCCTAGGCTTAGAACTTTAATGAATGTTTTTGATTTTATGCATTACATATTTTTTAGATGACATTTACTGGAAATTATTTAGGTTTAAAAGAAAAAAATCAGGAATAGATTTTGATTTGGAACATAGTGGAGTTGGCAGACTCAACACTTCATGCTTAATGTAAACCTATGTTTTTTTGTCTTTTTCCAAAGAGAAGTTTCGTTTCAGGAGGCAAGCAGATGCTTAAGATACTACTTTAAGATGTAGAACATTAACAAGTCTAACAAATATAAGATCCATTTGGAATGTGTATGCTAAGCACGCAGAATTTGGATTAGATGGAGGAAAAGAGATAAGGACTATCAAATTCTTTGCAAGTAAATATTCGTGGTAGAACGTACTTATAAGAAGATATTAAAGATCCATTTTTATGTGAATATTACTCTTAAATATTTTAGTTCTTTGTCTAACCAAAAGTGTGTGACTGAACAGAACCAGAACAGGAACAGTGGTTATCCTCTTCAGAAGCAAATGCCTAAGCCAGCACACTTATTCTGTCAGTAATTTTAAGTGTGTTGGTGCCAGTAGTGGTATACTATTTTCAAAAGCAAGAAACCTAGTTTTATTTGAGCTTAGCATGTCTTAAAGTAAGAGTCTGTAAACACTAATGCTCATACGCCATTTTTAAGCTATAGTACATGTTTGTGTTTCATAAGACTTAGCTGTGAGGCTGGAAAGACAGTGTTTTCAAAGAAGAGTGGGAAGTATTTGTGTAGTTCCATGCAATGAGACTGTAGGTTGGTTTCTTCTGCAGAGAAGCTCAAATCTATTGAAATCACAGAATTGTGGATAAAGAAGCATAGGGAGGAAAATAAAAAAAAAAAAAAAAAAAAAAAAGATGGGAATATTAAGACTGCCCTTGTTAGAGCACATATAAAGTATTCAGATAACTTACTTTTTCTGTTTCATGTTTTTTGTTTTATCTTTGATGTAATTAGGCGCGCGAGAGGGAGCAGATAGCGCCGGAGCTGAGATTAGTGACGGAAATCGAACCAAAAGAAGTGAGTTTTGAGGAGGGGTTTGAAGGAGAGGGAGGGGACTTGGCACACAGGAAGAGGAAGCTGAGGAAAAAGCATGGATTTGCAATTGGGACAGAGGAAAAAAGAAGATATGACAGGAGACAATGTGAGCCAAGATCTAGGTGGGGCAGACCCTTTAGAATCTGAAAGGTGAGGGTAAGGAATCCAGTCTTGCTTTGGAATCAGCCAGTCAATAGGTTGATGGTGTTTTATGTATGTGTATGTATGAATGTGTGGCAGCTGGAAATTGTGGCGTGTCAGGAGAGGGAAAACAGCTGAATTTGTGGGACTACAGAGAAGGCTACACCTAGGCTGTAGGTAGGCGAAGAGAGAGTGATGTATGTGAGTTGTTACTGGCACAAAGGTTGGATTTTAGAAGTGATTCTGTTTTTGAATTCCCGCTTTTGCAGGTTTAAGATTATGCAAGGGAATACTTTAAAATGCAAGTGTCCTAGCTAATTAATGTGCAAGGCTGTTGGGAAACTTCTACTAACGTATTTCTTGATTGTGCAATTTCTTGTGCTTTGATTCAGTGAATCTAATTAGTATAATGACAGTTTTTCTCATTAGTGATAAAGTACTGATTTTTCTTCTAACTACAGTGTCCCATTACTTCTCTCCTGCAGTTGTCTCAGCTTGCTTGAAAGATGAATCTTAGAATAAAAAAAAAGAAAATATAAGTTTTTCAAAAATATATGTAAGTGAAAAACATTTACTTGAGTGAGATACCATGGGAAATGGGAAATCAGGCTGGATGGTGCAGTTCCAAAACCATAGCCAGTAAAATGACAAAATCAGGACACCAGGGACAAATAGAAAAAACTTTTTTTGGGAGGAGCTTATTTATTCATTTATAATATATATTCTTGTTTGGATCTTTGGCTTCGTGTATAACTGAAGGCTCCAGGAGCAAGTCCTGCTATTAAAATTTGGTGACTAGCGTGTGATATCTATTGTACGTCATGTTCTGCTCTTGTGATTGACAGTAGTTGCTTTATGACAGCCTTGAGATAGATTTCAGAATGCACTCTGCTTTAGGCTCTCGCTGTTTGTTTTCTCTTAAAAAGTCTGAAAAAGATACTGCTTCAAGAAGATGTTTGTAATTACTGTGCTATTCGAAAGAAATGGTCACCTTAGCATCTCAGATGTTTAGGTAGTCCTAACAGGTGCAGCTCAGATGGAGTTCAAGGTTTAAAAAAACAAACAAACAAAAAAAAAAAACAGGAATTACCTGTGTCACTTCAGTGCTTATGTGTACTGCAGAGCCAAAATAAAAAATGAACCCACTGAGCTTCAGCCAGCTCTGAATCACAAAATTGAGGTTGGAGGGGACCTTTTGCGATCACCTTTTCCACTCCCCCTTTCAAGGTTCTCTCCACTGAGTTTAATCTTTAAATACTAACCTGTAAAAATACGTATCACCACAACTAATGTCTGCTGTGGCTTCTGAATGTTTAAGCTTTGTTTGTTTCATAGTTGTGTTCTGCCATCCTTTGTAAGCTCTGTGTCTTATGGAAAGTACCTGAACAATGAAATAAAAAAACTAAAGCCCTTCGTGTTGCACTAGAACAAAAGCAGGTTACTTAGCCAGTGTGGTCCTCGAAGCTTGAAATCTTCTTTGGAAAGTTTCTGATTTCAGTGTACGTTAGCTTGACTGGAAATGAAAGGACTCTTTAGAAGCTATTTTCATGCACTTTCATCGTAAGATCCAAGCTCCAACCATTTTACTGATCCTCTTCATCCCTTGGCCAGAGTACAGTGTAAGACTTCCACTCTCAGGTCTCCTAACTCCTCACCAGCACAAATAGCTCAATCGTTTTTTTGTCCTGCTGGATGGGCAAGGCTCTGGATGGACTGGAGCTAATGTGTGTGCTCTTTTTGCCTGGCCAAAAAAGAGGTATGTGTGTCTTTGAGTACGCAGCTGGCAGTTACGAGACGCTCTTTGTGGCTGGCATGTCACCAAATGGCTTTGGTAGCTGCCTGTTTTTTGCAAGCATTGCTAAAGTGCTTCCAAACTATTCTGCTACTATCTAGATTGAGTGTATGCATCTTGCATTGGCAGTTCAGTTGTGGAAGACTTTATTTTTGGAGGCATCGAACCTCCTGGTGTTTAAGCTTGACACAATGCATAACATGCAATGACGTACATATGAAGTTATGGCAAAGGAAGAACGTAACACAAGCAAAATTAATGCTTTTAGTAATTTGTGTTGTGCTCTCGTACATCAAAGAAGACAAAGAGACCTCAGTAGAACAGAAAAGTTACGTTGAAACGAGATTGATTTGCAAAAGTCAAGATGCTTTGGGTGCCTCATACGTTAACATAACAAGGAAACATTCCAGAGTAAAATGCGGTTAATTTAAAGTTGGAAGAAAAGTTCTACTATTTGTAAAACTCATGGGGAAAAAGACAAAAAATCCTTATCATTTTTTTATATTTGTCAGTGCAAATCTGAAAATGCTCTTGTAGCAATGTAGTAAATCATCAATGTTCAAGCTGCATTCATATGCATAATACTTACTGGTAGAGGATGAACATTGCTATTGATTTTCATTTCACGTCATTTCTCCATGGAAAAACTCTATACCTTGATGTTAAAATATTTCTACGAGTACTTTCGTAATGAAGATAAACACACAATTTTTGCAATCAGATTGATCCCTGACACTCAGGAGACACAGGACAGAAGTCTGATCACTTCAGACTCATGGAAAGAGCTGCCTGGGCCTTGGGGGTTCTCTCCATTGACTATAGGGTAACGACTTCATATACATGCTGGAAGGTAGATGAATTTGGACTGCAACTTCTGCTGTTCATTCGTTAGATGTTTGTGTATGGTCAGATAAGACATCATCCAAAATCATACTTTATTACCTTTAGAAATGGATTCTAAAATTCAGTTGTATTATAGCGCATTGAAATTACTGAATGAAACTTGTAATACAAAAAGAGCGCTGTCCACAGCTACTCTGCAAATGCAGATACAGTTAGTAAAGACTTGTCCTTGCTTTATCTGTGTAATTCAGGAAGAGCTCTGTCCAGTTCTGGAACTGGCTGGACTATGCTTTGAGTCAAGTTCAGTTTTGAATAACATAAATTAGAGCAACAATAGCAACGGTGTATTTCATACCAGGAGGTATCAGAAAAAGGGCAGTGTTTAGGGTGTGGGAGCTCCTGGGTTTCTAAAGCTATGATACACAAAATAGGTAGCAGAGAATGCCGGCAGCCAGTATTCCTATGCAATGTTCTTTTGAAGGTATTTTTCTTTTTGCTTTTTTATCTATGTGGCATATTGATATACTGATAAAACTTCAGGTTTATTTAGGCAATTTGGGAAGCTAATTTTTACCACTCCTTGAGTAGTAGCAATAATAAATTCAACTGTTCATGAACACTTCTAAATGAAGTTCCATGGGGTTTATAAGTATTTTCTATTGAAGTCTAAGACACTTTTTAATACTTATTAAACTATTTTTTCCTTTTTGGAGGATTGGATAGCTTTGGTCAAAGCTGCTGCTGCAGCAGCAGCCAAGAACAAAGCAGGAAGTAAACCTAGAACCAGCGCAAACAGCAATAAGGATAAAGAGGATCGAAAATGGCTAAAAGTTCCTTCAAAAAAGGAAGAAACCTCAACCTCTACAATCATGCAGGAAGTCCAAAAAAAGGAAGAGGAGCCTACATCTAGTGACACATTTGGTAAAAAGAGATTCTTTAAAAGATAAGGTTGATTTTTTTGGTACCATTGAGTTAGAGTTCACGTTTTTAACTTTGCAATAAAGTAATAACTAGTATTTCTAGAGGAGTATGTATCATTTATTAGTAGGATGCTAGGTATGATACCCAGTGTTAATCAGTTAAGAAATAATTTTTATCAGTTAACTCAAGTTAGGTCAGCACTTATCCCTTGCGCACAAATTCTGACTACCTCTAATGAGGACAACACAATCTTTTGAATGGCTTTGTGTGCTCTGGTTCACATACCTGGATCTTCTGTTACTTGTGAGAGAACCCTCAACACTGTTAAAAATAAATAAATAAATAAAAATCCAGTGTTGATCATTTATCCATATTCAGGAAAGGCTGAAATGATTTCTGGTTTGATAAGAATCTGTTTATTTTAAGTCTTTAATTACTACGTTTCTTACAAAAATGAGTAAAAATGACAAATCCACCTCTAATGAATCAGTGTATAATACTAAATCTTTAGAATATGCCAGTTTCAATTTTCTAATAGCTGTAAGGGTTCTTAATTCCAATATTCTAATTCTAATACCAGTTCTGAAATATTAAACATTTTGTGTTTGGTTGCATGTTAATGAAATGTGTGTTTTAGATTTCTCTTTATGTTTAAAAGTAGGATTTCCTGTAGTGGATGTTCCAAAGATGGCCTTTGTACAGGCAGAGAGCACGTTATCACACAAGAGGAAAAGTAATCTAGGAAACTCGTTTCAGGCAAAGAGAGCTCGTCTTAACAAGATCACTGGTAAAATATTTTTTGTTGTTGATATTTTTTTTGTGTGTTTTAATGTAGTTAAATACAAATGCTTCCATATAAGGTATTAAAGTAGATCCACAAAAGCATATCCACCTGGCAGGTATTCATCGGTCTTTTTACTTGTTTAGAATTTTAAAGTAATTACATAAAGTAATAAAAATCTACCTTGTTCATAAATTGAGAGTATGGTCTCTGACTTGAGCTGGTGTGTGTGATTTTAGCTTTATGAAAAGGTAACCATTTTGAACTTCTGAATTTCTTGAGTATGTGTATTTGTTTTGATTCCAGCCACACAATTTTCTGTACTATCGGGTGAATTTGGTGTTTGTACAAGTTCTTAATGTTTTCTTGAGTTAACATAGCTCCACTGTAAATTAATTTTTTGGGGGGGTGGGGGGAGTGGGTGGAATAATCCATTTTGCCATAAAGTAAAACTATTGCTGATAAGTTTACGGTATGTTCTGTAAAAGTATGCAATGCTAACCTTCTAACTGAAGCAATGAAGAGCTAAAAAGTTTTGGTTTTGTGGTTTTCTTCAATGTCTAAGGCAAGCACTTTATTACTGAAAGGAATTAAAGGAAAACATATAGTTATAAAAATATTTTATACAACAGGAAATCAAATACTAGGTAATCTTTAAAATTTGAAAAATGATCTTTTTTCCAAAGTTCAATGGAAATCAACTTAAATACAGAAAAATTATATCAATTTGTGTGCCTCATTCCCTAGGCCTCTTCGTACGCAAAGTGTGTTTCCAGTATTGATTATGTCAGTACTTAGAGTGAGGTAATATCTTTGTGCCTGGGCTGGGAAAGTATCATAATACATTCAAAAACTAGGTGAAAAAATTGTGAAGCCTGTCTTAAGAGTGCCTCTTGGACAGATGGCAAGAAATGCATTCCAGTTTTTTTGAGTAAACAGTGTTTTGTGTGAAGTCTGACAAACTGTTCTACGCTTCAGGTGAGATTTAATTTTTTTGTTAGTTATGGCAAGCTCATTTATGTAAAAAGTTGTATTTAAAGAAATAAGGCAAAATTAACCTGGTTTACTAAACTAAGATGAGGGTGTTTTGTTTTTGTTTTTCTCAACTTGTTTTGGTTGATGCAACCTTTCACAGGTCAGCTGCTGAGGATATTTAGTCAGTTTCCTTATGAGTATGGTTCCATTTTAGTGTCTTTCAATCAATATTTTAAGCTGAAGGAGTAAATAAATTAAATGGCCCGATATGGAATGTGTAAAGGAAGTGGTCTTCAAAAAAACTCATATTCAGCCTCCAGAACTCCCTTTTCTGGAAGGCTTCTTATTTAGTACTGAGTTTAGTTAATGGATGCTTGATTGATCAGCCACATTTCTGTGCTCCTTTGCCCATATGGTGTAAATACTGAATCAAGTCCCAATTTAATTGCTGCCCTGAGCAGTAGAAGGCTATGTTATGTGCTAATGGTATATTACATTTTATCTCTCTCTCTTTTTTATCTCTAGAGAGAGAGGGATATACGGAATTACACAGCCCTGATAAATTTCCTTTCCATAGCCTTTGGAACATTAGTAGCAGAAGATACCAAAACTAGCTGAAACTTCTGTAGCTCTAGAAATGATATTTTTCTGTGCCAGTGGAAAGGTTTTCCTTTCCTAAGGAACATTGTGAGGAAAAATTGAAGTTTAATGGACTCATACAGACTGAAATTAATAATCAGAATACACCTTACTGCCGTGGACTTTATTAGTTCCAAAGCACTTCCTGTTTGTTGCCATGAAAGTGTACTCTTCTAGTTGATAATATTATTGTTGTATGAAAATGAACTAATTCTTTAATTACAAGATCAAATTTGTCATGCTTGGTAGTTACTCTGTGTAACTGTTCTCTAGTTACCACACTTCTGCAGTAATAGTGGTGTTTGTGTTTTTTTTTTTTTTTTTTTTTTTTTACTGTTGCTTATAATGAAGCATATTGAAGATGTGACTATTGGTGACTAAATTTTCTCTTGCCTACATGCTTATTTCCTGTGCTTGAATATCTGTACGTTGTCATTGATCTCTAGGATGAGCTTTAGTGTATGATTTGAAGGAAGGTTCTGGGTTATGCTGGCCTACCTATCAAAGTGGCTACAAAAGAATCATAAAACAGTAGCTGAAAGGAAAACATTCCTTACGCAGTGGCAATAACCCCAAGCATAGCTATAGGCTGGGAGAGGAATGGTTGGAGAGCAGCCAGGCAGAGAAGGACCTGGGAGTGATGGTGGATAGTCGGCTGAATATGAGCCAGCAGTGTGCTCAGGTGGCCAAGAAGGCCAACGGCATCCTGGCTTGTATCAGGAACAGTGTGACCAGCAGGGCTAGGGAGGTGATCGTCCCCCTGTACTCAGCTCTGGTGAGGCCGCACCTCGAGTACTGTGTTCAGTTTTGGGCCCCTCGCTACAAGAAGGACATGGAGGTGCTTGAGCGGGTGCAGAGAAGGGCGACGAAGCTGGTGAGGGGCCTGGAGAACAAGTCCTACGAGGAGCGGCTGAGGGAGCTGGGCTTGTTCAGCCTGGAGAAGAGAAGGCTCAGGGGCGACCTTATCGCTCTCTATAGGTACCTCAAACGAGGTTGTAGCGAGGTGGAGGTTGGTCTGTTCTCCCACGTGCCTGGTGACAGGACGAGGGGGAATGGGCTTAAGTTGAGCCAGGGGAGTTTTAGGTTAGATGTTAGGAAGAACTTCTTTACCGAAAGGGTTGTGAGGCATTGGAACAGGCTGCCCAGGGAAGTGGTGGAGTCACCATCCCTGGAAGTCTTCAAAAGACGTTTAGATGTAGAGCTTAGGGATATGGTTTAGTGGGGACTGTTAGCGTTAGGTCAGAGGTTGGACTCGATGATCTTGAGGTCTCTTCCAACCTAGAAATTCTGTGATTCTGTGATTATGTGACTGCACTGGGAACATAGAGCAAATGAGGTGGCTGTAAGCAGCTGCTTGAAAGGAACTCTTTTTCTGGATTTAAATTTAAATTCAGCAGTTAGTATTTGTTGCAGGAGGTTCTCTCTGTCTGCCCCAAGAGCTGCATCAGTTCCTGGTGTTCTCTGTTCACTGTTTAATAAAATAAAATCGTTCCCTATGCTTCTTTTTCTTTCACTACTGAGGGAAATCACATTTCCCTAAGGCGAAGAAAATCTTCTGCTAAGCATGTATTAATGTCTTCTCTAATTAGTTTTTGCCTCTGGAGTGCTTGCTTCCACCTCTCCTGCTACTGTACTGATACCTAGAAGAACATCTGCAGTGAGAACAAAACACTTCTACCACCTTGTACTTTTTTTTTGTACATGTTGTTACTGACCAGAGATGGTGAACTTGCAGTTAGTTCTGCTGCTCCAGAAGCTTTGGAGTTAATTGTTTTGTCATTGCACAGGCTTGCTGACTGGTTAGAGAGATGCCTGATAGGATAGAGAAGAAGGAAATAAGGGAAATACATTAACAAGTCTGACAATTTAGGTTGGTTTCATGGGTTTACTTGCTGGGCACCAAGCATCTAGCTAGAAATAAAAATGATCGTGTAATGTATGTGAGTCATTCTTGCTTTTGACACGTTTAAGCACTGTCAGACAGGAAACCGTCTTCAGATACATTGATATGGACAGTATTTTGATTCATCTAAGAAAGCTTTTAAAAGAATTAAGCAATAGTAGTTTTCTTAAAAACACATTTTTTATACTTTGGGTGTTTCTGTTAAGGCAGGCATAGAAATCAAAAAAAGACTGCATGAAAGGGAGCTAGTTACAAATGGTTTAGGATGTGTGTAGTACATCATGAAGGGTAATTATCTCTTTCTTTTTTTCTGGAAAGGTTATGAAATTTTTGTGAGGCCCAATGTTAAATCTTAACTGATAATGTTTGCATTAATATAATGGAGCTAAAAAGTTTCTACTTTGCAGTTAACTTACTTAGTGGTAAAGTCAATTGGTTTGCATCTCTTATTATACACACGGTGTTCTGAAAAGTTTACTTAAAACATAACTGCTTTTCAGCATGACTTCATGGAATGTAAAAAGTGAAGGAAAAAAAAGTGCCTTTTATTCTTGTGGAACACTAGGGAAAAAAAGTCCATAGAAAACAACGTGGTATTTCAGCAGAGAGCTAACACATTTCAGTGTCACGCACATTTCCTGAGAACCCTGGCTTCACTAGTGTGTAATTTCTCGGCCATTGTATTTTGTAAATTAATTTTGAGCATATCCAATTTTTCACGGAATGCAACAGAATTTCTTCCTTATCTCCCTTAGTCTTTCAGCTCAAGTTTGAGGACTTAAATCCTCCACCCCCCAATACTGATATTCCCAGGATTATAATGGCAACTTCAATTTATATTCTTATTTTTCAGATGTTTAGCAGTTCTGCTTTGTCTTATGACATAGAATTTTCCACTTATAGTCAAATAATTGAAGTTAGTGTGTGAAGTAGAATTAGCTACCCCTATGCGTGTAGGGCTACAAAGATGGTGACGGGCTTAGAGAGGAAGACGTGAGGAGTGGCTGAGGTCACTGGGCCTGTTGAGCCTGGAAAAGAGGAGGCTGAGGGGAGGCCTCATCATGGCCTACAGTTTCCTCACAAGGGGGAGTGGAGTGGCAGGTGCCGATCCATTCTCTTTAGTCACCAGTGATAGGAACCATGGGAATGGTGTCAAGCTGAGGCAGGGGAGGTTTGGGCTGGGTCTCAGGAAGAGGTACTTCACTGAGAGGGTTCTTGTGCACTGGGACAGGCTCCCCAGGGACATAGTCACGGCACCAAGCCTGTCGGAGTTTAAGAAGCTTTTGGACACTGCTCTCAGACATATGGTCTGATTTTTTGGGTAGACCTGTGTGGTGTCAGGAGTTGGACTCAATGATCCTTCTGGGTCCCTTCCAGCTTGGGATATTCTATGATTCTAGCCAATGTAGCCAATTTTATTTTTAACCAGTTTTATTTCTAACAATTATTCTCATATTGATGTTAACTTCCCTTTTATCAGTAGTAGTGATACTGAATAGGAATTCGTTAAGGAAATAATCGTATGCTGATATATTTGTTCCCAATATGGTTTTTGCTACTGAGGTAACTTCAGAGCTCCACTGCCAAGAATATTAATTTGGAAACTGAATCTCTTGTTCTGTTCTAAGCAAGGTTTGCATGCATTTAATAGAGTTAAGTAGACGTAGTACAAATTCTGATGGGAATTTCTTAAAGACTGGAAAAGAGAGTGGTAGAAGAGGATTATAAATTATTTTGGTCTTTCAAAGTTTAAGTAACATAGCCTTGGTTTTAAAACTCGAGCGCTTGGGCTTTAAGTGGATGGTGAGATGTTATTTTTACAATTGATTGCTTTTCATCTTGCTCATGGAAGTGCCAGAGAAATACTTCATCATGTTAGCAACCTGTTTTCTTCTAATTAAAGCGTTTAGCCTTGTGTTGAGCTGTTTCGGGGAGAATTATGTTGTAGATACAAGCAGACCATATTTCTTGTCTCATAATTTCTCTGTTTTCCACAAATCCTTATTGCAAGTTTCTAACTAAACATTTCTGCAATTTTTCTTCGAAGGTTTATTGGCATCCAAAGCCGTTGTTGCAGATGGTGCTGAAAAAAAGGAAGGCAACAAAGAAACAGCTCCAGTCCTGGAGCAGGTATGAAATGGTAGAGTTTGATTCTTTTGCAAGGTTCCCACTGGAGTGTGCCATGGAGATATAGTACTTACAACATTGAAATTTTCCCCTTCAGATACAATAGGGAACTGAAAATTGACCTTATGTTTACAATTCTGGCAGAGCCAGAAGTATGGAAGTTAATTGTCTCAAAATGCGGTGTTAATCTTAATTTTAGCAATGAGGTTCTGTTAGTTTTCTGCAACAAAAATAAGTGGGGCCTCCATGCAGCAAATGCTAGGAGGCCAGCATCCCGAGGTCCAGATTTGTAGCTGGAACCGTGACTAGCTTAGGAGAAGGCCCTTACACAAATTCAATTTGTGTTTGAAACAGGGTTTTTGACATCAAGTAGAACTTCTTTTATAAGAAGCTTATTTTATATTGTAAGAATTTGGTGTTGTAGGCTTGTATGTGTTTTATGAACTGCTCAATGAGCCATACATTTTGCAAGGGTGTGTATTTTAATAAATACAAAAAAGAAACATTTTAAATAATGTTAAGGGTCTGATTTTTAAACCTGCATATTTGCAGGACCTGAAAGCTGCCATTTTATCTTTGGCTTATTCCATTTTGTTCAGGCATTGCTTGACTCTGAGTTGTGCATTATCTTGCACATTAAAAGGGCTGAATGCCTAAGCATGGTAAAACAAGCTAAGGATGAACGGTAGTATTGATTCAGGACATCTTTGCTTTCCAATGGTTTTAAATCAGAGCCTTAATGTAGTTTTAATACAGCTTTTTTGTATTCATTTTCATTTTTCTTTAGAAGTAGTATTTGAATAAAATAGCCTTGCTGCCCGCACTTCTTAAAAGAGCACTTCTTTTCTTAAGCCCCGGCACACTCTGAATAGTCCCTACCCCAAAATTTATTTGATATTTTGGTTGTACTGGTTCTTTAGAGCTGATAACATAATTGCATTGCTGTGGTTTTTCCATTGATGCTGCATTGGATGCGAGTTTTGTCAATGGAACATGATTTTCTGTTTTTAATGCTGTCACCGTAACGGCTGTACGAGCCACTACGGTGCCAATGCATTGACTGATACTTTGCAGAAAGGTTTACAGTGTATTGACATGACATTCCATTTCTCAAATTTTTGCATATTAAATATGCTATGGTTTTACTGCTACTGTGTGTGATATCTTCAATGTGCAAAAAACTGTGAAATGGCTTACAGCATGTTGTTTTTTGGAAGAATCATTACAATGTAAATCTTAACATGCAGAATCCCATTAAGATGAATGGGACTTTGTGGTTTACATAGACTGTGTATGCAACAGTATAAACTACAGTGCATATTTACTAAAAAAAAAAAAAAAGAAAAAAAAAAGAAAAAAAAGAAAAAAAATTGTTACTTCTTAGACATAGTAACTCGGCTGTTTCTGTTTTGTTGATTAGATATTAAAAAAAAGGATGTCTCTGTCATTGTTTACATGCTAATGGTCTGAAAAATAATAATTTTTTGAAATACTGGTTAAGCTCTTTTAAAGAGGCATCAAAATCCAAAATGTCATATGCCTTCACTTCTAACTAAAAAGAGAAACCTCATAAGCTTTCAAACGATTGAGGGGAGGAAAATTTGAGCATAAAGCTATTTTTTACTACGTTCCTGCCCAAATCCAAATTAAAATGGCCGAGTTATAAACCTCCCCAAAAGATTTTCCAATAGCAAAGCTGGCACCCCTTAATGAGAGGTTTTGTCTGCTACTGCTATAAAATTGAATGGGTAAAATGTCTTTTAGGGTTTTTTAATAATGTAATACGGAACATGGTAGAAATATTCAGGCCAATAGCCGAAAACTTACTTTGTTGATGGAAGTATATTTTATTTATATTTATATATATATTTTTAGTTTACAATTGTCTTAAACCCAAAACCTCAAACAATTAGTTGCAGATACAATAGTTTATTTAACTGTATTAGGGTATGTCATGTTATATTTTCTTTTGACCAAGATCTGCTTAGATGAATAACATTAATTCATTAAGGTTTTTAATGTTAATTTGTCCTGTTAAGAGGTTAAGCACCTTATCAAAATATTAATTTTTTTAATCTTGTTTAAATAACTTTGTAATTTGAAAGTAATGGATGCTGTAGTAATTAATGTCTTTCACATCTGTGAAGATGAACAATAAAATTGTTTATTTACAAGTTACGACTCTAATTAATTTCTGGTAATACCTCTCATAACCAGCATAGGTATACTCTTCAGTTCATGGAGTTTTTTATTTAAATGAATAAAACTGCACTTAATACATGTGTATTATGGAGTTATTCAAGGTAGAACTGATTTCTGCTGAATGGGACATTTTGCACTGGATCTTTACATGGTACTTGCAGCCAGCTATTGATACAGCATTCAGGGTTGCCCTTTTACATGCATCAAATGTGCACTTATGTTTGTTTCCGCTAGAACTCTCCATGTTCCAGTGGAAAGTGATTTTTTATTTAGAAAAACAAAACCAGACCAAAAGGCCTCAAATAATCAGAGATGTGACATTTCTTTTTAGCTTGGATAAACTGGTGTGCACATTCTAGAAATACCTTTCTACTTTGATAATTATGGCTTTATTAGATGATAATGTGCTGAGTGTTGTAACTGGGGTGAGAGAGGGGACAGGTTTAAGAAGTTAATGTACAGATACTTGCCTTTATTGGGCAAGTTGTGTAACACATGCACAGTTTATTCAGTAATGCAGAAAGTACTTCCTACTAAAAATCTACAATGCTAATGTCTGTCAATGCATGTGAATTGCCTAAAAATAATACTTAAATACGTATGCTAAGGGTGAAAATTAATAATTTTGGAAAGCTGCATCATATATTGATTTTTCTTCAAAACTGTTTTAACTCTATCTGCTCGTTTTTTTTTTTTTCCTCCTACAGTTAGCAATCTATTTAACCCTGTGGTGCTAGAAGTTGTGATTTCTTCATGTGTTTGCACAAGCATATAATGTGGTGAAATCCAGACTCCCAGCACTGAAAGGGGTTGTGTGAGAGTGTGTTCAGTATTTGGAAACTTTTTCTTGTTTTCAGACATTTCCTTAAGGGAGCATTGTCAACTTTTTTCAGATTCTTCTTTGTTTAAAATAGTTTTCATTTTGAAAGTTATCCCAAGGAACTGTTAAATTATTTGCTGTTACAATCATAGATTGGTGCATTTATTCCAGTTTATTATAGGTATTCTCCAAATTACACTGTGATAACGCATTTCATGGTCCCAGTATGCTGAAGATAAAAGGGACAAGCTAAAATGACTTTGAATTTTAAAATGAGAATTCACAGAAATAGTTTTATATTCAGTCTTTCTGCAGGTATTTCAAATAGTAAGGAATGAGGGTGTTCTGAATACTGAAAAGAATTGATAATGCTCCTTTAAAAACAAAAGTTTAATGTGATGCATTTTAAATATTTTTTATTTGTACTGAAAATAACATTTCTTTAAAATGTATTTTGAATACTAAAGTTGCTTTAAAACGATCAAAATAGAATACAAGAACTACAGTGAAGAAACTGAAATAAAAGTATCAATTTTTTATTATTTATTCAGGAGATTTCACCTAAACCACAAAGTCAGAAAAAAAATGAAGCTGATATTAGCAGTTCTGCCAACATTCAGAAACCTGCACTGTTATCCTCAACTTTGTCTTCAGGAAAGGCTCGCAGCAAGAAATGCAAACAAGAATCTGGAGATTCTTCTGGGTGTATAAAGCCCCCTAAATCACCACTTTCCCCAGAATTAATACAAGTCGAGGATTTGACGCTGGTCTCTCAGCTTCCTTCTTCTGTGATAAATAAAACTAGTGAGCACAGACATTTTAAAAAACATACCGTAATTACTTTTAAGAGATATACATAAAATAACTTTTGGTTGTAAATGGATATTGCATTTAAAAATGAATCTGCTTTTAAAATAGGAAAAAAAAAAGTCAAAATGGGAGAATTAGGGGTAGCTCACTATTTTTAAAAAGTCAAGTTAGATAATAAGGCATATGAATTTCTCTAAAAGAAATAATACATTTATGTATGAGTTACAGCTTTTAATGGTTGACTGACTTCCCCTCTAGCATAAATCTCCACATTAGTGTTAGGAGCGATACAGGGAAAAGTCGAACCTCTCTTCTGAAGGGCCTGATTCATTAAAAAGAAAAGACATACACTTGGGTTGTGGATCTTTCCTTCTCTGAGAAATGTTGCCTCGGCAGACTGATGTGCTATACCTGTTGGTGGTGACATTCTTCACCTTTTGTGTTATTTCCCAGAAAATATAATATGAAAGCAATGATGTGCTCAATATCTGGGGTGGGAAAGTACATAACTCAGTTTTCATTGCCTCAGAAATACGTATGCATCAGTTGCATTGATTTGCAAAGTACTAGAATACTGTTCATCAGAACAGGGAAAGATTTACGATGCCTCCTTCAATATGCTAATTTTTGTGGATGTTGAAATATTTCTCTAATTTCTTAGAGACGGTTTTACTGCTTAGGGTCAGACCTTGTTCTTCAGGCAACAAACAGCCTATTTTACACTAAATGATGAGTCAAGAGTTAAAATAAGTACGGGCTATAGGAAGTCAAAATCTTCGTACCTCTTTTGCTTTAGGACAGTGATTTAAGAATGGAAGACTATACCTGCATCATATGTTTTCCTTAACATTCATTTGATGTTTTCCCTTATGAGAATAGTTTCTCCTAATCTTTTCTCACAGATAGCTTTAAGTGAATGGGAGAGAAAGGTGTACGAGTTCAGCCATCTATTTATTCAGGGAACATTTGTTTAAATTGTATCTCTAGTTGCCCCACACATTACTGTGACATGTCTTTCCCCTTCTCCTTCCCCTCTTTCCCTCAAGATGGTAAGTAGTTTTCTTTGAGGATGTTCTTAGCATTATATTTGGATAAAGAACCAATTTAAAATTTGGTTACTTAAGTTTAGATCTTGTTAGTGTTGTCTTTCAATCTTTGGCTTCCAAGTCTTTACTACCTCTGAGAGAAATTTAAGTCTTGTCTTTTGTGTCTTTATTTTTAAAGTTGTGAACCTTTTACTTGAAAAAATGGTTAAAGAAAAAGAGAGAATAGTGATTTACGGTGTAATGACTTGAATGTGTCTTTTCCAAGGCAAATGTCTGTAAAGCTTTACTAAAGTGAAGAAGTTTAGGGGAGTGTGTTTTTTTTGTTTTTAATGAATCAGGCCCATATTATCCTATATCAATCCCCCCATTCTTTTTTGTTTGTTTTTGTTTGTGTGAGATTTTTGAGCCTTCTTACTATGCCATGCATTGGCAATGAACATTTTAAAGATAGTTGGGGTATTGATATCAGGTCAGGAGAGGGGTTATAAAATGAACCACTGCTTTTGCTTTTTTATTTAAGCTTTATGTTACTAGTATCCGTGACTTTTAGATCTTTTAATTGTGGTCGTTTGTTCTGTTTACTGTAAAATCCTGTTGCTCAGTTCCTTTATAAGCCTACTCTCATGGTTTCTATGGGGGAGTTGCTTATGGTAAATACACCGTTTGCCTAAAACAATAGTCTTTATTAGTGGGGAAGTAGACGCCCTATTAATGATGAATAAGCAAAAAGCAGAATCATGTCTCAAGCATAACCTTTTTCTGGTAGTCACAGTTTTTAATTACTTTTAACAGTCCTGCTGTGATTACCAGTTCTGCAGATAAGAGCTATTTAAAGCACTTCCCATCTTTAGAACTCTAAAATACTGCGGTAAGATGATCGTATCTCTCTATGCTTCATGAACATTGAAAGATCTCTTTTTAGGTCCATCACAACCACTGAATTCCCCTAGATCCTACAAACATAGTCAACGGAGAAGAAGATCACAACGTTTAGCCACTTGCTCGTTGCCTGATGATTCTGTAGAAAAAGTTTCTTCTCCCTCTTCAGTTACTGATGGAAAAGTGTTCTCCATCAGTGCTCAAAACCAACAGTCATCAAAATTGGAGGGTAATGTATCTTAATCTAATAAAGAACTGCCCAAGAGAAATTGAATCATGAAAATTAGACCTTTCATGGTTTTCATCTAATGGGACGTTTTGACTTATTGTCGCTAAAGCTGAATGCTGTTCGTATGTTATGTTACACTGCAACCCAAACTGTTTTTTGTTGGGCCTTTGTACCTTTTTTAATATTACATTCTTTCTTTTGTGTAGTACCCGATGTTGCTCATATGTCACTTGAGAAGCGTGGACCCTGTCTCCCTCTTGATTTAAGCCGTAGTTCGGAAGTTTCAGCACCATTATCCACAGAATCCACTTTCCGTAATGAATACCCCAGTAAAGACAAGGAAGATATTCAGATGATTACATATCTTTCTTCCAAAGCAGTAACTGATGGAAGAGTAGCTACAACAGCGTCAGGTAAAAAGATCCAGTGTACAACCAGTTAGGCTTACAGTTGCAGGGTTAAAACATGCATGTGTTCAGTCACACAAAAAGAGGGGATAAACTTTCTTTCTGCAAGCTTGCAAACCTCTTGCAAGCTCTTCCTGGGGTCCATCCATCTGGATATTCTTTGTCTTCCACTATCTTTGAGCTGCTTTAGCACTTTTTCCTAACATGCCTTAAAGTAGATCTGATTTAACTCTACAGAGGAAGTATAGAATATAAGATGTAGTATTTCTTTCTAAAATATTTTCTATTGTTAAAACTTGTAAAAAATATATATATAAAAATAAAATATTAATAATTATATGTAATACAGTTGTTTACTAACATACTAATATATACTAAATATATACATACTCATTTATGTTGTGGCTTCAGCTTTAAATACAGTAGAGTTTTCAGAGGTAGTCTTTATTTTCTACTTTTGCTTCTCTTTGTAGTAGAAATTTTGTCATTTTCCTGCTAGGAGATATTAATTGAAAATATGTCTGGAAAATCCTCTAAAGTTTATATAAATTTGGCACACCTTTGTAGAGTCCAATGCTGTAACAAAGGGCTACATCTCTCTTTAGCAATTTAGTGGGCACTGTGGTTTATTCAAATCACTTAGATTAAGAGATTTGAGAAGGGATTGCATTGTGAGTTGCAGACCCTAAAAATGAGTCCTTTCATCCAGTGTGTTAGGTATCCATATGTTTTTTTCATAAACAAGCCTCTTACATGGGTGAGTATGATACCATGTTCTAAACGACTTTACTGCGAAAACTAATCAATAAAGTAAGAGGAGGGAAATTAAATAAAAAGTAATAATTATGCACTTTTTGGGGAACTTCCTTAGTAAATGTGATCAATAAAGGAGGGGCATTGTGACCATAAAGTATATAATTAAGCCATTCTGAAAATATAACTGTCTTCGTTTAAGGGGAAGAAATAAATCGTAACAACTTTGTGTTAAGCTACCAGTGTAGCTGCGGTACTCTAGGTCAGTGAAACATCTTGTTTAATGTACGCCTCTTCTTGGGTGTCTGCCCATTGACTCTGTGTAAGATGATTGCTTTCCTGAGTTCCAGCATAATTCCTTAACCCGATGCAGAAAAGGCTGAGTAGGATTCTTGGATCAATATTGGGTAGATTAAATTAGGTGGTTATAAATATCCCTTCTCTCTCTCTCTCTCGCTCTCTTTCAAACAACAAAATCTATTAATCTTTTAAACTAATTTGTCAAAATGAGTGCTATGGGAATTTCTAATGAACTGCTTTAAAAACTTTTTAAATCTTTTAAGCTTTAAAAAAAAATACTAAATTTCTCAAATTAAACCCTCTGACAATCTTGGTGTGCCTTTGACGTATTGTATAGTGGTAGAATCATGAGTTCCTGTGAAAATTACTTCTGCAAAAGTCTTTTTAATCTCATGCCTTTGGCTAGTAGGAGAAATGCTTTTGGTGGATGACCACTCATACAAGATCATAAAAGAAACCAACCACTTCCAACTACTATCTTTGTTATTCATAAGAACTTGCTTCAGTTACTAGGAATTTAACTTCTGGGCATTTTTTTTTTTTTTTGCCTGACATGTTTCTTGGATCATTTAATGCATAGTTAGTAATACTGATTGGCATTTATTTTGTTGCCACCTTCATTTATGGCTCAAAACTTTTTGGCATGTCCATATATTTTTTGGCATGTTGTGTCAGGGAAAATCATGCCTGACACAACCTTCTGGTAGTACTAGTTGAGTCTAGAGTGGGAAAATGGAAGCGCTTACAACATGTGCTGGAGGGATACAGTTTGTCCTATTTCTACATAATTTTGAAAATTATAAGCTCTCAAGGAACTGATTTCCCAGCTACCTGTCTGTCTTCTAGACAGAGCTACATGTTTTTAAATTTTTGGTAGTTTTTCTCCATGCAGTAGTACTTTGTCTTGAGCTTTCACATGGACTTCTTATTCTGTCCAAATGTTTAAAAGCTTTGAAAAGTATACAACTGACAGCCACTTGAGCAGTATAATCTTTGTGGGCTGAAAGGTTTACATAAGCAATTAGTATCTTGAATTCAGAGTTTTTACAGGAAGTTTTGGAGATCAGTTACAAAAGGTAATTCTAGAGCTACTACTGACAGAAGCAGTTCATATTTATTTAGAGCTCATCTTGGGCTTCTAGCCTCAGTGAAACTCACTTCTCTAATATCCTTCTCTTTTCAGAGGAAGATAAAAACAAATGTAGTTCTTATGTTCAGGTTTGAAACCTGTGAAATTAAACTTTGCACTGTTAAATGGTTCTCAATTCATGTTACTTAAGCACACAATTACACTAATTTCTTTCCTGCTCCAAGAGAATGGATAGAGTCTATCCTGCTTACTGCTTCCTTTCCATTTCTAACGAACCTCTTTAAGCTATAGCACCTGTAGCCTTTAAGCAATCTGATATATAAAGGAGAATTTTCCCAAAGCTTTCATTTATCATTCCAGGCGATGCTTTAAAGTATTGAGCAAAGTTCATTTGAATAATGCAAGAACATCTGCCTGCATAAGTGTAATTTAATGTATCGCACTGTTTAGCCATATATATTGTGACTATACAGTTTGAGAACTCTGGTGTAAAATCCATTTTACTCTGCAATTATCTATTTTTTGGGGTTTTTAATATGAAAGAACTATTTTAAATCTGTCCTTTTATGATGTTTCTACTGTTTATATTATATTGAAGCAATCTGGACAGATTTGGTTTTCTAGATTTTGACAGTAGTGTGGAATTTGCAAACTGTGCTTAAGTGGGATCTACTGTTCTTTGTAATAACTGAGGTAAATAACAATAGTTTCAGAAATTATGGAGGTAAGTTTTTAGCCTGAAATAGCCTGTTATGGTAACTGACCCTTCTGAGTATAGTCGTAAGGAGGTACTGTTTAGACCCAGAGATGTGACTTCGGAATTTCAGAAATCTGATGAGGGCTATCAGTTGAGCAAACTGAAGAGAGAGAGAGAAAAACAAAACAAACAAACAGGAAAAAAAAAATAAAAATTACCAAAATAATAGGGAGGGATGAGATGAGATATGGTGAAATACAGAAACAGAAGTGGAAACTCATAGTATTAACATGTAAATTCCTTCACAAAGTCATTGCTCAAAATGAAGAGCTTGCCATTTCACAAAGGCAACACAAAAACACTGATCAATTCCTGCAGTCTTTAGGTTACGCGAAAGTGCTGTGTTCTTTAGTAGCTGATCCGCTATTTAATTTTTGAACTGAGGTACTGCACTGGCTAAAATAGTATATGGATCCAGTTGTGATTGCCTACGAGTGTGCACACAAAATTAAGAATCTTTTCTTTCATTTGTCAGTCTGCTAGTTAACTGTAGCTAACTCACTTTTTGTCTTAGTCTATAAAAGACTTTATATTCACAGTAAGTCTGTATAGAAGCAAAATACTGTGGTATTCCAGTTCTGACTACATGAAGTTCAGATCATTTTACAGTTGCCAGTTTTCTTTAAATTCATTGTGGTATCTTTTGTAGCTCTGTGCCTTTTCGTATTAGTTCACCTGTTACATACTGAGCAAACATATTTTAAAAAAGCAATCTGGATTTCAGTTCTTACACTGAAGAAAAATTGTTACACACATCAATGCAACAGTTTTAATATAACAATGTTGTTGTCTGTTACTCCTTGTTGTAGCTAAGGCTAGGTGACTTTGCTCTCAGGGTAGCATTAGGTCCACTGTATTGGAAAAATCCACCACCCCACCCCAAAAAGAAATCACTATACTTCTGTATATTTTTATTAATATGTTCACTGCAGTAGGAACAAGAAGGTACAAATATGTATAATTCTCAGAAAAAGATGTCACTTTTTAATTAAAACTCTTGCCAGAGTTCTTGGTTATGCTGCTTTTAAGAAGTACCTAGTGTTTGTTTTATTCCAAATATCCACTGTCAGTCAGTTTTGCTCCTTAGTGTGGACTTGTGCCATTCTCGCTGCCCTGGAGCTCCCAGCTGGTTCTGTGGGGTAGCTGTGTGAAGGCAAGAACACTTGCATTCTCATCCTTCCCAGAGGGATTGTTTTCTGCAGGGTTTTATATTATCTATTGTATTGTAAAGTGTAGTATGATATCAGCTTCAGCATCCTATGCACTGGAAGTTCAAAACATGAAACTACCTGCAATAGAACCATGAATTATGTTGGCCATGATATGGTTTCAGTTGCATATCAATGCAGATGTTGGTATTTTTGTTGCTAGGAAAGATGAAACATCAGAAGCCACACATTGGAATATCACGCAACAAAATAAGTTGCTTCACGTAGGTCTAATTTATTTTAATTTGCTGGACAGACAAAAGCAGCACCGCTTAGCACTTGTGTGCTGCTGCGTTTGTACCACTGCATTCTGTTCTCTGCCTGCGCTCACTAGCGAGGCTTGTGCTGCTTTTACCATGCTAGCCTAGGAGAAGTAGCATCGGAGGCGTGTTGAAAAGCAATCTGGAAATAGCTGTGGTTTGCATTTCTTCTTCATCTGAAATCAGTCTTTTTGCAATCTTAGAGCAACGACATAATCATTAGTTTGGCGAGTCTCATCTCGAAGTATCTTTCTCTCTGCTGTTAATTGCAGGCCTCCCACGCTTCACTTGTGTGGGAGGTGCCTGACTAGACTCCTGAACAGGGATAAAATGGCAATTAAAAATAACAGTTAAAAAATATACCATAACATCTACTGAAGGGACATTTTTTTTTTATAAACACGTATTTGCCATGTTGTGTTTGTTACTTGCCCTTCAGACTATGATTGCCTTTGTCTAATTTTGTAGTTATTTGTAAGGCATAATAATGACATGGTTACAAATGAGTTTGCAAAACCCTTAACATTTTGTTAGGATTTGGAAATTAGGAATTCTCAATTCATGATTTCTGTAATATTAGTATAAGCAAAAGACCAGAATAATATACATATAGTATATGTATGCAGGCATAATAATAATTTCTCTTTTCAGACAACTATAGAAAGGCAGTTTAGAGAGCTGTGTCATCGAGGTGGATATTTGTGTGACTAGCAGATTTCTGCCCATTGTGAATGTTCCCTCAAACTGTTATTTAATTACTAGCTGACTACTTTCTCAGACATGTCTGAGCTGAAAGTCGAGATACTAAAATTTGTGGCTAGGAATATCAGAGCACGTTTGATTTTCTGAAATCAGGGTTTCTTTTTCAATAATGAAAATTAAATACTAAATTATTCAAAGCGTACAATCTGGCACTAAATTTTCCCTTGAAATTGTTCAGAGGGAGCTGAGCTGAACTTTTCATCAAAATAACAGTGACCTAATCAAATTATGTGCATTTGGGCGATCCTTTTGTGTTCCATTTAGAAAGGAGACCAGACGGTGATAGCATCATGATGTGGGGAAGTGCCACTTCTGTCCTTTACTGAGGTGCTAAAATATATTCACTGGTGACAGGTGGCAAACCAGTTCAGTCCTGCAACAGAGAGAAATGCTTACTAGGAAACCAAAGGAAGGAATACTTGGTACAGTGTTTTGCATGTGCCACTGAGCTAAGTGCCTTGGAAATAGAGAAGGACAAAGCTTAGCTGGTAGACCAGGCTAAAAAGGATTATGGTCTCATGTGAGATGGTTGATGGAAGCTACTGGAAAGGCTCAGGTAGTAGTCGTGCAGCTCGTGTCTTGTGTTCAAAAACAGCAAGCAATTGAGCAGCTGCTTTTGGCTGCTTGCTAGAATACATAGCATAGTGAAGTCTTACCTCTTACAGCTGGCAACATCTGGCATTTAAAAATGCTGTGTGGTCTGATTTTGCTTGCTATTGCTTTTGCTCCTCCTGCAAGTTTCCCACTCCGTGGCATTTTGGCTGTTTTCCTGGGGAGGCTGTGTAGGAGCTGGAGAAAGTTTCATGTAAAGTGTAAGACCAATTGGGTTGGTTTGTCCAAACCTAGAAAGCAGCTTTTTGGAGCCACCACCAAGCTGTTAACTACCCACAGAATTATAACTGATGAAATTTACTAAGCTGTTTTAAAAAAAATGTTTGTTTAAATGCCTTTTTTTTTTTTTTTTTAACTGAATATTTTTTTCTGAAAAAAAAGGCAGTGCAGAAAACTCAGAGAACCTATCAGATCAGCTTTGTACTTTACCTGGCTTAACATCCTGACTACTAGCATGTCTCCTGCAGGACTTTTTTTGGAGGAGGAGGAGGGAGATTAAGCCCCTTAAGATTTTGAAGAGCTGTGTTTTTGTACAGCATTGTCCTCAAATATTCTCAGTGTCCTGATGAAGATTAGGCTTTCCTAATTATGGTTAGATGAAACTTAACACTCTCACAATGTTGATGAGTTACTTTGCAGTAATACAGAGGTTTTTGCAATACCAGTAATGTTCTTTACAACTAACATTTGTTTTCGACTTATCTGAAAATTACATTATCCTATTGGATTATAAATATCAGCAATGAAATTATAATTATAGAGTTTTGTTATTTATTTCCTCATTTGAATCTACAGAGGTAAAGAAACTGCCACCTAAATATCTGCCACTAATCAGTAAACTTTACAATAAGCTTACAGTAAGAATTGTCAGTATATAATTCTGATTTCCAGTGTAGTAACTTGCATGTAATTCAAACATGTATCAAAAGCATGAAAGACTAAATAATTTAAATATTGCTAGAATCAATGAAAAATGTAATAAAGCGTAAATACATAGTGCTAAAAATGTTTGAGAACATAGATTCTCTGTTCACATAATAGACCAGTAACTTAAATAATGTTGATGGTATCAGCACTTTTACCATTAGTGTTGACATGGTTTTCTATTACAGTGGAATGAAAGGAAACAAAAAGGCTTAAAAATAGCAGCAAAACTATGTTTTAAGCAATAAAAATAGTTGAAAAGTGAACGCAAGTTTCAAAATAGACAAAGCTGTGGCATGTATCATCTTGTATGTAAGACTATGGTCTAGGCATTCATATGCAGTAATTCCGTGTTAAGTGTGATGATATTATTACCAATACTTGATGTTTCAGTGATCTGACCCAGCCAGTGATCTGGCTGCAATCCTTACCGAATGCCTAGTAAATCTGTCTTCTTGTTTTCAGCACCCTCGTCCCATGTACATGCCTTACATCTGGAAATGCCTTTAACCAATAGTCTAAAGTTACCCAAAGGGAGTAGTAAAAAAAAGAGGTCTTCCACATCAGTGAGCTCTGAAGGGACAGAGATACAGTACTCTGTGCCCATAAAGGAGAAATGTTTTGAGAGTCTGAAGGAGAAAATATTAAAGAACGTGATTGAGAAGGACAAGCATTCAGAAGTTGGTAAACTACAATGCTTTTTGTTTCCAGTGCATTAGAGAATAAAAGTAACCGTAAAGTGACATTAAAATCATTGTATTGCTTGTATGTTTCTTATTTTATACTTGTAGAACTGTTTACAGTCTAATGACTTTTACAAGGTAGTGGGTCATCAGCCAAACACTGCGCTAATGTCTCATGTTCTTCTTAAACTTACAGGTGCGATGAGAATAGAAAGAAAAGGAAAACTGGAAGAGAAGAGTTCCACAACATATGGTATGTACAGAGCAGTAATATTTTTATGAAAAAAAGGAAAAGTCTTTGCTTGATGTCTCTGAAGTACAAATATAGCAGTGTAAAGCATTTCTAGGGCCCAGTTTATAGTAAAGATATAACTAAAAGAGAATAAAATTAAAGTTCCTGTAACAAGGATTTGGATACTACCTGTGAGAAGCCCAAGCCAAAACTTTTATTTCAGTTGAATTAGCGATCCTGCATTTATTTCCTTGCATTGACTGCTGAGAAAGTGGGGGAAAAAAAACATAAGTGTTACTAACAAAACATTTGTTAATTCTTGAAAAAAAATCAGAAGGAAGGGGACTTTCATTTTTCCTGGTTTAAAAATTATGATTATAGACAGACAAGAATTCACATGTGAATTTGCCTTGTGTTTTCCATGAGGGGAAAAACTGTGCTTTTGTACTCCACAAGAAGATAAGATTCAATATATGTTTAGGAAATAATCCTTAAACACTGATTTAAATCGTAAGTTTTCCATAACAAGTCAACTTCCTCATTACTTACCTTGCTGTTGGTTGCTTATAAAATAATTACGGCATGACAGTGCTGTGGGATACATTTTCTCTGGGGACAATTAATAGGATAAATAGAATTTTTCTAAAACAAAATACTTATACTCATGCATATGTCAACAGTGCTTGTAAGTGAACTGCAGCATAAAAAACATACCATAAGCTTCAGTCAGAAACAGTTTTCTGTGAGGGTGCCTCTGCAGTAGAAAGTGCTGACAGCATCAGCAGTTTTGAGTTTTGTGACACTGAAATTTACTTTAAACATGTTTCACCCCTATAGAAAGTGATTTAAGATGATTCCAAACAGAAAGATAATGTCTTGCGCTCCTGAAATCTTTCTCTCATGCCCTTATCTTTTTGTCATAAACTAAGTTAAATAGCTGTTATAAATTGTTGGAATGACATCACCTATTTCATGTGCTTTGTTGTACCTTCTTCTGCTATGATATCTTATGTGAAAATACTTAAAACTGTAGAGAGAGACCCAGTTATTTGAACTGTTCTACCATCAGCTAATAAGAGACACACCCAACATATCAAGAAATTAATTGAATTGTGAATCTTGCTAGGCCACAGGAATAGCTTGGATTTAAATGTCATGTTCTACGGTAAGCCAAATGAAGCAAATATTTTGGAGTGGCACTGTTGTTTTGAGATGTTCAATTTGTACTTTAGGTAAAAAGAAAGAAAAGGAAAAGGAGAAAAAAGAGAAAAAGGAGAAAGATCATAAATCAAAACAGAAAAAGAAGAAGAAAAAAAAGAAGAAATCTAAACAGCACGGTGAGTTCAATCTGCATTTTTTGAAAGTGAGCCAAACCACTTGACATATTTTAGGGATAAGATATTAAAATTTGTTTCTCAACAATATGAATACAAAATTTATAAATTTAAATTAATAGATTTTGTCCTTAATGTTGAAAGGACAAGAGTCTGACTTCATTTCTGTATTTATGGCCATATATATATGGTCCATATGATGGACATTTCATAGACCTTTATTCTTGAAAGGATATGCAGATAATAATGCTTTTGCTTTTAGTCTCTTTAGACTCTTCATTTGAAGCTCTGTAAAATCCTTATCTTGTTTGGACATTACAGTTATTCTAGTATTCAGCCTGTTACAGTCTCTTCTTAATAATGAATCCATAACAGTTTGTACATTTGTAAAGTACAATTTCTTTGTGGTAAAAAACAAATCTTTTAGACATTTTTTTCTTGTTGGTTGAGAGGGAAAACCTCTCATGGGTGAGAGGAAAACACCTCTATGGGTGCTTTCCTTGAAACACCCATAAGAATGAGGTTAAAAGTTTTGACACGATCCTTTCTGTAACTGTCCTTGGTGTGATTCTTGTGGAAAAACTGGACAGTTTATCTTATTTAAAAAAAAAAAAAAGTGTTGAGTATTGGCTCTTTTATCACATTTCTTTTCCTTCTTGTATTTTATTCCTGTTTTCTTTCCCTCCTTTGGTTCTTTTCATCTCCCATAAAATCTTTTGCATTTCAGCGCAGCCTTGGCTGCAGAATTATGACAATGTGAATAACTGCATGGGCAAATACAGGCTCATTCTGTCTTCTAGCTGAAGACTAAACTTTATTTTTTGTGTTCTATACCTGTTTGCCTCAAAAAGTGTTTCAGGTCTTAAACTACTTGTTTTTCTCTGTGATGTTCTCTCTTTTGTTGTTGTTTTTTTTTTTTTTTTCCTTTTTTTTAACATCTTTATTCAAAAATTTACACTTACTGTGCTTATCCAATTGGCTCTACTTTTGCGTACCTTGAGAGGGTTTTACTAGGTATCAGTTGAAACTTTAATTTAAACTTCTTAAAATATGAGAAGGTGAAAATTGAAAACCTATTAAATGGATTTTTCTATAAACTATTCCTCGAAAGCCTGTAGAAGAATCTTAGGTGTTAACAGAAGCTTCTGACTTCAGACTATAAGATGCTTTACCTATCTCTAGAGTGATTAAAAGTTTTGTTTATCTAAAACCTGTACTGTAATGCAGTACTTGAACTGAGTAATCTAAGCTTCAAATACTTTACCATCTTGGTATTGGAGTAACATAATTTTCAACGATAAACTTTGGTTGCTTATTTTACCTGAATACTATTGGTAGTTCCTTTACCTATGCTGGAGAAGTACCTAAGTATTTTCAAAAAGACTCTAGGAAAATCTAGGTATGCAAAAGCCAAAGGGGGGTTGAAATCCAACACATTATCAGTTCTGTCTGTTTCATCTGTGGTTATTACAACATGGCAAATTAAGTCGATGCTTTCCACAGGTTCCATCTTCTAGAAGATACTTAAAAGAAATGTGTCAGTACCTTGTGTAGGTCAATATCCTTAGGAGCACTCCTAATAAAGTTTAAGAGTAAGGAAAATGTTTTTATATGCTCTCCTGTTCTCTGAGTGTATGGCAGACTGTGTGTTGGTATAAAAGTCTTTGGAAAGTAAACAAAATAATGCTTGCAGCATTTGACAGGTGTTTGGAACAGAACTAATTTAATAGTCAGCTACCAAGTTAAGCTACAGATTTGAACTGCGTTTAAAACTATAAATATATTTTCTGTAGCTGAAGAACTTCCACATAGTATTTCCCTGAACCTTCTGTTTCAGATATTTCCAAAGAAAGTTAAGCAGAGAAGTTCTGACATTTTTGATGTTGAATACTAGAATTAAGGTGAATCAACAGAAAAGCTGATGTGGTGTACAATATAAAATGTTTGAGGAGTTGGTCAGACTGATTTTGCTCCTGTGAGCATGTGATACTTTGCAGCTTTGCAAAGGGCTGTGCTCGAGATATTCCTCAGCTTCTCACTGTTTGGGGGTATGCGTGTTTCTTTGGTTACATACAGTTCCAACGTGTAGTGGTTTCTGAAAACCTTATTGATTCAAACTGATTGAGATATAGTGCCTCTTGCAAATTTAAATCAGAGCCATGTTCTTGTCCCCAGTATTCTTCTTTTGTTTTCCCATCTGGAGGTTGTAAGGTTTTTGTTCCTTTGTTTCTCTCTTTTTATTGCTTTGTCTGTTTGGTGGTTTGTTTTTTTTTGTTTTTTTTTTTTGCTAATTTGTCATGATTCTTAACAAAGATAAGCTTAACAAAGATAGCACGATTAGGTTTCAGCTTTTAGGGGCCATATCCAATGCTTGTAAATATTAAAAGGAAACTATGTACCTCCCAGTGTCCCAACAAACAGATCTTAAAACCAGTTGCAAAAGGCAGTGTGAATAGAACTTGAGCATTTTCTTCCATGCAAATTTATGTCATGAAAAAATGTTGCAAGCAATCCAGAGGCATTCTGTCTGGATTTTTTCACTGAGAGGAAAGAAAAATGCTTTGGCAGGTTCTGACTCTAGTGTCTCACCCTGAAAAAGCTCACTGAAAAATGATCCATCACAAGAAGCAATACTCTCTTTCTCCAGGACTAGCTTACCCTGCTTGCATGGTATGGGCAGAAATGAAAGTGTGTGAGGCACGTTCTGTGCCTTTCAAGTCAAACTAAGGCATAAAAAAAAAAAAAAAAAAAAAAAAAGAACAAACCCATTTTTTTTCACCTAGTATACACATGACTTACATTGCTGTACAGAAAGTGATGGCGCATTGAAAACTGCATATTAAATCTGTCATGTTTTAATAACTAGCTATAGCTGAAGTAGCCAGGACTGCTTATTTTTTATTTTCTTTTGTGTACTTAGCATTTCCTATTGTCTTTTTGCAAATACTTATATGCCTTTTCAGTCACACTCATTCACATAAAGCCTGTCGAAAGTAGGTAATTTCTGCTTTTTGTCAGTGAAGTTGAAGTACAACATAATCAACTCAACGAGTGGGCTAGAATACTGCATACTTTCACATTTCCTTAAGCATTGCGAAGTCAGGAACAGATATGGTAGTGTGGTTTTGACAGAGAAAAATATTAACAGTGGCTTAATGGAAAGTATTTAGGAGAGCAGTATATTGTGGAACTCATTGCTAGAACACAGGTGGTAGTAGTAGTGCTTCTACAAAACGATGAATATGCAGAAATATGACCATTTATATTCAAAGTTTTAAGAGGAGGAAATGGATAGCTACTCTTACCATTGGGCTTACCTGGGTGCTTTCTTCAGTCACTGTGATTAAGAACATAAGAAACATTCCTTGAGACTGTTGCAAATAGGCTACATGTTAGAGAAAAATAGATCATGCTGCTTCTGGCCACCGGTGAGAGGCAAGATTGCTGCAGCTCCCTGTCCCAAAATTCAATCAGTAGCAAGGCTGAAAATGCATTACCACTGGGTATAAGCACACGGAGTGCTCACATGAACACACACAACCAACAGCCTCATCCAGCTCCCCTCTCTGGTTGAGCCAGGATGGAGGTCTGCAAATGGGAATATATAAATACACATTGTGGTTCATTATGGTTCTTACTGGAAATTTCTGGAAAAACTGTCTTGAAGAGCATTTGCTATTTCATGTTCAGTTTTATCATCCTAATACCTCAGTGTTACGTAATACCTTAGTGTTCTTTACGTCTGAATGTAATATTGTTTTCTTAAGTTTTGTTGCATTTGTCACAAATTTTTGTAACATCAGCTAATCCTGTTGTTAACTTTTCAGATTATTCAGATTATGAAGATAGTTCTGTTGAGTTCTTGGACAGGTGCTCTTCTCCATTAACGCGGTCCTCAGGAAGCTCTCTGACTTTGCGCAGCATGTTCTCAGAGAAGAATACATCGTACCAGTATCCAAGAGCTATCTTGTCTGTTGACCTTAGTGGAGAAAGTAGGTTGACTGAGTGAGAACTTTCAGTTTGTAGGTTTCGTTTCTTAGGAAAGATAATAAATTGATTTTAGCTATAAAATCTTTGATTGTTTTAAAGCATCTTAAGTTTTTGATTGTAGCTATAAATATGGTGGCTAATTTATGCTTCATCTGTTTAAATCAAAATGTTTGCACTCCTCAAGCTGTTCTGCATTGTGCTTGCTTTGGTTAAAGATTGCTACTCTGCTTCTGATGCAATCGCATTGCATTTAAAGGCATTTTGCAGAGGTCATAAAGAAATCATAAAATACCAGTAGTACATTTGAGGGTGATTTTTTTGGTATATACAGGTTAAGAATTTTAATTGATAGAATAGTTTTTTAAAAAAAAATTGTATGTTTTGCATTCACAATTTCACTTTTTTTTTTTTTTTTTTTTTACTAGATCTTTCAGATGTTGAGTTCCTGGATGATTCCTCTACAGAGAGTTTGTTACTTAGTGGTGATGAATACAATCAGGATTTTGATTCAACTAACTTTGAAGAGTCTCAAGATGAAGATGATGCTCTCAATGAAATTGTTAGATGCATTTGTGAACTGGATGAAGAAAATGGCTTTATGATTCAGGTAAAGAAATTGAGGGGGTATATTTTCCATGTGAATTTTGTGCGTGGGAAGATATTCTTCTAAGGTGTTGGAGACTGAAGTTAAGTAGAGAGTTGTAAATAGACATGACTAATAATAACAAAATATTTTTATGTTCTGCACTTCATGTGATTCTCTCCAGCGTATGCAGAACTTTTTCTCTGGGATGGGTTTCCGCTAACAATTTGCTATGTAGAACAGGTTTGTAAGGAAAAGTAACCTTTTTCGTTATAGACAGTTGATAAAATTGGGAAGATGTATGCTTTTCCACACACAAATCATTGTTTTCTGTCTACAGACCATTCCAATTATACAAGCACTTCTGGTATGGTCCTTGTGCTTCACAGTATATTATTTGTAGACACCACTCTACTTGCTGTAAATTTACCTCAACTCTATCCAAGGATGGTGCATCTTGATGTAGTTCTCTGCCATACAGATGTTAATATTGTCAGTATCTTTGTGTTGTGATGCGCGTGCTTCATCTTTAGAAGAGCAGTTCTCAAACAAGAAATGATTAGCTCATTTTAGAAGCTGCTTAGAGTTTAAATATTATTTGGAATAGGGGAAAAAAAGGAGAAAACTTGCCATTTGAAGAATACTTGGTGTCAGCTGCTGACAGACTACAGCTGCTGCTGCTTATGTATTTGTACTGCAGTGAAAGAAGCATCTTTCATCTAGTAATGAATAATTTAAAGTCATTGTCTCAAGGAATTTGTGCGATTAGATAAGATGCAAGCACAAGTGAGGAAGTCAGTTGTCAATAACTTAAAACAGATGATGAACTTCCTGTGGTTTTTGGACTCAAAGGACAGGTTTGTATTCAGCTATCAATGTGGTACAGTTTCTGTTGAAAATACGGAGCCATTTTAATTGAGATTTGAAGGAAGCAAGGGTCATCTGCCTTGTTAATGGACTTGTAGTCTTTTGGAAACGAAAGAAAGATCTGAAAAACAAGTACACAAACTGTCCCTGGGAATGCATTACTGAAATGCAGTGGTGTGTTGGAAGAATTCAGCAACGATAATAACATGGAAAAAATGGACTGGTGTAGAAATTTTTGGAGAGAGGAGAGGAAACTGTGGCTATAGTGGTATGACAAGAGGAAAGGCAGCTTCAGTGTTCTGAATATGTTGATGTTCAAAATGCATGTCAAAACAGAGGAAAGATTTTCAATAGGAAGACAGCAGATATTTAGAAAATAGGCAAACACTGAGCTGGGAAAGGAGGAAAATGTACTTAGAAGTGGTAGTTTCCTGCCCATTTCTAAAGTCCAATGACAGGTAAAGTTGATCACTTATCTACTCTTCGTGCATCGTCTCATTGAGAGCAACCAGTTTACTGTTTCTAGGCCTTCATGTCTTACCACTTCTATTTTGCTCTCCTGTTCTCTTATTTCTCCTTTCATTTACTCTTCATTTTCTTTTTCTTTTAGATTTGCCATTGGTGCGATATTAAAAACACATCTTTCTAGCGCACTGGAGAGATGCTTTGTAAATATAAATAATTAAACTGAAGAGTTTTCTACTTTTCACTGTTATGCTGTAATGTATTACATTATCTTTCTACTTTACTGTAATATTATACTCCTGTCTTATGTTACACTACTAAATATTTAGGTGCTAAATTGTTATAATGTTGTAATAAAATACTGTTAAATATTGCGTCTTCATTTTTTTCTCCAGTCTGGAATTTGTGGTTGAGGTAACTTTCAGAACTAAAGCTGCTTATTAGCTTGAGGTCTTTGCCTACCCAAACATAAATCACCCAAATAAAATTGTTTTACTCTTGCCAGTTACTTAAGTTGAACTGCCCTTTGAGTTTTGATGATACAAGAGAGAGCTTGTGGTTTTTGAATATGATTATCTTAGTTTTAGTTTTCGCTTTTGTTTTTCTGATGTCAGTGTGAAGAGTGCTTGTGTTGGCAGCACAGTGTATGCATGGGATTGTTAGAGGACAGCATTCCAGAGCAGTACATCTGTTATATCTGCAGAGACCCACCAGGTATGAGTAAACCTCCTTTATCTGTGTCTGTCTGCTTGGGATTTTTAAGCAGAGATGTTATACGTTGCTTAAACTGTTAAAGTTCTGTCTGTTTTGTGTTTATATGTTACAGTTCTTTGGGGAAAGACTTGCCTTGAGCAGAGACTTACTTTCCTGTCAGTAATGTCTTGTTCAGCTATGCTAAATCTTCTACATTATTTAAATTACCATAACTTTAGTTGATGAAACTTAATGCCCTCAAACCTTTAATGTCGTTATACTCTAAAAAGTCTTTGTAAACTAAACATTCTTGTTCAGTGATCTGTTTTCCATATACTTGGAATCACATCTGTTCATTTAAATATTCTTTTAGAGAAAAAGGACTTATCCATAGTATATTCCAGTGTAATGTGGTGTCATTTCACATTAATTGTGATTTCATAGTCTTTGTCTTTGCTAAGAATAGCATAAATAAAGGTGGATTGAATATGTAAAATCTTTGCCAAAACCTAGCACTTATGTTAAACAATAGTGTACAAACAGCACATTTTGAACTTAAGATTGTTAGGATAATTTTGAAACAGAAAATAAATAAGAGAACTTTATTTACTTATGAACTGAATATATTTGATTAGAAAGCTGTTGATTTTAAATGTTTTTTTCCATAAGCCCCTTTTTCCTACTGGTTATTTGAAGGAAAACCATGTGGTTTGGAAAGCTTTTAATATTTGTCAACAATTGATACAAATTCATGTATATGTCTTCTGATTATTTATCTAACGGTTAGCTGTTTCAAGAGAGCCATGAGACCACAACCCCAAATTTGCTTTCATTCTGAATTTAGGAAGTTAAATCTAAAGCCTGTATGTAGAGTTATAAAATAAGTTTTCTTTAATTATTTTGAGAAGCCAATTGAGAAATTAGAGCTGGACAGATGTGACTTTTTCCATTTGCCCCAATCTGAACCTAAATGATGGTAGAAAGTCATGTCTGATAATTCCTTGTGTGGTGTACTCTTTAAGTAGTCAAGCCTTTTCTTATTAAAAACAACTAATTTGTCTTGTGTTCTTTCCCTGCACTGTACTAGGTACTTCGTTATCCCCTGCTATACGGAGACTGTGTCCCTAATTTTTATCTTCTCTCCCTTCCTAACCATTACTTCTTTTCTTTCTATGTCAGGAGAAAAAGGTCATTCACAATGTCAGTATTTTAAAGTGTATTGGGATAATGGGCAGAAAGGAGATAGACAGGGTATTCTCCTGAAAGGTATGAAGGGCTTCCATCAACCCGTTCTTTGTTCTGTATATGATGATAGTCTGATATGAAATTGAGTGTAAGATATTGCGATCTTAGTCAGTTTGTTTGTCTGGGTACCTCATTGTAAACAGTAATATTGGAATAAGTAGTAAATGTCTCTTTTTTTCCATAATTAAGTTACTGTAGAAGCATTAGCTAAGTAGTTATTAACACCTCTTGGGTTAAAACTGTAGCCGTTACCATAGTGTGGGAGACCTAAGGCCCGCTTACTCTGATATCCTGTCTAGTAGTGTCTGGTGAAAGACCCCTCAAAGGAGAGGGTAAGAACTCTGCTGTCAGATAGCTTTGAGATGTTTACTTTTCATGAAGGCTTTGAGATATTTGCTTATCAAGAAGCCTTCTCCTGGCTTCCAATAAATAGATACTGAATTCATTGTTAAAACAAAATATTTGTTGGCTTTTCAAAAACAAAGTAGGCCTTTTGGATATAGCCATATAAAATCCACTCTATAAGATTTCTATCAGTATTGTAGTTACTTTTTAACTCTCAGAGCTTACTTAAACTGGAAAACTAAAATGTCAATTTAAACTGATTTTTCTTCAGTTAGATTGACAACACTAAACTTTTTTATATCCCATGCTCTAATTGCAAAGGTAATATTTCATTTCAAATGCTATCTACATAGGTTATGAGATTTCAGCTTTACTTTTGTTTTCAAATGATGTGTTCCCTTTTAAATCCATGAAAACTAAGTTTTAAAATCTCAATAAAATAACAAGGTATTGAATCATTCTCTCATAGATATTAGGTGTTTAGGGGAGAGTAGAGCTTATAATTATAGCACTCTAGTTTTAAAAATACAATTGCACTATGGCTTCATATGGTCCTCAATTTGTTTATTGCTTACACCCAGGTCAGAGGTGGAGTGCCAAATATCTTTATGATAAAGACTGGCTAAACAACGGACATATGTGTGGATTATCATTTTTGAAAGAAAACTACTCTCATCTTAATGCCAAAAAGATTGTGTCAACGCATCACCTACTGGCTGATGTATATGGTGTAACAGAAATACTGCATGGACTACAGCTGAAGATTGGGATATTGAAGTAAGTATCGGTCCAGGGTCTGTTCTCACCCTTTGTATATTCAGGAAATAGAAACTGCCATTCCCGTATGAATTATGCTATCATATTAAAAGTAATAATAATAATAATCGTATCAAATATTTCACATAGTTCCATTGCAACATGTAGATTACCCTCAGCTGCAGTAGCGTTAGGTGCTCAGCAGATCTGCTATTTATTATTGGTGGGTTTTGTTGTTTGTTTGTTTGTTTGTTTTTTAATAGCTGACTTTGTGTTAAATGGGCATTCTAGATTTATCCTGAATTGATAAGTAACCTAGGAATATTCACTTACATGTTGGATAATGGTTCTTCTCAAAAGTTACAGTCTAGCTGAAGTGGATGCTTGACAGTACAGTGCTGTAAGAGGTAGTTCTGTATAACATGTGTTTTTTTTCTCCCCTTTATTGTAGAAATAAACATCACCCAGACCTTCATCTCTGGGCTTATTCAGGGATGCGGAAAGAACAGGAACAAATAACTCTTGGGGTAGAGAAAAAGATAGTGACTTTGCCAGATGCTGTTAATCTGACTGAAAGGACGTGTCACAGTCAAAACCATAAAGAGACACCTAGTTTACCCCAGAAGATGGAGGAAACATACATCACAAGTGAGCACAGTTACCAAAAACCACAGAGTTTTGGTCAAGACTGCAAAGCAGTCACTGACCCTATGAGCTCGGATGATGAAGATACGAGTAGTTTTGATGAAGACCAGGAATTTTGTTCAGAGAATAAAAACTGTTTACAGTATTCTTTTAAAGATGATGGCATGAATGAGCAGGTAAGTAGATTCTTCATCTGGGAAGTTTCTAAATTAGAAGAGTATGTTCAATCTTATAAAGTTCAAGTACATAAAAGTATTTTTCAAATACGTCAGTAGAAATCACTAAGAGCAAAGTTGGATCGCTGAAATAGTTTCAGGTAAACAGTATGTATTTGGATTGGTGAAGGAAATGAAAAATATGGTTAAAGTACTGCCTATGCTAAAACTGTTTGTATTTGTTCCTTTCCAATGTTTCAAAGGGAAAAAAAAAAAAGTCCTATGCTTAAAATGTGGTGTCTTGAAACAGAACTTCAGTGTTTTTTGAGATGTGAGGAAAACAGGACGAATTTCCTTTTTTCTCTCAATTCTGTTTCCTATTTGTGTTTTTTAATTGTTGTTAAACTGAGATTTGTAATAGTGTTTTTTATTTTACTCTACTCTTCTTTTAATATCAATACTAACTAGAATTCCACAAGTAATGGTTTACAGATTAACTAAGCTAAAAGTTGTGTGCAACTTCTTTTCAGTCTTATATTTCACATTTCTTCTAATTATTTTATTCCCCGACTTCTAGTCAGGATTATATTCAGCAATGTAAACATCTCTTTCTTAATTTTGCATTAAGTGTTTGAACCTATTACATTGTGGAAAAGGGCTGAAACTTTTTAGCTTTGTATTAGTTAGTTCTCTACAATATCAAACATGAGAATAAATCACCCAACTCATCCCCCTTTTGAGGTACAGTTTGTGGTGTGGAAGAAGTAAGATGTCTTTTTCTTCTAAGTCTAGTTCTAAATATTTCATGTAAACTATATATTCTGAATGGAAAATTTTGGCTCATTCTATTTAGAAATAACTGTGCTAAATCACATTATTCTGCTCAGCTTGTATAGTAAGGAGACATGCAACAGTGAAAGACACTTTCCTTCCAACCAAACCTGAAATTGTCACTTTAAATATAATAAATATACTTAGAATTAAGAAGAAAATATGTGAGCAGTGAAACGAAATCAATGTTTAGATATATGATGTAGTCTCTGAAGGAAAAAAAATAGGTGCTCTCTCTAAACCAGGAAGAAGTCTGTTGAGACAGTGTCAGGGTCCTCTTTGCTTTGGGACACCTTAGTTTGTCATTGTCAGTAGTTACCTGTGGTTTCAGAGTAATATTAAGGCTTAGCATGTATTAAAAAGTGTTCTTTGGTTTCTCCATGAACTAGTTTGTACTTATCTTAAGACAGCAGCAGTGTTCTTGCATGAACTGGTTTCTCTGTAAGGTGCCTTCTTTGCTGCTTCTTGTCAAACTCCTGGTTAGGACTTTATATTTTCCCTTCTATCTTCCCACAGAGACTTGAATATTTTGGTCCTCCATATTGATTTGCCTTTTCCTAATCTACAATTCCATTGCAGATTTTCTTTACTCTTATAACCAATGTCCAGATTGACTATTATCAGGTTCCTTTTTGGACTGTACATTAACATTTTTCAGTTTCCTTGTTCCTGCTTCTGAAAGCATGAGCCTGCCCTGCCTGAGTGTCCTGTTTATTTCCTCTTCAGAAGCTCTGTCCTGTACTGTGCTTCTCTCACCACCTCTTCCAGCACTCCTTGATACAGTCTGTGTTGATCTGTCTTCTTGGTCTCAGCTCAGAGGAGAACCTGTTTGATCATGTTTTTAACTTATTTTTGAAAGAGGATAGACTATTTGAATAAATACAGAGGTCATAAAAAAAAACAAAAGAAGAATATATTTTATAATATATTTAGGGGAAAAAAAATTCTTAGAGCATCTATAATTTTCCCTTAGTTTTCTCTCACTGTCATAGGGGTGTGAAGAGTTCATGTAACAGATAATTTTGACTTCAGAATTGTGCACTTAGGTCCTCATACAGCAAGGGAAAAGCAACATTCTTGTAGGTGTACAAGAGTCTGAAAGTTGTCAGAAAGGGAGCATTTACATTGGAAATGTCCTATATAAAGATTAGTGATGTAACTTGAGTAGTGAAAGCACTAAAGAGGGAAACCTGATGTCTGACAAGGTGAAAAATTATATCTGTAAAGTGTTAGAGCTAAGAGGCTTTTATGACTTTCAAAAACTTATCGTTGGTAAATAACTTCTCTAATGAATATTGTGAATATTAACAATACTTGTCCACCAGGACTTGCGCACAAAGCTACCAGAAGGATGGTCTAAGTTTGATTTGATTTTTTTTTTTTTGGTTAAGTCTTCAAAAAGAAACAGTTAATTTTTTGCTGAAGAAGTGACTTAAAGATCTGTCAGTGACAAGGAAAGAACTTCAACTGAACATTTCATCAAGCCAGTGTATTAAAATGATAAAATTCACTCCTTGATCTGACATTTGCCATGAGTGACATTTGTGACATGTGACATTTATGAGCACGTGTATCCAGAATTTTTCTTAAATTAAATCCCTAAAATAGAATTATCAGTAGTGAAATAACTTCATCAGATATGAATTCATAATGGGTATAAAATTGAAACTGCAAATCCTGTTTGTTAATAAGATACTGAACACTTCAGTTAACGTGTTCAATCTGATGTGCTTACTTTGGTCATTTCCATTAGCTGAAACATGAGATACAGGAAGATGAGGTACCTGTGTGCCATCTCTGACTTGCAATGAAAATACTCATTATTTCAAAGATTATCTTCTTCAGAGAGTATGTTGCATAACATGTTTGCACAACTCTGGATGTTACCCCCTGTAACCATCCCGAACACACTTAATTCTGGCCAGAACCCGTGGTGGTAAGTTACAGGGAATCACAGCAGTGGTAGGAAGCAGTCTTCTGTTTTAATCTGCAGTTGAATGACCAGGTGACTAATGCAAAAATTACTTTTGACATCTTGGGTATTAGTGTGTTTTAGGCAGTATTCCTTCATTCTCTGGCTAAATTTGAAACAAATCTTAGGGTTTTTCATATTTTTGGTGATGGTACACTGACGCATTTCAGCACTTCATGAATTGACTCATGATTTGTATTAAGAGGGTGCAGAAATGCAGTCTATCTTACTGCATTAAACAAAGTGCTCGAGCTGGTAAACTTTACCTCCTCTCACTCCCCCAGTGCTATATGTGCTCATTTGTATGGAATTTGCATTTTGTTTGGTTTAGTCTATTGATGTGTCATGGTACATGGCTTTTGAATATGCTTTTTGTCAAGTAGACAGAAGTACAGTTCTGAGACAGCGTAGTGTATCGTGATTCAAGTGTCAAAATCAACACCAGAAATTAAATAGACACTCTTAAATGGCAATTTTTTTCTTTCTGTTGCACCTATGAAGAAGAATTCTGCTGAAGGAAACACTGTGTTTCTTTGTAATGAAAGAAAAGGCTCAGAGGAACAAGTGGACACACATCTTCAATGGCAGCTAAATCTCCTTACCCATATAGAGAATGTACAGAACGAAGTCACCAGCAGAATGGACCTGATTGAAAAGGAAGTTGATGGTAACTGTATTTACAGATACTTGTTAATACTAGTAGCAGCTTCTTTCATAATATGTGTTGATGGTGATATGAGAGGCTGAGGATTGACACTTTTGAGTATTGTATTCAAATTTTGGCACCTAAAATTATAACGAGAGCTTGCACCCATGGTTTTTCAGGTCTCTTCCACAGGTTCTTACTGTCCATCAAAGTAGCTTAAGTGCTCAGGACCCCTGACAATTTAGCTCAAGTCTGTGATATTAGACTTTAGAAAGCTTTGATAATTTGCCTAGTCTTTGTCCAGATATGGATCATAAATTTGATGGATTTTTCTGCAGCTGGAAGGCTTTTGGCCTGATTGTTCTAGTACTTGACAGTATTAAGGAAAAGTGTGTTCGTTTTGCTTTCATCTTTGGTTTGCTGTATTAGCACGTAATTTGTTTCAGGAAGATAAATTGGTTTCATGGGAAAACATGCATGAGATTGTAGTATGGGTGTAAATATTACAACACAAGAGTTTACTCACCAGTTGTAGAAACTTACAAATGAGAGGAGTTTGAGTGTAGCCACAGGAGTCCATAACTATCTTCTGACAAATAGTCATCTTACTCCTATCTGCAGTTTTACCTTCAGTATTTCTGCTCATACCAGGCAGTATTTCTAGAATTAGAGAGTTCATCTTTTCCCTTGTCTTTCTCTAGAAGCATAGAAATTATTTCAAAAACATTTTTTTGAAGACTGGAAAGCTGTTCTGTAGTCTGAACCTTGCAACTAGGAACCTGTAAAAGTGACAGAAGTGAGCCTAGAATTTCTCTGATCCTTGTGTCAAGGATTGCATTTACTGTTGCAGATCTGTCATAGCAAGAAGGCTTTGAATTTGATGTTTCTTTTGTGTGTGTGTGTGTAGACAGTAAGTTGTCAGCTAAGGGTATCATTTGCTCCTAGTCACATTTTTTATAATAATCAGATTAGAAGATATGTTTGGATTGTTTGAGTGAAACACTGAATTAGTGGTCGTTTCCCTGTTTTCTTCTGTTAAATAGAAATCACAGCCTCAGTATATTTTTCCCTTCTTATTAAAGATAAGATAGAAAGAAAAATTTAACTTTTATGAGAATTATTTATCAGAGACTCATTCTAACCAATTTCTTCTCTATTTTACTTCTGTAGTTTTAGAAAGCTGGCTGGATTTCACTGGAGAACTGGAGCCACCAGATCCTCTGGCAAGATTGCCTCAGCTCAAGAGGCGTATCAAACAGCTCTTAATTGACATGGGGAAAGTACAGCAAATAGCAACGCTTTGCTCTGTATGACAAAAGGAAGAATAAAGGAATGAAAATAGGTTCTCTACGGTGAATTTTCTTACTAGCCACAAGACTGACAGGAAGACAGCATTTATATAGTTCTTTGCTGATTACATTAATAGCCTGAAGCTTTAGAGAAAGGAGAGGAAATCTAGAGTAAGAAATCTGTTGTACTGAAAATCTGAATATTCAATGTCCAAACCTCAAAATGTAATATATTACATACTGAAAAATTTGATTTGATCTTAACATGATAAACAAGGAAACTTCTGTGTACAAGAAAGCTGAACAAACACTCTGCGAAGAACAATGCTACTATTTTGAAACCTTTGGCAGAAAATTCTAAATTCAGTATTCCACTGACTAAAAGTTATTGAGAACTGTATTTTCAATTAATTCCTCTTATCTTGCTAGTGAAAGATAGACACAGAGAGATCTGTATCCTCTCTACAAGAAAATTTATAGATTATTTCCTTCTCTCGTGAATGTTCAGGAAAATGAGCATACTAGCTTTGATTTTGAAAGAAACTACTTGTCATGGTCTCCTTTTTAAAGTATTTTTTTAAATAGAAATCCTTATTACAGCACCCTTAGGCTCCTTTAAAACATAAGTGGCAAATAGTGGTCAGATGTGCCAAATAATATTTACAACCACTGGGATGAGATTTTTATTATGGCTTACATGAAGGTTTTTTTTCCAAAGTCCTACTTGGTGCCAGCAATCCACCCCAAATTGTATGTAGGTGGGTTTTTGTTTTTATTTTATTTTATTTTTTTTTAATGTTATATGGCAGTATTCAGAGTTCAAAGTACCCTTTTGGTCCTGGATAGCTCTATTCTGGTTTGTGCCCTCTAAAACTTTACCATCCTCAGCTGGGATGAGGAATGACAAGAGAAGCAAAACTGTCTGTGGCTGTGAATATACTAAACCACTAGGATAAATATTGCAAGATACATTACACATTTTTTTGTAAAAATTTCCAGCTTCAGTGAATGAAACATCATGAAACCAAAGGCAACCTAGTTGCTCTGTTAGCTCTTGCTGGTTTTTGAGCCCAGGACTTTCCCTGTGCTGTTAAGTTGCCGCTGTACCCAGTGCTACATACATACTTGTATGTGTATGTATATGTGTATAGATACACATGTACATATATACATACTATATACATTTATATCTACATGTCTAGTTTTATTACAATAGACTATAAGAACTGGTGGTTAACATGAAATGTTACCTTTTAACAAGCAGTTTCTAAAATTGAAAATAATGTATGTACAGGTTTTGAAATTTGTAAAATATGACTGTTAAAAGGAGGCTATTTAACTGATGACATTAAGATACTTGAACATTTTATGCCTCGCATCTGTTTATCAGTTCTAGTTATCTGTATAAATGCATTTTAGAACCGATAGACAGTAAACTTGAATTTACCTTTTGATAAGAGTACAAGCCACTGTACATTCAAAAATTATTTAAATTTGCAAACACACTGTTCTATATGTAAGGTACTGTATGTAAAACTGTTTATTAAAACTATTCTGCATACTCTACATTTTCCATTTTTCTTCCTGATCTACATATAAGTGTAAAATGTGATTACAATAATGTACAGACCATCAAAAATCAAAAATTCCTGGACTGCCTTTTGATTCTTTAAATTGAAAAAATGTGCCAAAGATGGATTATCTGGGAAAGACGTTGCAACCTGTGCATTGAACTTTCATGATAAAACCATAACTGAGAAGGTAGCATGGCTGGTTCATTGCTAAAACATACCTACCCTGACATCTCCTGTCTGTCTGTCATGTCTGAAGTAAGTTATCACTCTTGATGTCAAAAACAAAATGTAAGCCTGTGTTACAGAGTGGTTGCTATTTAAGAAGTCTTGCCATGTCAAGCTTATAGGAGATATTACAGAGCTGTATGATAACATGGAAGTCAATTACAGCACCGTGATCGGCAACTTCCTAATACAGGAAGAATACAGCAGCTGAGGGGTTGTTGACATTTTTATAGCAACTGTTAATAAATAAAGTACTCTGTGTTATATAGTTGGATGCTTAAATTACCGCTTAAACCAATATGAACAGCTGAGTGACCTACTTGCTTTTTGATACGCGAGACTCTTATTATTCAATTGCTGCATATCCCTGAATGTGGTACTGTGTGTACTGTATAACAGAAGTGTAAATCCTGGTGAATTACTTTGAAACAAAGTGGAGTGTATTTACCTAATTTATACAGCATACACTGTAGCGATATTATGCAATGTGTGTGCATGTGTGTGATGTAATATAACTGTAAATGTTACTGAAGGTGGAGGTGTGCGGAGAGATTCCAGGTGGAAGAAAGGGAAATGCAGGGATGGAGGAATTTCCTGAAAAGGCCGTCATGAGGTCAGACTTGGAGTTGTCCTTGCAGCTCTTTGCAGCAGTCTCTAAATTTACATGAGTACATAACCTTATCCCTCAGGATCTTACCTTATTCAGCATGGACTGTACTAACAAAAACAAATCTGTTTAATATTTATTTTTTATCTTCATTTCTTGTGTAGTCAATCGTTATAAATAGAGGAAAAAAATCTTGCAAGCAATCATATCTTGTAAAAAATATAATCTTAGTTTTCTTAAGGAGAGTGTTATGATACATTCATTGTGCGTTGCCCGAATGCTTCACAAACTTGTCTTGGTTTACTTTCTCAAATTGTGACGTTAGTCTGTGACACATGTATGTTAGTTTTGGCCCCAGTTTCAAAAGCATCCCATACATCTGAGTACTTGAGAAGGTTTTTTTGAACACTTACAAGTCAAGTGCCATAAAAGGCCAAGTGTTTTGCACAGAGTGTAACCTACAGTTGAATGCTTTGCTCATGTGCCAGTCAAACCTGATGTGTTCTGGTTCATACTATTAAGTCTAGTTGACATCAAGGGAATCTTTTTTTGTTATTCTGTAGGCATCGTTTTCCATCTGTCTTCCTGCTTCCTCAATAAATAATCCAGGGACCTATACACAGTCTATTAGCAACATCACTTACCTGGATATGAATTGCACTTTCTTGTGCTGTATGACAAAGGAGGCTGTCTTCGAGGAGGGAATAATAGTATGTGGTGCTGTAATGACTGTTTTTGATGCTTGTGCTCAGGGAGGTAAATTTTTTTTTTTTTTTTTTTTTTAAGTTTGCAGCCGCCTTTTAACTTTTAAGTAATAAACAAAAGGGAAATGACGTTACACTTTTTGTGATTCCAAAAGGCTAAATGACAAACTTGTGGAGCCTTTAAATGCCTAGCTTTTTGTCTGGATTTCATCCACACTGTTTTTTCTTATGGAGAGTATCAGGAATGAGTTGCTTCAAACCTTTCTTCCAGTGCCCATAATATAGCCATCCACATCAGAAACTGTGTTTTCAGTTGCAGTGGTGGCAGCAGGACATCCTTATTACAGTCATAAGGAAAACGGTGGTGTTATCAGATAACATGTGTGAGGGGCCACCTATGTTTCAGTTCTAAAATGAGAGTTGCATGAAATTGTACGGCAGGGAATGGGTTGGCAGATACTTCCTAATACTGTTCTTGGGTGGCTGTAGGGAGGTAATGCCCATATTTTGGATATTCTGGCCTTAGATGCATAGACCTTTGTTCAAGTATAGAGTAATTTGCAGCCACAGAAGTCCATAACCCTATTTAGAAGATGAGTTTCAGTTTTCTGATGGGTTTTCTTTGCTGGCTTGCAGAGAATTGGAGCTGTTCTTCCAGGGGTGCAGTCCTCTTGTAGAGCTGACATCCTCCTGTCTCTTCATGTGATACCTAAGTTTCTACATGTGCTCCTTGTCTGTTTTCCACCTTGCATCTGTTTCTCATTTTGTTCTTCAGTTTTCTGCACTCCGTCTTGTTTCATGATGCCAGGAGGGTTTCAATCTTGCCCTTTTTTTTTTTTTTTTGGTTGCTGGTGGAAGGGATTCTAGGGAAAGGGCTCCTCTGCTCTTCTCTTATGTCTTAAGTGTCCTACAAGCCGTGTACGGTCAGATTTTGTGTACCACAACAAAATCTTTAGATGGTTTTGCTGCCTTCCTCTAGTACGCATCTTCTGATATCATGTGCAAATGTTGATCTCCTCCTGCTCCCATCTGGCTTCTAGCTTAGCTCGAAATAATTCTGCAAAAACAAAACAGCCAAACAAAAAACCTACACATTAGCTCTGTTGGGCTCCAGCTATTTACCAAGAAGGAGGTTTTCATGTACAGGAGTCACTTAGGCTTTGCTGTGAATTTATAGAGGTATTTTAATGCTTGCAAAACAGAATGTTTTTCCTCTGTATTTGAAGGAAAACTGCAAATATTTTTCACTGAGACTTTAAAAGACAGAAAACAGATCCTGCGCTGAGATAACCAGAGTGTGATGTTAAAATCAGCCACAAAATCAGAGGCGAGAAGCACTGCAAGCAGGAGCTTTGTAGCAAGAAGTGGGCAGCTCATCCATCTTGAGATCCTCGCCTTATTACCAGCTCTCTGGAGGTGCTGATGTGTGAAGGGGGTCTTGCAATTATGCCACTCATTGTGAATGGGAATCACCTTTGCCATGTCAGTTTAAAAGACTGGAACCTTGTGTGTTCTCTCTACTGCTTACAAATGTTGCAGTCTGTCAGCCTTAATTTCACAGTGCTTATTAAAACCAGAGGCTCTAATCCATTGCTCTCTTTGCATTTGATTAGTTGCTGCTAATTTTCCATTATACTGAGACTATGTGGCTATAGGTGATCACTTTACAAAGTTTTTGAAATACTTCAGTAATGATTTTTATTATACTGTTACATCCTTGGTGTCAGTTATAGGGATCTGTCTTTAGCAATAACTATTATACACTATGTGTATGTCTGTTTATATATGGAAAATAAATATGGAGCATGTAACGACTATGAAAATACACTGCGCAAAGAGCAGAGTGAGCACTCGACGGCCACTCTGCACCAGCCTGAACAACCCAAATGAAAAATTGGAGAGCGTGTGGAGAAAACGAACTAGCATGAAAAATTATATGGGAGTGGATTTCCCTTTATGCGCACACTAGGCTGTGTAAGCTGTAGACGAGCCAGCCGTGAATACCTGAAGCCAGTTCAATTGCTGATTGCTCAAACAGCAGCTTCCTCTTCTGTAAGACTGGTGAGAGCCACCGTGTTCAGCTGTAGCCCTGTGCGTCAGTGTATTGTCACTAACCACGCCGAGAGAGGCAGCAGTGCACTAGGATGACATCTACGAGAGACGCAAAGTACTTTCTTTTGTGATTTTTTTTTTTTTTTTATAATAGCAATAATGTTGACTGCATTCTAATACAATAAAGGTCTGTTGAGATGATGTGCCTGGGCTTCCATTCAGTGGACTTTAGTTTTAGTGAGTTGGTGAGCATTTGCTTTTATATTTTTTATTTTGTTTTAAAGCAGTAGGGAATCTTCACTCGTGTTTAGCCTGTGGTCAATAAACTACATACAGTGATGGATAATCTTTATCTGTGTACATCTCAAAACCTTAGGGGATCTTCAGTTGTATTTTACCCTGTAGCTGAATTATATAATCAATAAATTATTTGCAGTAACAAATGCTCTCTTACTGCGCAATGAAGTAATCAGAAGACTTTCTGTTCCTGAGCTGCTTTGGTGTTTTAACAGTTTCAAGTGTTGAGTTTTGCAATGCACTTGGTTCTTGAAAGGGTCTTTTGACAACTTAGTTGCAGTGGTATCTCTTTGTGGGCTGATGTCTGCCTTCTAAGAGCATTTATCTAGTTTTGTGTCCGTGTGTGGTGTCATTACAAAACAACTTAAGGTTATTTTAATGATTTCTTGTATTTTAATATTGCCTATAAATGGTTGTTCAGGATTGTGCTGTAGTAGGAAATGAGCAAACAATGCTGAGAATATTCCTGTCCTAGCCCTCTTCTGGACTGGGGCAAAAATGAAATCAGGCAGTGTTTAAACAAGTCACTAATACGCAGAAATAGTTTAGTTGTTCACATAGCAAAAATTGCTATGATCTTGAACATACTAAAAAAAAAAAAAAAAAAAAAAAAAATTACTCTGATATAAATCTTTTCTTCATTATTGAAGACACCATCTCAAAATGCTGTCTGAAATTGAAGAGAGATGACCAAATTCAGATCTTGGAGCAATATCTAAAACACTTTTTTCTAGCCCTGAATCAGACCAAAGATCTAGCCATCCAGTACCTTATGTTAGGCAGAAGCATAATGTTGAGCATCCACAGAAATCTATTAACTATAAAGGCTCTGTGCAAGTTGGTCTTTCCTTTAATGTAGCTTTCAGTTCTGGAAAACAAATGTTACTTCAAACAAAATCTTTATGAAGATTTATCAGTTTTATCGGTTGCTGATAGATTTCTTCTCCATGAGTTTGTTTAATCCATCATTTTTTCATTTATTTCTGTCTTTTATACCTCCACCACCCTCAGGTGGCATAATGAATTCCACAGCTTTCTTGTGTGGCAGGAGGACTTAAAAAGCAAGTTCAAGGAGAAATCTGACTTCATGAACTATATATACACTGTTGCATTCATTTCAAAGAAGGCTACGTATTGCATTGTCAAACAGACCACAGATAATTTTGTCCTACAAACACCAGACATTCAGCACTTTTTTGATGTCCTTGTGTGACTAGGGATGTCTCTTCTCACGTGCATTAGTTTGCAGTTGCCAGATACTGAATCTACGAAGCATGCAGATACATCCATCACTCCACTGCTGACTGCAGAGCAGAATTCTGCTTGGGGGTTCAAAACTGTCTGTGTTCCGGATGCTATAAGATTAAAATAAATGTTTTTGTACCTTCTATTGACAAGGTTAGACATCCTTAGAGGAAAATTGTGCTATCTCCTGTTAGCTATGTAAGAAAATATATAAGATTTGTTTCTTACATAAGAATATGTAAGAAAAAAAAAAAAAAAAAAGCCATTTCATCTATCCTAGGAATGGTTTGTTTCTGGAGAGGTAAAAATAAATTCAAGTTTTGTTAAGTGGGCTTCTTTAGGTTCTTCTGTCACCAAAGCCACTTTGCCAACTAGTGAATGATAGTACAAATAATAATAATAATAATAATAATAATAATAATTTGAGAAGTCCTCTGCCTGCTTTTCTGACTCAGCTAACTTTAGTGTTCTGCTACTTCCCCATCATTCTTTCAATCTGAAGAACACAAAGTGTGAAGTGACTGAAACTTCTATTATCTGGTGGGGCTATGCTTTTCTTCTTTTAATTTTGTCACACTTTGACATTTTTGTCCTTTTCTGAGGATTAAATTATAGCTAACAAGTGCTTCACAAGATCCAGTCATTGTTGTCTACACCAAGATCATGTGAAGAAGCTGGGAAAGAGTCTCATGCTTGAGAAGAAATGTCCCAAACATGAAATATTTTGTGCTCACAAAGGAAAGCTAAGCCACTAAGAAATAGCACAAGTCTATGATTCTGCATGGTTTTCTTAAAATGTGGGAGAGGATGGGCCGGTATTTGTTTCCTATTTAAAACAGAAAAACAGTAATTTAAAAAGTAAATTAAATACATGGTATGGGCATAGGGTGACAAAGATTGCCATTCTTAAAATTTTTACTTCTAATTTGCTGCCATGTTCAGGAGATTTCTTTAAGATCTTTCATTAATATGAGGTTTCTCAGGCTCAAGCTTTATTTGTGTGAAAGCAACTTTTCTATGGATATAGATGTTTATGTATACCTATACAGGTCGCACTTAGCCTTTCTGCTATGTAATCATGACACTTACACAAATCTGTGCAATTTTTCTGCTAAAAGAAGTAAATGCAAAACTGGAACACTGGATAAATCACTGCTTCTCCCTTAAGGTCTGGGATTTCAACAGCAGGTATCATCACGCTGACATTTTTTCTTTTTCCCAATCAACTATAATCTAGATTGAGTTGATTTTTGATACTGCATACAACAAATAAAACCTTCATTTACAGCACTAAAACAATGATTTTGAAGACAAACTACTTTTAAGGCCATATTAGCTGCAGGGACCTTTTCCACTTGCTTCTTTGCTTACCACCAGTGATGAGCTAATTTGAGATATTTTTCCATCTTTTCCCAAGTGCTAAAAATAGAGTTCAATGCCGTTGTCCCTTTACTGAAGGGAATGTTATGCACTGAGCTTTTTCTTAATTTGTCTCGCCAGCCACAGATCATGTGTCTTTTCTTTTTCCTCTAAAGAATGTCTTTTTCCTCTAAACTATTTGTCTGTAAACTTTTTTTTTTTTTTTTTTTTTTTTTTTGGATCCATGGGCTATTGCATCCCACTGAACTTGCATGTACCAAAATGCCCATCGTGGTGTGATGCACATCTAGAAGTGGTTTAAGTGATACAGATTGCCAGCACTCTCTCACACTTGGCTTTTGAAGAGACTTTTAAGACTTGGCTGCTCTTCCCACTTGCATAGTTCAGAAGTTGTTTTCTGAGTGTTTTTGAAGGAAATAAAAAGCAGTCTTGGGAATCAACAGTATGCAGATATTGTAGATTTGTGCTCCTTTCTGTTAATAACAGCCCTTTGAGACCTCCTTGGTTTCCTGTCTGCATTATTCCATTATAACTACTAATGACCTTTGGTAGTCAGCAAAGGAGGAGGAGGAAAGTGAATGTTTACCATAAAAAGCCTCTCTCTCCCCATTTGCTGTGCAAGGATTGCCTGAAAGCAATTGCCTGAATAACAGTTTTGGACTAACTTTAGAAAATGGATTAAATAAATGTATTGCTCCTCCTTTGCCCCATTGTTTTACATGTAAGCACAGAACCTGCTGCCCCTGGAGAGCCCATGGCACGGGGCTGTGCTGGCTCTTGTTGCTCCTCTGTAACTGCCCCACTGGAATGGGGGTCAGACACAAACCTGAGACTCTTGAAGCAAATATCCAGAAAAATGTGGAATATATTTCATGGTCAGACTTAAAATCTTTTACAATTCAACCACCCTAGTACTAATTCTGTTCTTTGTTTGGTCTGAGGGCTTTGATCTGCATGTGTATTTCCCTACATATGCTGCACTAATCCAGAAATTCATTTTCTTTTTGTGTCTGCTTAATCCAGGCTGTTACAGAAATTTTCTTTATGCCTTTGAAGGTGCCTTTTTCAGCCTGCCCTCTACACTGGTCATGTTCTTCGTTGTTTCCCAGCTTGATCTTTCCGCTGACTACTGACTTAAAACCAGAATAGACTGCTTGAAAATGAAGTCCAAATATAGCCTCACTCATTTTAAAAAGACTAATCCTGGTAAAGCAAGCTTGTACAGCTGTTTGAGGTCACATTTACCATATATATCAAATGCTGTAGCACTTAAGAGGTCTACAGCCCAGACAGAAAGATGCTTGAATCACTGTTAGCGCAGGCACAGTCATGGTCTGTAAGAAGGCATCGATGGAATTCTTTCTAGTCTCTCCAGTACCCATGGGTCACTAATAAGAGTGCTGCTGTCACTTTTTTTCATGAAATCAGCCTAATTCCAACCTCAAACGTGTGCTCCTGTTATTTAGCTAATTCTTCTGGGCCTGGTTGTCCAGCTAGCTTTAGGTGAATGTGAGTTCTTATAATTTCTCTTGCAGGTAGATGCTACTAAGAGTCATAAGAGGTGGACAAGTAAGAAATGATACTCTGGAACCAAGGAAATAATAGTTCTGAATTGTTTTAGGTTGAGGATCTTGCATGTAATAAGTTCCCAGAAGAACTGATTTGTGTTAACATGCTTAATTGTCATACATGTATAACACCTAGAAGATGAAGCCTCAGAAGCTAAGCTACTTCCAGCCAAATATTTGGCAGCATAAAGCGCTTGGTGCAAGTGGAAGCTGAAGGTTGAATGCATTTGACTCTGACCCTCAATTCCCTTCATAGTCAGTGGAGCTTCATCTATCCCATTTCTCACTTAACAATTGAACCACAAGGTGTATTTGCTCATAGCGTTGCCCTGTTTGGAAGCCTCCATCTTGCCTGTCCCCATACTGGGCTAGGCTTTCTAGAAATCCCCCCAAAAATGTGCTTCTAATAAGGGGCACAAAGTCTTAACAAAGTCAAAATATCATACTTAAAGCTTATATTTAAACACACCTTATGATATGTGATGTTTCTTCAGTGTTGGCAGCATTCTTCACAAACCTGCCCCATGCTAAGGCTGCCTAATATATTTCAGGTCTCTAACTTGCCATTGACTTCAGTGGGACATTAGGTTCTTGGGCAAGTGGCTGGATCTCTAACTCAGTGCAAATGGTTACACAGGTGACAAGAGGATCTTTGGCCAGGGCAATGTCAATCTGCTCAATGTGCATGGCAGTTTAACAAAGTCCCCCCAGGCACCCCCTTTGCCTGCTGCTGCTCGTTCTCCTTTCCAGTGACTGGGCTCAGGAGTGCTCCCTACAGAGGGGTGAGGGCTTGCTGATGGAAACCACAAGGGCAGCTCCAGGTGAAGGGGCCCCTTGTGGTTTTCTCAGAAGTATCACATGCGTCACTCGCTCAACTCCATGGCCAGTCTACCAGCACATAAGTGAACTTATTGGAACAGTGGTTGCTATAAAAAGGCAGGCAAGGGCTACGTGTGGTGTGCAGGGCTGTCGCAGAGACACCAGGGAATGGAGCCCTCCCATCGCAAGATGGGCTCCATCCCAGTTTGCGCCCTTCTTTGCTTTATTAACATAGCAGCAGCCAATATATTTGGTAAGTATGCTTGTCCTTTTCCTTTGCTCATGTCCAGTAGTGACAGCCCCTGTGATCTTTGTGATGCTCTTTGTGTTAATCCAACTAAGTAGGTAATGATCTTGAATCATTGGTAGATATAGATAATAATCTTGAGTTGTTGGCATGTGATTATTGTGTGCTGTGCAGACTGAGTTTGAGCTCCAGGTTAAATCCTGAGCTGTGAGGATTTAACTGTGATTAGAGTAGTCAGAGTTCAAGTCCACCTGGACTTTGGGTGGAAAAACAAAGTTTTCTGGAAGAACAGGCTGGAGTAGAGAAGCTTGGACAGGAAAGGGTGCTGCTGCAGCAAAGCTAAGGTTCATCAGGTTATATCTTCTGCTCATGTGTCCCATCATCTAATTTAGGCTGTATCACCAATTTAAGATATTGAATAGTCTGAATGCTGTCACCAACTCTCTTCGTTCTGCTTAAAAAAAAAACAAGTTTGCTAGTCCTGCATGATAAGCAGTTTGAGCAACCCATTAACGTTTTAACTCAGGTGCCTCAGTCGGCTGCCTCTGGCACTGTACAAAGGGATCTCCACACACCCTACGGAAACTGCGTGAGTCGCGTTTGAGAATGGTGTGAGGTTTGTTGGCATACAGATATCTATAGGTGATCTAACCTAAAAAACCTTTAGAGTCTCATGGCAATTTTTACATGGGCTTAAGGGGACACAGAAAAAAAAATCACAGATAAAAGTGATTGAGAGTTCTGAAGTGCACAGAAAACACCTCTGGCTCAAGTCCCTGAGCTGCAAATCAGAGGCTGAAAGTATTCAGAAAACTTATGAAGTATTTACACTGCTATACATATGGTTGCACTTAAATCAAATATTGCACTTAGTGAATCCATGGTCTAAATCTGCATTTATGGCTTTGTTTACTGCATTTACTTATTTATTCATTTATTTATTTTAGAACTGTTCAACAGAATTAAAAGTATGATACTCCTCAGATTTTGAGGACAGGGAAACTGTCAGATCAACTAATCTGTTCTGTAAAATAATAATAATAATAATAATAATAATAATAATAATAATAATAATAATAATAATAATAAATTAATTTTAAAAAGTCACTACTGAATTTCATTGTTCTTCTAAAACTCCTTAAAAATTTGGTTTTGAATGCATTAAGAACTGAAGAGCAAACTGTTCTCTTGTTTGGTGGCTTCGATACCTAACTACTTGTACTGGTAAAAAAATTAAGAAGTAGTAAATTAAGACTCCAAGTCTGACACTACCTGCTAGGCATTGATTCCTTTAAAGAATTCATGAGATTAAGAAGGTATTTTAAGAAGAATTCTTTCATGAGATTAAGAGGAAATACCTTTCCTTTTTATAGAATAGTAATTATTTAGCTTTATTTTTTCACAGAAACAATATCAGTGATGTCCCTCCCTGTGAGAAATAGTTGTGGTTATGGTAAAACACTGTTTTGTGGAGGTAAACACAGCTAACTCTAAGAAAACTACTCAGATACCAGAAAATTATGCTGTATTAGTACAGAACAGAGCTGATATTAATTAAATACAGGCCTGGGAAAGACCTCCGTCACATGCTTATCCCACATCTGGCAGCCCAGCTTGTCTGTTCAGCACTGTCCTGTGTAGAAATGCATGGAGGGCTCACGAACCTGGGACTTTCACTGTACAGCACTGGCATTTAACAGGGTTTTGATACAAGCAGGCTCACAGTGAAACCGCATTTAGCATTTACCTTCTTGATGCTTTCAGAATACCAGACAGATTCCCAGCCACTGCGTCCATGTGAGCTTCAGAGGGAAAAGGCTTTTGCAGGAGGAGACACCTATGTTCCTCAGTGCTCAGAAGACGGCCAGTTCAGGTAAATCATCCCTGCTCTGATTCTGCTGGTTTACTCCGTGACTTTTCCCTACTATTTAAATGTTTAGCTTCAGCTTTGAAGAGCCTTCCTATCAGTAGACTGGAGGATGAGTGGCACAGGGGACTGGACTGAATGGACTTCATTGAGCTATGTTTCAGATTCAGCCTCTCCTGAGTGAATTCATAGAATTTCCTTTTGAGTTGGAAGGGACCTTAAAGACCATCTAACTCCAACCCCCTGCCATGGGCAGGATACCTCTCACCAGACCGGGCTGCTGAAAGCCCCATCCAGTCTGGCCTTGAACACCTCCAGGGATGGGGCATCCACAGCTTCTCTGGGTTACTTCCCTGTTACTGGAATTAATTTCTGTGTTTACAATTTAATTTAAGACTAATAGGATAATTGTGGTGGCATCATTTGCATATTGAATACTTGATAGAGATTGTGTAATGTTGTATAATGCAAATGCTGTCTTCCTATGCACACCCATAGGCATGAGACCTTTGATCAGCACGCCAGCTGACATAGTTCATCCAAGCTGACTTGGAGGAGTTATTCACACTGCTTTAAGTAGCACAGTTGAGTTTTCTCCTAAATGCAGTAAAGGAAATAAAAAACACATGGACAACAGTGGTTTAGAAAACAGCACATTGCTTGAAGAGGCAAGAAGATAATAAGTTAAAGCTGAGAGGAAGCACAAATTGTAATGTTCACTAATATCTTGCTGTTGTTGCCTTGGATGGGGGACCTAGATCATGCTAGATTTGAGTTAGAAAAGATCTCAAAACGTAAGGTAAATCTCAGATACCAAGTATCAGTATTCTGTGCAAATTACTTGCCTCTTGAATGATTTCAAGTCAGTTATTGGCAACTTCTGAAGACTCCAGAGAATTACTAGAATTTAGATTTCTCATTGGGTAGACCCAAATGATTTAGAGCCACCCAAAACAAAGCCCTCTATGGTTCCATTATTTGCAGTAATAAAATACTTGAACCTGCTTGCTATAGTTTATGTCCCATGCTGACTGAGGATTCTGGAGCTAACAATAAAATGTCTTACTCGTGTTCTGCTTCAGGACAGTTCAGTGCAGTAGAAATGGTCTCTCATGTTGGTGTGTGGATGAGAATGGCATCGAGGTACCTGGCAGCAAACAGGATGGATATCCCATATCTTGTAAGTTAAATGTTTCCACTGTTGTTCAGAGTGGACAAAAAGCCATTTAAATCTTCAGTTGAACTGTTGAAATCATGAATGTGTTTATCCCAGGATTAGGTGTACTCTATTTTGTTGTAATTTACTGTGTCTTTCTAGCTGAATTTCTGGAGTTTCTTTGAAGCTGATCATGGAAACATGATACACTTGAATGCTCTGTATTCATGAAGGTCACAATAATGTAAATCATGAATGTAAACTAAACCGATTGTATTCACCTTTAAGTTGGAGATCCTCAACCCCAGCTCTGGAGGGTTTCTATATACCAGTTTTACTGACCTCAAAACGATCAAAGTTATGATGCCACCTGGGTGGCAGAATCAGAACTCCCCCATCTGAGAAAACTCAGCTGATGTCTTAAAAAAATAAACGATTTAGTGTCCAAAAAGTACTTTCCTCTAACACTGCCTGCTCTGGTACTACAGGCTTATCCTTCTGCCAGCTGCAAAAGCAGAGGATCTTGGTGAGTCGCTACATCAACAGCAGTAGCATCTCCTACATCCCTCAGTGCACAGATTCAGGGGCATTTGATGTGGTGCAGTGCGACATGGAGCTGGGTCAGTGCTGGTGTGTAGATTCAGAAGGAATGGAGATTTATGGCACCAGGCAGAGAGGAAAGCCAACACAGTGTAAGTAAGATTCAAGAAAATGGTAAGTTTTGTGGGGACAGAAGGTTTGGTATGAATGAAAGGTGGTAGATCAGGAGCTTGGACACTGCAGCCTACACTTATGCTATGGAAGTATAAGTGCTTAACTGAGAAATTTAAATTAAGTGGCTATTTCATTTGGTTATAAAGACAATATGAGGCACCTAGATTTGCATGTTCAACATAATGAGTCTAAGCCTCTTCATAGCCATGCCCTGGTTTGTGGGAAGTTAAGCACTAATAAATACTACTTCTTTTTTTGTCAGGTCCGGGGACCTGTGAGATCCGAGACCGTCGCATTCTGCATGGGGTTGGGGAGAAGAGCCCACCTCAGTGCTCAGCAGATGGAGAGTTTCTGCCTGTCCAGTGCAAGTTTGTCAACACTACAGACATGATGTTTTTTGATCTCGTTCATAATTACAACAGGTAAGAGTGTAGGCTTCTGAAACTGGGAGATAGTGCTGGACACTGCTTCAAGTCAGGATCTTAATGCATTTTTTTCCACATTTTCTGTGACCCTGTCTGATATTATTTCTTGCTATGGACCAAGTAAAAAACAAACAAACAAATAAACCCCCCCCAAAACTTTTTTTTTTTCCTAAATTAAATTTACTCTTCTAGAAAATCCCTGCACTCTAATCAGTGTGCCTTTGCTCAGTAGTGGTTACCAAATTGGAATCTGTATTTGGAAAAGTAGCAAGGGAAACCTTTCGGACACCAAACAGCAGATCAGTGCAAAAGGAAGAGAAATACAGATGCATATATACGGTAGGAAAGATGATTCCATTTGGAATATGAGAACAGAAGGACAGAGAGACAAGTGGCAACAGGAAGAGCAAGTTCTGTGTGACAGTAGGAAAACTTTTTTTCGTCTACACAGTGTCAGAGTTGCTCACACAAGGGAGCCAGCAAGTGATGTGGGATGTACAGGCCAGCTTCTGATGGGTTGGAGTAGGCTGGGGAAGATTTCAAAATGCTGGATCAAATGCTTGTCAGTGGGATCAGAAAGCCATTGTCCTTTGGAGGAATCAGGAATTAATGCTCACATGGAGAAATAAGGGCTGGAAAAGGAGAACTGCAGAAGAAAGGGTTCGTGTCTTGAGAAGTGCATTTGTTTTGGCATCTCAATCAGCACATTTCTCCAGAGGAGGGCAGTGGAGTAAATGTAATGTCTTGTTCTGACTTGGCTCTATAGCAGCAAAGGCATTTTATTGTAAGTGTCAATTTTGCTATTTTGAGGGTTTTCTTCTTTAATTTAAGCAAAACTGAAAGGCAGGCCCAGATGCTCAGTACAGATTTGTCAGAGCTTTGGGAGAGGTTATTTTGGCAAGAGCAAAATAGTCTGGCTATTTTGTTTGTTTGCCTGTGGAGTGTGGAAATTCTAAAAGAAAAATTACAGAGAAGAAAGCAATGCTTTAAATTACCATTTTCCCCCTCCCACTGAGAGGTTTGTCTGGAAAAGGTCTACAAGATTGGCCTTTTCTTGTGTCTATGTCATGTAATTAATCACAGCAGGACCATTTCACTCCCAGCTGTCTACCTTTCTAATTATTGCATAGACTTAATCCATATCCATATGATTTGAGTATCTTAGATCATTAATGTATTTATTTTTTACAGTATTACTGCCTGGTTTATCATTATCCTTTCCTATAAACATGAGGCCAGAATGCAGAGCCGAAGTGATGAGTTCCACAGTGAAGAACTGTGGCAAAATAGGGATTAAACCCCCTTTTTTAAAGGTTTGGGTCCATGTTCTTACCATTGGGAAAACATTTCTTGGCTCTGTGGACTGTTTTTTGAAATCTAAATGTGTCACTTAACTCCCTTCCCATATCATTTCCCCACACCTTTACAATGATTCCAAAATAAATATGTTAAAAAATAATGGAGAAAATAATAATAATAAATAAAATTTATTTACTTATTTATTTATTTATTAAAAATTAATAAAGCCTAAGACTTTACCAAGGGGAAGACTTTTGGAAAGAAAGCAAGCCCAAATTTCCTGCCTTACCCTAATACTTGACCAGACTACTGTTTGTTCTTTTATATAGACTGTGCCCAGGTCCTGCTTGGATAGGCAGCCATATAGAAAGCCCTATATAAGATAGTGGAGGAGAGATCTAGAACTCAAAAATCAAGGAGATTTTTTAACTCTCTTGCTATAATATTCATCAGACTAAAGACCTTGGTCAGCTCACTGGAGGTTTTGCCCTATTATGTGTTAGATTAGAACCAAAATATATCCTGAGTTGGAAGGGACCCATAAGGATCATCCAGTCCAACCCCTGGCTCCACACAGGACCACCCAAAAACCAGACCACGTGTCTGGGAGCATTGTCCAAACGCTTCTTAACTTCTGCAGGCTCAGTGCCATGACCACTTCCCTGGGGAGCCTGTCCCAGTGCCGGACCGCCTCTGGGTGCAGACCCTTTCCCTAACCCCCAGCCTGACCCTCCCCTGTCCCAGCTCCATGCTGTTCCCTCAGGTCCTGTCGCTGTCCCCAGAGAGCAGAGCTCAGCGCCTGCCCCTCCGCTCCCCTCGTGAGGGAGCTGCAGGCCACCATGAGCCTGCTCTGCTCTGGGCTGAACAAACCAAAGGACCTCAGATGCTTCTTGTATGTCTTCCCTTCCAGACCCTTCACCATCTTTGTAGCCCTCCTTTGGACGCTCTCTAACAGTTTTATGTCCCATGTGTTGTTTTTTTTGGTAGTGTAAAAAACATGTTTTGATATTCTCCCTCCACTTCTGAGTAGTCAGTGAGAAAGGCAGCTGTGAGTTCAGCTGCACAGACAGAGCACAGAAGGGTTATTTGCAAACCTGCTGTTGAAGATCGGTAATGAGTTACTTTTGCTGGATGCCAAGAGCAGGGACACAGCTGGAGGAAAAGGTCAGCAACCATGCATGTATCTACTTCTTTTTTTAAGTGCAAGCACTCTTCTTGAAACACCTGGATCCACAATAAATTTATCCACAACTTAAACAGTCATCCCTGCTTCAGCCACTTCTTTTTGGACGGGGCCTGATAGACGAGGACTTCTGAGTTATGACTTCTCACCTCTAGGGCTGTGATTATAAGGAGTCTGAGAAAAAGAAAAGGAGCAGTGGGGTGTGAGTTTTCCAAGCATGATGGATGAAGTTCTATCCTCTTGTTTGTGTGGGCCTAATTTATATCCTTTTGCACTTTATTTAGCTATACTCCCTACTTAGAACAAAAGTAACCAGGACGGCAGGGTATGACTGCACATCTGTCTCATACAAAAGTGGTATAATTATGCATATGGCATCTTAACATTGAGGGTAAAAGAAGGAAGCATGCAGATTTTTATTTTATTTTGTCATTTTATGTTGTTTATTTATTTATTTTGCATAGCAGCCTGTGTCACTAAGCTGGATGTCAAGATGCTGAGGGGATGAGCTTCAAGGACATGGGTGGTGTAAGATGCTACCTTTGAGTCTGTAGGGGCACTGCTCTGCTAAGAGACAAGATCGTATCCCTGATTGAGCAATGACCAGTGCATAATTCAGGGGTATCAGAAAGCTCTTGAAATCCACTAAGCCATTTATATCCACAGAGGACCATAGGAAGATGTTATTTAGTTGTTTATAGCTAAAATTGCATTGTTTTAATGCTGACATGAGTCTCTTTGTGTTCTGAAGTATGACCTTTTGATTGCTTTTAGCACACCAATGAAAACAGCAGAGCAGGATTTGGATTTGACCATCCAAAGCGGAGGGAGTCAGTAGGTGTTTAGTTTGCTGATGTGGGAAAGTACCAGAGAGGAGCAGCAGTATGCAGTGATGTGCAGGCTGTGGGACAGGAGTGCTGCTGAGACCCCAGAGGTTGCCAGTCCTTTCCTTTGCCAGGGCTTGCTGCGTGTCCCTGAGCTACCTTAGGGTGTACTTCCAAGTACTGAGGTAGCAGCAACCACTCCAGCTCTCCTGGCAGGGGATGGCACTTCCCTTTTACTAGATATTTCCAAATAAGCCGCATGCAGCTGGGACATCAGGCCTTTATCGTAATTCAGGGTTAAGGGTATGTATTTGTAAAATAATACATGATTTTGCAACATGGTGAATGAGTGTGTCCCACTGGCCATATTGCCTCAATCCAGAAAACAAAATGTATTTGTTTGCAGAAGCCCTGGAATGTCTGTCAGTTAAGATCACATTTACTACGATTTTTTTTTTTTCTTTTCAACTCTGACATTAATAAATTTCCTTCCTAAATGATAGCTTTGCTAGAATCTGGCTGTTGTCGCTCCCTAGAACATTACACTGGGAACTAGCAACTCTTTGATCTCCAGAAGTAGGAAGTTAGTCTTGGTTGTAATGTGTTTAAAAACCTTTTCTCTTTAATCCGTTGAGCCGTGCTCTCTGAACGAAAAAGATTAGTGAGGTTTCTATCAGCTTTTGTGCTTAATTCAGTGCAAAAAGTATACATAGCATGGCAGGGAGAGGAAGCAACCTGTTTGTTTAGGCACTCTGCCATCCTGTGCAGACTTGTGGAAGGAGTTAATGAACTGCTATTGTAATAACATTAGGCCAACGTGCCTCTATTTTACACTCTTTGGCAGGCTTTCAAGGGTAGGAACAGAACTGAAAATGAATGTTAGAGACGGGGTATGTGCATAGAAAGGATCCAAAATCTGTCTGAAGGGAGATATTGCCCTGTATAGTTAAAAGGAACTCATGAGACCTGTTATCCTATGGAATAGCTGATTTGGGTCATGTCAGAGTCTGGCTGACTCTAGCAGACTGAAGGATTGCACAATGGCTTTGTGCTGGACAGACATCCTTGCCATACAAATCTGGGAGAGAAGCTCAAATGCTTTGTTGTTGTTGTCAATAGGCCTTCCAGAGCCTTTCACAGGAGGTTGTTTTTCTTCCAGGCTCCCGGCAGCTTTCCAAACCTTCAGCTCCTTGCGGGAGATGTTCCCGGAGGTCTCTGGGTACTGCTACTGCTCGGACAGCCTGGGGAGAGAGCTAGCAGACACTGGTGAGTACCTGCCTGCACCTCACATGTCAACTTCAGCAGCTTTGAACTCCCAAGGAGAAGGACAGGTAAAAAGTGTCAGTGTTAAGCTTCCTTTGGGACTCCAGGTTTATTTCTGCAAGATGTAAGGGCACAGAGCAGCTGATCTGACCAGTGTATGGGAAAGGTTGGTGCGCTCTCATGACACTTGCTCACACAATGTGAACCCCACCCTTGGGAGCAGTGCTCCAGCAGGAGCCGCTGCCTAGGAACTAACCCTGTCCTTTTTGGAATGGTCAATAAGATTTTGGAATGTCCACCTTCTGTCCACCTTTGAAAGCTGAATCCTATTCAATGTCCAGTCAGCAAATGCAGGGGAATATAAAGGACCTGGAGGCTGAGCTAGTTTCTTCTTGCTTAGGTGGTCATCCTATTCTGGTGGTCATCCTATTCTGTCGTAGCCTAAGGTTACCTTTCAAGCATGTTAATGGTTGATGGGACATTTTTGGGGGAAAGGAAAGGAAAGGGAAAGGGAAAGGGAAAGGGAAAGGGAAAGGGAAAGGGAAAGGGAAAGGGAAAGGGAAAGGGAAAGGGAAAGGGAAAGGGAAAGGGAAAGGGAAAGGGAAAGGGAAAGGGAAAGGAAAGGAAAGGAAAGGAAGGGAAAGGAAAGGAAAGGAAAGGAAAGGAAAGGAAAGGAAAGGAAAGGAAAGGAAAGGAAAGGAAAGGAAAGGAAAGGAAAGGACTGGTTTTGGGTTCTTTTTTGTTGTTGCTCCCAAAAAAAGAGGAGGTAGAACACTTCCAGATCCTCTTCCTTAGATATTGCTGCTTAAAAAATAAAGCCAAAAATAAACAAAACAAAACAAACAAACAAACAAACAAAAAGCATGGGAAAAATGCAGAGCATGATGGCTTAAAATTTACATGGTAGATGAGAACTTTCGTATTTAGTTCCTAAGAGAAATTCTCCAAAAATCTGTGTGCTCAGAGGAACGACTGCACTTCTTTTCATTTACTTGTTGTACAAACAAAATGTTTAGGAATTGTTTTTTGGAAACACTAGGCAGTGATATAATTACACAGTATCAATGGCACTACTGCAAACTGAACCTAACGCAACCACAGCCCAGTGCTGGGTTACTGGATGCTCCTTCTTCTCATTTTGGTGCATGTCAAAGTGCAAAGCCAATGACAGGGGGCACTCAGCAGCAGGGTTTATGGTACAGGGCATTTGGGTTATGTGGTATAAGTTCACACTTGGGCCACTTTAGAGGACTGGGTTTTCTTTTTCAAGGTAGGTTTCCAATTCTACTCCTCTGGTGCAAAGAAGATGACTTCTGTCTTAAAATCAGACTCTGTGCTAAAAGTCTCTCTTTCTCAGGCTTGGAGCTGCTGCTTGATGAAGTTTATGACACAATTTTCTCAGCACTGGAGCCTGCCCGCACGTTCACAGAGACCAGCATTTATCGGATCCTGCAGAGGAGGTTTCTGGGTGTGCAGCTGGCTACCTCCGGCCGGTTCAGATGTAAGTAGCACCCAGGTGATTCCCTGCAAATGGAATGATAATTTCAGATCTTTATGACAGCTGCTATTTTGGAGAGTTGTTTTAATAGTCTCCTGTACTAAAAGCTTATAATATCACAGTTTTGGTGCAAGAATCAAGGTCCCTCCATTGCAGCTGACTTTTAGTCTTTGGGCTGTAGACTCTTAGCAGCAGAGTGTACCTATCCTCTGATGAAAACTTCCCATGCACTTGAGGTTTGTGTTAGTTGAAAGCCTGTGAATTCTCCCTATCTTTTGCTTTGAGATTCTGGAGATGGATCTGATGATTTATTGTATTAAAAGCCTGAGAAAATGCTCCCTAATTTCCGACAGTAGTCAGAAATAAGAAGGATCTTACATTGGCCACAACCCATTCCATCCCCAGGAGACTATACAAGAGGTTGTAGTGCCTGAGCCAGCAAGGCTGAACTTGTGGATCTGCCCTTGGGTCTGTTCCCTCCCTGATGAGGGCAGGAAAATAGGATGTGTTTCTCAGCCTATGGGCAATGAACTCTGCAGGACAGTAGGTAAGGTGTTTCCTTCTCCTACACCAGAGCCTAGGAGAATTGCCTAGGGAAGTTTGTATCCCCTGCTGTGATTCTTCATTCTCCTATCCAAACTCTGACATTGGTATCTGACCCTTGCTGAGGAGCTACGTCACCAGAGATATTAAGCAGATACCAATGCAAGTCTTCCAGTCACACAGGTCACACAGTTTCTCTGTTTCTGGGAAGAGCTGATCGTTTTGGGGGGTCTGGAAAGCATCTTTCTCCTCCCACTGCACAGTGCTGTGAAACAGGCTCTGACTGCAGATTGAGGCGGTGGCTGTCAGCAGGGATGAAGCTGTAACAGCCACAAGATGGAGACATGATCACGCTCCTTAGCCACTGGCAGTGACTTGGGTGAGTTGCCCATCACCTGAAGCCATGCACGCTAGGTGCTGGATGAAGGGTTTCTGATGCAATGCTCTTGCTGCCCCCGTCTCTTGGCTGAATGAAGCTGGAATGCTGTGGAAGGTGAGAAAAATTTAGGCTGTGGGACTGTAGTTTATATAAACAGGGAAAGCTTCTGTCACAAGGATTGAGTCTAATATGGGAGAAGTCATAGCTCAGAAAATTTGCATTGTGGAGTTTTAGATTCTTCATCAGTTCTGGCCAGTTTGACAGGAATGGGGTCTTACGTTCCTCGTTGAAGGATGCCAAAGAAATTTGTGGTCCCAGACCAAATCTCTGCAGCCAGATGTGGAGCCTTTTGCAGGAGCAACACCTCTTCTCACCAGAAACACTGTATCACATTTCTCTGTTGGTCACTTTTGCATTTCCATTAAGGACAAGAGCTCACCTAGCCGCTGGAACAGCTCACTGAGTCAGAAACTCTGTTTATTGCTACCCATGGCTACAGCTGAAAAATGAGTTTATTTTTTTTTTCTCTTCAGTTTTCAGAATCAAGTACCTACAGAAGAAAACCATGGGACCACTTCCCTTAGATGAAAGAGGATGGACAATTTTAACCTTGGGCTGGTGCTTGAAGTTTCAGGAAATTAAACCATTTTTTTTTTTTTTTTTTTTTTTTTTTTTTTCTTCCAGACTTCTCAAAAATAGGCAAATGATGGGATCAAGTGGAGATGGCTCTGAAACTTTGTTTTCCCTCCTGTTTTTTTTTTCCAGGCCCCTCAAAATGTGAGGTTGAGCGATATGCAGCCGTGCGCTACCAGCATGCCTATGTGCCATCCTGTGACCCTGATGGGGGCTACACACCGGTGCAGTGTCAGCAGGGAGGGCAGTGCTGGTGTGTGGACACCAAAGGGAGAGAGGTCCAGGGCACCAAGAGACGAGGACAGCCTCCAGCCTGTGGTATGTGTTAAGTAAAAGGGAAAAATGCTAGCAAATACCACTGCCTTGTACATTCATGTACACTTCCAGTTCAAGCCAGGTCCTTTCACCTTCCCTCTCCAAACCCTTCATCTGCTGTGGGAATTTTGTCTTTAGTAAACAAACAAGTCCTAAAGGACCAGGATCCAAAAGCCTCTGTGGCGTTAAAAACCACATTTGAATAAAATATTAAATATTAAAAAAAAATAAATTATATTAATTTCCTTTATAATCTGCCTTTAGCCTTTCAGTTTTTCATGTGGTGAGGCTTTCCTTTGCAGCTATGATATTTATGTCTTGATTCCAGGAGCTGGGCATCAATTCACAATACCTGGGATAATGTAAGAAAGCTGGTGATGGAGTTTTGGGGTTTTTACCACCTTCTTCTGCTGAAATGCAGAAGAAGCCAAGCTTCAAAGATGTCCTCTCTCTCATCCTGAATGTTTTTTTCCCCTGCATTTCTTTCAGTGCATACTTGGTAGAAAACAATTCAGAGAAGGTGTCTGGGTTTGCACTTTGAGAGAGATTTCATTAAGTATACACCATCAGATCTGTGCCCCAAATGGAAATGACAGCAGAAATGTCAAAGGGCCAGAGGGGAGGAGGAAAGTTTAAAAACTTTGACTCCAAAGTGCACTACCTAAATATTCAGGATTGTGCTGGAGGGCTGGGGAATGAGGTCTTAAGGAAAGATGCCTTCAGGGGAGTTCATTTTTCTGTCTACAAGACACAGTTGTACCATGCAGATAAAGAAGGGAGGAATCTACCCCGGGTGTCATGGTCCCAAGTCACTCAGTGTGCCCCAGGCACAGACAAGCTTACTGAATGAAAAAGTTTGCATGAGTCCAAGGCTGATCACCCTGTGTTGGGACTGGTTGTTTTCTTGCGTGTGCTTTTCGGAGCCTTCCTGATAATTTTTTGGGAGGTGTGACATGAGGCTGCTTGCAGCTTTTATTGGCAGACTCAGGAAATTTAAGCAGGGAAAATTTCTGTGGGGGTTTTGCAGACTAACTCCCAAAAAGGTATTCCATGAGGATATAGCTGGAGCCTGTGGCCAGCCAGATACGTGCCATGTGCGTCTCCTGCTCTGCTGCTCTGTTTTATTTCTGTTTGATTTCTTCAGCTCTTACCCCCACCAATGTTCATGCTGGAGGAGGCAGAGGCGTAGGTGTGAGGGGTATCTTGGGTTTTCATGTGACTTGGAGCACCAGGCAGTTCAGATGGGGATGTGCTCCTTTACAAATACCAGAGTAAATTCACCCCAGCAGTGCTTTTCTGGTTTTTGATTAATTTATTTTTTTCCTTCTCACTCTACTTTGATTTGATTCAACAATGAGTAGGAGGGGAGAGCATTCAACGTCTGTGATCCTACATTTGTTTTGGATTTGTATACTTGTGGATTGTGCTCTAGGGACCAATAAGTTAGTGTAAACCGATGTTCTTCATCTCTGTTACCAAGAGCCAACACTAAACACAGAAGGGGCCCATCCTACAGAAAATGCCTTCATGAAGGAACCACTGTGAGGGACCTGAGTGCATGCCAGGAAATGTGGAGCGGGAAAGGGTTCTAAAGGAGGAGTGAGCAAGATGCTGAGCACAGAGCCTCAGATTACTTGTTACCCTATTTGAGAAGCTTTTAGGATTTCCAGCTTTTATCCTCACTGTTAGCAGGGTTCAGGACTATTTTATTATATTGCCTGGAAGTAGAATGGATGGAGATGGGGGTCAGACCACTGGATGCTATGATGAAACAGATCAAAGCTAGTCATCCACCATCCTGTCCCCATGAGGGATGACAGTGGTGCTTGAGGAGAAAGTGTGAAAAACATGGGAAATGCAGAGTGATTCTTTCATATGTCCTCCTGTTGCCTGCGGGCTATGCAATCCCCAAACTGGAGGTTGAACCCAGGTCATTGTGTTCAGCATTTCTTAAGGAAGTCATTTATATCTATGTCTTTATATCTAAATCTTTATATCTATGAAGTCTTTCATTTTCTGATGTCTTTGTATGAATGTACAGAGACTGGACTGGAAACAGGCACACCTATGGCATAGCTTGCCCCAGGATGTGGGTGGCCTGCGTAGGACGCCTCCATAAATTTTCCATTAGAGAGCACTGGTGAAAATGACTATTTCTTTTTTTCTGTAATCTGTTTCCCTTTCTTGTGTTCACATATTGCGCCTGGATCATCTGGGCTTTTTATTAGAAGCAGGCATCATACCAGAGAATGTGTTTGAAAAAGACTTTGTTCATACTTTCAACCATAGGAAGAGGAATGGGGATTTGCACTAGAAAACAATAGATTTAGAAAAAGGTCACAGAGCAGTAAATTCAGACATACTGGAGGAAGTATCCATTCAGTTTGTGTCTTGAATAGAGAAGTTTACTCTTACACTCAGCAACAAGAAGTTTATAGGTTACACTCAGCAACGGTTTAAGTTTCCTTATCAGTGTGCCTGATGCTTAGTTAGGGAACTAGAGACAAATTAAAATACACTCAGTGGTTTCTGCTGAGACTGATTGAAAGGTATCCTTAAAATAGCAGGTTTTGGAGGTTCTGAAGTTTGTACTTTTTACTTTTTGTTTAGGTGAAGAACAAATATGCATCTCTGAGAGACGACAGGCATTGTCAAGGATCTTTTATGGCCCTGCCGGGTACTTCAGTCAGCCTGATTTATTTTCCACACCAGATGTGCAGTCAGAGAAAATAGCTGGCTACTCAAGACCCTGCCCTCCCTTCATCAAGGAGTTGTTTCAGGTCTCTGGACTGTCATCCCCAGTCATGCAAAGCCCATACGCCAGCCAGATTCCTGGGCTAGAATCCATCCTTAGTGAAGCCATCAGAGGAATATTCCCATCAAGGGAACTGGCTCAAGTGGCATTGCAATTTACTGCCAATCCAAAGCGCTTCCAAGAAAATCTCTTTGGAGGAAAGTTCTTGAAGAATATGATCCAGTTCAACTTCACAGGGGCACTTGGCACTAGTGGCAAATACAGCATTGGTCAGTTTTTCCAAGAGGAAGATGTGACAGGGAGGGATAATGGCCAAGGCCTTCTGGAATCAGCTGAAGCATTTGCATTGGAAGTATCAAGGCGGAGCTCCATTTTGATCCAACCTCTTGTAGGCAGCTTTGGCCGCATAGTAACTCTTCAGGACAATCAGAATATGATGAAATTCCTTTCCTCTGTCCTGGAACTACCAGCATTCTTTACCTTTCTTCAACAAGTGATTTCTGTCCCCAGAAGCATTGCTGAAGATTTAGGTGAAGTGGTGAAAATAGCACTGGGATCCAAAGTCTGTGGTGAGGAGGCAAAGGACCTGTTTGTTCCAACATGCACCATGGAGGGGAGGTATGAGGAAGTTCAGTGCTATGCAGGAGAGTGCTGGTGTTTGGACACTTCAGGTAAGGAAGTTCCAGGCTCAAGAGTTCGAGGTGAACGTCCAAGGTGTCCCACTGAGTGTGAGAAGCAAAGGAGAAACCTGCAGAACTTGAAACAAAGCCTGCCTGCAGGATCAGATCTTTTTATTCCCTCTTGTACCAAGGATGGAGACTTCCTGCCACTCCAGTGTTATGGGACAAATTGCTTCTGTGTTGACTTGAATGGCAAGACTATTCCAGGAATAAGAGGAAATACTGGAAAACCCATGCAATGTAAGTTCCAGAAACTGGGAATATAGAGATGCTTCCCGCTACTGGTCTTTCAGGCTGGTAGCGATGAAGTAGCAACGAGAAGTCCGAAGGCGATCAAAAGAGACTTTAGGGATTTGGGGCAACTACTTAGAGGATCAGGGGCGCAGGTAGTGTTTGCCTCTGTCCTTCCGATAGGGGGGATCGAAGCTGAAAGACGTACTGTTCGCATAAACTCGTGGCTTCGAGACTGGTGTGACCGGCAGAATTTCGGTTTCTTTGATCATGGGAAGGTCTACGCTACACCGGGCCTGATGGCACCGGATGGGATGCGCCTCTCTCGGAGAGGGGTAAGGATCTTAGGTCAGGAGTTGGCAGGGCTGATAGATAGGGCTTTAAACTAGAGTCAAAGGGGGAAGGGGCTAAAACCAGGCGCGCCGGTGAAGACCTAAGGGATGGTACGCTAGAATCAGAGGGGCTGTGTGCCAGTGGGGTCCTTTGGTCAGATCCACAAGGTGCTGAGTGTAAGGAGACGCACCTGAAGTGCTTTTACACAAACGCACGCAGTATGAGGAATAAAATAGATGAGCTAGAAGTCCTGGCCCAGTCCCGCAACTACGACATCATCGGCATAAGCGAAACCTGGTGGGATGAGTCCTGTGACTGGGGTGTTGCGATAGATGGTTACAGGCTCTTCAGGAGGGACAGGCAGGGTAGGCGAGGTGGTGGGGTGGCGATGTATGTGAAGCAGGGGCTGGACTGTGTGGAACTTCAGGTCGGCGATGGCAAAGTTGAGAGCCTCTGGGTAAGGATCAAGGGACGAACGAATAAAGGGGATGTCGTTGTGGGAGTCTATTACAGACCCCCTGGCCAGGATGATAGCACCGATAAATTATTCTTTACAGAACTAAGAGGCCTCGAGATTAACTCCCCTTGTCCTTATGGGGGACTTCAACTTGCCGGACGTTAACTGGGAGTGCCACATGGCTGACACGAGCAAGTCCAGGAGGTTCATGAAGCACCTAGATGATAACTTCTTGGTGCAGGTGCTAACGGAGCCAACTAGGAAAGGTACCCTCCTAGACCTGTTGCTAGAAAACAGAGAGGGTCTGGTGGGAGATGTGGTGATTGGTGGCCGCCTCAGTCAGAGCGACCATGAAGTGGTTGAGTTCAAAATTTATGGTGACAGAAGGAAAAGTGCCACCAAAACCTCATCCCTAGATATGGGGAAAGCGGACTTCAGGCTGCTCAGGGAACTAGTCAGTAAGGTCCCCTGGGAAACTGCTCTTGAAGGCCTCGATGTCCACCAGTGCTGGTCACTCTTTAAGCGATGCCTCCTAGAAGCACAAGATAAGGCAATTCCAAAATATCGCAAGTCAGGCAGGCGGGGCAGGAGGCCGGCGTGGCTAACCAGGAATGTTCTAATGGAGATTAGGCGGAAACAGAGAGTGTTCCGCTACTGGAAGGAGGGCCAGGCGTCATGGAAAGAATACAGGGATGCTGTTCGTGTTTGTAGGGAGAAAGTTCGAGTGGCCAAAGCACAGCTAGAGTTGAAGCTAGCTGTGTCTGTGAGAGAAAATAAAAAGGTTTTTTTTAGATATGTAAATGGAAAAAGGAGAACTAAAGAATACATAGGGCCGCTCCTTGATAGGGAAGGTCTCCTCACAGACGATGACGTAGGCAAAGCAGAGACGCTTAACGCCTTCTTTGCCTCTGTCTTCAATGCCGATGATGGGCTTCGGGACCCAGGGTGCCCTGAGCTGGAGGACCGGGACGGTGGGGATGACAAACTCCCAACTGACCCTGAACGTGTGCGGGATTTGCTACTCCACCTGGATCCCTACAAGTCCATGGGTCCGGATGGGATTCATCCCCGGGTGCTGAAAGAGCTGGCGGATGTCATCGCGGAACCTCTATCAATTATTTTTCAACGATCCTGGGAATTGGGAGAGGTCCCGGTAGACTGGAAGCTGGCAAATGTTGTGCCGATTTTCAAGAAGGGTCAGAAAGAAGACCCTAGCAATTACAGGCCTGTCAGTCTCACGTCAGTGCCTGGTAAAATCATGGAGAAGTTGGTTCTCGGACTTATTGAGGCGCACCTGGGGGACAAAGCAGTCATTGGTCCCAGCCAGCATGGGTTTGTGAAGGGTAGGTCCTGCCTAACTAACCTGATTTCCTTTTATGATAAGATCACCCGTATGGTGGACCAAGGGAAACCAGCTGATGTGATTTTTTTGGACTTCAGCAAGGCTTTTGACACGGTTTCCCATAGGATCCTACTGGACAAAATGTCCACCATACAGCTAAATAAAAACATCATACGATGGGTGAGCAATTGGCTAACGGGCAGGGCCCAAAGGGTTATGGTAAATGGGGCTGTGTCAGGCTGGCGGGCGGTCACCAGTGGGGTCCCTCAAGGCTCCATTTTAGGGCCGGTACTTTTCAATATTTTTATAAACGATCTGGATGTAGGAATAGAGGGTATTTTGAGCAAGTTTGCTGATGACACCAAACTTGGAGGAGTTGTGGACTCGAATGAGGGTGTAAAGGCCTTGCAGAGGGATCTGGACAGGTTGGAGAGCTGGGCGATCACCAACCGCATGAAGTTCAATAAGAGCAAGTGCCGGGTCCTGCACCTGGGACGGGGAAACCCTGGCTGCATGTACAGACTGGGCGATGAGACGCTGGAGAGCAGCCTAGAAGAGAGGGATCTGGGAGTCGTGATAGACAGCAAGTTGAATATGAGCCAGCAGTGTGCCCTGGCAGCCAGGAGGGCCAATCGTATCCTGGGGTGCATCAAGCACAGCATCGCTAGTAGGTCAAGGGAGGTGATTGTCCCGCTCTACTCTGCGCTGGTACGGCCTCACCTCGAGTACTGTGTGCAGTTCTGGGCACCACAGTATAAAAAGGACATGAAACTGTTGGAGAGTGTCCAGAGGAGGGCTACGAAGATGGTGAAAGGCCTTGAGGGGAAGACGTACGAGGAACGGCTGAGGTCACTGGGCCTGTTCAGCCTGGAGAAGAGGAGGCTGAGCGGGGACCTCATCACAGTCTACAACTTCCTCGCAAGGGGTTGTCAAGAGGCAGGAGACCTTTTCTCCATTAACACCAGTGACAGGACCCGCGGGAACGGGGTTAAGCTGAGGCAGGGGAAATTTAGGCTGGACGTCAGGAGGGGGTTCTTCACAGAGAGGGTGGTTGCACACTGGAACAGGCTCCCCAGGGAAGTGGTCACTGCACCGAGCCTGTCTGAATTTAAGAAAAGATTGGACTGTGAACTTAGGCACATGGTCTGAACTTTTGGGTAGACCTGTGCGGTGTCAAGAGTTGGACTTGATGATCCTTAAGGGTCCCTTCCAACTCAGGATATTCTATGGTTCTATGATTCTATGATTCCTTATTTTGTTGGAATTTCATGATTTAATTCTTCATATCTGGTTATTTCTGGAAATGTGTGGATGATGTATACAAACAATATTATCCCCTAACAGATAAGAATGTCAGCCCTACAGGTGCAGGGGAATAGTGGGAAATACAGTGTACGTAAACCTTGGTATCCTAAGTCTTTTCTTTCAGTATGTGGGGTAGGTACACTCACAACAGAGGACCCTGAGGTCCTGCCTTGTTAATGACTATGTCATTGACATCTGTCTTACTTAAATGTGTAGTAAAGGATATATAACATCCCTGGTGCCCATGAGGCCTGGAGCATCTGTGTGCCCTTGCCAATTGAAAAAGCTCTTTTGCTTCCAGAACCAAGTAACCAGGGCAGTCCCTGGGTCATTCTTGTTCTGAGAACTGAAGAGCTTCAGTGTCTTACACCATGGACTTTTAGTCTTTTAGCTCAAGAATATATCCTCAACTTGGTAGGCCATCACAGGAGACTGAACATAGAAGATGGATTCAAAGACTGATGGGTTTCTCATAAAGGTCTTGTGAGTCACAAATGACTTGTCAGATGCAATTTGGCATTGCATTTTGCAGGAACTGGGATTATTTAGCCTAGAGAAAAGGAGGCTCAGGGGAGCCTTATCACTCTCTACAACCACCTCAAAGGAGGTTGTAGCAGGGTAGGGGTCGGTCTCTTCTCCCAAGCAACAAGTGATAGGGCAAGAGCAAATGGCCTCAAGTTGCACCAGGGGAGGTTTAGGTTGGATATTAGAGAAAAATTTATTCACTGAAAGGGTTATGGAGTATTGGGACAGGCTGCCCAGTGGAATTAGTTGAGTCACCATCCCCAGAGGTATTCAAAAGACTTGTGGATGTGGTACTTAGAGACATGGTGCAGTGGTAGACTTGGTAGCGCTAGGTTATAGGTTGGACTTGATGACCTTAGAGGTCTTTTCCAACCTAAGTAATTCAATGGTTCTATGGAATGCCTCTTCTGCTCTTCTATTAATGTTATACAAATGAAGAAGGAAGCACGCAGGCTGGGGATACTTTGGGGATTTATTCCTACCACGCAGGCTGGGGATACTTAAGGGATTTATTCCTACCAACCCATAAGGAGTGCAGTCAAAAACAAACATGTTCATAATGCTGTGGTGTGCAGAAGGAGGTGAGCTCCTATGTTTTGTTATGTTTGTAGAACTGCTTGGTGGCAAAATGAGATTTGGCTGTGAAGGTGTCAGAAAAAACTTCCAAAAGAAAACTCACTCCTACATCTTGTAGGATGGTATTTTTATATCCAGCTGCAATATTCATTACAGGGTAGGAAGAGAGGACAACATAAACTGAAAATTCTGGTGAAGTCCAATGGGAAATAAAAACGGTGTTGATAGTATAATAGCAAGAATGTTTAGGTTAGGGGTGTTGTATGTCTTCAGTGCCTTCATAAAATGTGCTATGCATGTTTTTCTTTTCCCCAGGCCCCAGTGCTTGCCAAGCAACAGCCGGTCAGGAGTTTCTAAAGAGTGTGAAAGTCCTGTTGTCAGATCCAAGTGTCCTGTCTCAGCCCTCCAGCATTTACGTGCCCCAGTGCAATGATGACGGTGCCTGGAGGCAGGTGCAGTGCAGTGGTCCTCCTGAGCAAGCCTTTGAGTGGTATGAAAGGTGGCTGACAGAGAACAATGAAGGCAAACCTCTGCCTGTTTCTGATCTATTGAACATCATAACTGTTTATAAAAATGCCTCTTCCAAAGGCTTTTCAGGTTTTATTAAAGCTTTGTATGAGGCTGGGCACCAGAATGTGTTCCCAGCTTTCACCACCTATTCCTCCTTCGCTGATCTTCCACCTGAGGTGCTGGAAGGAAATGTGACCTATGCATCTGGGAACATTTTATTGGATCCGTATATATTCTGGCAGCTTTTGAATGAGCAGCTGACCTATTACCCAGGACCCTACACTGATTTCAGCACTCCATTAAGCAACTTTGAACTTCGTGATTGTTGGTGTGTTGATAGCAAAGGAGAAGAGCTGCAAGGAACAAGGGCAGAAGTGAACCAGGTTCCAAAATGTAAGTAGCAGAATTGCTGGCACAGGAAAAAAAGTACTTTTAAGTGCAATGAGATAGCAGATAATGGCTTGGGGAAAGATCATTGACAATGCCTGTTGTGTTAAAGGGTAAAGAAGTTTGGCAGGAAGTAAACCCCATCATGTTTCAGCTTGTCCTCAGATAGCAGAGGGGCTGGAGCATCTGGTCTTAGATTCAGAGTGATGCCTAATTTGTACTACAAGTCCAACCACATTCAATACATTGAACTACTACAATCATGGATGCACAAATAGCATGATACACCTTCAGTCTAGTAGATTAAAGACTGGTGTGAGAGGCTTTATAGGCTGAGGGAAATTCAGAGCGTGTACTCAGTGAGGAATGATCATACCTTGAAGACAGACAGCCTTCGGGATGGAGGAGTATTTTGGCAATATTATGAGGTTATAATGGGCAAAGTTCACCCAGAGGACATGATTTCAGCAGACAATGGAAAACTGCCAGCTCAGGGCTGGCTATGCAGTTTATAAGTTCAGCTCAGGGCTTGCTTAGGGTAACGGCGATGCAGTCTATCGGTTCCATAGTACCATCAAGTTCCCATCCCTGCAGAGATATCACAGAGCCTGGCCGTGGTGTTTCCACCCTGCTCCACCCTCTGTGCTATTTCGCTTGGAGTCAGCACACCAAGCTCCCCTGGTATTGCCAATATCTAAGGCTGTAGGTTATGTTACCAAGGGGACTATCATGGAACAGATTCCTTGCACATCTACTGCATTTCACCCTGGAATTTTCCTCAGTTTTCCTTCTCTTAAGATTTGGGCATACCTTTCATCTCAACATGTCACCTCCACCAATTATTCCATACTGCCATTGTCACCAGCCACCACAGGCAGGGAAACTCATTTTTGGAAAACAAGTAGTGTTTCAGCTTTGGAAGTATGGAAGAATAAAATTCTATGACAAGGTTGTGTAGACTTTATGATTTGGACCATGGACATATAATGTTTTTTCAGAAGGTACTTAGCCAGACACCAAAGGACACTTTAAAGCTAGAAGCAGTCTTGTAAAGATTTTTGTGAAAAATTCAGTTACAGTAACTGATGTAAATGACTTTCAAGAACACCTTAAAATGATGCAGGAGGAATTTGCTTTACTGTTTCTTATTATTCAGTCAAGAGTAACAGATATCCCTAACAGGTCACTAGGACAAGAGTGAGGCCAGCACAGGAGTTTGGTGGTAAGCTCTCTGTCTAGAGCATCTCCACTAAAGCTATTGGGTCTTCTTTGGGTTATTTCAGCAGATTAAATATTATAAATGTAGTCTCTAAAACCATTCTTGTCACATCATAATTTTCTAGCTGGAAGGAAAAGGCAGAACAATTAATTGCAAACTCCCAAATAGGTAAGGAGAACTGGAGAAGCCTGTTCTGTGAGCAAATGGGAAATAGAGAGGATAAAGCAGATTAACAGTTATTCTAGCAGAAAAGTTTTAGCTGGGTTGGTTCTGTGTGTTGAACTTCCATGTCCAATCCTGCAGATGTATGTAAGGACTGGCCAAGTGTCAGCTTTCCTCTGCCTTCTCTAGGTCCTGGTGTATGTGAAGGTGTTAAGCAAGAAGCCATGAAATTTATGGAGGAAGCAGAGCAACTCATCCGAGCATCAAACACTTCCCATTTCCCTTTTGGAGAGAGCTTCTTGATGGCAAAGGGAATACAGCTCACAGACAGCGACCTCCTACGTTCTGCTCAGCTTTATGAGCCAGAGGTGATGGTCTCCGAAAAGTTGTTATCAAGCAGTGACTATTCCCTCCAACTGGCTGCACGATCAGGTAAGTGAAGGGGAGATGATTTTAATTAAAGAGATTAATGCACAGGATTTGTGCAAGGGTACTTTACAAGGAACTCAGCTTTCCTGAAAGATAGGTGCAACTCAGTACGTGTTATTTATTAGTGTAATTAACCTAAGCCAAGATCTGATTTCAGTTCATTTCAGATTTTCTTATCTGTATGGATCCCTGCATAGGTCAGATATACATCTGCAGTGTTTATTTTCCTTTCTAAAGTACAAGGAAAAATCAGATGTTTGTAAACATGTACTTTTAAAATATCTCTTCTGGTATTGGCCACCAATATCTTCTTTTACTTTTTTTTTTTACAGTCTTGCATTTCTACTGGCGGAGTCACTTTGCTGTGAAGGGTTCTGCTGGAGAAGCAACACAGCTGGGATTTCATCCCTACATCCCACAGTGTGATGGCCTGGGAAACTGGGAGCCAACTCAGTGCTATGAGAGCACAGGTGAGCAGTCACCAGAAAAATACTCCATGTTGTCTGAACACAGAAAATCTAATAGTTATTATTATTTATTTATTTATTTTAAAAAAAGAAAACCTATATTCTTGTAGTCAAACTGGAGAGAGATAGATAGGTGGGCTTCCATGATGGGTGAAATATTTATTGACTGGAGTGAGGGACTCAAGTGACAAGGTTTCAAGTGACAAGGTTATCAAGTGATAAGGGCTCAAAAATTGGTCGATGATGAGTTGCTTGCTGCTAGTAGTGGTCCTAAAAGGTCATTTTGGGGGGCTGGAAATTATTTCATGCTTCTGTTAATGACCAGGGGAATGAGACCAGAGCACACTCTCAGCAACTTTGTGGATTATACCAAATTAATGGGAATAGGTGATACACCACATAACAGAGCTTGCAACGGAGGACTCTCACCAGAGCTGCTACATTTCCATTTGCAACCCAGTTCCAAAGTATGGTCTACTTATCTCTGGAAACCAGAGTTAACTGTGTCTTAGACTTACTGACCACTTTCTATAGTGATGTAGGGGATCAAAATCCTCCAAGAATGCAACAAAGTTAACTAGGAATACTGCAATATAACATCTAAAATAAGTCTGCTTTTCTTCCCTGGCCAGGTCATTGCTGGTGTGTGGATGAAAGAGGACATTATGTTATGGATTCCTTGGTCTCGCGTTCAGCAGAACTTCCTAAATGTCAGTTATTTTTTCTTCTTAAATGTCTGTATTTACTTGTTCTTAAAAAAATTAATTATTGAAAATTCTAGTAAGATACGCAAGAAACATAGAATCATAGAATCATAGAATATCCAACTCAGGATATTCTATGATTCTATGATTCTATGTTTCTTGCGTATCTTACTAGAATTTTCAATAATGTCTTGTTTTGAACCATTGCAAGAAAATAGAAAGGAGCCTTTTATGCTTGTTTTGCTCGTGTGTTTCATTTCAGTTCTTATGAATTCAATTTACATGATTTGGGAACAAACTCTCTACTGTTGTTATCAAACACCAATTAGGTGTTCCCTGCCTGATGCTCTAGCATGTAGATGTGTGAAGGAGATAGAAAGACCCATCTTTCTCTAGGTTAGCTTTGAGAACTCAATTTTATTTTAATATACATGTATGTTTTTTTGTTTGTTTGTTTGTTTTATTTTCTGTTACAGGCCAGACATCATGTCAGAAATCTCGAGCCAATGCCTTAATTTCCAGCTGGAGACAGAGTGGCTCAAAGGTGGATGCTTCTGCAGCATATCTGTTTGTCCCCTACTGCCTTGAGGTAACTTAGCATGGATGAGGGAAGAAGAAACAAAACCTTCCTGGTTTTGCTAAAAGGACAATAGTATTTCAGTCTGTGCTCACTAAATATCCCCTGTGCATTCCTATTAACCTGAAAGAAAGGTGTTAGACAAAACATAAAGGGGGATATGCCCTCCATAAAGCAGAGTTTAAACAGTTCTGAGATGAAGACGAGGAACAGGAAGCTCTGTTCCTGCCTGCACTTCCCTCCTGCAGGGTGGAACTGCTTAGGCCTTACACAGGGCTGAGTTTAAAAGGCACAACTTAATTAACTGACTTTTGGGAGACTTTTGCTTTCTGAGCTATGAAATAATGTGAGGATGAGAGGGAGATGGATATGGGTATCCCAAAATGGGGTTCATGATGTTTGAAACATGGCATTGAGCAGGGTAGAGCCCTGACATGGGCAAGAAAAAGACACTTCAAATCAAGGTTATACCCATCTTTCAGTCTACATACTCTCTCTCAGGGTGTGGTTTCAGTCTTATACTAGGTAACCTATATTTTAATATTTCATTTTTCTCATTAACATGTATTATAATGGACAAATGTATATATAATAAATATTTTAACCACACTTTTGGGATATGGATTTCTGAGTGTCTCTGTTAATATCAATTGCTATGCAGTGATGTGTAATTGATTTTTCTTAGACAGGAGAATATGCTGTGCTACAGAGATCCTACACGGACATTTGGTGTGTAGATCCTGTGTCAGGAGAAGTATTTCAGCGTGGCAGCATAGATTCAGATGGCAATCCTGAATGTGAGTAATGCTTTACCTGCAGCCTGTTGTGGCAGTTGTACCATCTAATGGAATAATAGAATGGCTTGGGTTGGAAGGGACCTTAAAGATCATCTAACTCCAACCCCCTGCCATAGGCAGGGACATCTCCCCGTAGATCAGGTTGCTCAAGGCCCCATCCAGCCTGGCCTTGAACACCTCCAGGGATGGGGCATCCACAGCTTCTGTGGGCAACCTGTGCCAGTGCCTCACCACCCTCTGAGTGGAGAGTTTCCTCCTAACATCAGATCTAAATCTTCTCTCTTCTAGTTTAATACCACCTCGCCTTGTCCTATCATTATCTACCTGAGTGAAAAAAAAAAAAAAAAAAGGAATAATGAACATGGAAACATGGGTTTAACTTTCCAGTGACAAGTGCAAGCACATACCTTTACAAGGCTAGCTGAAAATAATTACCCTTTACTTTCACAACACCAGAAACAAAGTCTACACAAAGTGATAGCTTTGGGCTCATGGATGAGTTTTCAGGGTGATTTCTGAGCTGTAGCAACTGAGCCACTTGCAATAAGGGAGTCAGAGAAGCACAGTATCATCCAGGTTGGAAAACACTTCTGATATCATCTAGTCCAACCTCTAACCTAGCACTGACAAGCAGTGGTATGAATTAAGTTTTGGGACCTAAATTAATTATTTTTTAAGAACATGTCTCCCTTCAACTGACAGGGACAGACATAGCTAAAGAAAGCATTTAGGAAAACAAGCTCTCATGCCTAAAGCTAGACTTTGAGGAGCTACTGAGTGAGACAGGTAACTGTTACAGGAAGCTGGGTAGAACTATGTGAAGAGTGAAACAGAATGTGGACATTTTACTCAGTCCACAACTGTTCTATGGAGTGTGATTAAATCTATATTATCTTTATATTGCCTTCAAATAAAGACAGGGTACTGTTGAGGTCTCATCAGAGATGGTTCCTCCCAAAGGTTGAAGAATTCCTGCTTATAGAAAATGAGGTGCCAAGTTGGAGCTAAGGCCCTGGCTCTGCTTTATTGAGTAATACAGGCAGCTCAAGAGCCTGCAGTGCTCATTTCTTCACTTCTTCAGATAGGATAACAAGCTTGGTGCCTTGGTCTGACCCAGCAAGTCTGCTCTTCTCTTCTTGCTGATGGTCTAATGACACAAGTATGGCAAAGACGAGCAGCAGACCTGACTGGGGATAAGTAACTGCATGCTCAGTGAGGAATTGACGATTGTACATTGGTTCCCTGAATCACCATGCAGGTTTAAAAGTTTACTCCAGCACTTGTGAATGAACAAAATTAGTAAATACTAACTTCAGTGCAAGCTGGGGTTGAACTTTTTCAGATCTTCTTGTGTGTGAATAGTTCCTCAAGCAGATGTCCTTGTCTTTTTTTTTCTTTTCTTTTTTTTTTTAAACCATAAATACTTCTGGTTTGTGTGATTTTGCATATGTATAGAGTTGTGTTCCAAAGGTACTAAACTGGGACATTTGGACTATTTTAAAATGTTAAATAATCATAGTATTACTATATTTCAAATGACCTTGCTCAAAAATTCTTACTAAACAGAATGTTTATTTTATTTTATTTTGTTTTGTTTTGTTTAAATTTAAAATGTGAGCCTATAAGTGATGCACTGTCAAGTTTATGGCAAGAAAGGATGTTAACACAAAATAAATCAATATCGTATTTTGTAGTTTTTCCACCGTTTTCTTGGTGCAAACTCATATATCATGCACTTTAGTCTTTACAAAACAAAACAAACAAACAAAATGTTTCCTAGTGGAACTAAAATTTCACACATTTCTGTAATGATACACATTAATTGTGATTTTGTGTTCCCTTATATTTTTATTTTTAGTAGTACTAAAAGCACTATTGTTGAAGTGTCTAGGGCAATTCTGTACTTCAGTTTATCAGTTTGCTGTCTTCTGTTCTGCATCTTGCAATGATTTTCCTCTCTTTAAAGGTCCTAGTTACTGTAATATGTTGAAGTCCAAAACTAGTTTACGAGAAGCTGGTAAAGGCTACATCCCACAGTGTGAAGGAGACAAGGGGATGTTCTCACCCGTGCAGTGCAGCCGGGATGGAGAAAGCTGCTGGTGTGTGTTTGACAATGGAGAAGAGGTGCCTGGGACACGAGTAAGAGGAGGAAGACCTGCATGTGAAAGTGAGTTGATGCTTGAGGCATTTTGCTTCCGTGCAAGTTCAGGTCTGGAACTAGACTCAGATCCTAACTTTTTCTGGTATTTAGTTGTATTTAAGCTTCTTTGATCGGACCATAATATTTTTGCTGTTAGTATGATTATTTTTGTATTATAGCAGATTTCAGACTTATCTGGGCATGATATCCCATTTTATTCAAGTACTTTGTCATGGAGAAGGAGGAGGGTCTAGATCTTTGACATTTCCTTGTTCATAAAATTGGGTAAATCAAAGGGCTGTTAAACTTTGTTAAAAGTCCACCTGAACAGTTTGATGCAAACTTGAACCTGTTCCAGTGTGAGCTGGCTCTAGGATTAAAAGCCATTCAACTGACTAAAATAAAATTTTAAAAATGTATGCTTCTGCCATTCCTACTCTTGGCTAGTGGTCAGAATTGTGAAAATGATGTGCCAAAACACTACATATTCACAGAGTATTTCCTGTGTTATGAGAGCTGCAGAGTACTGGATTTCACTCATGGTTTCCAGTGAGATGTCCAAATGGCAGATATTTGGATAACGTTTATTTCCAATGGTCTTTATATATCTCCCCATCACTGAAGTGAAGCAGAACAAATGAAATTTTCTACAAGGCCATGCTCCAAAGTGCAATGATTAATTGAAACTAAAGATGTAAAAAGAAAACCTTCAAGAGCCAGTGCCTGCAGGACACCACTGTTTCCATAGTTCTTACATTTTTTTAAATGAGAGCTGTTGGTAGATTTTAGAAAATGAGGCTACATAATAAGAAATTGCTTAGGTTTCCTTCTGTGATTATGCTATATAATGAGCAAAATGTGCTTCTCAAGCTGATGGTGTCAGCCTAACTCTCTGTAAAGCATTTTAATCAATTAGATAACTCCTCAGCCAATTTGGAAACAGCCTACAACATCATTTTCTTTGAACCCTCTTGTACCAATAGACAATTTTGAGGACATGATTATTTGAGAAGACACAGGGAGATCACAGGGTTATATCTGCCCCATACAGTGTGGTATTATATGGAGTTGCCCAACAAAGCTGTGAAGAAATGAACTCCAGAGCTAGGGCAGTGCAGTCACGTGCAGCTTTCTAGCTTTTCAGAGAAGCAGAGTTTACTAGTCTAACAAATGTAGTGCTGCAGCTGTCCTGCCTTCAGATTAAGGGCTAGGACTTCTGTGGCACACTGGACTGTGTAATAGCTATTTACCAATTTGTTTGGACCAGGTGGAGGAAATCACTTTGATGCATGACACTCTATAGAGCAGACTGACTTTCTGACAAACTCTGAAAATGAACAGAGAAAAGTGGAAGAGATTGTAGTATGCCAGAGAAAAGTCAGAATTAATTTTAAATGTGAGTCTTTCATATCTTCTCATTTTCACAAAAGCTCATTTTCTGGATTTCCTCCTAAATTCCAAGAGATTCTTATGAAATATGATTTAAGGAAGGTGTAGGCATACAATGAGATAGGGCCCTCAGACGATTTCGCATTCTGCTTGGACATTTGCTGTTTCTTGAGACCCTGTAATGCTGTAATTTTCCTAGAGGAAGTAGTGACTGAATGATTAACTACCTTGAATGTTTAAAAGATTGAACTGAGAGAGAGAGATACCTGCTTCAAAAATTTAGTGGAAACTTGGCTTTACCATTTGTTATTTTGCACATAGATATACCACTGAAATAATCTTTAATGATTTTTCTGGATTTTGAAAAAGCAGTGGAACTTTTTCATGCTAAACAATTTACTTACAGGATAAGAATAAAGAAGAAAAAGTTATTTTTCCCCTCAGTCTGTCCAGCCTCATCCTGGAAACTACTAATAATTGTTCAGGAAAAAGAAAAGGGAGTATTATTTCACTATCTTGGATATCTTGTCTGTCAACAAAAGAAGCTGTTGTGGTGGGAGAGTACAATAAACTTCTCCTGCAACATCTGAAGAGACAGCCGTAAACAGAGTGCCCAGAGCTTGCAATGAGTTTTTCATTAGATTAATCATTTCCATCAGAGATAGAATCCAAGCTCTTCTAGTTGACAGACACCAGAGCTGATGCCAAGTATCCTAGCAGTTCCCACATGCACCTCCCATCCTCAGGCCCACTTTCCACTGCTCTGAGTGGAGATAGAGGAGGGGAGAGCATCTAGAGAAAGTACTTTCCTTCTGGAAATCTTTAGAAACACCTGTGAATGAAGTGCCAATATTCAACCTGACTCTGGTTCATTCCCACAGGACCAAGAAATTGAAGCAGAAATAGAAGAATGACAAAATGGCTTGATAATGATAATAAGGGAGGTGATAACTGTAGAGGGATAAATGAACAAACTACCAATTGTCTTGACTGGTTGATGAGGGATTTGAACTGAAACCCGTGAACTAAACCAGGAAATAATCTATCCCCTTTACGTGTTTGGTGGGCTCTCTTTTTCTTTGGTTTACAGACCAGCTCTTACTAAGACAGACAGTACAAGACAGTAGCAGCTTATGTCTGAGACTGGATCTGATTTTCTGGGTTAAGAAAAGAAAAGAAAAGAAAAGAAAAGAAAAGAAAAGAAAAGAAAAGAAAAGAAAAGAAAAGAAAAGAAAAGAAAAGAAAAGAAAAGAAAAGAAAAGAAAAGAAAAGAAAAGAAAAGAAAAGAAAAGAAAGGAAAAGAAAGGAAAAGAAAGGAAAAGAAAAGAAAGGAAAAGAAAAGAAAGGAAAAGAAAAGAAAGGAAAAGAAAAGAAAGGAAAAGAAAAGAAAAGAAAAGAAAAGAAAAGAAAAGAAAAGAAAAGAAAAGAAAAGAAAAGAAAAGAAAAGAAAAGAAAAGAAAAGAAAAGAAAAGAAAAGAAAAGAAAAGAAAAGAAAAGAAAAGGTGTTAGAATAACAAGGAGATCACAGAATGATTTTTAATACTTATTTATTATTAATTTTGAATAAAAAGATAATGTAATTTACAGGTAGTGGATGTAGTTTGCATTGGTCAGGATAAGTATCCCTATTTCTTACAGTGATATCTTTTAGTCCTAAAATCTATGGAGAGTTATTAAAACTTCATATTCATAAAGGAAGGATGACAGGTTTCCATCTTTACTAAGAAAAAAAAAAAGATTGGATCGAGAGTCAAGGAGTGAAGAGGAAGAGCATAGAGTCCCCACTTACAGAGTTATTACAGAAATATTAGCCCTCCAGCAACTAGGGAGGTTGGGACAGCTCTGGGCATTGTTGTTTGGAAAATAGTCCATATGTACACCAAACCAATGAATTGTAGGATATGAGAACTTTATTTCTTTATTTTGAATTGAGGTAGTCTTTTTTTTTTTATTTTTTTTCTTTATGTTTTGTACTTCTGGAACTGAGAAGTGTGCTTAAGTATTACTAGATATATTCAGGAAGTAGGTTGGGATCTGGCTAATGTTGAACAAAGCAGTTGGTTTGTACTGGTTAGTAGAAGTTAACAATTATGTTAGTTAGCCTATAGTTTGTTATAGTGGGCTAGCAGGTTTGAAATGACTATGTTGATACAGAGTGAGTTGACAGGGTAGATTTTGCACTCTAATTCCAAAGCTAGGAATCACAGCTAGGGATCTGCTGGGTCACCAGAAACATCCTGGTGCTATTGAAGGCACCATAATAATGAGTTCTTGATCTTGAAATTCCACTCTAAAGAAAACTCAGATTTTTTTTTGGCCCTGCCTGTTTCCACTGGATATCTTTTGTGAAGGTTGATGGTAAGAACCCTTCTTCTCATTTTCTGCTTAAATCTATTCATGACTGTTTAAAATTTATTTGTTATTAAAAACCATGCACGTAGCTTTCTGTACCCAGTGTATTACCCATCAAAATGAGTACAAGTCTTTTCATCAGCATTAGTAAACTGGACCACGGTGATGTCAAACCAGATCTAAGTTGATATGCATGGAAAATGCACAGGGTGCTCTCTAGGTTATCTATGTTTATATGGGGGTTATGAGGACATTTCACTAGAACCGTTTTGCAGTATGCTCCTAATATATCTCTCTCCTCCCCTACCTAAAGATCCCCAGTGTGCTCTACCATTTGGTGCCTCATCTATTCTCAACGGAGCTGTGATTTGCGAAAAGGTGTCTGAGCAAGTGTCAGGCATTCAGCAGTGCCGTCTGGTATGTCGCCAAGGCTTCCGCAGCGCTTACTCCAGCACATCGTTTCAGTGTGATTTGCTGCAGCGCCGATGGGTCTCAGCTGCCCCTCTCTACCAGGCCTGCCAAAGTACGTCTGAACTGCCATGGGTTGAGAAGGGCACAGAGCAATGTAAATGGGTGTTCAAAAATCCTCCTTCATCATGAAGCTATATTATGAGTTACAATGATAGGACAGAGTTATATGGGAGTTCCTAAATTAAGGTGCAGTAGATTAGTCCTGTCTTCTGCCATCTTCATCGCTGTCTTTTGACTGGTTATGCCAGAAACAGTCCCATTTTTCTGTAACAGCATAGTTATAAATAGTTATTCAATCTATATGCAGATTTTCCTTTGCAAGTTAAAAGATGTTGGCACCATGAAGCGATTCTGATGGAAACACTTAGCCCTAGAGGAACAGATGAGCACCAGATGTTTGAATTTGGCAGAACCTGTATGTTTATTTGCATAATCAAGTCACTGTTACTTCTGCATCTTTCTGTAGCAATCTGTTCTTTAGGATTATTCTCTCAGTTAGATGGCTTGTAGTGTTTTTCAAACCATTTTTCTTTCAAGAAAACAAACAAACAAACACACCCTTTAAATCTTGGAAGAATCAGTTGTCTATTCAGAATGCGTGTAATTGAGATTTAATGTCAGTCTTTTCAATTATTTCAAACAGAGGTAAGTTCCAATCAATACAGCAACTTCATAGCACTGCCTAACTCAGAGAAATGCAGATCTTGATGTAAAGTCTGTCAATTCATTGTCTGTCTGCAACAGATCTTCATCTCCAGAATGGGCTACACGTATTTTCTAGAAACTCCTGTATTAACACATCTCTACTCATACCCAAAGCTTTCTATTCTCAGTGTAAACAATTTGAAACTTGAATTTCAGATTGAGGCTTTTGTTTGCCCTTAAACACGTTTGGTACATATTTATACCATACTATGAGGTAATTTTCATGCTTGCCTGTTATGCTCGATTAACTGTTTATAAGGCCAGAGGGGACTGTGTGGCAACCTAATACAAGCTTCTGTTTAACACAAGCTAAGAGACTTCCCTCAGCAATTTGTTTTTGAAATAGAAAAGGGGGAAAAAACATACATCTGATGGTCATTCAATGAATGTCACAATAATAGAGAATTCACCACACCACTTAACAATTTGTTCCAAAGGATAATTACCCTAACTCTTAAAAACCTTATTTCCTGTGCCTTATGTGTACACTTAGAGATTGTGGTTAAGTCAGCTCTTAATTACTCTGCGATAAACTAAACAGATAAAGGGTTTTGTGCCTTTCAGGAAGAAGCAGGCTTTTATGTCTTTTGGTCCTTACAACCACTCTCCTTGGACTCTCTTCAGATTTTTCCACAGTCATTTTGGGAGCAAGGGACTGGGAATTGTGCTCCAGCAATGATGCTTGTGTGTGCTGCAGTGAGGGTCTGTAGAACTAGGGAGCAGGGGAGAGCTCTGCCACTTCTCCAGGCTGGTGGATAAGCTGTGCTGAATCTGAGAGAACAAACTCTTTGAGAAGCCTGTGATCAGTATAACTCAGACAAGAATTTTCACTTTGTTTGTTTTTGTTTTCCCCTCCTGTCTAACTACTGTTTTAATAGGTTTTCATTTTGAGATTGACTTCACAGGTCTCTCAGTGGTTTGTGTGATTTGAGTCGCTCTGGTTTGCTCTCAAAAAATCAGAAGGCCCTTCTCAGATATCCATGTCAAAGCTGTTATTCTGCAGTTAAATTTATTCTCTCCCAAAGCTTGATTCCAAGTTAATTTAACAGGCTAGGTTTCTGAAAGCCCGTTTGAATTAGTATTAATTGCTGTAACCATTCATTTTCTTTTTAAATAGAAGTCCTGTATCAGCTCTTTCCTGATTTTAGCTGAGAGAAATGAAGGTTGACAGACCAATAATTCCTGTTTTTCTGTTTCATTTCTGATTATTGACGTAATGCCAGCTTTCATCTAGTTCTCTGTATGTTCGTATCTGCCAAGGCTTGTAAAAAATCATCATTAGTGGTCCAAATCTTTCCGTATCCTTCTGTGAGTGAGTGCTCCAGTGTAAAATGTATCTGTATTATATATATTGTCTTTTTTTTTTTTTTTCTGTAGTGCACAAAATATATATTTATCAAGCACTCTTTCTGCTTATTATTCACTGTGGACAACTCCACTGTTTTCACCTAGTAATGGGGAGATGTTATTGATGAAAGATAAAAATGCAAATCAATGTCATCTTTTCCTCAAAATAACTTCAGAAGTTAGTTTTTATGTTAAATAGTGAGGCTAATAAATGCTCTTCTATTTATTTTTTAGAGCTGCAATTATTTCAGACAGTCCAAGCTCAAACACACTTTCAATTACTGCTACCTCCTCAGAAGACTTGTAGTTCTGACTATTCTGGATTACTCGAGGCATTCCAGATACTTATTTTAGATGAGTTGAAGGCTCGTGGTTTCTGTCACCTCCAGGTAATTTCAGTTCTTTATTATTTGTTATTCAATAAATAAATAAATGTTGAGACATAGAATAGAACTTTGCATCTTCAAAAGAGAAAGAAGAGCAGAAAATACTATGAAATCTCTTATATGGATGACTAGGAAAATACAATGTTCAGACTCACTGCCCCACATTGGTGGATCAGTTTAATTGTAGCCATAGAAGTCATATCACATCAGTCCAATATTTATTAAAATATGTTTTGATCGAAGTGAACATTTTGAATCTTCTTATAGTGAGTAAATAACCTGCTAAAGTTATATTCTCCTAATTCTATTTCTGTTCTTACTGGACCTTTTGAAAATGTTGCCTTGAGCATAGCACAGTGCAAATGAATATGGAAAGACAAGAACTAGAAGACTTTAAGTTTGACTAACCTTAATTTCATTTAATATTGAATTAAAGGTAGATGCATTTGGAAATACCATCTCAGTTCCTGTCTGTGACAATTCCTCTGTCTATGTTGAATGTCTGAGTGTGGACCGCCTGGGAGTGAATGTCACGTGGAGGACTCAGCTGGAAAACATCCCAGCAAGTTCTCTCCCTGACTTACATTATATTGGTAAGTTTATCTCCGATGTTTCTGTGAAACAAGCCTGCTTTGCTTCCTAACAGTTTGGTTTCCCCCTGTCTGCTCTTGAGAGGCACTAAAAAGGCAGCGCAAATGCTCACTGACAGGGTCTTTCTTTATAACACTGGAGGTGTGTTTCTGAACCTTTGGTGTTATATTTTTCAGGCTGTGACTGCAGTGTGAAAAGCAGATAAAATTGAGTATTGCTTTCAGATAGCACTGGCTCTCCCAGCTTCTTTAACTGTCACTGAAAATTACTTTATCTGCCAGGAGCTGAACTGTCCTGGAGGTTAATTTCCAGTGGGCAGATTGTTTTCGTTATTGCGTTGTACTCAGAGAAACACAATTCACATATTGCCAAAAAGATAAGTAATTTCTTCAAAATGTGGTTTTCTTGGTTTTGTTCCTTTTCTTTTTCTTTTTATTACACTACCTTTGACACTAAAGAATTACCTTTACCTTGTAAGTCCTAGAGCAAAGATGCAGAGTCCATTGACTGGTAGATCTTCACTGTGGTTTAAAATGAGTTAGAGACAGTGTAAATAACTTTCAAAACACTTGGAACTTCCCGTTAAAATAAAAGAAGTAAAAGACATATCCCAAGTTGAAACATCCTTTATGCCAGCTTTTCTCTAGTTACAAAGCTTTGCAATGATGTTCCCAGCGCTAAATATAAATAACTCTGCCTGCACATGGTTCTTCCCTCTGATTTTGAGGCATGGAGATTTGTGCCCTACAGCCTGATCAGAACCAAGTTCAAAAGTCTTCAGGACCTGAACAGAGTGTGCAGTGGTCATGTGGTTCCTGGCTATAGTGTCTGTTTGTGTTTACTTCCATTCAGTTGTACCAGATCATAAAGAAAACATGGATATTAAGTGGTTTGTAGAAGGTGGATCAAAGTGCAAGTTTTTCTGGGTTTATATAGCAGTTTACTTCTGAAACCATTCTGCATTGAGGACGCTGCATTTTTGACCCTCTCCACACTATAATTTTCCCACAGTATTTAAAATTGCTTTTCAGGGAATGACTGTGTGGTTTCAGAAGAGGTAGTATAAGTCTAGTCTGGGGAGATCAGACAACTGTAAACACTCTGTCTGTATACTCTTGGCACCATTAACTTCCATTACTTTTAAAACAGCTTTGGGTCTTTCTGTTTGAGTTATTGTCTGCATCATCACTTGTATGTACACAATGAGTGAGTAAATTTGCTCTCTCAATTGAAAATCTGCATTATTAAAATTGCTTAGATCTTTTCCTAGCTTCTCTATGGGTAAGGGATAGGTCAATAGGTCTCGTGTGTGTGTGTGTGTTTTCCCCAGTGAAGAAGCTGAGAAAAAAAAAATTGCTATTTGCTAAACAGAAGCACAGCATGCATACGTTTGCAATGAAGAACCTTAAATCTAAATAATTAATGACTTCTTTGTTACATTTTTTTTTCTCACAGATATTTTCATGTATTAAATTCTGAGGTTATGGAAATCCCTTCCTGAGGGATCTTATGCTGTTTGGCTTGATAGCTTAGACCTCAGTTCTAAAAAATTTGAGGAGCACTTACAGCAATTTCTCTCTTTTCTGTTCAACAAACAAAAATACTAATGATTATAAAAGTGAACTTTTGCTGGATGAACATATAGTAAACAGTTCCTATCAGTGAGATTAGATGAATCCCTGTCCCTTATACAGCCAAAACCTTAAGCTTTTTTTTTTTTTTTTTTTTTTTCCTATATATTCTTGCAATGAAGTATGAGACACTTAGTAGTTTAAATTGCCAAAATGGTGCAGCAAAGAAGGAACAAAGGAACAAAACCAGGGAAGCACTGCCATGCTTTACAGTATGCTGTGTCCCAGGAAGCTTTTCATTTACTGCCAGGTCCCACGTCAGCCAGTAAGCATGGCCCCAAGCTGGCCAGCCTTGCTGGAAGGGTTGAACCAAGGCAGCTGTGCTGCACCTGGGACCCAGCTCAGGACTTCTTTCCTGGCTCTGGTTGATATGTGTATGACATTACCAGCTAGTCTGTGGCTGGGATGTCTGCCACAGTGCTGGATTGCTCTCTCTTGAGAACAATTCCAAGATTTACCTGTCTGCTTGCTGTATATGAACATGTTTACTGTAACTAAACACTTGTTATTATATGCTGCCTGCAATGGGCACCGTATAGACATAGACACATAACACAACCCTCACAGGAGAGTCATATTTAGTGACAGCGTTAAGAACATTTTAACACAGGGAAATATCCTTAACTAAAAGAACTTCAGTTCCTTCAGTGGGTTCTTGCTGGCTTGACTCTTTGCTTGTTTTCTACACGTGAATTCCCTCCAGCTGCCATTTCTAAGTTATTTTTGCTTTTACAGCTAGAAAATTCAGAAGGGTATTTGCTTGAATAAAAGGCTAATCTACTTATTCCTGCTTCCAGTTACAAGACAATTTCTGGTAAAACCTTTGCAAATAGTTATGGGTTATGTGGTAATCTCCAATTACTTCCTCAGGAGCTAAGTATCATTTTGGCCTGGGTTTGAACAAAATGGAATGCTATTTTGTTGATTGTATTATGTGCCAGTGCAGCAGAAGGGTAAATTGCTTAAAGCTGAAGGAAACAGAGAACTGAGAACACGAGGACACAGATGTCTGCTTATACACAAGGTCTGTTCACTTCTTTAGCCCGTAAGTGTAAAAGCCTCAAGTTCCTCCTTTGCCAAGAGGGAAACAACATCTGCATGACAGCAAGCAGCTACAGACCAACAGACAGAGAGGGCACCTGCATTGTCTGTGCTAAAAGTTTGGAATAATCTTTCAGAAAAAGCACGGTAGGGCTGTGGTCTGTTCAGCCCAGGCTGGTGGGCAGCACTGCGTAGTCAGAGCCTGGTACCTAGCTGTGAAATTCTGTCCTTGCTCTGAGAAGTGAGAAACTGCCCATGGGCTTCAGAGCAAAGTTGGGAAACTTGCCACGTGACAGTGCAGCAGTATGCTCATCTATTTGCCTTGGACACATCAGTCACAGCATAAATAAGCTTTGTGCAGTGTGTGAGGTGTAACATTCCTCGCATTCTCTTTACGTATTTAACATCCTCCCTGTGAAAATTCAACATCCAAGGTCATCGGTGTGCTTGCAAAACCTGAAGTACATAGCATGCAGGGCTTCCCATTTGCTGGGCTGTACGTCATCTGTAGCTGCCAGAGGTCCTCATAAACCATACCAGCAGTTCTGTGCCATAAAGCCTGCAGGGATAAACAGAACATGATAACAAAAAAATCCTCTGGGAATACTGTTTCTTGTAGCATTTCTGGTGCAGCCAAACTGAGGAATTTGTTCTTTCTCTAATGCTGAAAACTGTTCTGGAGCAAGTCATCAGAAGGAGAAGCTGTTTGGGCAACTAAGGGTATAGAAAGTAGCAAAGGTCCTCAATTATTTTCCAGCTTTAAACACCAGCTTCAGCAACTGTGGAGAGAGTGTCTGTTGGGTAGGTGGGTGTGTTCAATATCATTAGTGTGACAGAAGCTGGTTATTATGTTGTTACAGATGCCTTCAAAACCAAATATATAAAATGCTAAACAAGAACTCAGTGATACCCACTGAAACAACAGGAGCAAAACTGAATGTCAGACAATCAATCTGCTAAATGTTTCTAACACAGATATCATATTTTATTCTTCAAGGCCTTAATTTTTGAATTTACTATTTTTTGTTTGCACACATCGCTGGGGAGCAGGGAGATGTTAAAGGTCCCTTCCAACCCAAACCATTCCATGATTCTATAAGCCTGTCGAAGTTCAAGAAGCATTTGGACAATGCTCTCAGACATATGGCTTGATTTTTGGGTCATGCTGTGTGGAGCTAGGAGTTGGACTTGATGATCCTCAGGGGTCCCATGAAACCATGAACTTGGGATACTCTGTGTTTTTATGATTGTTTCTTTAGCACCCTCCACATATGCTAAGATTAGTACTTTAATCTCATAGACACTGTACAGATTCATTCTCATCCATTGTTTGTTGACTTCCTTGTATTTTGTATTTGTATCCACCCATGTTTTTAATTTAAACTTCACCAGTCTTTATGTTGTTGTCCATTTCCCTATTAGAAATCTCATATTATTTTGCTGTATTATTTCTCCCTTTAGAAAAAGCAATTGTTGGAGAAAATCTCATTGGAGCATTTATTAAAGAGATTGAGGATGGTGGATTTCTTATGTATTTGGACTCCAAGCAGTTCATAGCAGATTTGCTCATTGATTTTCCTCGGGATGAAGAATTTGACCTGTCTCCGAGCGTGCAGCTAGGATGTAGAAGTGGTTTTCGAAGAACTTCATCTCCTGGGAAAACCATCCCAAATGCACAAGGATGTGGTATGCCCCACTTTATCTTTCCCTTCTTTGATGATGTTAGGAATTAATATAAAGTTAGAAAATCATTAGTGAACTTATGTTTAATAGGTGAAAGGCATAAAGCATTGATGTGAGTGGAAAAATCTGAGAGAGATGGAAATTACTGCTTTGCTTTCTGTTCAGTCCTTGCATTGCAGATAGAGTAGGCATCATGACACTGACATTAAATGGAAGGTTTCGTAAACATTTCTTGTGATTTTTTAGATCTGTCTGGTATTAGACGGTCTTTCAATATTATACATGATACTTGATAAGAAGATTCTGCAAAGATAATGTAGCCAGTACTTTGTATGATGTTACATCACCCGGGATAGAAACCTAGCTACAAAAATGTCAAAAGACCTGAGATTGTCAAGTCTTGGGCCAAGTCTGATCCAGCTCATGCGGAAGCTTTCTCCTTGCTGGCCAACACCCAGACCTGATTGAAATTCTGCCCTCTTTTCATAATCTTTCCTTCTGTTTAGTCTGCTTCCCTGGAATGGGCTGTCTTTCTGTCAACATCCTGCTCGGGGCTGCCAAGCCTGCCTCTTCACAGGATCCCTGAGGCTGTGCCTGGCACTGCTGTGTACAGGTCATGCTGCAAAAAAGCCTTTGCTTTGACCTCCCCACTCTTACTTCTATCTACATCAACCCCCTGATAGTGCAACCCTGGTTGTCCTTGTTGGCCCAATGAGCCAATGAGTGATTCTGTGCCTTTCTGATGTCATTTTGAGATTCTGGGGAATAGAAGAGCCAGTTCTACGTATCAGAGCAACAAGTATGGAGTAAGTTTTCCCCAAAAAGGAATATTTTCAGATAGGTAAACCTTCAACACTAATCGGTTAGAGAGATCCTAAGGAAAACTCAAAGCACCCAAAAAGAATTTAGCTCTTTGCTTGGTACAGTGGTTCTCTTCAAGTTAGGAGAGCATTCTGATGCTCAGCTGATTACAAGAGAAAAAATAGATGATTTTCAACTGCTTCCATCAAAGGATCTGAATAACAATGAAAAGAGGAAAGACCTATTCTTTGGCTTAAAAGTATTTCTGTAAACTTAAAACCAACTGGGTTAAGTGCTAGCAGCAATTTAGGGAAACTCAGCTTGAACTTATATATGTTTGTGGATCTTGCAACTACATTCATGTACATATCAATGCAGTTAACAGAAAGCGAGCATAAAAACAACTCATATATTTTCAAACTCCAGTGCAATTATTGTGGCTGCAATGCTGATGTACCCAAAGTGAAATTACCACTTTGTGCATAAGCCATTGCATGCTGTCTGGTTTCCACCAAAAACTGTTTGAAGGCTCCTGTGTTGGAGGAAAAGGGTTACAGAAGAGAACCATCATGAAGGAGATCTTATTTTCAAAGCTCAGTGGCACCTTTCTTCAGCTGTCATTTTTATTATTACCTCGTAGGAATGATCTCAGAGAGAACAGCATAAAAAAAAGTGACAGTGTTATTTTTTCCTAAAGAAAATACCACTGAGAATACCTTCCCTTGGTTTTACCATCATATTGTTCTGTTTAACATTATTAAAAATGAAATAATAGTACCTTATGACTCTAATTTGGTAGCTGGAATAAGAACAAGTTTTTTATTTTTTATTTTTTTTTAATTCCCAAACAAGTCATCACTCTTGATCCTTATATGTTAAAAAGGAGAAGAAAAGAAACACAAAAAGTAATAGTGCAGCGAAGCATTGAAGATCTTACCTTGCTAACAGCAGGGATATTGGCAAACTTGCTTCTTTGCTTTTTGAAATATTATGTGACTTGAATCCTGATAAAAGATGCTGAGATGGAAGCCCCCTAGTCTAAGAACATGTCTGTGCTCAGCCTCTCTGCTTTTTCTCTTTCCCTCAGGAGAATGAATATGATACCTGTTGTGGGTTTAGCTGTACGATTTCTGAGGTGCCTTCTAGGTCCATTGATAGGAGAATGAGTAATGCTGTGGAGTGGTTAAATCATCTTCCCATACATCCAGATGTCTGAATTTTGTGGATTTGCATTAAATGATGTAATGATGTAATTTCTAACTAATGTGAATTTGCTAGAAGAGAAAAACAGTAGCAGATATGAAGGTTGGTGTGTGCTGTGGTAACACCTGAATTTAGAGGCAGGAGTCTAACCAGGTTAAATGATGAGCTGCTTTGACCAGGTGTGTCTTTCTGGACAGGCAAAGATTGAAAACTGGACAGGAGATTTTGTTGGTATATCTTTTTTTCTTTCCTTCAGCTTTGAATGTATGCTTTTAAGGCAAGGGCTTCAAAGTCCTTGCCCATGAATCAGTTCTGAACTGCTGCTCTTTTCAAGTCAGACCTTTAAGTGTAAGTTGTCTGCAGTTTCAGCTCATCTCCATGGTCTGAAACACTTCAGATTTTGGTTATTTATACACACCAAGCAGAAAAAGATTAACTCCTACTGAGAACATGTAACAACTTTTAGTTACTTACCAAGATGTACTTTTGTACTAATTTAAGGCATCATTATTTAGTAAGCATAATCCATCACTCAGGGCAAAAGAACTTGCAGTGAGCTGGATCTTTGTGCCAAATATTTCCTGCCAGGGATAGAGGCCTCTAGGAAGCAGTGCATTAATTTGCCTTGTTTGTTAGTTCATAGACATTTGCATCAGCTAGCTTTAGAGGAAGGCACTCAGTAAAACAGACATAGGAAAGTGGAAAAGAGGATGTTCCTGCTTCACGTTTTGGCAGAGATTTCCTATTCAAAGATGCCATGATGGACATACTGCTGAATGCTGTTTTATGTTGTAGGACCGTGGTTTTTAATCTAAACATGGCATTTAAGAATTCTGTTTCTGGTTCCTCTGTGATGCAGGTTTTTTGTTTGGTTTAGTTTTATTGTATGCATTCTGTATGTGTAAACGTGTACATAATCTGGTCTTCTATCCTGTCTTGGTCTGTTTCTCTTCTTTTCCTCCCCTCTCCCTCTGTTTAGTTCACGAGGAAAACCTGAAGTCTGCTTGTGAGTTACCTTTGTTTTACTATATTTTTTATGTTTGTTTCTTTTATTATTTGGAAGTCTGGGTAAATTCTATCAGGAGTGCTTTGAACAGAGCATAACCCAAATGAAATACAATGCTAGAGTTATAGCCATGCTGGTAGCTCAAGACTTCATTAGTAATTATTTGAATCAATAATGTGATATTCCAAAAGTTTACAGTATCTGATGGGAGGAGAGTAGTGCAAGCATTAGGTAATGACCAGTTGCAACACTTTCTAAGCATGCTTAGTGTGATGCTCACGTGCAGCATCCAGGGATTTATTTTTGGAGATTTTTATATATATATATATATATATATATATATATATATATATATATAATTAAAATGTTATTAATTTTATTGTATTATTCTAATTTTATCCCTTTATTCCCCTGTTATTTTAGAAAAATAAAGTATGGATCTGGTTGTTAGCTCTGAGATTTTGCCTAGGGGCTATCCTCCAGTTTCTTACCTAGTTAAAGCAAATGAAAGCCTGAAAGAGTTGAGCTTGATGGCTTGTCTGACTTCCAGAGCCAAACTTAATCTACCCATACTTGTGCTGAGTGTAATGTATAGCTGATGTGACACATTCCTTCAAGAGTTACAGATTCTAGAAAACATGGTTCCCTGCACCATATTTTTTGCTATTCTTTGTGTCCTTTTGTTAACTTAATGTGTGAGACAAAAGGCAATTTTACTTCCTTAAGGAAAAGGACAGAGGATAGGAGATACAGCTATTATATTTGCATCATGATTGTAACTACAAAAAGAGGAAGGTGCTTTGAAACACTTGATTTCCTCCTTTTAAAACTTCAATTGCTTAATTAGTCTCTCTCATCCTCTGTAGTTTGCCTTCAATTTAGGCATGTATTACTCATTTCATTTTAATTTCTTGTACTGCTGTTCATTTGCAATGCTTATGATCTTTCTTCCATGGGTTGGAAAATGTCTTTAAAATGTATCAGACACGCTTGGGTATTAGGTAATATGCATGGGAATCCTGTCTCTGCTGTCTCTGTGTTGTTTTTTTTTTTGTTTGTTTGTTTTTGGTTTTGTAATGGATTTTAGATGTTTTATACCTAGAGCAATTGCCTTGATATCTATCTGGGAGGAAAATTTCAGTCTCTCTGTAGCCTCATCCTAGACTTTCCCATTGGATCATTTAGAGCAGGTGAAAGAAGATATGATCATTTATATACTAGATCTATTTTTAGTCCATTAAAATTAGGTGCTCCACTAAGTTATATTAATTTACATTCCAGTGTGCTGGCCAGAGCAGCAATTCATCATATGGGTTGTAGTGGAGATGGCCAATTTTCCATTATGGTTTCTCTCTAAGACAAGCTTAAACTGCTGTCAAGACGTAGGGCAAGAACAAACATGAAGTTTTGTACATTGTCAAAGTTCCAAAATATACATTTGATAGTGTTTTGAAGGAAATCTGTGTCTGGAAAGCAGCTGTGAAATAACAACTAAAGGTATTGTCCTGCAACTGTGTCTGTGTCTTCTGCTTTAATGATCATCTGAATGATCTGGATAGAAAGACAGTATTGCATGACCTTCCAGAAGACGAAGAGGTTTTTTCTGCAATATGTAACAGGTCATCTGGAAATATTATTTCTGATTTGTTCTGAAAATTATATTTTCAGAATAATTGTATTTTCAGTCTAAGAATATCTTTTTGTTTTGTATTTGAGTTGTCATGTGCACAACTAGTGGCTTTTAATCCAGCCATTATTATTTAGCTTGGAAGCACTTACAAAAAATTTCATTTCCAGGCATTCTGAATGAAAGCGTTACCATGCGGTGAGTTTCTGTATGATGTTCTGGGAATTTATGCTCATTGGAGTCTTTTTGTTTCTGTCTGTAGTGTTTGTAGAAGTTACTCTATTTGTAGCTTGGGCTCTTTTGTTTTCTTTCACAACCCATCCACAAAGCGTATTATCTTATTACAAATGGATTTGACAGTATTCAGCCATATTCCAGTCATCAGTGAGTTTAATAAATGTTTAAGGAGTGTTTACCTGTACCACTTAGAAATACAGATATTGAAAGCTTGAAGTTTTGGCAAGACCAGCAGCCTGATATACACATGGTGTTTGCACACAGGGGTGTGCAAAAGCCTGAAGTGATTGAATTCCAAAAGAATAATGATGTTCTTCTCTTTGCAGTTGTTTGTCCTTCAGGCAGTCATTTCCAGAATGGTGAATGCATTCCCTGCCCTCTTGGTTACTACCAGTACCAGACAGGACGTTCCTCTTGTATCAAGTGTCCAATGGGTAAAACTACCAGCTCTTATGGGGCATTCAGCATTGATCACTGTAAGTTGAGCTAATTTTGTCCTTGTTCTTTGTATTCTGCCTTCAAACAAATAATGGATTTTTCATCTGTAAATTAAAAAAAAATAAATAATAAAAATATATGAATATGATCCCTTCTGCATACATTTGAAGACATTTTTCAAGGACAGAACAAACTGTCTGGTGTTTTGACCCAAAATGCATGAGAAATGAGTGGTCAATCTCATCCAGGATGTTGTGGTTCCTTAAAATGTGTTCATTGTCCTGAAGAATGATATCTGAGTATTCAGTCAGTGAGAAACATCTCGTATAGTTCATTTATTGGCATTTTCATGAAGACTAAAGAAGTTCTGTCCAGCTTTTTCAAGACCCTGTTTTAGTATAAATACTTCTCGGAGCAACTATTGATATGTTCACTAAAGTTGGTGTATTTATTTTAAATTACTTATTTTTGGATGCAGTTCCATAAAGAATATTACTTGTTAAGCCCATGGATAAAAATAAAAAGTAAGTAGTAAGAATGAGTTTCATGGTTATATGGGTGACTACCGGAACTGCTTTGTTTTATTTCAATCCATGCATTCTCTTGGGTGACATAAAAATACAGATTTATGTTAATGCACCCTGACATGAATTAGTTTTTGCCTAAAGAAGACATCGGGCTGTGTAGTCAGTTTTCACTTGCATATCTGTGTTCCTAGTGTAGGTATTGGTCTCAGGTGTTTTATAGTTTAGTCTCTGGTGGTTGCTTTGTACACAGATAATCCACCCTTGCTCCAGTAGCATCTCCAAATAACATGCTGGGCATGAAACTGGTAAACTAAGCCTGCCAGGTTTAGTCCACCTGGGATTTTCTGCTGCTGCCTTTGATGTTGCTCAAATTTACAGGTTTCTTTACCTACAAAGACCAGATACCTGGTAACTAAAAGTTTCTAAATCATAAACTATGTTGAAAAGTGGTTGGAAAGATGCTGCTAATTAAAATCAAAGTGCTTAATTCTTTCTTTTTCTAAGAATAGAGAATGAGGACTATACTTTCCACTGAAAGAGAGATTTTTTTATTTTTATTTTTATTAGCAGATAAATGGATGTGATGGCTCTTGTGCTGTTCTTCATTACATTTCAGGAATCCTTTACAACAGGCACTAAACAAACCGATATGAAAATATAGTTTCTTCTGTCCATTACTTTGTTTTATTTTTTTTTCTTTTTTCTTTTTTCTTTTTTTTTTTTCTGTTCTTAGAACAAGGCAGATTGGTTCCATGGCAGAAAATCATAAAAATGTTTGGAATGCAAATTACAGTAACAACAAGGAAGTGAAATTAGCATGTTTCAAAGCATGAAATACTATGAAAATTAATTTTCAGTAAAGTCTCTGCTGTACTTAGAGCTTTTTGTCCTATTGGTACACTGAAATCCAGTGACAGCATCATCAGGCTTCCTTCTTTTTCCCTGTTTACTCATAACAGGTATCACTTACTGTCAAGGCAACAAGCAGGGTTTGCAGTGTGATGAAGAAGGCCAGTACAAACCTTCCCAGCAAGACCCTGACAGTAAGAAATCCTTCTGTGTCGATGACCTTGGAACAGCACTGGAATGGACTGAAACAGATGATCTCCTTACAGACTACCAATGCCTATGTAAGTGCCAGAATACTTGGATATGTTGTCATCCATCATAAGCGAAATCTGCTTATGAAAAGACTCAATGCTCCACAGCTGGCTTGCCAGCTTACTTTCCCACAATTGTGGCCTCTGCCTTAAGCCACATTCCTCCTTACTTTTGTTTTTCTTGACTGCACTATGGAAGTTGTTTCCTGTAAGGGAAGAGAGACAGTTTTCTTGTGCTCTCAGATGGCTGGCAGCTTTTAGCATTTGCTGCTCTCCTGCTCTCTGCTTGGAAACCCAACAAGAATAATGAGTGGGCTAATGGGAAAGAAGCAGAATGATGAATTTCCTTGTAAAATTATCACTCGTCAGTGTGTTCCTGTGAAACAGACTGTTTTACAATGACCTCATAGCTGTGGAATAATGTCACCGTCTGGGCTCCTACTGTATGGTATCTGATTTGGTGAACATATCCTTGTAAACTGAGAAAACTTACTTCTGCTTGAAGACAATTGTGAAGTGCTAGTTCCCAAAGATAAATAATGTAGAAAGCAGAACAACAACAGCAAAAAATCCCTCAAAGTAAATATATATATATGTAAACAAAAACAATGACAACAAAACAAACACAACCAACCACAATATTCTTAGAAATTTCTTAAAAGCATTTCCTTACTACTTCAGTATTTCTGGGGGAGCCTTTGGAACAGTGGAACTGGGCTTCAGACAAAATGAAATAAAACAGTTGGCACAAAGTCAAGGTAGAGAACAATTTGTTGAAAGTCCAAAGAAAGAGTGATACAAAGTAAGTGCTTCAGCAAGCTGGGTATAGTACATGTAAGCATACATTAGCGATCTATCACAGAAGTCATCTATCAAATAATCCCCAGACTGCCTGCAGTAAGGTCTAATTATGCTTCTCAGCCCCAAAGCTTTTGCCTTGCCCAAAAATTACCCTTCCAGAAGGTTTTATTACTCATTATACAATTGGTATCAAATTTTATGAAATATTCATTTTAGAAACTGATGTCATGGTGTGCTCTGAATCAGACAAGTGTGATCAATGGAAGGAGTGTGAAATGAAAGCCCTTGTTTGTAAAGAGGTTGAAAAACTATTTTCAGTAAAACTAGCTATTTTTTCTCCAAGTATACTTGGAAACTGATTGTAGATATGAACATGAAGTGTTAGCCTGTAGTGCTTTGTCACTGGGTAATTGGGATGTTTCTCTGGGCAGAGGGCTCACCAACAGAAGAATTAAGCTGCTGTTACTTACCTTGAGCAATTCTGCATGAGCATTTCTGACTTGGTTCAGGAAGGAGTGGTTGCAGATTTCTGTGCTTATTTTGATGGATCATAATAGAAGAGATCATTAAAAATAGATAGATAATGTTGTAAGTCTTGACAATTTTAGAGTTAAAAAAAATATATAAAAAGACAACAAACTCCGAAGAAATCCTGTTTTATGGTAATCGAAAGGCTGATTTAATTTCATTTTTTTCCTTCTGCATTCCCAGAAAGCACTATTTAAATTGAAACCAATTATTTCTAAGTTTACTTTCCCCTGTCTCTTCTATTTCCCTTAAATGAATTCAGGATGCTGCAAGACAGAAGGGTCTGAAGGCTGATCTTGCTTTGACAGGAGGTTGGCAATTGGGATGGGTCAGTAAATAATCTGACTATTCTTTGTTTTTTCAAGGCTGTAGTGGGAGAAAGAATTTCCTTTTATCAATGCACAGTAATAAGCCTTAACAGCACGTGTTCATTCTTGTTCTCGTTCTTGTTATATTTTAAGCCATACTTAACCTTTGTTGCAATAGCAGGGATGGGATCTAGAGCTTTACTCTCTAGTGATGTGTGAGATGAAGGAGAATTTCTGCCACACACTGAGCTTGTGAAATGAGTACTTATATGCCTGTTGGGAAGAGGGCAATATCAAGTAACAAGTTTGTGAAAATGCAAGCTGGTAGAATATTTTTCATCAAACAGCTATGTACTTTTTGATAAAATAGTTTTATGAGCACATTTCTTGTTTCCTCTTACTTCCTGTTAAGACAAAAAATTCAAGAATTAAAAAAAAAAAAAAAGGAAACCGTTCAGTTTAGCAGTGTTTTCAGCTTAATGTTTACTTACACATTCTATCTCTTTTGTACTTTTCTCCCATATTATTGAAAGAGGGAAAATGGAGGGATGGGATGATGGAGTATTGGGATTTAAAAAACAAAACAAAAAGCAGAAGAAAAGAAAAGCATTTAAAATGTTTGCAATTTTTCATTAGAAATGAGGGCAGTGAAAAGCACAAAAATATGGCTTTTCAGTTTTATGAAAATATGTGAACTCTGTTCTCAACTGGACATCACTGAAGGTTGCAGAGGTAGAAGGAACTCAGTTTAATGCAAAAGAATACTTTTACTTATATTTTGGTCTTTTGTATTCGTAGGAAGAAAAAAACTTCCATGTCTGTTTACACAATCATTCACCCTTCTCCCCAGCTAAGCTGGAGTGCAAGAACTTTTTGTGTTTGGCTTGCCCTCATGTTCTTTCTGAGCAGAAATGATGGTTTTATCAAAAGCACCTGCTGACTCAGCCCTGACAACCGTAGACAATGGCTTCTGATTTAGTCTGACTGTTTAGCTGTAGGAGTACAAATGATTGTTCTAAGAACTTATCCCTGACTTTTATTTTGTGGTTTATCTGGACACTTCAAGGCCTGGGATCCTATGGCTGAGTCTCTGCACCCGTGTGTTCAGGAAAGTGAAGGTCTGAGCCTCCACCTCTTCTAGCTGCAGACATCTCCAGTAGGCTGAGATCAGAAACTCCTGTTTCTTATCTCTTTAAGGTCTAGCCCAGGTGTTAATTGCAATGTGCCAGAGGTCTGCATTGATTTGATTAGTCTGGAGAAAAGGAGACTGAAGGGAAGACACCATCCTTTTCTACAATTACCTGAAAGGAGTTTTCAGTAAGGAGGATGTTGGTCCCTTTTCTGAAGTGACGAGTGGTGGGATGTGAGCAAAATGTCTCAAGTTGCACCAGGGGACGTTTAGGTTGGGCTGCCCAGGGAAGTGGTGGTGTCCCCACCCCCTGAAGGTATTTAAGAGACATGAGGACGTGGCACTTAGGGAAATGGTTTCGTGGTAGGACTTGGTAGGTAGGGTTGATGGTTGGAGTTGATGATCTTGAAGATCTGTTCTGACTTAGATGATTCTATGACTTCATGATTTTGGGACATTTTGAACAGAAGCCTGGACAATACAGGGTTGAAGCTAAGTCACCACATTGTTCCCTTCTCCTTCGTATATTGTGCACATTGGAAAGGTATTAATTTTTCAGCTGGAGGACATACTGTACCAAAAAACATTGCTAATACAGGTAATATAAATCTGAGCAGGATGGTGGTGATGCTACTCCGTGTCCCTTCACTAAGCTGTAATCTTCTCGAGGGCACAGACAAAGCCCTTCTGGAGCTTAAATTAGATACCTTGCCCCATTTGGTGACCTTTGGATTTCGCATCACTAGACCTCATGAGCTTTTCCCAGTTTGTGAACAGTGTTTCTTGTTGGACTTCTTTACACTCATGTGCAGTGGATCCAAGTCAGAGAGAGTAAAGCCAAGCGACAGTCCAGAGTTAAATGTTCAGTGAGGGAGTCAAAAAGGAGCATGCTGGCTATATTACCTGGGACACATCCCTGAGCTTAAAGTTAGGGGAGAACACTGATGTTGTGCTCCTCTACATGAATAATAAGCTCCTTGATTTCCTTTATAGGCAAGTTCTGTCAGATCTGGCTCTTATTTCAGTGACTGATTTGCAGAAAATTGGTTCCCCTGTTGACTCAGTAGTTGGTTCTGTGCCATGAACAAGTAATAGGAGATGGGAGATAACCAGTCTGCTGTTGGCAGAGAAGTCTCACTTGAATATAAACTCCCAGGCCACTTCTGGCTAACAGGTTTTGAAAGATCTTGTGATATTGTTTTTGCGGAATAGAAATTATATCCTCAGTCCTACTGCTTCCTGTGTTATCTTTGGAGTTTGGGTACATCATTTTATGAGCAAACACCTTTCCGTATAAAACACTTGAATTTTCATTTCTAGGTAAATTCTCTTTATATCTCTGCATGGTGGATTTTTTTTTTTCTTCTAGTGCTCAGAAAATTTGAGAGAGTTCCTGCCTCCAAACTTCTTTATGGGTCAGAAGATGTTCAAATTCTTCAGCCTCAGTCACTCAGGAGAGACCTGCCAGGTCCAGCTTTTCGATGCATTTCAGGTGAGGAAAATCGGTACAAAAAACAGAAACCCCCATAGAAAATTATAATCCTTTTGTATGATGAACTTATAATTATGTTCCTAGATGAACTGTGTCTCTTGCAGTTCAGTGCAAATTCACTGCAGAGTATTTACAACTTTTGCTAACCTTGGTTCAGTGAAGAGGTTGCTCTTTCTTCTAAAAGAAGTCTTCTGACTTTATGTACCACTTTAGGCAAGTCATCTGAGTTTAAATCCAGTTTACGATATGGATGAGAGCCAAGATTCAGACCAGGAAACATTGATCAGATTTTCCAGATGTGCAGACAAAAAAGGATTAGGTGTTCAGCACATGTGAAAACCAAGATCTTTGCTTCTTTCCAAATTAACTGGTTGGCATATAAAAGAGGAATAATCATCCTTGCTTTCATCAGAAGGATATAGTAAGCAGTGCAAAAGTATTCCTCTGTCAATTCTTACAGTGTACGTACTGTATTGCCTTTGGACACATCATATTATTGGTTTATATTAATTCAAAATTTAGTCTTTCAAACTCTCATCTAAAACTACAGGGAATCAGTGCACTGCTGTCAGGGTGCCTTGCCTTGTGTCTCCTAGTGCTTCAGACCTGTCGAGAGAGGCAGAGGTGTTGCATTCGAAATAAAAACACCCTGGCTGTAATACTACAGGTGGCCTGGGCAAATACCACAGATATCTGATAGTCACTGGCTTTGTATAACATGCTTTGGTCTATTTCCAGCAGTCATCTTTCACACCAAGAGGTGAATTTGTAAAGCCTTGTGTGTGTTACTAGAATGATTTTCATCCACCAGATCATCTCCTAGCTAGTTAGTGTAAGCTTTTTTGCATCTTCCTTTGAAACTGGACACCCTTAAAAGCAAGCCAGTGAACAAGGTACTCCAGGCACGAACTTAGGGAGTTTATACTAAAGGTAACATCTTTATTTCCTAAATAAAGGAAACAGTTTTGCCTCCTGTTTTAGGAGCAGAGCTTTGGGAGTGCATTAGTGGTGTTGGGGTGATAGGTGTATGGGCAGAAGAAGGATCTTCAACCATTCCTAACCATAGAAAGGGATGGCAGCTTGGTCCCTTACACTTGTCAGCATGATTTCAGAATTCAGTGTTTCCCTCCTTCCTATCACGCCAATATTGATCACAACCTCTTTGCCATGCGGTTACTGTCTTGAGCATATATGTTAAGTGTTTTGTATGAGTCTCCCCTGCCCCCCTCAGGCAAAGTTATCCAGCAGACATTAAGTGTTTGGATAGGTGGTTAGACCTGACTCAGCTGTTTGTATCAGCAGGTGAAGAATGCCCAAACAAGTTTTTGCAGCATATAACTTAAAAATCTAATCTATACTAAAATAATTAAAAGCTAAGGTTCATCTGGCTAATGATATTCACGTACTTGCCATCTGGTAGAGGTATGAAAAATTGGGTAAAATGCACTAAACAGAGGAATTCGGCACAGAAATTATACACATGAAATGCCAGGAAACTTAAGGTTTATTTCTTGCTTTTCAGACTGTGAGAAGGAAGAAGCATGCAGTTTCATCACTGTAACCCCTGCTGGTTCTGAAGCTGTGTGTGAATTATACAGTGCCTCTGAAGTCAACTTCAATTGTACCACCTCTGGATTGGTAAAAATGATGATATTTAAATATCTGTGTTTGTCACAGTACCATAGGTTCAATATAATTGGAAGACATCATAGAAGAAAGGCAGAGCATTACCTGACTACTAGTACATTGTTATTCATTGTAGCAGTAATAGATTTCTGAAAGTTTATAAATAAGCTACACCTATACGTTCCTTAAAGTGGCATCTGAATGCCTCAGTGTTTGCATGAAACACCAAACAATTCTTAAAACCTGCTGAGCACCCACAGTCTGGAAGTCAGGGTAACTTAAAATGGGTTTTATCTGAATAGTCAAAACTAGAAGTATCCAGGTCAGTAATATCCAGGTCAGTAATCCAGGTCACCTGAGGCAGTCATCATTTCTCAGTCCTTTCCACTTGTCAAGGGTTTAAGTCATATGCTCTTCATCACTTTAACAGCTTCATACTCACTGCTATCTAAACACAGGGAAGTGGTACTGAAGATGAGCTGAGGTTTTAGTTTAACAGACTGAAAAGCATCCACACTGGGCCACAGCAAGCTGTGGTGGTTATAAACTCTGTGTGCTAATTCCTCCTTCTGTTTACAACTAAGAAAAATGTGTTTTGGCAGAGGAAATGGGTCCTGTTGCATTTATTGTGCATGTCTGTTTTGTCCCAGGTGCAAGGTGTTTTGGGGAACCCTGCTGCCACTCGCGTTGGTCGTCTCAGCTGCATGCTTTATATCAGAAATCCAGAAGGAGATGCAGTGACAGTCTATTTGAAGAAAGGTACCAGATGCAAATCGGTGATCTGATGTTAGACTGCTGTGCCAAGGCTTGTAGTTCCGTGTAGAATCATGATGGAATAGAGGAACATCTTTGTTCAAGATGACATCATTCTGTTCAAAGCTTAACATTAAATGGTAGCCAGAAAAACCCAGTAAATCTTTCCTTCATGGCTTGGTCCCTAGAAATAAGGCATGTAGTTTTTGAAAGTTGCTTTGATGGCTTTTCAGCAGAGAGTCCCACAAAAAGCTGAATATCATGGTCTGAACTCTTGGGTAGACCTGTGCGGTGTCAAGAGTTGGACTTGATGATCCTTAAGGGTCCCTTCCAACTCAGGATATTCTATGATTCTATGATTCTATCCAATATGTTATTCTATTATAAATCATTGTACTAATTATTTGTATTGTATAAATCATCTGCACTAATTATATATGTATTATTTACTGAACATTTTCTTTCTTAACTATCTAAGGCATTATTACTGACCAGCTTGTATATCAATAACAATTTACATTCATTTTTATTATAGATTTTCTTACTAATACACCAGCCTAATACACCCTGCTTTCCAGTAAAATCTCAGTGATTCATCTGAAATAATGAAAGTGACAATGTATGTTTTTTTCATATATGTGTGATCGATATCTTTGTATATCCAATCTCATCTTTGTCCAGCTTTGAGCTTCATGCCAAATTTGAAACAAAACAACTGAATGCAGGATATGGTAGGGGTAGAGTCAGAACTCTCTGCTGTCACTGGTTTCTTCTTACTGCTATCCAGATCTCTGAGTTGTCATTTATTAATATGAGTAGAGAGCTAAGTGTCACCTGAAACAAGACAAGTCCTCTGAGCCTGTTATAATCAACATAATATATTGATACTAGGTCTTTATGTTTCTGTTGATATTGCTAGTTAAGTTCAGGATAAAATGAGTTGTCCTCTTATATATGTGACTTTTCAGCAGAAGCCTTAATTGCAGATTTAGGTCTACTGGTGAAACACCAGTCTACATTTTTATCCAGATAAGTCTGTATCATTTATACCTGGGAGTTATTAATATAATTCTTGAAATTGGAGTATTACCAACATTCTTTGATACATTGATTTAGAAGACCTTTTCCGGTACAATTCTTCAATGGCAATATATTCTGTCTAGCTTCACAACTGCAATTGCACCAAACTGTTTGGTAATGTTATCTTGCATTTGAAACTGAAAGTACAGAACAGGATTTTTAAGGCAGAGCTTTTATTATAAAACTTTCAACCAAATCAGCAGGCAATCTGAAACCATCAGCTCTTCCTGAGCTCTTTTGAACATTTCTTTCCTCTTCTGTCTATCCAGCACAAGAATTTAACTCATCGGGACTCAAAACCTTCGAAAGAACTAGTTTTCAGAATGTGCTTTCTGGTGTGTATCAGTCCATGGTGCTCTCAGCAGCCAGCACATCTCTGACGGACGCTCAGCTCTTCTGCCGGCAGACTTGCAGCAGGGACTCTTGCTGTGACGGCTTCATCTTGAGTCAGATTACACTTGAAGGAGGTATTGTCTAAACACTGCAAAATTAAAAATTCTGCAATAGAAAACCAACACAAACAAGTAGGTTAAAAAACAATCAACCAACACTGGGTAGAGCTCATTTTTGGATGCTCTACACATGCCTGTGCATCACGTTTTTGTTGTTGTTGGCAGATTTGAGTAATGCTCGGGACTTGGCCTGGAGCAGTACAGATAAAGTCCTGAAGTAGCAAGCTGCTCTTGGAGAGAAATGGACATTTTGAAAGGATAATTCTTTTGACCTGCTTTAGGCATCTGTATTCAGATGAGATAAATCATTTTGAAAATGCCTCTCTCCTTACTTCATACAGCTTTGTTGCTGAGAGTTAGTGCCTTTCAGCTAGTGGGAGAATTAATATGGTGCCTACAAGGTGCTTCTAGTGTAAATGTAAATCAGCTTCCCTTTTACAGCAGGAAAATAGGATGCTAAACAGAGCATTATGTCAAGTTATTGTATGCAGAAAAGCTAAAATCTCCTAAGTCCATGTGTCTAGTCAAGATACAGAGCAAGGGGGGGGATTGGATAGACAGAGTCTGGCAGAGATGGGACCTAGGCAGAGCCCAGATTTCTGCCAGCAGATTTAAGCACTTAATTTCAGTGCCTACTTTTTGTAGCTTCTTTTCTAGGTCATACAGCTTTCCTACTAGAGGGGCATTTGTTGTAGAAAAGGTGAAGTTCTAATTGTCTCAAGGTGACATTCTAATTTTCTCAAGTTTTTAGATGGGTTCTTACAAACCCAAACATCTGCTACTGGCTGCTATGTGGCAAGTACTTTTTTAGTTCTGTGTGGCAGCTAATCATGGATTTATTTCCAGGAAAATGTTTTCCATTTTGACTTCTCATATTTGTTTATGTCAAAATATTCTATCTGATCTTGTAATGTTATGTTCTTCTATACAGTTACCATCAAATGCTTGTAGTCTCCCTTCTTGTGAGCATAGAATGAGATGTGGAAAGGTAAATGTTATAGAGTTGGATCAATAATACAGGTGAATGCATTAGTTGAAGTAGCATTCCATAAACAACGAACAGCAACAACAAAAAGCACAAAAATTCCATATCTCAAGCACCCTGCTGATAAAAAATAAAACCCGACAACACTGCATTATAAGCTGTGTCAGGAAGAACAAAGCAAGGGTTGAGTATTGTCTAGATGTTATGGTGACAGACAGATCATAACCAGAAAACCTCATCTCTGAATGTGTTGGTCCTCCTGATTTGTGCTGCAATGCTGGGGGATACTCAGGCTGTACTGATTGAATTCAGGCGCCAAACCAGGAAAACATCCCAGTAAAAAGATACTAATGAAGAACTTTCTTGGTTCAGAGCCCAAGATTGTAAGACTGCCAAAGGATTGAACATGTCTCTGTGGTGTCTCAGAGTGCTGACAACCCTGTTGGGTATTATCAGATAACAGTAATATTTTATAATATGATAATAGAAGTACGTGCTTAAACTATATGGAACACAGGTTATAAATGTTAGTTTTAGGTATGAATATCTAAACTTTGAACTCCAAATTGAAAGTATGGTTTTGATTTTCAGTTTTTAGTTGTCAATATTAATGAGTAGCTCTCTCAGTGATGAAGGTTCAACTGGCATTTAGAGAAAGTAGCGGGATGCTTGGATGAAAATTTCTGTGTAGATGCACAGCGTTAAGACAGTGACACAATTCTCTCTTCCTCTGAACCTAGGTACCATTTTGTGTAGTTTGATGAGCTCCCCAGATGTGCTGATCTGCAATGAAAATAGCTGGAATCCAACACCTGTTGGAGAAGGGATGTGCAAAGGCATGAGCTATGACAAAAAAGAGACGATGTTTTCCTTCATCCTGGGAGGGCAAGTGTTTAGTGGAAGTATGTCAATGAATTTACTCAATTTACATTTCATTTAATTGTTTTACTGAGTCTTCCTGTTCCACCAGCCTGCTCTTGTACTTCAGTGCTTTTTTTCTCAAGTAAATCCATGCCTGTACAACCATAAGAGTATAAGACTTCCCTAATAAGGTGCATTGTTAGAAGGACCTCTTACACTTCTCTGTGGCAATACTAAGGAAAGTGAAGAACGTGTTGCTTCCACCCTGTAACACTTCCAGTATTTAACTTAGGCAGATTCATGTACATTATCTTAGAGAAACATAAACCATGGAGCAAAGATGGAAAGAAATATGCCCAACGTTGCACACAAAAAGCAATGATAGAAAACAAGATAAAGCCTTGGTTCCCATGACTCAGATTAGCATGCAGACAACTGCATCTTTCTTAGGGTCTTGCACTGTAAATAAGGTGAAATGTAGTCTAGTGGTATGTTTTTAATGTAATTTCTGAGCAATTCAGTGCTACCTATTTAACAACTGTTCTAAGACACATTTTTTTTCTTTATTAGCTTCTAAACTGGCAGAAGAGGAAGAGAGAAATTTTACCACTTTTCAACAAGTTTATCTGTGGAGAGGTGAGTTATCTCACAGGGCTTGTTACAAAAGCTTATAATGGCAGTAGTAACTGTCTGTTCTATGAATACCACTTGTTTAAACTGGAAGTGTTTTGCTTTATTTTGTACTGTCCAAAATGAAACACTACTTGGAAATCTTTTCCAGTAGGAGTGGGTGTAATCTAGAGTAATTCTACTACTGTAGCTTCCAAGAAATTTAGGTAAATTCCTCTGTCTGAGGATATGTTTTATTGCTTTTAATGCCTGTGAAAAATGACATTGTGGAAACACTCGCCTTTGACCTCCAAGTGTCCAAGGTACCACAATAATTTGGAACTTTACAAGTAACTGTACAGATTACCTTTGTTAACATGATTACTATGTATGTGTTTTTGTTTTTGTTTTTGTTTTTTTGGTAAATTTACTCTATGAATGTCACAGCATACATAGCAGGACCTGCACAAATTATTTGGGCTAATGCTCTAGAAACACACACAGCATCTGAATGCTGATGCATAGTGATTGTGGGTATGGCATTTGCTTTTATCCTCCAAACAGGGTATTTTAGGTTAAGTTCTGCCTATACAGTTACAAGCAGATGCTGTTATTCATTTACGATTCCTTGGTTGGAGAAACTATGTAAGGAGTTTACCTAAGTGGAACTTTTTACTCTAAAATGTTTGATAAAGTTAGGGAACCAAGGATGAGCTTGTCTTGTGGAAGAAAGGTGAACTGAATTATTGTGTTCTTTAATTCCTGTTGCATTTCAGGCTCCGATATGGTCACTCGGCCTAAAACCTCTGTGTGTGATGCTACTGCTTTGAAGACAGAGAATGATCTAACATTATCAGGTATTATAGTAAGGACAGATAGAGAAGATAGCAGATGGAGGTGCAGAATTTAACCAGAGAATATAATTTATTGTCATATATGTACTGTAATGATGTAGGTATTTAAGTACAAAGTACTTTTAGGTAGAAAATCTGATACATTTTTGGGGAATGATGTTTGAAAAGTGTGCCTCCTGCAAGGACCTCCTGTCTTTCTGGTTTTCTACTTTCACAGGCTAGAAATGAGAAAGAGTTAAAATCTTCTTAGGTTCATTAAACTGTAAAGACATGGGAAATACTATTTGGACAAGGAAAAAAAGGCATAAATCCAGGGATCAAATCCTTAGCCTGGGTACATGGGGATATCTACTGCTACTGGTGATATGACTGTAAATGTGACACTTAGAGGAAGTAAGGACAAAATTACAATCACAAGTCTTTCTTCAAAGCTAGAGACTCTGTTATTCCAGGGTCTGCTCATGGTTATACTAAGTGATTTGTATGTACAAAATAATTTGTATTACTTTAATAGCATTCCTTTGGGCCTTCAGCCTTGACGGATGCCTGAGCATATGGCTTATTACACATAAAATCATAGCACAAATTGAATTGATTATTTTGTAATTTGAATTGAAGGTAAATTTGAATGGAAAATAAACCTGTAATTTGAACGGAAGGTAAACAAAAATGTCTGTTTATCTAGTGGCATTCCTATACAATCAGCGGTATTTTTAAAGTCTAGACTTCAACATGAGAAATAACTACACTTAATACAGTGGGTGAAATTCTTTTGCATTTACCTGCCAAGGCATGAGCGGAGCCCTCAGGGCTCTCCTTTTCCTTGCTGTGGCTGATGATATCATTAAAACTTGAAGTTATGCAAGGTATGCATCTTCTTTCTCCATGCTTTAAGCTTAGTCATGACAAAAATAGTTTTAAGGGAAACTGAAGGTTGAAGTTGAACTTTGAAGGGTAACGAGACTTATAAATCACCTTCTCAGAAAAGTTATGGATACATTTAGGAAAATGTCTACAGAGTGTTTAATTACTTGGTGATTGTGCTTAAAGCAAATGGTAATGTCTCTTTTCTGTTTTCTGATAGAAATGCAAAATGATTGTGCACTTACAGCATGTCAGTACATTCTTCAGTATTTCAGCTGCAGTTATGTGTCTTTGATTTTCTATATTCATTTTTGTCTGGCTGTTTCAATTTCACCTATGGTTAAACAGCAAGAAACTCTCACAATGCTGAAGTACCAGAAAATACCTGGTGATGAGACCTGCTGATGACATTTCATAAATAGAAAGATGTTTGTGAAGAAATTTGCAAGAGATCAGTGAAGTGTCCATTTCTCGGAATATTGTTGTAGGACCTTTATTTAAAAGGAGTAATTTTACAACAGCCTGAACTACCTGTGATTGTTTCAGAGAGAGCTGAAGAGATGCAGAGCAGTGTATACATGTTTAAAGATCACAGGCAGAAGACAAAGGAATTATTTAATATGGTCAGTAGGAACATAAATGAGGAGAAATGCAATTAAATACCTAAAATAGATATTAAGCTTGTTAAGAAAACTTGTAACTGAGAGGTGTAATAGCTTCCCAAGGAAATATAAGGAAACTAAGAAAACTGCTGCATTTTGGATAAATAAAACTAGATTGATCAAGATATTATAAACGTCTTCTGAGGAACCATACTTCATTGTTAGACGGATGTGTTGCATGACAGAGTAGAGCCGCCTTATTTCTAGGAGCTGTGATTTTTATTTATTTATTTATTTATTTATTTTTGGTGGTGGAACCATTCTGGCAACGTTGTGTTGTTCAGTGCAATTTGACAAGGAAGCATTGCCTACACAGACATCAGTAATTGTGGTTGGACTATTCCACCAAAGGTTGGAACCTTTGGTGATGTTGTCATTACAAAATGGTTGCAGCTGCTTTACTTGAAAGAAAGACAAAATTTTATATGTAAATAAATGTAATTTAGTCCAGACCATAACTCAGTTTATTTTTGTGGGCTTGAGCTGTTTGTTTGTTTGAATCTCAGATTCTACAAAGGATCTTTTCTACCTAATGGACAACAGCCAGATACAAAGCAACCCAAACTATTCCATTCCTTACCAGCAGTACTGGGTTTTCAGGCAGAAGTACTCAGCGGAGGAAGCGGTGCTTTGGTGTCTCACACGTAAGATATCTTGCAGATAGTTATTCTGTAGGATAGTATTCTATAGAAAGATTTCAGCTAATTATCTCCTTACTGGTATTATAATAATTCTAATAATAGTAATTATAATAATTCTAATATAATAATTATAATATTAAACTCTAGACTTACATATTTTTCAGGGGAAAACCACAAAATGTTCGTGGAAGTCAGCTTTGTTGAATTTGCTATTGGGACCACCTCATGATTATCATCCACTGTAGCAGAAAGGGTACCCATCATTCATGGTTGGACTAGGTGATCTTGAAGGTCTTTTTCCAACCTTTATGGTTCTATGAATCTATAATAGATTCTATAATAATTATTAATATTCTATAAATATTTTATGGGAAAGAGTAGTAGAAGATGAGGCAGCATAGGCAATATTTTTGTATTCTTGAAATATAATTTTCCAACTAGTGGAAAAATACAGATATTTTGGGGTTAATTATATATATTTTGCCATGATAAATGGAGAAGAATTTCTAGCTCTGATTACCAGGAAGGCAGAAATGAGAGCACTATACAGTGAACAAAGATCACTGTAAGAAGTCAGTAGAGATATGCCTGTCTAAAATTAATCATTGACACACATGCTTACAGAAGTCATTGCCACAGCAATTAAGAAATGGGTTTGACTGCTCTGTTTTCTGAAAGCACCTTATTACCTTGGAGCAAATTTCAATGCAAATTTTTGCAAACAAATGCATTGAATAGTCAATTCTGGAAAAGTTATATTTATTTTTGTTATGTACGAACATTTCAGGAATTGTTTGCAAACAACTCATAAAACATTTTAGAAAATAAATAACTTTATTGTCCTTTTTATTCCTTAAAGTATCAACAAGTGATACAGAGATTTTCTTGATTATACAATTTGTATGTCAAATTTACTAAAAAGAAAAAAAATACGGATCTTCAAGTCACAGTGTCAGTGACACCAACAGACTGAACTAATGCTTGTCACAGCCGAAGAACATATCTTTCCAATCAACTGTGGTATAGCTCCTTTTCTGTGCTCTCCAAGTAAATTTGCTCTTCATTGTAACTAGAAACAGAATCTGTTCCCATTTCTCTTGCACTTTAATAGAATAATATTGAAATTTTCACTTTTAGTTGTTTGCTGATTGATAGCATTAAGTACACTGAAGAGAGAGGAAGGAAACCATAGTGTGTCTAAAGTTTAGTGACTTTGCCTCCTAGGTTGTGCACAAGAAGATGAATTTTGTCAAATGGCAGATCTTCAGAATGCCGCAGACACATACTTTGTGTGTACCTTGTATCCAGCAGCACAAATTTGTGATGGCAGCACTGATCAAATATCGGAAAACTGTCGTACTGTCCTACCCTGGCAACCACAGGCATTGTATCAAAAAATAGGTAGGTTATGGGATTTGTATGTATGTGTGCTGTAACCTTGGCAATGCAAGCTGGTATTTTGGCTCTTGACTCTGAGGAGAAATTAAAAAAAAAAAAGTCTGAATGTATAAATTAGTGCTGGGATGTGATGTTGCAAGTGAAGGCCAGGGTGTTCTGGTGTGACTTTTCATTTCTGCAGTTAGCAATTCTTTGAGTGGTGTCTTCTTCAAAGTGCTGGTGATTACACTTCAGTGATATTAACTACAAGTTTAATTCTCTGCCTTGGTTATTCCCAGTTCAGAGAAGACAAGTGTAGCTCAAATAATCAGTGTCTCAGGTATTAGGTGTTTTTATAATGTGGGTAAAACCAGACAGTCATAGGGATGACAAAAAATCCATTTTCTACCATCAAAATTTCCATGGTAGTTAAGTAATACAACAAGTGTATTTATCTAAATGCATTCTTGTTGAGTGTATATTTTTATTTTTTATTAAAAAAAAAAAAGAAAGAAATCCAGTGTTATAGACAAGGATTCTAACCTCCATTCCTAGAATGTGTGGGAACTTCAGCGGTTTTCTTATATGGCTCACATGAGGAAACTGAGACAAATAAGCCTGTTATTACTGTTCAGGAAGCTATACGTTTGCTGGGAAAATTAAAAAAAGAAAAAGTAGATTCACTGAATTCAGTGATTAAACAGTGACTTTTGGGGGAGTTAAACTGCAGCACAGGTTAAATAACACATGAGCATACACCTTGGATTCTTCCCATCTGGAGCTGTAATCCAGTTTTTGTACCAAAACGATGTATTAATGCCAATACAGATCCATAACTGAAGTCCTTAGTTAGAAATCTTTCCTTGGCAGAGTACTTTGCTCAAGTTTTAGAGACTTCACTTCGAATTTTGTTCATCTTTAGGATTAACTATCCAATGTTTACTGTTTATGCTTACCATGTCATTACTTGATCAGTATACGTAAATTAGAAAGAAAAGGTGATTTTTTCCTGATTTTGGTTTTCTTTTCTTGTCCAGTCACTTTGAAAAGTTCTGTGAAGAGCTTCTACACACGTGTACCATTCCAGAAAGTAATGGGGATCTCAGTGAGGAATAAGACTGACATGAGCAGAAAAGCAGTTTCAGATGGGTACGACACGGCTATTTATTTTCTTTTACTGCATTTTAAGCATGCCTGAAATACCAAGGCAATGGTATGCAGATGAACAGGATCAGATGTTCCAAAAACAGCATTATGTGAGAATAATTAACAAAAAAAAGTGGCATATGATTTAACGGAAATTTATAATTGAGGTATAAATAATACGGTGTGTAATTATGAATTATATTTGTGTGATTTAGTACTTATACTTCTCGTATACTTCTCGTAAATTGCTGCTTGGCCAGTTAGATCTCTTAGCAGAAAAGAAATTTATGCTGATTCTTTTAGGACAGTTATCAAAATATTAATGTAAATTATTAGATGTAGTCTGGTAGATGTATACTAATTGAATGTAATTTCATCTAAAAAATGGAAATACGTGGAAGTGTCTATGCAGTATGAAGAAACATGAGGCAGTCTTATGCAGAGCATCTCTACAGGTTCTTGGTGTTTCTCCCCTGTGCAATATCCTATCTCCCCTTCTCTGGGACAGAGAAAAATTATTAATGACACAAAAAGTAATAATGTTTTTCTATTCCCAGTTTTTTTGAGTGTGAGCGTTGGTGTGATGCTGACCCCTGTTGCACAGGATTTGGCTTTTTTAATGACTCCCAGTTGTCAGGTATTTATTCACTATTATTACTGTAATACATATTTTAAATCTTCAGTATTACAAACTTTACCATCCTTTTCCTATGAGCTGCAACTTTAAAAACCCTTGCAGATCTTACCCAACCCTTTCTAACATCTTTTTGAGTGATCTCAACTGTTCCTTAGAAGTTCAGCCCAATGACACGTTCACCATAGCAGAAATTACTAGGAAAATGAGTCCTTAAGAGGAGGCAGTTCCAAAAGCACGATGCTCAAATTGATAAAACTGTAGGAAACTGTTATTTCTTATTTATCAGCACCTCTCCCAATATACTGGTCGACTTCTTTTTGTGAAATTTTCTGTTGTTTCATTTTTTTTTAAGGCCTAAGACAGCTCAATTAGAAACCTAAATATCCCTGAGTTTAAATGCAGGTTAAACACACAGTGTCCATGGGCACTTTGGGGAGCTTAGACTTTTCATTTTCTTGTATTTCTGAGCTTTTCTGCTTCCAAATTTTGTTTCTCTACATGAGGAAGAGTGGTTGGGGAGGGTTGCAATTTGCTTGTACTCTACCCCTTAATATTTAAGCTATTTTAAGTCTTAAGACATCTAAGTAACATAAATTAGCATTTCTATTAGAGGGAAGAAATCAGATTTTTAATAGTGTGTGTGACCTGAGAGTCTCTGAAAACTCAAACAAGCATATTTTGTTTACCTGAGATGGCTAAGTTATGGGTACTGTTGACCTATGCTCTCTCTATAATCAGCAGAGGCATGCATAAACACAACTTATAGGATCATTAAAGGCTTTGGTTGTCTAAGATCTATTCTGGAGACACTGTTCTTTCTCTCCACTGACTGTAAAGGAATTACTCTATTTAAAAGAAAGACTTCATTAGGTGTTTAAAATTGGATGCCTTCCAGGTCAAAGTCAATGAAATAATTTTAAAGTTTTATTCCAAATTCAGATTCAGGCATCTAAAATGGTCAACTTTGTTTTCAGAACTATTTCATGTTTCAGCCTGCAGAAAAGAAGGCTTCTGGGAGACTTCATTGTGTCCTTTCAGTACCTAAAGGGGGCTTATATGAAGGATGGAGAGCAACGTTTTGCTCAGTCAGATAATAATAGGACAAGGGGGAATGGTTTAAAACTAAAAGAAAGGAAATCTAGATCAGATGTTAGGAGGAAATTCATCACTCAGAGAGTGGTGAGGTACTGCAACAGGTTGCCCAGAGAAGCTGTGGATGCACCATCCCTGGAGGTTTTCAAGGCCAGGCTGGATGAGGCCCTGGGCAACCTGGTCTAGAGGGTGGCATTCCTGCCTATGGCAGGGAGTTGGAACTGGGTGATCTTTAAGGTCCCTTCCAACCCAAGCCTTTCAGTTTTAACCAACTCTCTCTGAGGTTATTAGAAAGTACTGTTTTTATGATTCACTTGAGAATTTGGAACACTTCAAATATATATATATATTTATTTTTTTTTTTTTTTGCAAACAGGCAAATTTTTCAAGTAGGTTGAAAAATTAATCCAATGTATTTCACATTGGAATTACTGTGCAAATAAAAAATAGTTGACAAATGTCATACCTCCATATGACTATGTGAAATTTGAAGTCTTAAGCGAGTACAACTTTAAGTTTCTTTAAATAGTTCTAAAAATAAATTAAGGATTCTAAAGCATTAAACATAGGAAATTGACACCTTTTTGTTAATATGATTAATATTTATTATCTATAGCATTTCAGACATCTAGTGCTGTAGTCAAGATGAATTTCGGTTGCAATTTTCACATGAATTAGAATAAATCTTAAATGAAACTTTGTGTTTCAAAGCCGACAATTCTTATGTAGAAAAATATTTGTATTAGCTCTTTTAAAGGCATAATTTTGATCTTTGATTTAAGTAGGAGCTATGTTTCAATATACATACACATTTTTAATTTTCAAGATTGAATTAATCAGGATGGACTGCTGGCTCAAAAGAAAAGACTATGACTTTGGGACAGGATTTTCACTAATGGTAAAACGTTGCCTAATTTAGGTATTTCCATTTAATTTCCAAGTCAGTGGAATTTCTTTTAACATGCAAATTGTTAACATGGGAATTTTTCCTCCTCATTTCTATAACTATTTATTTCCTTGGCAGGAGGAAAGATTGTGTGCCTGACTCTGAACAGCCTAGGAATTCAGACATGTGCCGAGGAATCAAGAAGTGCTTGGCAAATTTCAGGTTGTAGTTTGCCAGATGCTGAAGTCAGAATACATCCATTTGGCTGGTATCAAAAGCCTGGTAAGTATTGCAGAGCATGTGGCCCTGCCAGCTGGTATCTGCATGTCGGATCCTCTTAATTAGCTTCAATGCACAGAAGCTTCAGCTTTCAGGTGACAGACCCATTTGCAAACACAGAAAACAGACGAGGCAGACAAGTATGTATGAGGGAAAGAAAAGTATATTTTAATCTCAAATATTAAATATAAGGAATAGGAATACCTTTATAGAATTTCTCAGGTTGAATGGGAGAATTGTGGCCAGTTCTTCCAATTCCAAACATATTCTGTTCTGTTTCACAGTCCTGGTCAAGAAATCATTCTTTGTTTCTCTCTGCTTGGCTTATGGTTTAACAATGTGTGTGGATGGGTTGCTTCAAAGGTTTGGTTTTGTTACAAAATTTTAAGCTAACAACTATCATGAAAATATCTTTTATCATATCTCAATATAGGAAAGACATTATTTCATCTGTGCTAGTAGAACAATATATATACACACCTATATAAAATTCATCACATTCCATGTTGGAACTGAGCACAAACTGAAGACTGCCCATAGTAGTAACCATGCCACTGTAGAATGGTCATTTTTGGATGAAGTGCAAATTTTATTTTCCTGTCCTCTCTAGCTAACACCTCCATGGACAGCAAAAGTCTAAATGGCTTTCACTTACCATTTTTAGAGTTACTATTCTAATGATTAACATCCTTTGTGAATTGGGTGAAGAAAAGGAAAGATGTTTACAAAGCGAAATATCTTATTGTTTCTCTGATGTGAAAGAATACTTCATAACAAACATTGTAGCATTTTGCACAGCATAGGGTGGAGGCAATGTGCATTTCAGAGCAGCTATTTAACTATTCATTAAGATAATTGGTATTCTGAAGAGGGCTGCAAAAGTTAGTGCAGGTCTGTATCACATCAGATCCTTTTTTTTTTTTTTTTTTTTTTTTTTTCGCTTCAGAATCTATATTTGGCCTAATCTAGCATAAGAGAATATTACTTAGTTTTTGTGGGAGACATTTTGGAACATCGATATGATGATTTAGAGGAAAAATTTCATAAATTCTGAAATGTCTCTGGTCTAAAACACTGAGAGGAATGAGTTCTGTAGAGATCAGAGAAGAAATGCATGGAAAGCTTTGGTTGGCTGGACAGTCCACTGAATGACACTGGACTTCCTACCTCTTATAGGCCCCATGAGGTCAGGTCTTGTGACATTGGCAGAATCAGGGAAACAATTTGAGCCAAATGACAGTAATTAGGAGCATTTTTTTTACTGCTTTTAAATTCCCTGATTTCTTGTAGAGTTGAGAAGGATTTTGATATCTGAGTAGAAAGGGAAGGCATACAGTGTGGGTATATAACACCCAGTACATCTCCTGTAGAGCTAAATCAGATGTCCTTGCAATACACTGCATTTTTTCAGTGTTGGTAACTTAAATAAAACCCTAATTCTCACTGGAAGACTGAAATATGAACTTGCTCTGGAACATTTCAAGCCCCACGGTGGCACTCTGCCCACTAGAACATCAGTTTCTTCCTCTAGTGGTGCAACCCTTGCTAAAGAGAAGATGCAGCACAGAGTTGAGGAACTGTCATGAAAGCTTACAGGATTTGTTAAATTTTCAATGTGTGGGCTTGCGGAGGGCAGTCTGAGGGTTTAGCATGATAGGAGGGAAACAATAACCCAGATTAGGAAGACAGTGTCAGGAGCCTGTGGGCAGGAAGAGCTGAGACGCGACTAGGAGAGAAGAGTGAAGAGCAGTAGAAAGGCAAAGAGAAGAGGATGAGTCGGCAGACACGTAGATACACTTGCGCTTCTTGGAATACTTTTTTCTCTCATTGATAAAGAAACATCTAAAAATAAAGGATGCTTCTTGGTTCACAGACAGAGGAATGATGAAGAGAAGGCCATGGCGTATGCAAAAGGGAGAGCGTTAGGAGAAACGGCGATGTTTCCTTATGTAGTGAGGAAGCTTCAGATGTTTTTCCACCATAACACACACCAAGGCACAGATGTGTATGCAAATAAAGATATTTGCAGACAAAAATTTGTATCAGTTGTGCTGGTGTGTTGGGGGTCTGGGAACCAGGAAGAGGAACAAGTAGACTCAGGCTGGAAGGGAAAATGAGTGAAATCTGAAGGAGGAATTTACAGTATGTAATGTGAACTTATTACGAGGTGGGATCTTTAGTTTTATTCCCCATCTTCTGCTTGTAGGAAAGTGCTCGTGTCTCTGCATTTCATAATATGTTTACATGTGACAGCTCTGCTCATGAGCAATTTATCTAGCTATGTACAGTCATGGTTGCAGTTCAGTAAATGATGTATGCACAGTAGCATTTTAAAGAGATAGTGAAGAATTAGGGCTATATGTAGGATCCTAATGTCAATGAGAGTGGTAAAAATCGTGACATTTGTATTGGTTGCATGCATGGACAATACAAAGTGGAAGAAGCGAAAAATCAGATTCATCTTCAGCTTCTGTTGCATGGTAATAGTAGAGGATTTATAACTCATTTGATTAGTTAAAGTGTTTTGCATAACATGATTGCATGAGGGCAAGATATTATTTGTTATTTAAGATTGCAAAACGTTTAAGGGAAATGTTAGCAACTGAGAAGCTTCATATGTGGAAAATATGAATGATTATTTGAATTTTAATTTGAAAAGTTGCCTGCTGGAAACTGTCTTGTTCCTAATTCTCCTTTTGAGAAATTCCAGTTTGCTAATCAGGAAACAGAAAATATCATGTCTCTTCCGATTCAAGAAACCGAATACAGAGTGGGGCATGGAAAAAAAAGCAAAACTACTGAAATGAGTTATTCATAAATAACTACATTTTGCAAAGTGTTTGTAGTAATGTTTATAAATACATAAATTGGGGGATGTCTGATTTCATGTACAAACCAAAAAGGGTTAGATAGCAGAAAAGGCTCAGATTCTTATTCTTGGTGCTTATAGTGAGAAGATGCAACATTCAGATCTCAGAAATGATATGGGAAATACTGAGATATTGATTACATTTTAAACCTTCAAGTGTAATTTTGTTCATATATATATACGTGTTTATTTATTTTTTTACTTTTAGTTGATTTGACGAATGCCATCCCTAACCTGTGCCCATCTGTTAGCTTACCTTTCAGGCCAGAAACTGGTAAGTGTATTCCTGTATTAAGTCAGAAAATAAACAAACAAAGAAACATTATCTGTTTTGTATGTTTTCCTAAAAAAAAATCACACTATAATGAAGTGGTGGTTGTTTTTCCCATGAGTTTATTCATTCAGGTGCTGTATGTATTCTTTTTATTAGTCATGTATCATTTATAGGGAAGAATTTTTTCCAGCCTGACTGCTGGTTTAATATATCTCAAGGTTACTGCCACAAGGTCACTAAGCCAAAATATTTGGCAGGATTGACAAAGAAATTTGTCATTTATATATGCAGTTGTCAAGTGACTTTCATGGATGTGAGTGTTCACATTGTAGCTCAGTGGCCAATGCAGAAACGCTCTGTCAAGGGAAACCTCCTAAAAAACTGGTTATTGCGTTATTGTTGACTGCTGTGGGGTTTCTAGCACTTTCCCTGAAGCATCTGGTGCTTACCAGGATGGCAAGGGCAGAATGCCAGATTAGACAAATTGTCATAAGTTGCTGTAAATATGTGCTGAAGATTTTCCTGAATGTGAGGAGTGACAATGAGTTTTCAGAGGAATGCAAACAATTGCAATAGGGATGCAAAGAAAATCTAAATCTAATTTTCCCCTTTAAAGCTTTTTGTTTAAAAAACAAGAGAATGACAGAAGAAATTCATCCAGAAATTAAGGCAGGTTTGCACCACTTTAGAATTTATGTAGAAGAATGATAAATTCCAGCCCTTGTTTACAGTTTTCCACAAGGGTGAGAATATTATCTCAAAGTTTATTCAGAACTGGATATCAAGAAATGTCGTATTTCAGATATGTGTTGGGTCCCACTTTTGAAGAGATGCTGTAAAGTGCTATGGTACTGTCTTTTTTTATGAGGAAGAAAAGTTATTTCAGTCTTGCAGTAAATCTTATGATACTTGCATGTGTTATTTTAAAAGTGGGCGGATCCTCTTAATAAATGAAACTTAACCACTGTGTTTCAGGGCTGTGTGTTTATTGCACCCTAAAAACATATGCAAATTGTCAAGAGCTACATGCTTCCCTGATGCATCCTTTCCATAAATACACAGCATATCTACTAAATGCTATGTTTAACAGAAAGGAAGTAGGTTGACTAGTCATTATACAACTTGATTTAATCTTTGGGTTAGACTGAAATTGCAGTCTCATCCATCTCTCTGCCCTTGATTACCTGTTTATCATGAACAAATCTTTTAATTTACTGATTTTCTTGTTTTTCTACTTTTCCTTAAACCAGCTGCAACAGGCCTTGCAAGAGGTGGTTAATATTTGCAAAACATTTTCAACATCAAGTTCAGAATTTATTATTAACTATTTTATCATCTTATCTATGATTACCAGTTACACTTGTGTTCAGAAAATTTGTATTTGTTATTAGAATTTATACTTTTTTAATGATCTCTTTAATGTAGCAAAAGGAAAACCCCTATTCTTATAAGTAGGCAGAAAGCTTTTTGTGTGTGAGAAGTGCTGGGAAAAGCTAGTGGGGTAGCACGTAGGTAGGACAATTCTATTCCTTTGCAAATTCGGGGAAAAACAGAAACCTATTTTACTAAAGCTTTGTTCTTCCCTCTCTGGTTAGTACACCTTTTTGTGATTTATTTATTTATTTATATTGGTGTGTGTGTGTGTGTTTAAGTAGGAAAATAATGAACTAAGCAACACTGAAGGAAATTAACCTTTATCAGTTATCTGATTTTCACTCCAGGCTGTCCAGAACTTAACCACAGCAAGTTAGGTATTCATCTTACCTTTAGTGAAAACCTTCTTTCTCTCACACCCATTTCCAGGTCATATTTCCAAATACAAAGCAACTTGTGAAGTCTGTGGTTTGCAGAAGTCTGTGTAACCAACCAAGTGAACAGAGTTTTTTCTTGAAGAGGCAGGTGGTTGTCCCTGTTACTGTCCCTGTGAGTGTGGTAGCCAGATGATGAGCGTGAGAAAATATCGTTGTCCAATGACATTCTTGTGTGCATGTTTTGCATGTGCATTAAAGCACATATATGTAGAGAGAGAGAACTTTCCATCAAAAGATCAAAAAGATATTTAAACTTGAATACTTTTCCAGAAGGTTCTGTGAAATACCTAAATTAATGTTATATCTGATGTAGAGTCCAAGTTTACTGAAACACAGGTAAAGCCTATATTTTAAAGGACAGTTAATGCATTTGGCTACCTCCCTTTCTTGCTACCCAACTTGCAGTGCTCAGGACAGAGTTTCCAGCACTTTGCTTCCTCACATTTGTAGTCAGGGTACAGAGCATTACTCCATTCCAAATCTGTCATGTTTTCAGCATCTGACATATGAAGAAACCCAAATTAGCAGGCTTATTTTCAGTCTCACAGGAAGTACATGCTTCGCTTGTTTTATTCATCTTTCTTCTTGATAGAGGGTTAATGGCATGAAGGAACATAGAACAATGGAAATAGCCTTGTAGAAGGGCTTCTACAAGTATTATGGGCAGTGTAAAGAGTAGGAAAAATTAAGGTCTGATGTTGAATGGGATCTGAAGGCAAGGAATACAGAAAAGGGTGAAGTACTTTGTTTTTTCTTAACATCAATCTTTCCTGGTAAGTCAAAGCTTCATCAATCCCAAGCTGAGACCAGGGGGAAAGACTGAAGCAAGGAAGAGTTACCCTTAATACAGTAAGGTCTGGTTAGGGAACAAGCTGGACATACAAGCCCATGGGGCCTGATGGGATGAATCCAAGTGTGCTGATGGAGCTAGTTGATGTCATTGGGAGGCCATTCTCTTTGAAAAATCCTGGTGATGGGGAGAGGTTTCTGAGGCCAGGAGATAAGCAAACTCCTGTCTTCAAGAAGGGCAAGGAGTACCCAGTGAACTATAGGCCAGTTAGCCTCACCCCAGTCCCTGGAAAGATGATAGAGCAACAGATCCTGGAAATTATTTCCAGATAAGTGAAAAATAGGAAAGTGCTTAGGAGTAGTCAGTGTGGTTGTATGAGAGGTAGATCATGCCTGACCAACCAGATGGTCTTCTATGATCAAGTAGTGTCTAAGTGGATGAAGGGAGAGCAGTGGACACTCTTGATCTTGACTTCAGCAAGGCTGTCAATGCAATCTCACATAACATTCTCTTGGACAAATGGGTGAAACAGCAACTAGATATGTGGATTAAAAGAGGTGGTCTAAATACTGGCTGAACTGCTGGTTACAAAGTTGTGACCATTGACACACAATTCAGCTGAAGGCCACTCACTTTTATACCCCTGGAGTTGAAGTTACGGCTAATGTTGTTTAACGTCTTCAGTAATGACCTGGACATTTGGTCAGAGTGAATGAGGGTGTTTTTTTTTTGAGTTTTGCAGTGAGTTTTTAGGTAATAAAAAGCTTGGAAACATGGATTACAGACCAGGTGGGTGTGCTAGCATTCAGAGGGACCTCAACAGCCTGGAGAAAAGGGCAGACTTTCATCTTGGATCAAACTGTCTTTTTTTTATCAAGTTGTCTTTTAGATCTATCTGAAAACTGGCTAGGACCTTCACTTAGCAATTGTACAAAAAAGCTGTTTTAACACTCATCCTGGAAAAAAAAAAGGTCTCTCACATTCACACATGCCTCAGCTTTTCTAGCTCAAATTAATAGGACTATTTGCTCCTTTGCTGTCTTTACTTTGGTGGTTTGCTGGCTTATGTATCTGTAAGGTATTTTGAGGAATTCTGGATATCCCACCAGAGGCAACATTGTTGAATATCAGTTTCTCCATTTCTACCCTTATGGAAGGATGTCACTTCAAATTTGAGCATCACTGGAAAGCTTGTGGAATCTCCTTTCCCTGGAGATGTTGAAGTGTCATTCTTAGATTAAAACAAACAAACAAACAAAAAACTGTCAAAATTGTTCATCTTTTCCCTTGAATAGCCAGGCTAGAGCACACTCCTTAAAAGAAATGTTTATGGCCCAAAAGTCAGTGTTATCTGTCAGGAGGCAGACAAGGTGTACACTGAGGTTTGGTTTGTGCCTTTTGCCTGATTTTTTTTGCTATTGCTTCCTTATTCTTTGTCTATTTATCTTCTTTCAATACTCTTTTTGACATCAGGATTAATTCTCCAAGTCACCTTCGTCATTAATCTGTAGTATATCTAACAGAATGTGTTATATTTAACTAAATAATAAATATTAGTTCTGTATACTTTGATTTCTGTATCACATGGAGCCAGCATGCTCTGGCTCTTGTGTTATGATTACTGTGCATTTTCTGTTGGCTGAGAAATAATGCTTGAAAAATACATATATTGAACAAACTGGGAAAGTCCTACTTGTTACATTTGGAACATTTTTTCCCCTGAAGAAGCTAATGTGCTGTGATGACAGTGAGTATGGAACCATCTGTGGCTAGTTTCAGGTATGATCTGTGACCTTTAAAGATGGGAGGACAGCTATTATTTTAAGATTGCCCATGCTGAAAATGCTAAGATAGTCATGTTGCGGTCTTGGTTTACTGGTGCTAGTATTTAAGAACTCTGCTAAGTCCTGTGAATATGGATAAATGTTCTAGTAATTGAGAAAATAGCCAGGTCTCATAATTAGATGTGAGATGGAACTTTCTGCAGTCACTTGAAGATACAGAAAGATAAGAATTATTTTTTTTTTCTAGATAAATCCTATATTACTTGGTATCCTACAGTTGTATGGTACTATTATTCAAACAATTTCAGCAGAGGTGTTTGAGCTGAAGAAAATTTTTTTCTTTATAACTAAGACTGAAAGAAGTAAAGGGTCTATGAACTTTCTTACCTAGATTTTTAGAAAATTACTTGTACTTAAAATGAAGAGCCTGCAAATATTCATGAGTATGAAGAAGGGAGAAATGGGACTGTTGTATAATTTCTGCTTTTTTATTTTATTATCAGATTTTATCTAAACTTTAATGACTCTTTGCATCTTCAGATTCTTCAGTTTTAAATAGGATAGAGCTACTTTTCTTTGATCTGGCAACTGCTAGTAGATTATGACCATTGGTCTCTGCACATGACCAGAGAATGTACACCGAAACACGTGGAGGGATCATATCAGCTCAGTTTCCACTCCACCCAAATTAAGTAATTTATTGAGAAACCACCAAGATATATGGATGTCATGATCTGTTAGATCTTTCCTGTTTCTTCCTTCTGTGATCCCTCAATGATCATCATAATTCCCTCAATGCAGGACTGAGCAGCGGCTACAGAATTTTCCCACATGGCAATAAATTTCCCATCAGGATATTTCAGCACATAAGGTATTTCCAGTCTCAACAGGGATGCTCACAGTAGTATAGGTGCTGTAGTATGCAGTCAGCTGAACTGAACTCTCCCTGAAGATCCATACCAGTCTCAGTGAGGTGATGGAGGACAATGGAAAGCTTGGAGGGGGTTAGGACAACAGATTTCCATTCATTTTTTTCCCTGTGGTTTTCTTGAGACCATAAGTACATTTGTGACCAACTGCTGCCTAGAGAAGCAGAACTCTGGAGCAGTCTGAAAGCTTTGAAGATGAATATTATTCTTTGGGTTAACATCTGAAAGCTGCTTGCAGTTAAGGTGGAGATCCCTGTACTTGGACTACCTTTCCCAGAAACTTGTGTCTTGCCTGTGAGACTAAGAAATCTCTCTCTCTCTCTCTCTTTTTTTTTTTTTTTTTTTCTAACAAGTATGGATATGGATGATGATTAATAGCATTATTTGTTTTTCTGTTTTCCCTACAATATTGAGAATGTATCAGAGGGATCTTTGGTGTTGAAACACAGACAGCTTTTTTCATCCATTCCTAGAAACTGGTGTGCTGTGCCTATGTACAAAGTATTGGAACTCTGGTGTAGAATTATTATCTTTGGTCTTAAATTTGTTTTAATTGTTTGTAACCAAGAGGATTTTAACCTTTTTTTTTAAAGTTTATTTTAAACCTAGATAAGTATATGGTACAGTTATATTATTATATTACTGTTCTATACCATTTGCTATAATTGGCAGTACCAAAGGAGGCAGAAAGTTTGCATTTCACTTCAGCATAGCACAATTGTTCACTGCTAAAGGCCATAAATAACTCGTTTGTTAGTTCCGAACATGCTTGTCCGAAGTGTGATTATAGTTATTATGCGGTAGTTTTAAGAAAATAGTTCCTTTTGAATTATTCAAATCTCAGTGGACTGACAAAAATGGGAAGTGACTATATGTTAAAATTACATTGTCTGCAGGTCCACTCTGAGTTGGCAATGCATGTTTTCCAGAGATAGTTGCTAAACAGGTAAACAGGCAGGGTCACAGCCTTCATTGGAAAGGAAAAAAAAAAAAAAAAAGGCAAAAAAAAACCAAAACATTCTGATTTCTAAGGATATGAAGCACTGATTTCAGTCTGTGAGCGTGTTTTTTACTTGAGTCTGGGCTATTAAATATGGCTCATGAACTTCAGAATTAAAATCAGAATTTATCTTCAAAAATAAATCACGCATTTTTGTTACATAGGTACATAAAAGTTACATAGTGAACCAAAAAATCTGATTTATGTACCTCCTTAATTTCATGTTAACCTAGTCTGACTTACGTATCTCCTCACATTTATGAATTTTCTTCTAAATTTAACTTACGTTATTGCACTTCTGTATCTCTGTTTCCTTGTATGAAATGTCAGATTTTCCAGCAAACTGAGAACTGACCCCTCTTTGCCTTCACTTCAGTCAGTGATGGAAGTTTTGCTGACTTTATGAAGGGGATTTTACAATATAATTGCTTGTGACAGTGGGAGGCTGGACTCTGTACCCCCAGGAAATCTATTTCAGTCTTGTGATCCTCTGACTTGAGTGGGAAGAGAGTAAGACCAGTGTGAGACCTTTTGCAAATCCAGTCTTAAACCTTGCCTATCCAAACAAGAACATCTGGAAGAGAGAAGTTCTCTTTATGGGACATTTATAATTTTGCAATAAAAGTTACAGGGCTGGCTGGATTCAGAGTACTGCAATTATCCAATCAAAGCAATTGCCAAAATGTGGTTTGGAAAGGCAGAGCTGAACCTATATATAAACCAGAAATGTGTTCCAGCCCATCAGGTGCATTATGTATTTTCAGTATGGCAGTGCCAGGCTGAAGCTGTATACCTTGTGAAAGCAAATTCTAGATGAGGCAAGTTTAGGTCAGCTATGTAGAAAGCTCTGTTTTGTCCACATAATGAAGTGGGTGTGCATGGCCTGTGGGCATTGCTGTATCTGCTGCTAGATGGGGGAAAGGGAGGAAGGAAACAACCGATGGGTAAAATGTCTTCTTGCAACAAATATCTGCCCCCGGTGGAGCCATGGATGGCTCTGCATCAGAGCCCTGCTCTATATCAAAGCAAGCATTAGTCTTTCTGCATTTATCTGCATCTGGGCTCAGTGGGGCAGAGGATTGGAAAGGGGCAATACTAGAAGTCATCGGTATGAATCTGGTCTGAGATTGAGTGCTCCCTCCAGGAGCGAGAGTGCAAATGAATAGAAAGATCACATGGATAGCAGGAGGTTGCAAGGGTTGCTTCTGTGAGACTCCAGCTTCAGATTTGATGTTGAGTGGCATGGTAGCAGCTGTCTCTGCGAGGAGAGGAAGGAAACTTTGCAAGTTACCCGTTTCTCACAGGACTAAAAGAAATCTTTAATGAAATGAACCATCGTAACTTTTGCATCTGTGTGGTAAATGAACTGAAGCAACAGGACAAGGTCTGCTTACCAAGAATAGCAAGGTGGTAGCTGACTAAGCTCTGTCCTCATCCTACAATTACACAGAGGGTAATGCCAGCCTCCTGTTTAGGACTCAGCAGAGGGCCCTTTGGCTTTTAAAATGCATTGAAATGAGAGGAACTAAAATAATTAAAGACATTCTTTTCTGAGCTTTTTTTTTTTTTTTTTTTTAAACTTGTGTGTGCAAAATTGACAGCTTGTAGATATTTTCATCTGTTTGTGTATGAGAAAATGTGTTTTTTTTTGAACTTCATTGTGAGTCAGAATATGATGAATTTGAAGAATACTAGTGTCAATCTGTATGTTCATATATATTCCTATGTACATATGTATATGTGAATATGCATGCCTGTGTATATAAATACATATGTGTATAAACATATCTGCGTAAAATGGAATGAAATTTTAATTATGTAGCTGTTATATGACATTAGAACAGTTAATAAAATTTAATTTAACTGTCTAGGAAATCCAACTAAAATGATCAAACCAATCCTCGTGGCTTTAAAAAGAAACACCTGTAAATCTGTGAAAATTGCATGTCCTTCTCTGGGAGTTTTGCTGATCGTTTGTAAAGGAAGAAAATATGAACTATAACATTTGCAAAAACTCTTGTCTTATTTTCACTTAGTCTGTAAGGTCAGGACTTGCTGTTTGAATGTAGATTTATACAGGCAATGCAGACGTCTCTGTTCAGCTATTAAAGTGAGGTTCCCTCTACAGACATCATGGACATCTAAAACAGGGTGGAGATATTGTGTCCTAAAACTAGCTGTTCCACCTCACAATAAAAGGAGTCTTGTGTAATTAACTAAGATGTAGACACTTAAATTGTAGGTGATTAAGACTGAGACTACCTTAGGACAAAATCTCCTGTTTTAGATGTAGACTTGGATGTCTGCTTGAGGTTCTGGTAGTGTCCTGTCACATGCTGGATGTCTACTTGCTTTCAAAGGAATTAGGTACTATGCCTGTTCAGGCACTTGTGTGGCAGCATTAGGACCTTTGCCCTTTAATGTAATTATACCTGTAAGTTTTGATCAGATACCTTTTATTTAAATCACCGGGAACTGCATGCCTAAGACCTGGACAGAACTGCTCCCAGTTTACCTCCTTAGTAACTGAATATCTTTGTACCTAACTGTAGATGACTTCTGCAAATGTGACTGGATCATCTAGTCAATCAGAAGCCATTTAATTTTATATTTATTTTATTCCCAGTTGGTGCAATTGAAGGTGAAAATCTCTCATTAGAGAACATCCCAGTGCTTTTACTTCTATATTATTTTCCTCTTTTTTTTTTTTTTTTTTTTTTTTTTTTACTAATTTTCTAGTTATTTTTTTACAATTAATTTTACAGACTATTTGGATATATGGCAACCCTTAAATGCATCCTCTGTTCTCATGGATTCATCTATCTCCAACTTTGAAGTTGTGCAAGTAAGCAGGGATATATCTAATGACTTCACCACTGCCAAAGACTTTTGTCTATCTGGTAAGATATGAATCACCATAACTTTACAGGGCATGTTGGTTCATGAGAATGGAACACTAAGAATGTTTCCTTCCTTACTCCTCTTTTCCCTCAACCCTGTACCAACATAGGTATATTCATTTTATTTATTTTAAAGACTGTCAAAGTGGTTTTGAATTTTAGGATAGGAACTTAAACAGTTTATCTAATGAAAGTTACAATAAACATAAAATGCCATACAGTGGTTGGATAATTTTTAAAACCTCTTGGGCGCAGAGACCTCTCTTTCAGTCATTGGGCAATTGGGAGAATACAATAGCAAATTAAGGGATGATGCCATTATTTTTTTAAAGAATAGTTAAGGGGTACTGTTGTGTAACTGGACACGAGTGAGGCAGATGGTGGAACCATCTACCATTATTTAATGTATATATAATACTTGTAGCTATAGTGTGTGAGGGCATGTTAACTGAGAGCTGGGATGAAGCAGGAGTTGGACTGCAGTAACAGCAAAGGGAGTTTCTTTAATCAGGAGTTTGGCTAAAGAGCAGAGTGCTTTAGCTGTTTATAAATGGCAAATCCTCAAATGCTGCAGAAGGATAGAAACAAGAAAAAGTCAAGTTATTGTTCCCATGTAGTACAGAAGAGAGTTCTGTGAAGATCATCCTCGTAATATCACATTCTGCAGTAAATGGTCCTCATCTTATGAGGGTGAGCAGTGTGACTTTTTTTTTTTCTTTTCCAGTAACAAAGTACAAGGTAGGTTGAGCAAGAGGGTCACTTTTATGATTCTGAACCTTCACTGGGGGCTCTCTGGAGACAGTAAGAATTCAGTTGAGATTCTCAGTACTTTATTAGAAGATTTTTTTCTTCTCTTAAAACACATGAAAGCAGTTCTCTTGCAGTAATGCTCATTTTTAAAGCCAATATAACCTCTGGCTATTTTGGAAAACATTTGGGAATTATGGGGACATTTTATCTCCCATTACTATACTTTAGAATTTAGTCATATCCTTGTTGCATGACCTGTTGTGAAACCTTTCTTTTAAGCATCTCATAAATGTCATACAAAACACTTTGAGAACACATTTTATTTGCTCTGTCTCTTCATGTTTCACCTCACAGCATGTTCAAAGAACCAGACGTGTACAGTTGTTACACTGGAAATCAAGCCTTCAGCAATAAGATGCCTTTTTTACCCTGACACACAGATATGTTTACATGGCCTGCAAGGGCACAACTGTCAGGTTTTACTCAAAGAGCCAGCTACATACATCTACAGGAGACAAGGTAAGAGCAGGTTAAGGTTATGGAAGGAACTCAATGGTGGTGGCCCAAGCACAACTCTTGTGAATGAGAGTGTAAGGAAATACTCAGTAAACATAAAGAATTATGGAAGTCTCCTGGACAGGTGTCCATTGCTGTTTTAGTGGAATTATAGCCAAACAGGTTGGAAAAATGTCCCCGGATAGATTTTATTTAAAAAAATGTTACTCACTGAAGCATAAAATAGTTTAGTCTATACAAGAGGTTTTGGAAAGTGGAGAATGGTAAAACCAGCCATCCAACCAAAAAAAAAAAAATTAATGAAAGTCAAGCTCCTCCCTTGTCATCTGCAGTAGCTGTTTCTTTATGTTCTTCCTTTAAAAAAGCTGTGAATAACACAAATAATGTTGAAAACCCACTGTTAATTGAAAGTCTTAAAGACCATTTCTAGAGGAAAACAAAAAACAACAACACCCCCCAAAAAATCAAGTTCATCTAACATTTTTACATAACTGAAAATAGTTTCAGAGAAAAATAGAAGTTGTGTGGAATGCTAAATGTTTTGTTGTTTAGCAATGTACGTATTTGGAGCTCGAAGTTCGTTCTTTTTTTTTTTTTTTTAGTTTAGTTTTGTTTTTTTGTTTGTTTTTAAACACTTTGTTCTGCTATAGCACTGATTATTTCTTTTATGAGAAACCAAGTAACAATATGGGGAAACAGGAGAAATATTTTCTTTCAGCTCACCAAGGTTTCTGTGAAGAATTGCCAATTGATGAGAAGCTTCTAGGTTCAAACTCAATGAGAGAAAAAGGGATTTATCATTATCAAATGAAACAAAATCACAGACTGAGTTGCAAAAGCTAGCTTGGGTGTATTTATGAACAGCTTTGTCTTTAGTCATGTGCTTTAAAATTTGGTTCCAAATAATTGATTTGAAAGTGGATTAATACCAGGTATCACTTAGCTTTGTTTTAAGAAAAGGCATTATTGAAAAGTTTCTTTTTATTTTTTGTATATATGGACAATGGTTGATATCCACATATTAAAAACAAAACAAAAGAGATGAAACTGAGGAATATTTCTTAATTTTCTGCAATTAAAATTAAGGAGACTGGAATGCAAATCTGTCCTGGTGACAGCCCAAATGAATAATAACCTTTCTTCTCTCTGACCTGAAATAAATATTTAGAGGTTTAGTGTCTTGCTTTTTAGAGTTGGGAATGGGGAAGAATCTGAAAATCTTTTTTTTTTTTTTTTTTTCTTTTGGTAAAAATTCTTATGTATATATTCTAATGTGATATCTAATATGAAATAAATGTTTGCGAAAGTGTTTGGAAAGCACATTAGTTACATGTTTGTATCCAGTAGCTAGCATGTAGCACAGTATGAAGTATTTTACAGGGAGAGAACAACATAAATTTATCTGTGTTCCATTTACAGAAATGAATTAGACACCTAATTCCATTTGCCTGAATTTAAAACTGTTTATTTTCATTTATAAAATGATGTTAACTTAAATAAGAAAATGATTTTTCCTTTGTTCCTCCCCACTATCCAACAGATTTATTCCTGCCTATCTCTGAATCAGATTTAACCCCATCTGTGTACATTCCATCCCATGGAGACTTGATCGGCAAATCCCAGGTGGTGCGCATCGGCTCAGAGTGGAGAAATATCAGCCAGTTCCTTGGGATTCCCTACGCTGCACCTCCCCTTGCAGAGAGGCGCTTCAATCCTCCAGAGCCATTTGCTTGGGTGGAAACCTGGAATGCTACTGTGGCTCGGTAAGGAAGTCCTGTGAGCATCTGCAGAACCAATTGTTTCACCCAGGTGTAGGAAAGTAGCTGGAGTCATGACCAAGTTATTCACGTTCTTTCTTGCAAAAAGAACCTGTAGCATACAGATAAATAGAACTTTGGGACTACGTTTAGCAAAAAGAATAATTTCTCTATCTATATGGTAACACATGCAAGCAACCGAAGAAAAAAGGCAACTTTCAGTACATTCCCTTGAATCTATTAATAACTCCATACATAGTGTATACTGTCAATCTAATTTAATTCTGAGTACGTATTATATTCAAAGAATAATATTTTGTTCCTGCTAAGCTATAAATTTGTAGAACATTGGATCAAATGGGCACTTTAATGCTGGTTTAATCAGAAGCTGTGGTCTAATGAAGATATTCTCAGCCTTGTTTTATCTAGGTCAGGACTCAAATAGGCTTTTCTGTCCAAAAACAGCTGGAAGTACCGAAGCTCTGAACATTTTATGTTCAAGGGGAAACATTAAGGGGAAACAAGACATAGGAACCACATTAGAGCATGGGCTAAATTTCTCCGAAGTCCCTATGTCTAATGTTTCCTGGTGGTTAGCTCTGCCTTTCAGGGCTGACACCACTGCTCAGTAGGTTTACGAAGTTTATGTTGAAGGTATATTATGGAAATGGCATTTGTGTGCATGTTTGTGTTTCATTTAGTCTTATGATATGGGTCTGAATGCCACTGCTTTAGTAAGCTGAAATAACAAGTTGTGACTGTGTATTCCTTGATGAAATAAAACAGGGTTTGAGTGACACTACTAAGAATATATCCACTGTGGAATGTATCGGGACTGTGGATTTAAACAAACAAACAAACAAACAAACAAAAAAAAACAAAACAAAAAAAACAGCAAATAGAAATGTGGCAATAGCTAGGAACAAGGGTCTTTCTCATAGTGCATCTCATAGAAAGCAAAATACAGAGCATGCAAAACACTCCTGAGCAAGCTATGCTGTACACGTACACAGGAAGTTGATACAAGAGAGCTGATAGCTCATCACATTCCTATCGGTTAAAAAGCTGACTGTTCCCTAGCAGGCAGGAAGATTGAAGATCTGCTAGGGAAAAAAAATGATTAAAAAATACCAAAAAAACAAGACACAGCAGACTGAACAGTGAAAAGAAGAGAAAAACAGTGAAAAGGAGAGAAGCAGATGGATTTGGTGAACATTTTTTAGAGGGGATTCCAGAAGTTAGGGCTGAGAACTGAGCTATGTTGACCAAAGTGCTTCCAAGACAGTGAATACTAACCTGAGGTCTACTGAGATTCTGTGTTATCCTCCTGGCCACAGCTGGCCATGCAGTCCTGCTCAAATCCCTGTACCGAGAGGCATGTGTACGTAATCAGTGACAAGCTACATGAGCTGGCAGATCTGGCCAAAAGCTTACATGCTTAAGAAGAGAGAGATTTTGCAAGGGAGCTTGGAGGGAGGATGGCACTCTGCAGACCTGATATAAATCACCCACTGCTGCTTTGGTAGAAACACATCCTGAGGAAACTACAAATTTAAGAGACGTGGAAGCTGTTTGGTCCCTCCACTACTCAGGACTTGTCACCAGAAGTTTCTAGTAAATCCTGAAACTAAGTGAAAAGACCTACAGCCTTATCGTGGGGAGCTGAAAGAGCATTTGCCCTTTGGTGGTCTCATCCTTCAGGTTGCACCTGAGCTGTGGGGGTGTTAACAGCATAACCACAGTAGGCACACAGACTTGTGTACGTTGGAGGGATCTGGTGAGATCGTGGCCTTTTGTTTCTTCAGCTGCATGGTGATGTTAACACATGCACCCTCCACTCTTTGTGCATGCAGACATACAATGGTGTCTGCCAGGATTTTGGTAAGACTCATCTGCCTACATTGGCTCTCTTTGAAGACAATGCCTGGTGTTGCAGTGAGGAGCAGTATAGGGACCTTGGTTAGTCTGCTTCTATCCATTGAATTCTCAGTGCTTCCTTAGGCCAGTGGAATGCTTTACCATTACCTTGCATTATTTATTTAAGATTAAATATATATGTATATATTTGAGCTTAGCTTGGAGAATTACAGGCACTTCAACCTCCATGTATACAAAAAGCATTGACAAATATATTTCTTAGTATATTGGTGTTGCACAATATTTTTATACAATAAATTCACATTAGAATATTGCCAAAGAGAAATATTTGTTTATCAACCTGAACCTGATCAAAGACTTCCAAAAAATAAAAATTAAAATGTCCAGCTGCTGGAATTGCTGTGGACCTGCCTCAGCAGGTAGCAGCCCTTCCTCGGAGTCAGTCTTGGCATGAGTTGGTCCTGGGAGCTGGTGGTGCTGGGACTCCTGATCAGATGCCAAAAATTAAAGAAATAGCTGTAAGCACAGGTAGCGAGTTCTGCTGTACTGTGGAACACTGTGCTGGTAATTCTAGCTGGGGTTCTACCTGGGGATTTGTATTTTTTCTGCCTAAAATGACTTGAGAAGTTTTGGTTGGAGATATGTCCTTATCTATGGCAGTATGAGAGATGTTGAGTAACATCACCTTATGGAGAATCTCCCTTATGGACGACTTTGTAGAATTAAACTAATGCTTGTCCTTTTCCTTGTAATTTTTAATTAAATTTCACCTTCAGTATGACATTTTACAAGGGAGTCAAAAATAATGATTAGAAATAATTCTGCGAGATAGTACTGTCTTTTCCATAGCCTTTTGTTAGCTCCTTCCCTAATAATTTATGACACTTTTACATGATTCATTATATGATATAAATACGTCTGTGAATGAGATGGAACTGGCTTCAAAATAGCTTGCATTTGAACTGCAAAAGTCATCCACTTGCTTCGTGCTGTGGAGCAATCTTGAGCATATGAATATCATATGGATGGTGGCTGGAAAATGATTTTCTGCATGTGGCCAGCTGGCTGAATTCCTATTGAAAGGCTATTTTAACATTGCTAGACAAACAGATTTTTTAAAATGATTTAAAATTTTATTCTTACCATATTTTTACATATGTACGCCACAGACCATTAGGGAAAAAAAAAAAAAAAGCATTTCAGCAAAAGACTGGATTGCATAGGTGTGCAGTCTACCTCAGCAGAACTTCTCTTTCTGGGGATAATTTTCTAGTCCTAATTTTTAAAAATGGTTCTGATTTCCTAGGGAAGGATTATGGTCATAAAAATACGATGTCTTTTTTTATGTTGGTTGTTTGATTTGCATTTGTACATATGTTTGCAAACCTGCCTATTTCTTACTGAGGTGTAAGTAGGGGGCATAATTTTAAATGTGATTGAGTTAAAGTTAATTACAGAGTTAAAGATTTTTTGTAAATTTAAACAATCCATCAAAATATAAGGAAATAGCAGCAGTGGAAAAATAGTACAAGACTTTTTGTTGAAATTTTCTCAATCTGTTTCTGTAGGTCAACTTGCTGGCAACCAGGGGATGGAGAGGCACCGTCATACTTTGTCAGTGAAGACTGCTTATATCTTAACGTCTTTGTTCCTGTCACCACAGTAAGTAGGAGACAAGTTGAATTATTTTTGTAGCTTAGCATTGTCCCTTTTCAGAGCACTTTTAATTTGCGTGAATGATTGTTTTTCATGGGATGTTCACAAAGCACTGCACAGTTAAATTAAACACTCTGATGTCTTTACTGGTGTAAACTTATTCCCTATGGGCTTTCACTTAGCTGCCTTGGGTAATGAGGAGGGTAGAAAATTAAAAGGCTAGAAATGAGAGACAAAAAGGGAAACAAAACACAAGAGGAAAGTGGCAGCAAAGGAGAAGAAAGAAGGGACAGAAATGTCCCTGAAATTACGCAGTTTGTCCCGTGAACGATAACACAACACATCACACCAACGCTTACCACCAGTTGAGCAGCAGCACAAGGTGGTTTTTCTCCTCTTTACCATTCCCTGTTTGCATCCATGGGGGCTATGGTAAGGAATGAGGGTAGCAAGCAATGCTTAATTTGTGTCCTGTCCAAGTAGAATAAAAACAGAGCTTTAAAAGACGACTGGGTTAATGATGCAATCTGAGAAATTGTCACTCTTGGATTTCTCATTCTAAACAAATATAAAATAAAATTTCAAGTTAGAGCCAGACTTAGATGATCAGCCAAATCCCTGAGGGCTGGGAAGAAGGACACTGAGTAACATGTGAATCCCATTGAAGAGCGGGCCCAGAGTACAGGAATGGGTTTTTTATTTCTGCAGTAGCATTCATTTTTGGAAGGTGACAGAAATTTGTGTCTGTCATACTATGTGTCTGGAAAGAGCTGGTCTAGCTACTGAGCTGACAGCAGAGCGCACAGTCCTGTGCAGACCCATTTAATCATAGAAAGACCAAGTATTTTCTCCCTGCAGTCCCAGACTGTCATTTTGTGTCGAGTGCAGTCACTGCTTATTGAAAACATCAGGTTGCTGTCTCAGGCAGTTTGCCATCTCCATTTACCTTATTTGAAAAGCACTGTATTTTCTACCATCTGATAGAATAAATAGGCATTTCTGTTCTCGTTAGCAGTGATGTGGACTTAATCCCTCCTCTCTTTTGTACTATTGTGAGGTAGAAGCAGGTCTGGTCAAGTCACTGTTTCACATGCCTAAGTCTAGCCTAAGAGAGAACCAAAACCTCTGTTTTTGCAGAAGTAGCTGGGAGCAAAAGGCATGGCATTTTCCTGTTTCTTTTTGTGGTGAGCTTCATTTTTAACTCGCATATGGAGAGCTATAATTTTATATTTTCAGCCCATGGAAAGTTAAATTGCTAGTAAATATCAAATATAAAATCTCCTGGAGAGCAGCAAACGCAGAGTTCATTCAGTAGCATTTTGAGCCTGAGCAAGAGCGTAGTCTGGGCACTAGTTCCTGCCACCGAAGGACTCTTTAAGTGTCAAGCCCTGGAGAAGACAAATGACATCACCTCATTTTGCCTCCATAGCTACGTGTACCACACAACCTTCCAAATAAAACTGGCACTCCTGAGGTACTTTTTTCCGCCTATAACCATTACCACCTGTCACACTATTAGAACAAAGCTGCATTTCAGCTTGATGTGCAAAGGCTTAAAATACAAGATTAAAGCTTGAAACTCTTCACTAAATAAGAAGAGAAACCATAACCTCTCCCCTTATCTTGTCCACCTCATATGTTATGCCCATCCTTATTGCATCTCTTGTGTACTCAATTCCTTACAGAGCAATACTGTAGGCTGTTAAAAGCACT